>NC_092373.1:113322469-114034159 GCF_030028105.1 Mobula birostris | reverse complement strand
ACAGTGCGTGACAGGGAATGAGGAAAGGTGCAGCTGACTCATATCATTTCATATCGCCAAATCATATCGTTTCCTCGCTGCCCGGTAGCACATGCTTTGCAGCCTGGTGGTTGGGGACCATGCTTTAAAGTACACTTGAATATTCTGAAGTACAGATATTACAAAAAAAAACCTTCTTTTCAATATCCAGTTATAACTAGCAGCTTAAACATTACCTTTGTAATATGCACAACTTCAACTTTTTAGCTAGACAAAATGTAAAAAAATTAAACCTGCTGAGTACAGAGGACAACTTTACACGCAGGAATTGCATCTGTCAGGTAGCTTCTGAGGAGATGTTTCTGTGCAATTCAATCTACACCAACTTACCTCCAGACTCATGTCCTGATATTCAAATTTTGCAGTAAGACACCAATGGCGATTTTCCTGGCCATCAAGAAGGTCAAAGACTGTTTTTGGCTGAAAGATTTTTAGAGTTTTATAGTTACCTCTAACATTAGAAAAATATTTTGAATTAATGAAAATAATCTTGAATGTGTACTTTTAGGAATGCACTAAGTTACCGAAACTTACAGAAAAGTTTGGTTTGTCCAAATCCTTGGGCTGTTTCCACATTTTCAAAGGAGTTTTAAATCTGTAACCATCTGCGACTATCTGACCCATGGTGCTGCCAGTATCTGTGGGAAGCGCTGGGAGGGTTATGAAAAAAAAAATACACAACTGAGTTATCCTTACAATTCATGCTATTTGATGACAGCTTTTGCACACAGTTCATGTACATTGGTTGTACAGCAGTTAAGAGTTGCATATGTGAGTATTACTGGATGCTGCACTCCCAGGCCATAAAACCCTCCCTGAAAATGCAATCTGTGTATCCAGTTTATCAAGATAAACTCTCTTTTTAAAAATATGAGTAAGGCTGGCAGAATGGTACAAGTGGTGCTGCTGACTCAAAGTTACAGCAAACCAGATTTGATTCCTGGCCATCTCTGTGAAGTTTGTATGTTCTCCCCATGTCTGAGTTTCTTTCCTGGTTCCACATACCAAAGGTGTGCTGTTCGGTAGGTTAACTGACTACTGTAAATCTCCCCTAGTGTCGGTGGGTGACACTGTGAAGTTGATTAGCAAGTGAGGGAGAATAAGTAACTGGAAAAAAGCAGAATCAATAGGATTGCTGTGAGCTGAATGTGAGCCAAGATATACCAAATGGGCTAAATAGCCTAAGTTGTGAGGAAATGTGAGAAATGATGGCCTTCAAAACTAACTTCAACTCTTTATCACAAAGTGTTCATGAATGACTGCAGTGAGCACTCAGCTCCACACAAAACAACCCAACTGCCTTTGCCACCATCTACTAAGAAAACTAACAGATCCAATCAAAGATCCTCAGGGTAAGAAACAATCTTTTTATATATCAGGGAGATGGTGATACAGTTGAGCCATTGGTTGTGACCCATTCAGCAGCTCAAGACTACAGCATTACTGAATCTTCATGGTTACATACATCAACTTGTTCTGGGATCACTGAGGGCACATCTCTATCAGTCAACCAGTACAAATCTATAAAGTAAATCACCAATGCTTTATGTACCAAAGCAAATACATTTATTGTTTTGTATATCGGAGAATGCAGTCATCATTTTCAACAAAAAATCAAGTATTACAACTCTCCAAACTGGAAATATTATTAGAAATTAATGACTTCATCAATCCTGGCATAAACGAACATTGAAGAGAATGTGCAAGGCTATGCGATAAGCTGCAAGATCTGAGAATAATGGAAAATGTGCCATGAATACTAGCATATTCTACGTTCTCTTACCTCCACCCATGTATCCCTTGACCCAAACAGCTCTTACCCCCACAAATCTCTCCTCTTCCCTCCATTTTCTACTGATTTTGACATCAACAGTTGCCTTTACAACAAGAATTAGACAGCATTTGGGGTGGAGCGGTGTCCAACAGTGTCACACAGGATGAGGCTTACAGAAATATTGTTAAATTTAGACATTTTGATAACTCCAGTGCATTTGTTTACAGTTAACCTATACAATTAACAAATTGAAGTGTTTGTTTTAATTTGCAATTTGTTAAATAACGATCACCAGATGGTCTTAACTCTCCCTTTTTAGGTGAATGCCATCGGCAACGTAAAAACTACATTCTTCATTTGAGAACATGGTGTCTACATTCCAGAAATAGATAAAAATGGTGACATTTTAGTTTTAAAATCAAAATCAAGAAGCAGGAATTTCTTACCTGAAGCACAATTTGGTTCTGTTGTACCTTTGTCCAACTGAAGTGCAGAGATGCTATCCAGAACTGGTTCTACGTGAAACTGACTGGGCTGCAGACAAGCCAATTCATTTTGCGTTTTCAATGCAGGGAGAACAATAGCAAGGTTGCCTCTTACTCTTAGGAGGAAAAATACAAGCATAGTTACAAGGGGGAACTATCATGTTAATAACAGTTATGTGCCTAAAAACTGGATTATGAAGTGCCAAATTTTTGTAAATCACTTAATCCTATTTCAATTTGAAAAGTCAGATGTATAAAGTACTGGAAATTTTCAATTACAAGTTGTACCAAGCCTGCAGATTTTGTGTCAGGGCCCGCATATGTCCACTGCACTAACACAAAGGACTTCACTGGTCTTCGTTTAGCACAATTTAAAATCTTTTGAAAAGCTGAAGTTTGCCTGTTTGAATTTCATACACATTTAAGTATGAAATGACAAGTTACAACCCATTACAGTAAAAGAATGAGTTAGCATTTTATAATATTTTATCATCTACATTTTTCCTAGTCCACTGATGGTCTACAATTTGACCTGAATAACACATCCACACTCCTTAGTGAATCACAATTGTTTGTCATCTTATGATAGGATTCATTAGTTAGCATGGATTTGTGACAGGGAAGTTTTGTTCCACCTATCTACAGTTCTTTTTAGAATATGGCTAGCAGAATACTTCAGATGGAAATAGTAAGTAGAGTCTAAGTAGATTTTCAGAAAGCTTCATGCCATGTTGCCCCAGCAACTCCCGATTAACCCAAACCTAATCACAGGACAATTTACAATGACCAATCAACCTACCCGGTATGTCTTTGGACAGTGGAAGAAAACCAGAGGACCCAGAGAAAACCCACGCATTCCACAGAGAGGACGTACAGAGACTTCTTATAGAACGGTGTCAGAATTCCAAACTTCAGAACGCCCCAAGCTGTAACAGGGCTGCCCGAACCGCTACACTACCATGGCAGATGTGGGGAGATTCCTTCCATCAGAGTGGTGAATCTTTGGAATTCTCTTTCCTAGAGAGATTACCAGTAATGCTGCTCATTCCAAGCAGAGATCAATGGGTTTCTGGATATTAAAGGTAATTACGGAAACTAGGTCATAAAGCAGGAAAGTGGAGCTGATAAATGGCATAGCAGGTTCAAATAGCTAGATGGGCTGCTCATGCTCCTAATTTGTACACCTTTAATAATCTGGAGCTAGCAGCACCTGGTGTTTTGGGGCCATCACAAATACTGCAAAAACATGGTGTCTTCAAAATGTACTTCTTGGGAATATAAGCCATCAAAACCATTGGCAGTGAGCCAAAGGAGATGATAGTTGAAAAGGTGAGATAAATTTCAAGAGAGACTTAACAGAAAAAGACAGAGAAACTGGCAGGAGGAAATTCTTGTGCTTAGGCTCCACACATTGAAATACAACCAACAGTTGTAACAGTGAACCAATAGTGAAGAGAAGGCAATAGGGAACCACAAGTGGCCAGAATTAAATAACACAGCATTCTCCCAGGGATATTAGAAAAAAAATCAGTAAACATGACTGAGTATTCCTTCCATTTTCTAGTTTTACTTCAGATTTCCAGCACCTGCAAGTTTGTCTGATTTTTCAGATATGAAAATATTTTAATATTGAAAAGGCTCTAAAAATAGTAATTAACACAAGAAAGGATTTCCAAACAAACCAAATGGTGTATTTTTAGAAAGTTACCTTTCATTTAAGTCGCAGGCCACCTGAAATTTAAAGAAACACTGCATAAGAAAGGGACGAGTGGGCATAATAGATGTACATAACACCTTCACAGTAAATAATGAAAACTTTCCATGCATTAAGAACTGTACTATATACCAACATGTATAAGGAGCATTAATGTTTGGATCCAGGGCCTGTAATTCTAGGTCATCAGTAGAAAAGTAGAGAGATGAATTAACAAAATAACTTAATTAAATTAAATTTAATTAACTTTGATTATTCTAGAAAAAAATCATGATGGTTAAAAATAGAAGAGTTACCTTGCTCAGGATGAATTACTATTTGTCGGTCTTTTATCAGTCTTTTACCTCCTAAAAGACTGATAAGCCACTGTCAAACCTTAACAAAAATGTCTCTCAAAAATGGCTACTGTTTTAAGTATTTTGGTAACTTTCATGCCCTATTTGTCTCGAAGCTGTGCATCCAAACTTAGAACTTTTCCACTACAAAGCCCCTCTTAGTCACCAAATCTTCAATACAGGCCTTACCTTCAGTCATGCCTTTATCACTTACAGACATGATTAATTAGTGTTCTGACCAGCCTCCCATTTTCCACCTTTCCAAGCCAGTCCATCCACATCTTGCTCTGCACTGCCCCCTTCATAATTCAACCCTCCTTGCTGACTGCATTTGTTTCCAGAGACCTAATCCATGGGTTCCCTATCTTTTTTAATGCCACGGACCAATACCATTACACAAGGGATCCACGGACCCCTGACCTAATACTTCAAGTTTAAAATTCACATTGCTGTATTTAAACCTTTTCATGAGTGCTCCCCACCCCCCACAGAATCCTGGTAAACATCTTCTCGCATAACTCCCAAACTTCCTCCTCCTGTTATTTTAGCACATACCCCCTCCTTGTGACCATAAGGCATAGGAGTAGAATTAGGCCATTCAGCCCATTGAGTCTGCTCTGCCATTCCATCATGGCTGATGGTGGATCCCACTCATCCCCATAAAACCTGCCTTCTCATCATACCCTTTGATGCTCTGACTGATCAGGAAATGATCAACTTCTGGCTTAAATATACACATGAACTTGGCTGCCACCATAGTCTGTAACAGAGCATTCCACAGATTTACTACTTATGGCAAGGTCTGCACACCATCGCAGACTTCAAAGCTAAGCACAGTCATGCTGCCAACATTGCTGCCTCTCTCCAGGATGAGCTAAACCTTCTTATGCTCAGTTCGATGTCACCAACACTGAGGCCCCAAGGAGAGCACCCAAAGCAACCTGCACCCTGGACACCTTGGAGGCTGAAGTACGCAGGTGTTTCCAACGAGTGGACAGTCACAAGGCTGCGGGACCGGGTGGCATTCCAGGGCTGGTACTCAGAGTGTGCACAGCACAACTGGCTGGTGAGTTTGCAGACATTTTTAATCCCTCCCTGTTCCAATGCAGAGTGCCCTCCTGCTTCAAAACACCCGCCATTGTCCCTGTACCTAAAAAGACCAAGGTAACATGTCTGAACGACCAGCGTCCTGTCGCACTCACTTCAATAATAAGCAAATGCTCTGAGACGCTGGTCAAGGACTACATTTGCAGCATGCTACTACCCAGACTGGATCCACTACAATTCGCCTACCGACACAACCGATCGACAGATGTTGCGATAGCCACAGCTCTACACACTACTCTTTCACACCTGGAGAAGAGGGATGCTTATGTGAGAATGCTGTTCTTGGACTATAGTTCAGCATTCAACACCATAATTCCCTCCAGACTTGACAAGAAGCTCAGAGACCTCGGCCCTCACCCTGCCTTGTGTAGCTGGATCCTGAACTTTCTGTCAGATTGCTGGCAGGTGCTAAGAGTGGGCTCCCTCACCTCTGCCCCTCTGACCCTCAACACAGGTGCCCCTCAGGGCTGTGTCCTGAGCCCCCTCCTTTACTCTCTGTATACCCATGACAGTGTCGTCACCCACAGCTCCAATCCGCTAATTAAATTTGCTGACGATACTACATTGATTGGCCTTATCTCAAATAATGAGGCAGCCTACACAGAAGTCATCACCATGAGATAGTGGTGTCAAACAGAAACCAATGTCACAAAAACAAAGGAGCTGGTTGTGGACTTTAGAAGGAATGGAAACAGACTAATCCCTATTGACATTAATTGATCCGGAGCTCAGAGGGTTAAGTTCCTCGACATACATATCATGTGGTCTGAACATACCAGCTGAGTGGTGAAAAAAAAGCACAACAGCTCCTCTTTCACCTCAGACCATTGAAGAAGTTTGGCACGAGTCCCCAAATCCTAAGATCTTTCTACAGGGGCACAATTGAGAGCATCTTGACTGGCTGCATCACTGCCTGGTAAGGGAACTGTACTTTCCACAATCGCAGGACTCTGCAGAAATTGGTGCGGACAGCCCAGCGCTTCTGTAGATGTGAACGTCCCACGATTCAGGACATTTACAAAGACGGGTCTGTAAAAAGGACCCATAGGATCATTGGGAACCTGAGCCACCCCAACTACAAACTGTTCCAGCTGCTACCATCCGGGAAACGTTGCAGCATTAAAGCCAGGACCAGCAGACTCCAGGACAGCTTCTTCCACCAGGTATAATTATTATACTAATTATTACAAATTACTATAAATTGCACATTCAAATGGAGATGTAACGTAAAGATTTTTACTCCTCATGTATGTGCAGGATGTAAGAAATAAAGTCAATTCAATTCAATTCAATTCTCTGGTTAAAAAAAATTCCTCTTTACCTCTATTCTAAAGGGTGGCCCCTCAATTTTGAGGCTGTGCCCTCTAGTTTGCAGCTCCTCCCGTGGAGGGTCAGACATCCTGAGCCAATAGGCTGGTCCTGGACTTATTTCCATCTGGCATAGTTTGCATATTGTTGTTTGATTGTTTGTGGTTTTTGTATTGCTATATTTATGCTCTATTCTTGGTTGGTGCAGCTGTAACGAAACCCAATTTCCCTTGGGATCAATAAAGTATATCTATCTAGTTCTGGATACCCTCACCATAGGGAACATCCTCTCATCTATCCTCTCTAGTCCTTTCAACATTCAATAGGTTTCAATGAGAACCCCCCACCCCCCAACACATTCTTCTAAATTCCAGTGAATACAAGCCCAAAGCTGCCAAATGCTCCTTGCATGTTAATCCCTTCATTCCCGGAATCATCCTTGTGACTCAAGAGACTCATTCCACCGAGATGCAACACAGAGTGTCACAGGAAGTCATTCCTGCCTGTGGCCATCAAACTTTACAACTCCTCCCTTGGAGGGTCAGACATCCTGAGCCAATAGGCTGGCCCTGGACATTTCCTGGCATAATTTACATATTATTATTTAATTATTTATGGTTTTATTACTATTTAATTATTTATGGTGCAACTGTAACGAAAACCAATTTCCCCCAGGATCAATAAAATATGACTATGACTATGTGAACCTCCTCTGATTTCTCTCCAATGACAACACAACTTTTGCGATATGGGGCCCAAAACTGTTTACAATTCTTCAACTGATTAGTGTGACCAATAATTAGCAAGCCCTAATTTCAATCATGAGGATACTATACGTTAGAAATAACCTCTTTAAAAGTGTCATCCTCTCCAGATCATTTATTCTTTAAGACGCGCTATAAAAACTTATTTTTAAATTGAGTCTCTTCCTTAGCTTGACATCCAGTATTAAACTTCTTCTCTAAGATAGGACATGATCATAGAACAGTAAAACATATAATTAATCCATTCAACTATTTGTCTCTGTGCTGGCTGTTTCAACCCACAATCCACTAAGTCTAATTTACTGCCTAGTCCCACGGCTTTTATATTTTTCTACAATTTTATCCAATTCTCCTTTGAAGGCAATTACTGAATGAAGGTGCTCACAGTTACTCTTCACAGTTCTGTAACCTTGTTCAATTCGCAAAGATGTTCCAGAGCTTTAATTCACCATCCCATTCCCTTTCTGATGCAATTGCCAGTGCCTTGGCACTATTCCAACACAAGCTTGAGCAGCAGCATATCTTCTGTCTAGGGCAGGAGTGGCAAACACAAGATGGCACATGCAAAAATTCTGTTGGCACACAGCATGCAGCAGTACCCCTCAATTCTTTAAGCCACATTCAAATCATGATGGCACAATCATCATCTTTACTGCCAATGAAGCTTCGATTTTTGTTTTTAAACAACCCGAAAGCAGTGAGATGTTTTCACAGGAAAAATCTCACGGCGGCTTGTACCCGTCCAACTGATGCCAAGAACACATGACATTTGATGATACAATTTGAAATCCTTGCAGACCTGGTATACACAAACAACAGTATTTACATAGACAGTAAATGGCTACAATAACAATGCTATTTAGAAAGCATGTCATTTTTCAATTGTGTTTTTAGAATATTGTTTTTCGAACAAGTTTTCTAAAATGCTTCATTCACCACAAACAATCCCTATTTTTTTAAATAGCAAAGCAATGAATACATGCAAATAACCAAAAGGTCTCATTCTTTTACCTTAAAAACATCCATAATTATCATCAATACTTCATTAATCAAATACAGACATCCCACCTCTCCCAGAACTTCCGGGAGTCTCCCGCATATGCCTGATGCCCGCAAATAATATACAATATCACAGAAATCAATTTTTTTGAGACCGAGCGAGAGAAAAGAGAGAGTGCGAGAACAACCACGAGAGAGAGCACGCGCGTGAGAGCGAAAGCAAGCGAGAGGGAGAGAGAGAGCGAGAGAGAAAGCAAGCGAGAGAGAGTGACAGAGAGTGCGAGCGAGAGCGCGCCACTGCAGAGTGTTCCAAAAAAAAAATAAAACGTACATCACCCCAGACAACACTAAAGTGTACCCCTGCCTAATAGGGGTCAAAATAATGACAGTGTTGCTTGCTGCACTGTTTGCAACAATGGCTTTTCTATTGCCCATGGTGGGTTAAGACTGTAAAAGACATGTTGAGGTGAGTTTAACAGGTGTCATTCGTTCATTAGCATAGCTAACATTATTTAAACTAGCTGGCCAGCTGCTAAGGAGCTACTCTATTGCAGACATCCCACCTCCCACTCCTGGAAGTCTCCCACAAATTGATGGTGCTACCTCCCTGAAATGAGTTTTTGCAGGGTGGGATGTCTGCAAATATAATCCCTGCTAAAAACTACAAGGGCACAAGAGATTTAAAAAAAAAAATAAGATTATTGCCAATTTGGGCACACACTCTCAAAAAGGTTCACCACCATCTGGTTTAGGGCATTGCTGACTTGGATAAAACCAAATTCTGGTAATGTGGTTTTGGGTCTGTATCAGTACTGGCTGATTCTGTTACAACATTTTCCATCTGTAATATGATTCATTTTTTCCCCCCACTGCAGAAACTTCCTGATTTGCTGGTCGTTTACAGTGCTCCTGTTTCAGCTTCAGTTCTCTAACAGACATTTAATAAGTCAAATTTATTTATATAGCACATTTAAAAACAACCCCAAGTTGACCAAACTGCTGTACGGATCAGAGCAGATAGCTAAAATCACAAACACAAGAAACACAGACATAACCAACAAGGCAAACAGCTTATAAGCACAAAAGAAACACAAGGGCCTTGGCACAAGCCAAAAATCAGCCACATCAGGAGGATTCAAACGCTAGTGAATAAAAGTTTTGAGCCTGGATTTAAGAGTCGACGGACAGGGCAGATCTGATAGGGAGGGGAATGCTGTTCCACAGTCTAGAGACTACAATAGCAAAGGCACGGTCACCCCTGAGCTTAAGGTTAGATAGTGGGACAGCCAGAAGCTCCAAGTCAGTCGACCTGAGGGACCTGGAAGTAGAACAAGGGGTTAGAAGGTAAGTGATATAGGAGGGGGCAGCCCATTTAGGGCTTTATAAACAAACAGGAGAATCTTAAAATCAATTCTCAACAGTACTGGCAGCCAGTGGAGGGAGGCCAGGGTAGGAGTAATATGGTCCCTCTTCCGGGCACCTGTCAGGAGCCTGGCTGCGGCGTTCTGGACCAGTTGCAGACGTGACAGGAACGACTGACTAATCCCAGTATACAGGGAGCTGGAGTAGTCCAAGCAGGAGGATATAAGGGCGTGGATGACTTTCTCAAGATCTTTGAAAGAGAGAAACTGTTTGATTTTGGCAATAGTACGAAGCTGGAAAGAACTGGCTTTTACTACTGCATTAACTTGCTTGTCAAACTTAAAGGTGGAATCAAATATCACACCAAGGGATTTAACATGGGGTTTGACAAGGGTGGACAAGTCACCAAGACTGCTGGTAATCACTTTGATGGAGTCAGCGGGGCCAAATAGGACAACTTCAGACTTTAAAAATGTCCTGTTTACTATCTCCTGCAACTACCCTCATTAACACAAGAAAATCTGCAGATGATGCGAGTCCAAAGCAACACACAAAATGCTGGAGGAAGTCAGCAGGCCAGGCGGCATCTATGGAAAAGGGTAAACAGTTGCATTTTGGGCTGAGACCCTTCTTCAGGACTGGAAAGGAAGATGAGAAGTCTGTCATTATCCTATTCACGTAACCATCTAGTGATAGGTTATCGCCCCACCCACCCTTCCACATTCCTTTTCCAGTTTGAAACCAACTTGTTCTCTCACTTTTCCCTTCTGAGGAAGTATTCCACCCAAGTTGTTAACTTCATTTCTTTTTCCACAGCTGCTGCCTAACCTGCTCTTTCCTGTATTTTCTGCTTTCATTTTAGATTTCTATCATCTGCAGAATGGTCTATTGGTAGATAGGGAGCAAAATATCACTCTCAAAGAAAAAATTCCATCTAGTGAAGAAAATAAAATCATCAACCCATTTTTCATTGTTTGCTCACAATAACTAGATTTATTCAATGTTTGAGGAACAGGAATGCCATAACTAAATTCCAACACACATCTTTTCCTCAACTGGGGGCAGGAACAGACTGACAGACCTTCAAGGAACAAAATCTCTCCATAACAATTTCAGCAATTTTGCATTTTTACTTGTTACAAATGAATAATGCAAAGATTCTCAGAACCATTGAGAGTTTAAAACTCCTAGCTGATAACAGCCAGTGCATAACGAATAAATACAAATCAATTTCATTTATTATGGACAAAGTTAATAGAACTTGCCAAAGAGTTAAAATGTAATATTTCTAAAATAGTTTTAAACCTATTCCAGAATAAAGAGATCAGATTCAACTTAATTTCACCAATGAACCAAACTATTTCTCTACAATCAACAAATACTCAAAAGGTGCAGAACCTCAATATTATAGTCATTTTTACAATGCAAATGCAACAATTTGAACATTGCAACTTGTTGAAATGATAAGGACAGTTTCACAAGCATTGTGGTTTTCATATATTGCATATTTTTGGGAGAGGGACAGAACTTTCAAGTTTGACTATCTGATAAATCCTGAAAGTTTGCAATCCAAACTATTGACAGAATCTCCAATTAGAGGTTAGGATTTTGAACAACCAATATTATGGATACACTGAAATAACTGCCAGTTTACTTTCTTAAAAAGCTTCCATGGAAAATAAAACTTCCAAAATATATGTACTCTATCATCGCTACTATCATGGGCAGAGACAACAAAAGTAACTTAGGGGCGAATAGTCACGCAGTACCCATCACCATCTGGCTAAAATTAAATTACACAGCAAGTACAAGTTGATCTGTGTAAAATTCCTAAACAAAAAAAAAAGCCACAACTTGGCGTTTCATGAAATAGTGTCACACTTCACTACAATCTCTCTTTTCATCCAACCTGTTAAAAATTTTTGCACAAGCCAGCTTCTAAACTGCATTCATAAATGCATCACATACTTGAAAAATACAGCACAGGAGCACGTTCTTATCTGTGCCTTGGTGGAACTGTCTTATTACATCAACCTTTGTTCACAATGCTATGATCTTTAGCTTTTAAAAAAGTCCAATTGCATGCTTCGAAGTTACTAAGAGATCTCCTTCCAACACATAAACCTATTAGGTTTCGAGGGGGTTGGTTGGTTAAACGTTGATAGGTGGGTTGCTCCTGGCTGCATATTCTATACTTAGTGGACACTGTCTAACAACAAGGAGGGCAGATATATGGAAGCAAGCTGAGCAGAATTTTTACTCAGGTGGAGGGGTGAATCTTTATTCTTTACCCCAGTTGTTGAGTACATAAAGGTTAAAATAGAAATATTTTTAGAACAATGATCAAACAAAAGGCATATTGAGAAACATCAACCAGGAACTTATTTAATAGTAAAACAGACTTGAGGGATCATGAAGCTAATTATTGCTCTTATTTATTGTAATAAAGCCAAAGCACCAAGCACTATTGTGTGAAAGAGCTCAAGTTCAAAAATTCAACTCAATTACTGAATTCTCTGATGATCTTAGTTGGCCATTTAACAAGATGATCGGAGGGAATCATAAAGCTTAATCCTTTTGGTTCGTCTCAGGTGATACCTCTACAGCTTCTGCACTCTCTGCCTCAGTAAATACTTTGCAAGAGAACTTGATTCTCCCGATTTTAAAATTAACAATCTAATTTTCACCTGGTTTGCCTGGTCCATTGATGGTATCAATCAAAACTGACATGCTACTAGTCTCTGAGCAGGCACACCCATGATATTCTGTAAAATAATCACTAACATGAAATTCACAAAAGGGACTGTCTTGTGCAGTACTACAGTTCAGCACAGCAGTAAATGAAGCAGATTCAACCAAAACCAACATTAGCTATATCAAATTTGAACCTTTGTGAGATACACGTAGAAGGAGCAGCTTCTTTCCTTCTAACTCTTCCTTGTGAGTGTGTGGATTTGTTCCGAATACCCCAGTTTCCTCCCACATTCCAAAGACATACTAGTTAGTAGGTTAATTTGTCACTGTTAAATTGTCCTGTGATTAGGCAGGTGGGTTGCTAGGTGGCACAGCAATGAGGCTGGAAGGGCATGTTCTATGTTGTATTTGAAAAAAAA
The DNA here is from genome assembly GCF_030028105.1 of Mobula birostris. NCBI lineage: Eukaryota > Metazoa > Chordata > Chondrichthyes > Myliobatiformes > Myliobatidae > Mobula > Mobula birostris. Next base: position 114,021,159 of record NC_092373.1, on the reverse strand, counting down.
ATAAATAACTCCTAAATGGATCTCTTAAATAGCAAAAACGAACCACTGATCTCTCGATCTACCTCAGTCTATCTGTATTTCACTTTTTCTGTAAGTGTAACACAACTCTCAACATTGTTTCTACACTCTCCACCCCAGTGTGTTTGGAACTTATCTGTCTTGATGCTATGCAAAACAAAAACTTTTCACTGCATTTTAGTACATGACAATGATCATCCAATTACCAATAACGTTAATGTAACCAGCAACATGATGATCTTTTTAAATTATCATTTGATTTCTCCATGCCCGCTATCCAATTCTGGACAAGCTAGCACAAATAACTGGCTATTAGCAGATGATTTAAAAATATAATCAGCGGTATTTCAAAGCATCTCCCCTTCAAGTCTCCAAATCTGGTTTGTAGAAATAGTTTTAATTTTGCACGGATAAACAATACATAATAAAAGGCCATTGTACATACATAATAATGTGTCCACACCCTCCTTCAATTTACTCATCCTAATTTGGTGACCTTTGAATCCTGGCAAGCAAAAATTATTGCAACATACACAAAATGCTGGAGGAACTCAGCAGACGAGGCAGCATCAATGGAAAAGAGTACAGTTGACATTTGGGGCTGAGACCGTTCATCAGGACTTGAGAAAAAATTATGAGCAGTCAGAATAAGAAAGTGGGGAGAGGAGAGGGAGAAACACAGGTGATAGGTGAACCGGGGGAGGGGGAGGTAAGGCAAAGATCTGGGAAATTGATTTGTGAAAGAGATACAGTGCTGGAGAAGGGGGTATCTATAGGAGACGATAGAAGGCCATGGAAGAAAGAAAATGGGGAGGAACACCAGAAGAAGGTAATGGGCAAGTAAGGAGAAAAGGTGAGAGGGAAATGGGAATGGGGAATATTGAATGGTGAGGTGGGGGGGTGGGTGGGCAGGTATTACCAGAAGAAATCCATGTTCATGCCATCAGGTTGGAGGCTTCCCAGACAGAATACAAGGTGTTGTTCATCCAACTTGAGTGTGGCCTCATCATGACAGTAGAGGAGATAATGGACTGACATGTCGGAATGGGAATGAGAACTGGAATTAAAATGGGTGGCCGCTAGGAGACCCTGCTTTTTCTGGTGGATGGAATGTTGGTGAGCGGCGAAGCGGTCTCCCAATCTACGTTAGGTCTCACCGATATTCAGGAGGCCACACAGGGAACACCAAACACAGTAGATGACCCCCAAAGACTCACAGGTGAAGTGTCACCTTACCTGGAAGGACTGTTTCGCACCCTGAATAGTAGTGAGGGATGAGGTATAGAGGCAGATGTAGCACTTGTTCCGCTTACAAGGATAAGTGCCAGGAGGGAGATCGGTGGGAAGGGTCAAATGGACAAGGGAGTTGAGTCATGAGCGATCCCTGTGGAAAGCAGAACGCGGGGGAGAGAAGGAAAGATGTGCCTGGTGGTGGGATCCTGTTGGAGATGGCAGAAGGTTAATTTATATTTTGAAAATTTTTTTTACTGACCTAAACTCAGTTTTTTTTTGGAAAAGAATTCCAAATTTCCTCAATCTTGCTTGTTAAAACTTACAACTACAGAATATTTCTGCAAGAATAAATTTGAAGAGTCATGCTTCACAAATGCACCACACACAGTTCCAAATTCCTTCCTCTGACATACTAAATACTGCAAAAGGCACTCCACATTTTAAAACAGGTTGGAATGATGGATTTTACACACTTAATGTTAAGCTTTGATTTGACGTAGATTGGGAAACCGCTTCACCTAGCACCTTTGCCCCATCACAAAGAGCTGGATCTCCCGGTGTCCACCCATTTCAATTCTACTTCCCATTTCCATTCCAACACGCAAGTCCATGGCTTCCTCTACTGCCAGGGTGAAGCCACATTCAGGTTGAAGGAGCAACATCTTATATTCTGTCTGGGTAGCTGCCAGTAATGGCCCTCTCCCTACACCATTCTTGTTTCCCTCTCTAAACTTATCTCCTTACCTGTCCATCATCTCCCTTTGGTGCTCCTCCCTCTTCCCTTTCTTCCATGGTTTTCTATCCTCTCCCATCAGATTCCCCCTTCTCCAGCCCTTTACCTCTTTCACAATCAACTTCCCAGCTCTTTACTTCACCTCCTCCCCTGGTTTCACCTATCAACTACCAACCTTGTACTTCTTCCACTCCTCTTCCCACCTTCTTCCCTTCCTTTCCAGTCCTGAAGAAGGGTCTCAGCCCGAAACATAGAATGTTTACTCTTATCTATAGATGCTGCTCAACTTGCTGAATTCCTCCAGCATTTTGTGTGTTGCTTTGAATTTCCAGCATCTGCAGATTTTCTTGTTGCTTTGATTCTGAGAGTCATTATCAATGGCTAAATTTACAGTAGTTTGTGAGAATTCTGATAGTCAATGTTGGCCTTGCCAGTGATTGCCATGTTGGAATTTAAATAAAAAGGCTTACCTTAAGAAAATTTACAGGATCGCATTCATTCACCAGCTGTTCACAATCTTTCAAATACTTCTCGACTGCGTCCTTCTGTGTTTGTTTTCTTGCCAGGCTAGCTTTGCGTTCAGCCTTCTTGCATTCAATCTGTTTTTCAATCTTTTCCAACAATTGCTTTTTTTTCAATTCCAATTTCTCTGAGATCTCATCGAACTTGTTCATAACAATTTCTTTCTCATACTCCAAAATGAGCTAAACAAAAGTGAACCAGCATGTAAGCAATGCTTCCCAACAATGGATTGTAATTTTCATATAGATTACTAAGGACTTCAACAGCAAGTATCCAAGTTACTTCAAAATAATAGTGTAGGCTTGGCAAATTGTAGATATTCAAATTAACATTTCCACTGTACACCGTCAGGAAAGAATATTCAAGAGAAAACAATTCTGCCATAGTTTACTTTTCCTGAACCTTGTTATCCATTTATCTGTGTTCAGTTTTTCCATTAATTTCCACTATTATCCCCTATAAACACCTGAAGACAACAACCTATACTGAGGCATGAACCACATTATCCCCAAGACCTTTTACAAACAACCGAGAGGAATCTAGACATCAGACCCATTTGACAGTGGAAGGCATTGCTACTTAACAACATCCTCTGACAAGAACATATCACATATCAAATACATATTGTAACTAATTATGAAGCTCTGTATCACGTATTTAGGAAAATGGGGCATGAAGAACTTTATTCCTTACTAGCCCAGTAATAAATTTAATTGCAGAAAGAAGTTCAATTAAAAACAGAAATATAATTAAAGGTTGTCAGAAAAGGTGCACAGAAACAAGCTTTGTTCATGTACATCATGATTGAGTACCAGGTATCACAAACTGGCACATTGTGGCACAAATTCACTAAACCACAGAAATTCATGGGAGTCCATACACCAAAGTCTTACCTCCATATCTGAAGGTTTATCAGCAACTTCAGCCTTTAGTCTCTCACTCAGCTGTCTCAGTTCTCTCAGGTTGTTAAAGTAATCAAGCTTAAAAATAAGATGTAGTCAGATCAATCTGTTCCACAGATACCAAACACAGATCTAATGATAAACTTACATCAATCAGTTGAACAAAATCTGGAAGTTTTTCTTTCCATTCACTGAAAAGCACATTACCACATAATTGCCATAAATGGCACTGCTGCTTGCTCATTCTTTCCCATAAAGTAAATCACAAGCTGTTGGTTTGAATGTAGAACACAAGCAAGCCATGGCTAATGCATATTGGTTCCATTTTGTTTAACACCTGCAGCCAACAAAAATCTATCAACCAAAACTTTTCTTAAAAAAACTGCAAATGTTATAAATCTGAAAAGACATTGAAAGTATTCAGCAGCTTTGAAGAGAGAAAAAATTAAATTGACATGTTAATGGTTCACCTTTCTCACCTGACCTGTTGTGTATACCCATTTCTTGTGATTGAGTTTTGAAATAAAAACAAGCTGTTTTGAAACTTTGTCATCCTCAGATGTATGCCATCTTTAAATGATAACGACTTCAATGACAGCACCAATGAATGTCAAAACTGCCTAATAATTTAATAAAGGAGGGTTAATGAAAGCAGTGCTTTTGATGCAATTTAGATGATGTTTTGACAAATTTTGACACATGGCAAGCTGGTCAAAAAAGTAAAACTCTTTGGAATCCAATGATAGGTTTATTAAAATAGGTTTAGTTATAAAGGGCAGGGAATAATGGATAATGAGTGTGTGGAGCTGGAAAGTTATTCTCAGTGGGGTACCATAAGGCCCAGTCCTCTTGTTTTGTAAAAACAAGAACAGTTTAAATTTAGTTGTGGGTAATAGTATGCAGACAATTAAAAAAAAGTTGTAGTTGAGCGAACAGGAAAGTTTTGTACTTTAGAAGTATCCACTTGGTGGTTCAGATAGAATGCAATTGGAATTTAACAGTGGGAGGCAATGCATTTGGGAAGCTGCACAAACAGGAAAATAAATGAGAACTGCAACAAACCTTGGAACTTACATACATGTGAAAAGTTGCAGGACAGATTGACAAGGTGTAGAAAGGATATGACAAATCATCCTTTATTCATCAAGGTGCAGAGTATAAGAGCAAGGAGGTGATGCCAGAACGCTAGTTAGGCCACAGCTTGAGAACTGCATATATTTTCGTTCACTGCTTAACAGAAAAGCTATGATTGCGCTGGAGAGGTTGAAAAGGAAATTTATGTAATGTATCAAGATTGGAAAATTGTAGCTAATAACAAGCTAGGATTGTTTTCTTTTGAACAGAGGCTGAAGAGAAAAATGGGGTGTTTTACATACGAGGGTCACAGAGAGGCAACACATTTCTCTTAGCAGAGGGATTTAAGGGCCCTAGCTTTAAAGTTAGTCGTCAAAGAATAAAAGGAAAGATGAGGAAAATATCTTCTGCAAGAAGCTGGTGAATAGATGGCAAAGACACCTCACCATATTTAACCTGTAATTTAACCTGGAGGGATTACACATGATCAGGTTTTGAAATTAGGTGGTTACTTTGTATCAAACTGGTCTGCAATCCCTCCAGCCCCCTTGAGAACCTTTGATTTTAAAAGCCACATACTAGAAAACTTGCAGGACTGTGGATCAATTACTGAAAGATGGGGTTTGTCTAGGATCTTCTTTTTCAGTTGGCATTGATGTAATACATTTCCTATTTATTTTAAAGTAATGTCCTTGAATTCCAGAATCCCCAAATGAAATAGTGATGTTACATCCATTTATTAAACATAATTTATCACCCTAATTGATTCACCTATAATCCCCCATTTTCAGTTTAAAGCGCCTTTAACACTGACAATTATTCCAGAGAAATTTAAAGCATGATGTCCAGCCAGCAAGTGCTGATGACCAACGAAGTGTCTGAAAAGTGTGAAAGAAATACAAATTTGGGGCTTAGTAAATGAAGGCGTCAGCTCCAATGATGTGTGGTAATTAAAATAAGGAATGTTGAAGGGGTGTAACAGACAGCAATCTGGAGGGATTGATGGTTTGCTGATCGGAATTTCATCAGCAACACACACAAAATGCTGGAGGCACTCAGCAGGCCGGGCAGCATCTATAGAAAAGATACCTGCTTGGCCTGCTGAGTTCTTGCAGGACTCTGATCTCCAGCATCTGAAGATTTTCTCGAGCTCCGTGACAATTTCTTCACGTTCAGTTACCCCCGCACCACCCCCCTCCCCCACAGCACTCGGGGCCCTGGACTGATGCCAGATCAGTGCAGAACCTTCCTCCTGACTCGGATACCTTTTCCTCCTGGTAGATGATGTCAATCAAGTTGACAGAGTGGAAGACGCCGCGGTGGTGCTCGGACACGCACTGGCCGCACGCCACTTGCTTGCAGACCTTGCAGAAGAGCAGCAGGCTCCGGGGCGGGTGGCGCTCGCAGGTGGCACGCCCGGCGCCCGGGTTCTTGGGGCTGGCGCCGGGGCCGGGGCCCGGGCCCTCCTCCAGCTCCTCGCATCGCTCCTGCCAACTGCCGCCGCTAGCGCAATGCTGCGACCTGAAGAGCTTCACCACCTCGGCCAGAGTGGTGTTGCCGGGCAGGTTGACGGCGCCGTCGGCGATGAAGTTGGTCTTTCGGCACAGCGGGCACTCGAGCTGGCTGTTTCTCCAGATGTTGTTGCTGCTGCCCAGTCCGATGCCCGAGCAGAACGACTTGGTCACGCACTCCAAGATACATTTCTTGCAAAAATTGTGCGAGCATACGGGTAGAGTAGTGGGGTTCTCAAACATCGATAAGCAAACTGCACAGGTCAGACTGGCCTCCATTTCACATTTAAAACAAAACCTCTCCCACACACTTGGGAAAAAAAGCTGCAACCAGCTCACCGAAAGTGAAAACTAACTCCGGCTCCGGAAGTCCCGCCTCCAGTGACCCCAATTCCCCTGTCACTCACGTGTCACAAAGGCCACAGGAAATGTAAACCACCTGGGAGGGAGAAGTCACAATCCTCTACCCCTCAATGTGCTGCCTTCAGTGAATGAAGTTCAGAAAACCCGGGGAAATTGAAATGAAAAACAAAAATACTCAGCATCTGTGCAAGGAATGGAAAAAAACGGAGTTTTCTTTTCAGATTGGACTCCCCATTATCAGATAACGTTTCTTATTGTAGACAATAATCATGAGGGTTTCCAGTTTCATTTTTGTTCTGACCTTCAGTGCATAGATTTTGTTTGAGAAAAGTTTTTCTTTTGTCATATGTACGTCCCCAGAATCATGGAGATAAGTGGCACAGAATGAGATTTACCAACACATCCCTGTACAAATTGATATAAAAAAAAATGGTGTTTTTCAACTTACATATGCCTGACCTTTACTATAAAAGAAGTGCTTGTTTGGATTCCTGCTTCCATGAGAATTTCTGCTTTTGTGACCTTGTCAGGCAATGAATTGCAGAATCCTGCAGAATCTGGGCGCTTGACAAGATTGGATAATTACCATTACTTGAATCTGGTGTTTCTGCAGTCAAAGGGTGTGAATATCTGCCTAGTCAGCTTGGGCCAGGAGAAGGTGTTCAGCAGGATGTCATACATATTTGTGATGGGTGTGCTCACCAAAAAGGACTTTGAGGAGGGAATCAGGAATTGGATCCAACATCTCTGCAGTCATCCATCCTTCCAAATCAATGGGTAGGAAACAGGTATCTTCCCCTTCAAGTCCGGAGTCAGGAAGGATTGTCCACTCTCCCCTGTACTGTTTATGTGTTCTGTAGAACCCTTTGCCAAACCCAACAGGAAAGACAGGAGAACATTGAGGAGTGACTTTGCCAAGCAGTGGAAGGACCGATTTGAAAACCTCCCTGTATATGGACGATGTTGCTGTCTTCTCAGTTCCAAAGTCAGTACACAGATCGAGCAGCATCTATGACTAGCTTGAGTCACAATCAGGGACCAGAGTCAACCAAATGGAGACCCTGGTCATTTATACCGGTCATTCAAATATGAGTTGACCACATTTATCTCTTTCCTCTAGTATGATCTGGCTCGCTGGGTGTGTCCAACAGCCTTTCTATTAGCCAGGTATAATACAGAGAAAGAAGGATAAAGTGATTTTAAATGCCACATTAACCCAGTTAATCTCATCCTATCGCAGATATCCTGCCACCCGCACCCATACAATTCTGTTAATCAACTACACTTGAGACTTTGGCAGCACATTTTGCCTGATTTTCCAGATTGGATGTTATCTCTCTTAATATCCATACACACTTTTAATTGACTTTTTTTTCAGATGTAACTTAGTAATATAGTAAAATTTCCAGTGAACCATGTATATTCAACAGGAACATGGGAACCAGAACCCAGGTGAGTTTAAAAAGGAGCTTGCCAAACATAATCCAGTGAGCCAGATGCCAAACCAATTATTTTCTCTTTGTTTTTCCAGTTTTTCAGATTTTCAGAACCTGAAGTTCTTACTTGATTTTCAGACAGCTTTTACAGATGCTGAATGTTCACAAACATTATGGAAACAAGCAATAGGCAGTCTGCTGCACTCCAGCTTACTCTGGATACTGCTCCCACCATACACTGATCCTTTTTCAAATAATTTTGTGCAAGCAGAGCTAACTCGCAATGGGAATTTGCCTCGACCTACCTCTCCCTTTCAGAAATAACATGGATATGAAACACAGGTAACCATGTGGAACACTTTGGTCTTATCCACACTGGATCTGCAGGAAACCATGCTCCCACAGTATGTAAAGATGTCTGAGGAGTAAAGTAAAATATGACTTGTCATATTGATGGTTCTTTGGTAGAATTTTCATCTGCTCTGTCTGTGGGCATCCTAAGTTTGATTCCTAGCCAATGAACCAAAACTATATTTTGTTCTTGCTCTCCTATATGATTCTGAAATCTGGGCTGCCTGTAGCTCAAGAAACTTTTAAGACAGCACTGACAGTCATTTTGCAAAACCCTGCACATTCACCAGACTTTGAGGCTCTAATTATACTCGATCGGCTCTTCTTGGCAACTAATATTATTTATATAATCTGATCACTATTCCAAAAACAAAACTTCTGAGGTTTATCACAGGAAGAGCCTGACATCAGTGGTGGGAAAGTTATTGGAAGGTATTCTAAGGGACCAGATATATGAGTATTTGGATAGATATGGACAGATTAGGGATAGTCAGCATGGCTTTGTGTATGTTAGGTCATGTCTGCCTAATCTTAGAGTTTTTTGAGGAAGTTCAAAGTACATTTATCATCAAAGTATGTATATAGTATACAACCTTAAGTTACGTCTCCTAACAGGCCTCCATGAAACCAAGAAACCCCAAAGAACCTATTAAAAGACAATTAACCCCCTCCCCAATGTGCAGAGAACAGAGAATAAAAAAAACATGCAAACAATAACTGCAAGCAAATAGCAGTCTGAACTAAAGTCCACAAAGAGAGAGAGAGAGAGAGAGAGAGAGGCCCATAGTTCAGCACAGAGCTGAGTAAATGTCATGGAGCAGTGAGTTGAACTGGCTCATCTCTCACTTGTGCCTCAATACCCTGACCTTTTCAATCTTGCACGGTGCGTAAATTGTCGAACTGTCAGGTTCAGTCACTTCGATCCAATCTGGGGCTTGGAACCTGCTGCCTTGACTCTGCCCGTACCCGAACTTACCGATTCTGCCTAGCGATTAAATCATCACCCAAACATTGGGTACTGATGCTTCGATACACTCTGGGGCCTGGACGATGCTGCCTCAATACAGCATGGCCTTTAAATCGATTGATCTTTGGATTTCCTTGCTCTCAGCAACCTCCCCTCGTCTCAGTTCTGCCGTGTCGAATCCCCTCCAAGTATAAAGAAAAGTTACAGACTATTGCTTGTGATGATCATTTGCCAGAAAAGAGGGATTAACTGAATGTTTAGTTGTTTTCCACGTTTCATCAGCCACCAGCCAGAAGTTGCTGAGATTCACCAGTGCCATCCAGGAAAGTTGATGAAAGCGAGGCAGTGGGTGTTGTCTACATTGACTTTAGCACCGTATTTGACAAGATCCTGCATGGGAGGTTACTCAGCATTCAAGATGTGGTGGTAAATTGGATTAGACATTGGCTTTGTGGGAGAAGCTAAAGAGGTGTAGTAGAGGGTTGCCTCTCTGTCTGGAAGCCTGTGACTGGTGGGGTGCCACGGGGATCAGTGCTGGGTCCATTGTTGTTTGTCATCTATACCAATGATCTGGATGATAATGTGGTTAACTGGATCAGCAAGTTTGTGGATGATACCAAAATTGGGGGTGGAGTGGACAGTGAGGAAGACTAAGTACTTGAGAAGACCAGCTGGAAAAATGGGCTGAAAAATGGCAGATGGAATTTAATGCAGACAAGTGCGAGGTACAGTATTGCACTTCAGTAGGATCAACCAAAGTAGGTCTTACACAGGGAACAGTATGGCACTGAGGAGCACAATAGAACAAAGGGATCTGGGAATACAGATCCATAATTCATTGAAAGTGGCGGTACAGGTAGATAGGGTCATAAAGAAAGCTTTTAGCAAATTGACCTTCATAGATCAAAGTATTGAGTACAGAAGATGGGATGTCATGTTGAAGTTGTAAAAGATGTTGGTGAGGCCAAATTTGGAGTATTGTGTGCAGTTTTGGTCACCTACCTACAGGAAAGGTGTAAATAAGGTTGAGAGATTGCAGTGAAAATTTACAAGGATGTTGCCGGGACAGGAGGACCTGAGTTATAAAGAAGGATTGAATAGGTTAGAACTTTATTTGTTGGTATATAGAAGAGTTAGTGGAGATTTGATAGATTATGAAGGGTATAGATGGGGTAAATGCAAGCAGGCTTGTTCCACTGAGATTGAGTGGGAAGACAACTAAAGGTCATAGGTTAAGGGTGAGAGGTGAATGAAGGGAAACTTGTTCACTCAGAGGGTTATGAGACAGTGGAAAAGCTGCCAGCGTAAGTGGTGCATGCAGGTTCAACTTCAACGTTTAATGAAGTTTGGATAGGTACATGGATGTTTGGGGTATGGAGGGCTATGGCCCCATTGCAGGTCGATGGGCCTAGGCAATTTAAATGGTTCAGCATCAACTAGATGGGCTGAAGGGCATGTTTCTGTGTGGCACTTTTCTATGACTGACTAAGAAATTACCAGGTGCACAGAAGAAAAAAAAATCAAGGATATGCTCAAAATCTTATGGACATCCCCAAATTACATTCAAGTTCTGGGTGAGAACATCTCTGAGAATCTATCCTGGGCCCAACATATTAATGCAATTACAAAGAAAGCACAACTACAGCTATGTTTCATTAGGAGTTTCGGGAGAATTGATAGTCACCAAAGACACTCACAAATTTCTTCAGATGTACTTTGAAGAGCATCCTAACTGGTTGCATCACCGTCTGGTACGGAATACAAGATCAGAAAGAGTGCAGAAAGTTGTGAACTCTGCCAGCTCAATCATGGGCACTAGCCTCCCCAGTATCCAGGACACCTTCAAAAAGCGATTTTTCAAAAAAGCCCCATCCATCATTAAGGACCCTTATCACCCATTTATGCCCTTTTCTCATTGATACGATCAAGGAGGAGGTGCAGGAGCCTGAAGACACACACTCAACATTTCAGGAACAGTTTCTTCCCCTCTGCCATCTGATTTCTGAGTGGACATTGACCCCACGAACACTGCCTCAGTACTTTTTCCCTCTCTCTTTGCACTACTTATTTAATTTTTTTATATAGACTTGTAATTGTAATATATATTTTTTATTATTATATATTGCAATGTACTGCTGCAGCAAAACAACTAATTTAATTTATGCCTCTGATATTAAAACTGATTCTGAAATGAGAATGAAAGCGGGGGCTAACACAGGAGCATATAAGCCCTGTGTTAAAGACAGAAAGAACACAGCACCTCAAAAACTACCAAATACATTCTCCATTCGACACTCACTGTCCCTTTTGAAGGATATTCCAGATTTCAACATCTGCAGTCTCTTATATCTCCATTTGTAGAAGTGTCTGTGGTTCCCACATTAATCCCATCAATCACTTCAAGAAAATGTTTCTCAAGGTAGCATATGGTGACATACTCAGTGGTCCCTCCTGTGATAAATGAGTGTATACTGAGTGTATTTTGATAGGACATTAATTTTGAACTTCAATTCCCACAGAACCAGAATGAAGTTTATCCTTGATTCCAAGGAACTTCCCAAGAAAAAGAATATTTATCTAGGCTACATTTCCAAAATACCATAAGACTTAGGAGCAGAATTAGGCCATTCAGCCCATCAATTCTGCTCTGCAAAGTAATACTTATTGATAACAATGACCTCAAAACAAACCACAGACACTAGCTCAGTCACATGCCTAAACTGCTCTCAAGGTTACCATTCACTCTGCATATTTTGGTCACCAAAAAGTTCAGGTTGTAGCTACTGATATATCCCTCTTCTTACTGTGTACTGTTCACTGCTGAAAATAATGATGCTTTCTGCTCCAGAAAGAATACTTCATTTCCTGTCCTTTTGGCTCCCAGGATTAGGCAGGTTGAGCACAGGCATTTCCTGCCATTGCAGGGTTCTCCAGATACAGTTGTCCATATATATTGCATTGATTAGATTTCCCATTTCATACTTCCTTGCAATGTGCAATTGCTGTAAACCAACCGAAGAGCTTTTTAATAGTCCAAATACAGCTCATATAATTATAATTCAAAGTCAAGTTTATTTTCATATGCACAAGTACATGTGTGCACAGGTGCAAGGAAAAACTTTCTTGTAGCAAAATCGCAGGCACAATGCATCATATAAGCAGCATTCACAAGAAAAAAGAACAGTTTTTACAATTCCTTCATTAAACACAATTAATTCATTCTTAGGGGATCTTAACTGCCCCTCATTTTTCGGCAGTTATACAAGCCTAAAAGCTGGATTTTTGAGAATGGAGGCTATACACTCTTTAAGCTCTGGAGGTCCAGAAATAGGTCTTAATAGAAGCAGAGGCCTATTTCTTTAACCATTATGCTTCTTTTGGCAGGGCCATTCTCTGGCAGAGTAAAATGAATCTTTTCTGATAGGATTTAACATCTATTTGAGCAAGGCAGTAGTTTCCAATTTTGTATGGAAGCATATGATGATCGTCTGATAGGGGGAGAGGCAGATGATTGGCAACAGGGTTAGGGAAACAGAAACTCGAGGCAGGGACAAGAGAGTCAACAGGTTTCATGCGTGATGACAACGTGCACATATTGGTAAGGAATAGTGTTAATGGGGTGTGACTGGCACAAGATTTTAAATGAAATGAACTGTGAAGGCTCACTCTGACCAGTCTTGCAAGATCATGATTCCTGTTGCAAAACTGGCCAGAGGTGCAGGGAACATTGCTCTGTAGGCTGTCCTGATGCAATATATTGGTCCAAAGTGTTGGTTACCCCTCTGCCTGACTTGTTACGTCCCTCCAGCAATTATTTTTTATTTTCTGCTTCATGTTCTAGTATTTACATTCACAAGAGTCTGTCTTATTAGTATTGCTGATATTGAGGGTAGTCCTAAACTACAGGATCATATGAGTGAATTAGTAAGACTGGCAGAGCAACAACTGATGGACTCGAACATACACAATGGTGCTGTGGAGAACTGAACAACTAAGGGATATTGATGTGCAAGTCTAAGTAACCTTGAAGATGATAGGCAGGCCAGGTAGATGGTTGAAGTATACAAAACGATGAATGGCATAGATAGGGTAGAGAGTAAGAAATCTCTCCGAACTGCAGAGATATCTATAGTCAGAGGTCATAGATAAAAGGTCAGGTGTAAGAAGTTTAGAGGCAATTTTTTCATTGAGAAGGTGATTGAAATCTGGAATATACTGGGTGAAGGGGTGGTGGAGGCAGATACACTGACGACACTCCATAATATCCAGACAAGCTCTTGATAAGACAAAGAAGAGCATGGAGCAAGTGTATTTAATATACTGTGGATGAATGCTTTCCAGTCAGCTTGAACATTTGAGGCTGAAGGGCCTGTTTCTGAACTGCATAATTCTGAGCACTCTATACCTTAACTGAAGAATCCCCCTTCAGCAACTTCCTGCCCGTAACACCCGAAGGTAGCCATAGGGGGTCTGCATGGCCCCTTGTACACATAGGATGTCCCTCCTACAGGTGATATGAGCATGTAGCCTCACCATATCTCTCAACAAATGTGGGAGAACAGTTCTTACCTTCCAGAAGAACCAGAGCAGAAACCAAAACTCTTTAGTAGCTGCTAACTGTTGGTAACTGAGAAGATCAAGTCAAGGTTCTCATAACAGGTGAATCTGAAGCCACATAACATGAGGGAGAGCAACAATGCTAAATTACAAACCAAGCAGTGGAATATCATTTTTAATTTCATTTTGAAATATTTTAGGCAGAAATTTTTTTAAACACGAAAAGAAATTGAGGGATTTCTAATTTCATATTTCACCTTCAACAATTTAAGGCATCCATTAGTCTCATGAGACCATGGATTTGCACCTTGGGAAGCTTCCAGGGCACAGGCCTGGGCAAGATTGTATGGAAGACCAGCAGTTGCCCATGCTGCAAATCTCTCCTCTCCATGCCACCGATGTTGTCCAAGGGAAGGGCATTACGACCCATACAGCTTGGCACCGGTGTCGACACACAGCAATGTGTGGTTAAGTGCCTTGCTCAAGGACACACACGCTGCCTCAGCGAAGGCTCGAACTAGCGACCTTCAAATCACTAGACGAACGCTTTAACCACTTGGCCACGCGTCAACACAACAATTACTGGTAGAGAAATTTCTCCAAACATCACTCCTCATTACTACACAGAGATTTGCTCCTTTTACCTAAAAAAAGGACATGTCAGCATTGGAGGCAGTCTAAAGAAGATTCACCAGGCTAATTCCTGGGTTGAGAAGGTTGTCCTATAAATAGACTGAACAGTTTGGTCCTGTATTCTTTGTAGTTAGAATAATGGGGTGTAACTGTATTCAAAGATCCAGAAGGGGCTCAACAGAGTGAACACTGAGTTGTTTTCACTTGTGTGAGAACTTCAAACAAACAGACATAATAGCAAGATAAGGGGATGGTAATTTAAAATGGAATGCATAGACATTTCTTTTCACAAAGATTTGTGAATCTCTGGAATTCTCAGCCTCCGAGGGTAGTAGATCTTTTATTATTAGCAGTTTTTAAACTGAGAATAGATAAATTCTTAAAGATCAGGAAATTGATGGCTATGAAGAAATGGCACAGAAGAACAGTTGAAGTCAGTATAGATCAGCTATAATCATATTGAATGTTGGGGCACATTTGAGAGGCCAGATGATGTATACCTGTTCCTATTTTATTGCATTCTTAATCAAGCCTCTCATGGAAACAAATTTGACCATTGCATTAGGAATGAAATTTAGGAAATTCCATGACTGTTACTATTTCAGTTCATAACTTTTGATCAGATGGATACTGCCAACCAACTCTTTCATGTAGCATGTTTTGCAATTATTGGGATTATACTTCTAACTGAGTAAAATGCACTCCAGACAACTGCAACTGAAACGCAATTTAGACAGAAAAATCTTTATTAATAACTTGAGCAAAATCAGTTGCATGATAATCAGTTCTAAAAGAGACACTGGTAAAATGAATCTGAATGCAATAGCTAATTAAAGCTCACTTATCTGACAACATACTTTGTTTTTTCAGCAATGACTAATTGGAATCTGGAGCATTCATTCGAAATTTGTTATTGATAAGAACAACAAAAGTTTATACAGCAGTTTCCTTGATATTGTCCAAATTAACTTCATATTTAAAATAATTATTATGTAATCAAAATGTGTTAGATTTTGTTCTACAATATCAAAATTATCTTTAGATTGAAGTACAATTCCTAATATCTATCACAATATTTCTCCATAGATGTTCTGCAGATAAATAGAAGAGATATATCTATAATAACTAAAGAGATTAACTTTATCTGAGATAACAATTTGACATTTTAATCTGCATTTCATAGGATGGAGTTGGGTTTTATAAGACTTAAGTTTTAGTCGTGGAATTTTCTTCATTTAACAGTCGTCAACGTCACCAGTACAAATTGCTAAGAGAGCTGCCTCATAGTGTCCCGACGCATATTTCTGAAAGGAATCAAAATTAAAATTTTTTGTTTAAAACGATTTTCATGATCTTAACTGTTATAGACCATAGAGCATCCTCACAGAGTTTATGCCAATGTTCTTCCCACATTCCCATCAACTCTCTCAGATTAGTGTTTAATTAACATAGCATTCCACACATCTTTGGGAAACTGGATCACTGAAAGTACAATTATGGTCAGAGGTAGAATGTGCAAACTCCAGAGATAGCACCAAAGGTCAGGATTGAAATCAGGTCGTTGGATCGGTGAGATAGGCATTTTAAGAGCTGTGCTATTGCATCACTGATTGTAAGGTATAAACTTCTTACACGTTATTGAAGATTTCCTGTGTGTAATTGAAGCATGTTATTGTACATATAATATCAGTTAATGATGCATTGAGCCAGCTAAAATAAAATGAATAATAAGGTAGGTTAAATTAGGACAGAACGTTTGCATGTGAATTACTATTTGCATAGTATCATTTCAGTTTCTTATATTGTTTAGTTTCTATGTGGATAAACTGTATTTCAATTAAAATGATTTCATAAAAGGTCGCATACCTTTTAAATGTACAAATATCTACTTAAATCAATATCTGCTTAAATTATTCTAAAACCAGAAAAAAAATCTTGCAAGGAATTAATGAATTCACAGTATTTTAGAACCAATTTAAAATTTGCTCACTAAGCAAAAATACATGGATGAGTAGTTATAATAGCTTGTAGGATTTATCTGCAAGAAGGTTTTGAGCATCATATTGTACTTTGACAACAATGCGGAAAACTAACTGTCTAAAAATATTCAAATAGATTCAAATATAATACCTAAACAATTAAAATAAAATCAATTTAATTAAAAGTTCACCAACATAATTCTATTGAAATAAAGTAAAACCAGTAAGTATCTTCTGCATACTTTTGTCTACAGGGTTGGTGACATCCATTCAAAAGAATGGCATCTCCTTTCATATGCCAGCCATTACTGGGGTAAAATTGAGGGCAAAACTGAATCCCGCATGTCACTGCACTGCCACTGGGTTCAGCGGCGATATACAGTACATGCAGAATCTAAGATACTATTTCAGGGCTGCACTGTTTACTTGTTCCTGTGAAGCTGATTAGACATTCTACATGAATTCCACATATACATCACCCTCTAAAGAAATTCCTTCTCATCTCTGTTCTGAACAGACATCCTTCTATTTTGAGGCTGTGTCAATTGGTCCTAGATTGTCCGACTAAAGGAAACATCCTCTCCATGCCCACTCTTTTTAGGCCTTCCAATATTTGGTAGATTTCAATGAGACCTTCCCACCCCTATTCTTCTGAACTCCAGTGAGTACAGCCCCAGAGCCACCAACTGCTCCTCATACGTTAACTCTTTAATTCCTGGGATCATTCATGTAAACTTCCTCTGGACCCTCTCCAGTGCCAGCACATCCTTTCTTAGATATGGAATGCAAAACTGCTCAAAGTACCCCAAATGTAGTCTGGCCAACACCTTATAAAGCCTTGGCAGTACATACTTGCTTTTATATTTTAGTCCTTTTGAAATGAATTCTGAAATTGTATTCATCTTCCTTATTACAGTACCAACTCAATCCTGCAAGTTAACCTTTAGCAATTCCTGCAGTAGGGATTCCAAGTCCATTTCTACCTCTGATTTCTGAATTTGTTCCCCTTTTATAAAATAGTCTATACCTTTATTCCTTCCACCAAAGTGCATGACAGTACACTTCCTTACATTGTATCGCATTTGACACTTCTTTGCCCATTCCCCTAATCTATCCAAATCCTTCTGCAGACTCTCTGCTTCTTCAATACTACCTGCCCCTTCACCTGCCTTTGTATCATCCACAAACTTGATCACCCAACCATCAATTACATCATCCAGATCATCAGCATATAATATGACAATTAGTGGAACCAACACTGAACCCTAAAGAACACCATTACTCACCGGCAGCCAATCAGAAAAGACCCATTTAAGTCAAAGTAAAATTTATTATCCAAGTATGTATATGTTACCATATAAGCATCCGTTAGTCTCATGAGACCATGGATTTGTGCCTTGGAAGGTTTCCAGGGTGCAGGCTAGGGCAAGGTTGTATGGAAGACCAGCAGTTGCCCATGCTGCAAGCACCCCCTCTCCATGCCACCAATGTTGTGCAAGGGAAGGGCATTAGGACCCATACAGCTTGGCACCGGTGTCGTCGCAGAGCAATGTGTAGTTAAGTGCCTTGATCAAGGATACATACGCTGCCTCAGCCAAGGCTCGAACTAGTGACCTTCAAATCACTAGACGAACACCTTAAACACTTGGCCATGCGCCAACACTATGTTACCATATACTACCTTAAGATTTATTTTCTTGTAGACATTTACAGAAAATTAAAGAAATAGAATAGAATGTATAGATTTTTCTATACATAAACAAAGACCGACAAACTCTTCTCTTTATCTTTGCCTTCTGCCAGTCAGATAGTCTTCTGTCCATATAGTATCTTTCCTGTAATACCACAGGCTTTTGATTTGCAGGCCCATATGCCACACCTTCTTAAAGGCTTTCTGAAAATCCAAGTAAACAACACTTGCTGCCTCTCCTGTCTGTTTTTCCATCAAAGAATTTCAATGGACTTACTAAGCTTGATTTTCCTTTAAGAAACCATGCTGACTTGCAGAAGAAAACTAAGAAGGTCATTAGGAGGGAAAAGATTAATTATGAAAGGAAGCTGGTACATAAAATCAAAGAAGATACTAGAAGTTTTTTTAAGTATATAAAGGGTAAAAGAGAGTCGAGGGTAGACATGGAACCAATAGAAAATGATGCTAGAGATATTGTAATGAGAGATGACAGAGGAACTGAATGCATATTTTGCATCAGTTTTCATAGTGGAAGACATCTGCAGTATACCGGACATTCAAGAGTGTCAGGGAAGTGAAATTTGTGCAGTGAAGATTAACAACTGAGAAGGTGCTCAGGAAGCTTAATGGCCTGAGGGTGGATAAATCTCCTGGACCTGATGGAATGTACCCTTGGGTTCTGAAGGAAGTAGCTGGGGAGATTGCGGAGGCATTAACAATGATCTTTCAAGAATCGATAGATTCTGGCATTGTACCTGATAACTGGAAAATTGCAAATGTCACTCCACTATTTAAGAAGGGTGGGCAGAAGTGGAAAGGAAACTATAGACCTGTTAGCCTGACATCAGTGTTGTAGGAATTGATTGTTAGGGATGAGATTACGGTGTACCTGGAGGCACATGACAAGATAGGCCAAAGCCACCATGGTGTCCTGAAAGGAAAATCCTGCCTGACAAACCTACTGCAATTTTTTGAGGAAATTACAAGCAGGTTAGACAAAGGAGAGGCAGTAGATGTGGTGTACTTGGATTTTCAGAAGGCCTTTGACAACGTACCACACATGAGGCTGTATAGCAAGGTAAGAACCCATGGAATTACAGGGAAGTTACTAGCATGGGTGGAGCATTGGCTGATTGGCTGAAAACAGAGAATGGAAATGAAGGGATCCTATCCTGGCTGCCAGTTACCGGTTGAGTTCCACAGGGGTCAGTGTTGGGACCACTGCTTCTTACGATTTGGACCATGGGATTAATGGACTTGTGGCTAAATTTGATACAAAGGCAGGTGGAGGAGCGGGTAGTGTTGAGGAAACAGAGAGCCTACGGAGAGACTTAGATAGTTTAGGGGAATGGGCAAAGAAGTGGCAAATGAAATACAATGTTGGAAAGTGGTCATGCACTTTGGTGGAAGAAATAAATGGGCAGACTATTATTTAGATGGGGAGAGAATTCAAAATGCAGGGATGTAAAGGGACTTGGGAGTCCTTGTGCAGGATGCCCTAAAGATTAACCTCCAGGTTGAGTTGGCGGTGAAGAAGGCGAATGCAATGTTGGCATTCATTTCTAGAGGTGTAGAATATAAGAGCAGGGATGTGATGTTGAGGCTCTATAAGGCACTCGTGAGACCATACTTGGAGTATTGTGTGCAGTTTTGTATTTCTTATTTTAGAAAGGATATACTGACATTGGAGAGGGTTCAGAGAAGATTCACGAGAATGATTCCAGGAATGAAAGGGTTACCGTATGAGGGACATCTGGCAGCTCTTGGGCTGTATCCCCTGGAGCTCAGGAGAATGAGGGGGCATCTCATAGAAACATTCCAAATGTTAAAAGGTCTGAACAGATTAGATATGGCAAAGTTATTTCCCATGGTAGGGGAGCCTAGGACAAGAGGCCACGGCTTCAGGATTGAAGGACGTCCATTTAGAACGGAGATGTGGAGAAATTACTTTAGTCAGAGGGTGCTAAATCTATGGAATTTCTTGCCATGAGAGGCTGTGGAGACCAAGTCATTGGGTGTATTTAAGGCAGAGGTAGATAGGTTCTTGATTAGCCAGGGCATCAAAGGGTATGGGGTGAAGGCAGGGGAGTGGGGATGACTGGAAGAATTGGATCAGCCAATGATTGAATGGCAGAGCAGACTCAATGGGCCAAATGTCCTACTTCTGCTCTCATATCTTATGGCTTGTTTTATTGTGTTCCTCCAATTACCCTGAAACTTCAGCCTTAATCATAGACTTTTTGTATTTGCAGTATCTTTTTGAATTTATCTCTACTTAATTAAATGTTAGGAACAAAAAGTAGAATCATCAATGAAACTACCAGATTGTTGCTATATATTACTGGATTTTTCATTCAATGGATGTGGGTTTTGCTGATATTGCTGACATTCATTGTCAATTGTTAATTGGTCTTGAACTGAATGACTTTCAGAGAGCCAGAGCAATGTTGTTGTATCTTGACATATAAAGTTCAGAGCGTCTAGGATGGCAGATCTCCAAATGTAATGGAAAGTGCAGGAAAATGTGCATTATACATTTTAATTTATTTCAATATTGTTAATTATTTATTAATAAAGTTCATGTGTTTTATTTTAACAGGTTGGTTCTTAAAACATTTTAAATCCAATTGCATAGTTCTCTGTATGTCTTTGGTAAGTTCGTGATTTCTAAGGTGGTCTAGGAGTTCCAGATTGTCACCTTAGGATGTTGCATCAGTGAACCTGAAGTTTCTTTTGAAGAACAATCTGAAAGTTTAATTGCAGATTCTACCTTTGGCAGTCTAGAATTGTTTATTGAGCTGACTTCAAATGTCCCAGATGGCAGAGTGGGATTTTAGCTTATGTCTTTCAAATCACTAGTCTGGGTTCCTGATTATTAGTTGACTAAATACCCAGCATGTTATCATATCCCTGAATCCAAACCAGTTTCATATTGGTGGTTATCCATTGTGTTCGATGATGACTGGAACCATGTGCAGGAGAGTTTTTAAAGTGGAAAAGCTATTGCACTGCGGTAGTCTCACTCTCTCAAACTCAGAAGTACAGGTTCAGTGGTGTGAACAAATGTCACAAACGGGTATCTTCCTTGTTTGCAGTGGATGACCATGACATCTTCATACTAACTATAATACTATCCACACCTCAAGAGTAATTCATGTATTTTGAAGGATTTATGTTACTGAAAGATGTAAAGATTTTTTTTCTAGTGCAATAGGCTGAATCGTGCTGTCTGGTCAAGCCAGGATTGTTCAACAATACACTGGAAAACTGGCCTCTCAGATCCCATTCCAGATCGAATCTGGCATAGGGGTGGCAATCCCAATCAATTGAGTGGGATTTCATGGCTTGGAGATTAGGAGGAAAAAGATAAGTTTTATTTTTATTTTAGTAATTTCATTTTTAAGACTATCATTTTAATTGCTTGAAACGACGTTTTCTTTTGTATATGCTTCTGCGTAAGAGAAAACTATATCCTATTAGACTGATGCAGGGTTCCAGCTGTAAATATCAACCTTTCCTTAGCCTCCATAGATACAGCTTGACACATTGAGTTCCTCCAGTAGTTTTTCCATATAAAATCAGGATTGCCTTGATAAAAGACATAGCCCGGTTTCTAGCCCGGCCTCTTGTCAGAGACCTTTGGGTGTTGTAGACACAGTGTCTCAGCAGTTCACTGCCTGAGGGCAGTGCACCACTGAAATATTACCATGCCTCACCTAACATATCCTGGATGCAAAAGGGCAACTTGTTCAGCTGTCTGCATTCTGCCCAGGGAAGTTGGAACAACTGGAAACCACAAGCAGCTTGGGCAGTGGAACAACGTCAGTTAGAATCATCCAAATAACGCTGGAAAACACAGATTTTGTTTCCTTAATGCTTTTGTGTGTGTGTTATGGATTTTGGGCTGCTGATCATGAAATTCATAATGAAATTTCCCTATCACATGCCATTTAAAAAAAATCACCTATACTTATTATCTAATTCATAATTCAAGTCAATTAAAGTGTTGCCCACAATGTAAGCTGAAAGGTTTTCTATCTTGTCAAGGCATGCCTGGGCATGCTTAGGCAGGGTGGTTGCTGCATGACAGGACAGTTTTTAGAAAGGCTATAAATTTCTGTGAAGGATTTCGATATTTGAGACAGTTGTTTTCCAGAATAACTGATGCCAAGATTAAGGAAGGCATTTTTGTTGTTCCACAAATCAAACAGGCAATTCAAAGAACCTCTAGTGGGACTGAAGAAAACCGCATGGAAGGCATTCAAGGATGTTATTGGAAATTTTCTTGGTAACTACAGAGCATCAAGCTACATGCAGCTGGTCGAGAACATGCTTCATGCATACAAAATCATGAAATGCAACATGTCACTAAAGATTCATTTTCTGCATTCCCATTTAGACTTCTTCCCTGCAAATCATGGCACTGTCAGTGAAGAGCATGATGAAAGGTTTCACCAGGACATTGCAGTCATGGAGAAACGGTATCAGGGCAACAAGGAATCCATAAGTGCTGGCTGATTATTGTTGGACTCTTAAGCGAGAAACCTCAGACATTGAGTACAAATGAAAATCATCAACAAAACATTTTTACCTTAGTTGGACTATTGCAAAGCATCAGCACTATTATGCAATTAAATGCATTATATTCAATAGAAGTTAATTTCTTGTTTCTCCAAATTCCCATGTGATACAAGAAGTCTGAAATTATATTTGTGGGCTATTATAAACAAAAAAAAATTCCAGGGAAGCAACACTTTTGGAAAAAATATGTTGTCCAGTGTAAACAAAAAAGGAAATAACTTCAAGGTTGCATTTTGGAGAAAAAAGTCTTCTCATTAATGGCCATGAGTATGACTCAGATTCCAGCAATCTGATTCTGCATATGTTGTTCTGATCTGATTGTTGAGTAAATGCTTGGTCTCCACAAGTGTATGTGCTGAAGAATGAATGACTCATACCTTGATATCGTGGTGTAGTGAATTTCCATAGCTGACCTTGTAATTCCTTTTGATGTTCATCAGATCAATTTCACTCCTAGAAATCATGATCCTTATAACAGTTCTGTTGTGAAAGCCGTGGTCCTAAATGAAGTTACAAATATCATGGTTATCTATTAATGTGTTCCATACTACTGAGGCCTATTTAAGTATTATTCCTTAACATTGTGCAGGTAATACCTTCTGAAATAGTCATGCTAATTTTGAGGTAAATATAAACGTTGAAAATTCACAGTAGGTATAAATTTGCAATATCACGCTTTGAGCAGATAACAGCATTCATAGAGAATGCATTTTGGTTTTTGGCAAGATGTGCTCTGTAGGGAGTACCTTTCACTTAGAAACATTTTCTTTTTAATATTGGATTAGGAACAGTTTAGATTCTGTTGCCAGTACGTATTTCTTACGCACAGTCTGCAGCAAAAACTAAATAATAAAATTAACTTGATTGATGATAGTTCCTATAGCTTTTGTGTTATTCACACTTCTTGTGAGTTTAAAAGTATATATCTAAATTCAACATAAATGATAAACTACACTCACATAATTGTTGACTGAACAAAGTTGAATTCAGGAAGTATATTACCTACTGCTACCCACTTCCTCCTAATGTCATAAAATCAAGATACACACTAAAACGTCAATAAAAGTCAGATAGCAGCACCAGTGCAGTTTAATTAACACTGTTCAATCAAGAAACCCAATCAGTAATAACTATTTGAAACAAAAAATACATTTATTTTCCTTCAGTGCTTTAGAAATAACCAAATAGTAATGTTTCTTGTTTTGAAGAATAGCAATCTTCTTATTGATAGATTTTAAAATTTAATATTTGTACCTTACTGATCCATCTCAATTGGTGCTTGTACTACCAGAGGATACACAAAATTGCTGGTGTAACTCAACATGCCAGGTAGCATCTATGGAGAGGAATAGAGTCAATGTTTTGGGCTGAGACCCTTCATTGGAACTGGAAAGAAAGGGGGAAGAAGCCAGAATAAGAAGGTGGGGGAGGGGAAGGAGTACAAGCTGGAAAGTGATAGGTGAAGCCAGCTGAGGGGGAGGCTAGGTGAGTGGGAGAGAGCTGGGAGGTGATAGGTGGAAAAGGTAAAGAGATGAAGAAGAAGGAATCTGATAGGAGAAGACAGTGGACCATGGGATAAAGAGAAGGAGGAGGAACACCAGTGGGAGATGATGGGCAGGTGAGAAGAGAAGAGGTGAGAAGGGAGCCATAATGGGGAATGGAAGAAGAGAGAAGGACAAGTGGAGAGAAATTACATGAAGTTAGAGTAATCAATGTTCATGCTATCAGGATGGAGGGTAACCAGGCTGTCTGCAGAACCCTTTGTGTTTATGTCTGTACTACTAATTTCCTCTGCTGGAGGCAAGAACCACATCTTTGGGTATTATATAAATTAATTGAGGCAATGTCCCTTTAAGCGGTTTAGAGTCATCTAATGCTACTGCTTGGGAAATGCCTAGCTTACCCAAGTGACAGATAAATGTAATCCCTACTTCAGTTGCAAATAACAAGACGTTATCCAGATTGGTCTCTCCTCAAGAAAGCCCCCAATTATTTATTCAGCATTACCTGATTCATCTATCCAGTTGATGGAAACTTTAACATGTAGGTATCCACATTTATAACTGAGAAAATTGTAATTTATACTAGAAATGCATGTTTACCAGTTGGGTGAGGAGTCCACTGTTGTGCGCACTGCAGATACTTAAAGAGTCTCTAGCAAGGCCTTTAAAAAGTAGTTCACTGACATAATTTGTTTATTGTCACTGAATTGACATTCCTGGAGAGTAGCAACATACATAAAATGTATGGCACAATGCAGTTCCTTTTAGCCCAACAGCTCATTTAAACTCCACATGAGCTTCCTAGTGTATTCACTGAAGTAACTCTATCAGTGTAACCCTTTATTCCCTTCTCATAGGCTTGTCCAGCAGCTCCTTCTATTTAGCTATGTCATTAGCTTCAACTTCTCCCTGTGGTAATAAGTTCCACATTTTGTTTACTCTGTGTGCGTAGAAGGTTCTTCTGAATTTCATATTGGATTAATGACCTTTATCAAATCTGCTCTTAGCTTTCCCTGGGGAAACAACTCGTTCTCCATTCTATTCATGTTGCTATAATCTTTCCTCCTGGGGGCCAAGCTTAATA
This sequence comes from Mobula birostris, assembly GCF_030028105.1. Lineage (NCBI taxonomy): Eukaryota > Metazoa > Chordata > Chondrichthyes > Myliobatiformes > Myliobatidae > Mobula > Mobula birostris. The sequence continues at coordinate 113,996,023 of NC_092373.1, read as the reverse complement.
AACCTCTTCTCTACCCTTACGTGCCTAGAATTGGATACAGTACATTAACTGTAGGTAAAATAATGTCTTTTAAAAATAGTTTGTTTTCTCCGATACTATTAATAAAGTTTGGGTTCACGGGAATTGTAGAATATTATGGCCTATCATGTCCTGCTCAGCAAAGAATGGGTTTAAATTAATCTCAATTGCCAGCTTAAGCCTTGTGTTCATGTACATATTTTTAAAAAAGTAATTATGATTTCCATCTTCACCTTTCCACCCTTAAGTATCATCAACAGTTCACCAAGCCTTCATGTCATGTTAAAAAATGCTGTGCACACATTTCTTCTACTACTGCCAATTTCCACCACATCACCCCATTCCTCTGATCAAACATTATCTTTCATTTTTCTGTCTTGAGTTTCATGTTCTGTAATTCTGATTTGATGACAGTAGGTGGCACCAGTGCTTGCGGGTGGTACCAATGCTTATTAAAGACAGGCTCCTGTTCTAAAATTGTAGTCAGTCAACACATAAGGGTTTGCATCATACAACAGAAGGAACTGAGAATAACATAATAGGTTATATATTAATATTTAAAGTGACAGGTTCTCCAAAATGTTTATGAAATATCTGGTGAATATTTCAAGAGGAATCAATTGATCAAAATTTTAAATTTGTTTTTGAAACAATGGCTTAGAATGTGTTACTTACATAAATTGCTGTGTAGAGTTTGTATGCAAAATAGGAAGCTTTGTCTCTGACACAAAGGACTTAGAGAAATGAAATAAAAATTACAGATTAATCATTGTGGCAACAAAGATAAACATTAACATGAACTTAAAGTTGGAATGTAATACATTTGTAACTAGAATTTAAACATTAAAATCTGAACCTAATATTTAATACATGTTATTCAGCTAATTTACTTACCAATTGCCACAAGTAATTGCTGAAAGTGTCCCTCGTAGCAGTTGGCTATTGCTTCTTGAATATCCCTGCCATACATTAATTGGAACTGTTGAAAGGCTGCAAATGGATGTGACATTAAGGAAAATCAAGAAGGTTTTTAGCAATGTTCTACTAATCTATGCCTAGCAATATAATAAGGACAGATTGCTTGGAATTTATCACACCACACAAAAACATAACTGAGTGAAATTCTGATCATAAACTAAATAAAATCACCAAGGTTGAGGTCACTGCTGCCAAGAATCAAAAAGTAAGTGAAAGGAAATATTATGCTTGCATGCTAACCCAGTATCCATTTGCATGGTGCGTATCTTTGATAAGGTATGATTTCCAAAGACATATTTTCTTACAGTTGACGAGGACAGCCTGTCTCATAAATTACAGGTTACATAGTGCAGAAAGAAAAATAGTAAACTCAGGATCATCTGTCATTATCGGGTGCACTAACAAGGAGACGAGAGGGCATACAGGAGTAAGATATGCCAACTAGAGGAGTGATGTTGCAGCAACAACCTGTCACTCAATGTCAGTAAGACAAGAGAGCTGATTGTGGACTTCAGGAAGGATAAGACAAAGGAACACATACCAATCCTCATAGAGGGATCAGAAGTGGAGTGAGCATTTTCAAGTTCCTGGGTGTCAAGATCTCTCAGGACCTAACCTGGTCCCAATATATCGATGCATCTATAAAGAAGGCAAGGCAACAACTATACTTCATTAGGAGTTTGAAGAGATTTGGTATGTCAACAAACCCACTCAAAAACTTCTATGGGTGTTCTGTGGAGAGCATTCTGACAGGCTGCATCACTGTCTGGTATGGGGGGTGGGGGGGTGGCTACTGCACAGGACCGAAAGAACCTGCAGAGCTTCTGTCATAAATTTAGTCAGCTTCATCTTGAGTACTAGCCTACAAAGTAGCCAGGACATCTTCAAGGAGCAGTGTCTCAGAAAGGCAGCGTCCATTATTAAAGACCCCCAGCACCCAGGGCATGCCCCTTTCTCATTGTTACCATCAGATAGGAGGTACAGAAGCCTGAAGGCACACACTCAGCGATTCAGGAACAGCTTCTTCCCCTCTGCCATCGATTCCTAAATGGACATTGACCCCTTGAACACTTCCTCACTTTATTAATAGATGTTATTTCTGTCTTTGCATGATTTTTAATCTATTCAATATAAATATACTGTAATTTATTTATTGATTTACTTTTCTTCTATATTATGCATTGCATTGAACCACTACTGCTAAATTAACAAATTTCATGTCACATACCAGTGAAAATAAACCTGATTCTGATTCTGAAAAGATTTAATGTTGCATGGTATTTGTTTACTATTGCATTCATTGGAGGAATATAAATATGTCCAAACATTTTAATTACTTCATTTCCAGATTTTGCCCATTTGACAGTTATTTAAATATATTTAGCATAGAAACATAGAAACAATACAGGCTCTTCGGCCCACAATGCTGAGCCGAACATGTCCTTACCTTAGCACTACCTAGGCTTACTCATAGCCCTCTGTTTTTCTAAGCTCCATGTACCTATCCAGGAGTCTCTTAAAAGACCTTATCATTTCCGCCTCCATCATCGTCGCCGGCAGCCCATTCCATGCACTCACCAATCTCTGCGTAAAAAAACTTACCCCTGACATCTCCTCTGTACCTACTTCCAAGCACCTTAAAACTGTGCCCTCTCGTGCTAGCCATATTTAGTTACATATTTATCATAAAACCTATAGTATTGACATAAGTCCACAAATTTTAGTTCAGTGCTATGCTGCTGGAAGTGTGTAGTGACCTCTGTTCACATATTTGGGTGCCTCCTGATCCTTTATCAAATGACAATTATATTAAAACATAGATATGCCAGCCCCCAACATTGCACATCCATTTCGTGACCAAATGTTGCTTTCTGCTGGAGTTTGGTGAGAAACAGAGTGGGAATCTCTATGTGAGGCTGAGGATCCTTAAAATCCAACCCTTCCTTGCTTTTGTTCAAAGTCTAGGTAGTTTGTTGATCATTCCTTTTCAAGCACTGCTTGCCCAATTTCTGAGTCTAGTTTCATGCAGGTGAGAAACTGCCAGAAAGTTCAGCAGTCTAATGAACTGAGACGGTGGGAGCTGAGAAGTCACCGTGGTAACAGCTCAGAGCGGTTGAGCTAACGGATGCTGGAATTTTGGATGGATTATAAAAAGCTGATCGGTTGGTCTGATAAGGGAGAGGAGACACGACACGGGAGAACTGCGGAAGCTACCCGAGAAACCATTGGTGGAGTTTAAGACCACCACGAGGGTGGAGGACACGGACCGATTAATTTCGACCCGTGGTTACCAGTGCGGGTAAGAGCTTGCCTGTGGGGGTCAGCTGTTGGTGAACCCGTACCGTGGGTTAGTAGACCGTTCCCTAGAAGGGGCTCTGTCCATCTGTGTCTGTGTGGGGGTCACACCAAGTGACTCTGAAAACTTCGGAAGCAAGAACAACTAAAGCTGTCGACTTAAACATCAACTCAATTAACTCTCTCTCTCTCTATCAATTCGGCTCGACATAACACAAAGTGAACTGAACTGCTTAAACTTACCTGACACCGCAAGACTGATATCTACCTCCTGGACTATTATATTTTCTGTATCCACACACGCATTTACAGATATGTATATAATAGTTTATAATCTGTATTGCGTTAATTGTATTATTCGGTTTAATGATTTAAATTTGTAGTAGTAATAAATATAGTCTTAATTTATAGTAAACCAGACTCCAGGTGTGTTCCATTTCTGCTGGTCCTTTTCAACTTGTCACGGGTTTCGTGACACTAGTTAAAACTGGGTCCTTTAATAAAGCTGCTAACATTAAACAGAGGTGTATAAGTAAAAATTGATTTAGACAAGGACAACAATTCATCTGATAATTCAAATGCGGATACATATACATGAACTGCAGTGAGGTTAAGCTTCTGCAGGATAAAATGTGATGTGATGTAATTAAGTTTTTTAATTTATACTACTGATCTTTAGCTTTGCTTCTGCAATGCAAATCACAGAAGAACCTTCTTATCAATTTACAGAAGAACCATTTGGCAGAATGTAAAAAGCAGTAGAAAGTATTTTGCAAATCAAAACATCTCTTGGGCAAAAGACACTGTGGATTTTTTAAACTATCAAAATGATTATTCCAATTGTTAAAACTCATCTAAAGCTCATCTGACGAAGGGCTTCAGCCTGAAACGTCAACTGTTCATTCCCATCCATTGATGCTGCCTGACCTGCTGAGCTCCTATAGCACGTTGTGTGTATTGCTCTATATTTCTAACATCTGCAGTACCTCTTGCATCAAGCATTGAATATTCAACAGAGTTCTGCTAGTTAGGATGTGCTACCATTGTAAGTGTGTAGTTCTGCCAATTTACCTGCCTATATTCAAAGTGTTAAACTTAAGGTGGTGATTATGGCAATTGGAACTGTCGTCATGTTGAAGAACTTGGGTGCCACGGTGTGTAGTGGTTTACAGCTCAGGGTGTTGGGGTTCAGAGTTAAGCCCTAGCATCCTCAGTAAGGAGACTGGACATCTTCCCTGTGGAATATGTCATGGGTTTCCTCCAGTACCATATTGTGTGGTAGGTTAATTAGTCATTGTAGTTTGTCCTATAATTAGGTTAGGGTTAAATCAGGGGTTGTCAGGGTTTGCTGGGGGGTGCAGCTCAAAGGGCCAGAAGTGACTATCTGCGCTGTACCTCTGAGTAAATCAATAAGTCGAGTATAAAATACCATGACAGAAGAGAGAGATCCTCCTGGACTCCCACTCCTGAAGGCTTGTTTTGTGAATATTTCCCAGTTAGAGCTTCTGTGTGGCTCAGTTTTAGTCAGCCAAACAGGCTGTAGCTTATGCCAACAGCGTTTAAGTTTACTATTTACTTGAATCACACTGATCTTAAGAGCTAGGACCTCATTTTGACTCTAGCTACTTCACTCTTTGAAAATATAAGCCAAATCTTTAAATTTTGATGACAAACTTTACTGTGGCAGAAAGTACTTGATGACAATATCAGCCCACAGCTTAAAGAAATGAAAATGAACATCAGCAGTCTGTAACAGGCCATGCTGCAGCGGCTTATAACGTGGCCTGCATGTTTAAGGACTGCATTTATTGCCTGTCAAAGAATGCTTTTGGAAAGGAATGATGCCTGCTTCCCATTCTCTGTGTTGAAGGTAAACCAAGAATATAGTTATTTGGCAGTCTGAGGACTTAGATCCAGTGATAGGGAATATGCTCTAAAATATATCCAGATCTGGAGGTTATGTGATCTAAGGAGGAAGTTAATTGGTTATAATTTTCAAATGAGCTTCACTCCAGCCGATTCCATAACCTAATTCCTCTGTCTCCTTTTGTCAATGTTGGATTCAACTGTTTAATTCTTAGGCTAGAATGTTCAATTGTTATTTTCTTTGCAGTTTAGCAATTATTTATCTACTTCTATCTTAAGTAGTTCTTAAATGTATATGCAAGTACAATATGCTTATAGCGGCTGTACAAAGTATGATTCTGGAAAACTCTGGAAGTTTCTTTGTGCTGCATTATTTGAGCAAGTGGTTTGTCATTGAGTAAATTGCTACTGCAATATTCAATAAGTGCTTTCTAATTGGTTAATTCTTATCCATAGATTTGAATGGAAGTTTTCTTATCTCTAAAGCTATAAATGGCTAAACACAAAGCAGCACCATTCTAACCTTCTTAACTTCTTTTAGCTTTCTCTATCATTGTCTATTCAACTTTCCCCTGTTCTATCAAATCTTAATAAAATAATCATGAAGCAACAGGTTTTGTGCCTCTTTCCTAAAAGAACCTTGGATCAACAACATCAGAATTCAACAATTGTCATTAACGTTTTTCAGGGTCAACTGTTTTTACTGTCAATAAAAACCGGTCTCCTTTGGATCGGGACTACAGAGCGTCGTGGGAGCTGAATTCTAAAGGAAGGCAGTTTTTTAAAAAACTTCTTCGAGCGCAAGAAGGGCGAGACAGCGCAGGCACGTGACGTCAACAGGACCGCACGGAGAGTTTAAGAAGGAGACCACCCTACACAGCGGGCAGCTGTCAGAGCGGGCAGCGGAGTGAGCGGTAGCAGAGTGTTGGGCTTTGGCTTCAACGGGCTTCGGCGGTAAACGGGAAGAGGCGAGAGCGAGGCATCAACTCTTTTTTCTCCCCCCCGCCACCGCTTTGGCGAATCAGCCCGGACAGACAGGAACAGCAGGGCTCTCACAGCTAACGGTACGAGCTAACGGTTTAATAAGTTCGTCTGTTTGGCGAGGTAAGTGGGTGAGTAGACTTATTTTTCCTGTTTCATTCTTATAGAATTAGGTAGCATGCCTGCAGGGTTAGTGCTTTGTTCAGGGTGTCAGATGTTGGAATCCTGGGAGACCTCCAGCCTCCCTGATGGCCACATCTGCGCCAGGTGCACCGAGTTACAGCTCCTCAGAGACCGTGTTAGGGATCTGGAGCTGCAGCTTGATGACCTACTGCTTATCAGGGAAAGTGAAGAGGTGATAGACAGGAACTACAGGGAGCTAGTCACCCCTAGGCTACAGGAGTCAGAAAACTGGGTCACTGTCAAGAGAGGGAAGGGAAATGCCTGGATAGTGGAGAGCACACCTGTGGCTGTCCCCCTCAGCAACAAATATCTTGTTCTAGATGCTGTTGAGGGGGATGACCTGACAGGGGACGCCCACGGTGACTGGGTCTCTGGCACTGAGCCTGGCGTTGTTGTGCAGGAGAGAAGGAGGGAGAAGAAGAATGCGGTAGTCGTAGGGGATTCCATAGTCAGGGGAACGGACAGGAGATTCTGTGAGCCTGACAGAGATACCCGCATGGTGTGTTGCCTCCCAGGTGCCAGGGTACGGGATGTCTCGGATTGGGTCCTGAATATTCTAAAGGGGGAGGGTGAGCTGCCAGTTGTCTTGGTACATGTTGGTACCAATGACATAGATAGGACAAAGGAGGAGGTCCTGAAGAGAGATTTCCAGGAGTTAGGAAGGAAGCTGAGAAGCAGGACCTCCAGGGTAGTAATCTCGGGATTGCTACCTGTGCCACGTGCTAGCGAGGGCAAGAATAGTCAGATCAGGCAGATGAATGCATGGCTGAGAGACTGGTGTAGGGGACAGGGCTTCAGATCCTTGGATCATTGGGATCTCTTCTGGGGGAAGTATGACCTGTTCAAAAAGGACAGGTTACACATGAACCCAAAGGGGACCAATATCCTGGTGGGAAAGTTTAATAGAGCTGTTAGGGAGGGTTTAAACTAATTTGGCAGGGGAATGGGAACCGGAATGATAGAGCGGAGGAAGGGGAAAACAGAAATAAATCTAAGATAGTGAGCAGTAAAGATGTCAGGAAAGACAGGCAGGTGATGGGGCAAATTTGTAGCCATTGGGATGAGTTGCAGTGCAATAAAGTTGCAGTGAAATCAAAGCAAAAAGTATCAAATACTGGTCTTAAGGTGTTGTACTTAAATGCACGCAGCATAAGGAATAAGGTGGATGATCTTGTTGTATAGCTACAGATTGGCAGGTATGATATTGTGGCCATAACTGAGACCTGGTTAAAGGATGCATGTCTCTGGGAGCTGAACGTCCAAGGATACACGGTGTATTGGAAGGATAGGAAGGTAGGCAGAGGGGGAGACATGGCTTTATTGGTAAGAAATGATATTAAATCATTAGAAAGAGGTGATATAGGATCGGAAGGTGCAGAATCTTTATGGGTTGAGCTAAGAAATAGCAGGGGTAAAAGGACCCTGATGGCAGTTATTTATAGGCCTCCAAACAGCTGCAGGGATGTGGACTACAAATTACAACTGGAAATAGAAAAGGTTTGTCAGAAGGGCAGTGTTATGATAATTGTGGGGGATTTTAACATGCAAGTAGATTGGGAAAATCAGGTCGGCACTGGATCTCAAGAGAGAGAATTTGTAGAATGTCTGTGAGATGGCTTTTTAGAACAGCTTGTTGTTGAGCCCACTAGGGAATCGGCTGCACTGGATTGTGTATTGTGTAATGAACCAGAGGTGATTAGAGAGATTGAGGTGAAGGAACCCTTAGGAGGCAGTGATCATAACATGATTGAGTTCACTGTGAAATTAGAAAAAGAGAAGCTGAAATCTGATGTGTCAGTATTTCAGTGGAGTAAAGGAAATTATAGCGGCATGAGAGAGGAACTGGCCAAAGTTGACTGGAAAGGGACACTGGCGGGAAAGACAGCAGAGCAGCAGTGGCTGGAGTTTATGCGAGAAATGAGGAATGTGCAAAACAGGTATATTCCAAAAAAGAAGAAATTTTCGAGTGGATAAAGGATGCAACCATGGTTGACAAGAGAAGTCAAAGCCAAAGTTAAAACAAAGGAGAGGGCATACAAGGAAGCAAAAATTAGTGGGAAGACAGAGGATTGGGAAGTTTTTAAAACCTTACAAAAGTAGACCAAGAAGGTCATTAAGAGAGAAAAGATTAACTATGAAAGGAAGCTAGCAAATAATATCAAAGAGGATACTAAAAGCTTTTTCAAGTATATAAAGAGTAAAAGACAGGTGAGGGTAGATATAGGACCGATAGAAAATGATGCTGGAGAAATTGTAATGGGAGATAAGGAGATGGCAGAGGAACTGAACGAGTATTTTGCATCAGTCTTCACTGAGGAAGACATCAGCAGTATACTGGACACTCAAGGGTGGCAGGGAAGAGAAGTGTGCGCAGTCACAATTACGACAGAGAAAGTACTCAGGAAGCTGAATAGTCTAAAGGTAGATGAATCTCCTGGACCAGATGGAATGCACCCTCGTGTTCTGAAGGAAGTAGCTGTGGAGATTGCGGAGGCATTAGCGATGATCTTTCAAAAGTCGATAGATTCTGGCATAGTTCCGGAAGACTGGAAGATTGCAAATGTCACTCCGCTATTTAAGAAGGGGGCAAGGAAGCAAAAAGGAAATTATAGACCTGTTAGCTTGACATCGGTGGTTGGGAAGTTGTTGGAGTCGATTGTCAAGGATGAGGTTACAGAGTACCTGGAGGCATATGACAAGATATGGAGAACTCAGCATGGATTCCTTAAAGGAAAATCCTGCCTAACGAACCTATTACAATTTTTTGAGGAAATTACCAGTAGGCTAGACAAGGGAGATGCAGTGGATATTGTATATTTGGATTTTCAGAAGGCCTTTGACAAGGTGCCACACATGAGGCTACTTAACAAGATAAGAGCCCATGGAATTACGGGAAAGTTACATATATGGATAAAGCATTGGCTGATTGGCAGGAAACAGAGAGTGGGAATAAAGGGATCCTATTCTGGTTGGCTGCCGGTTACCAGTGGTGTTCCACAGGGATCAGTGTTGGGGCTGCTTCTTTTTATATTGTACGTCAACGATTTGGATTATGGAATAGATGGCTTTGTGGCTAAGTTTTCTGACAATATGAAGTTAGGTGGAGGGGCCGGTAGTGCTGAGGACACGGAGAGTCTGCAGAGAGACTTGGGTAGATTGGAAGAATGGACAGAGAAGTGGCAAATGAAGTACAATGTTGGAAAGTGTATGGTTATGCACTTTGGCAGAAAAAATAAACGGGCAGACTATTATTTAAATAGGGAAAGAATTCAAAGTTCTGAGATGCAACGGGATTTGGGAGTCCTCGTACAGAATACCCTTAAAATTAACCTCCAGGTTGAGTCAGTGGTGAAGAAGGTGAATGCAATGTTGGCATTCATTTCTTGAGGAATAGAGTATAGGAGCAGGGATGTGATGTTGAGCCTCTATAAGGCACTGGTGAGACCTCACTTGGAGTACTGTGGGCAGTTTTGGTCTCCTTATTTAAGAAAGGATGTGCTGACTTTGGAGAGGGTATAGAGAAGATTCACTTGAATGATTCCGGGAATGAGAGGGTTAACATATGAGGAACATTTGTCCGCTCTTGGACTGTATTCCTTGGAGTTTAGAAGAATGAGGGGAGACCTCATAGAAACATTTCGAATGTTAAAATGCATGGACAGAGTGGATGTGGCAAAGTTGTTTCCCATGATGGGGGAGTCTAGTACGAGAGGGCATGACTTAAGGATTGAAGGGCGCCCATTCAGAACAGAAATGCAAAGAAGTTTTTTAGTCGGGGGTGGTGAATCTATGGAATTTGTTGCCACGGGCAGCAGTGGAGGCCAAGTCATTGGGTGTATTTAAGGCAGAGATTGATAGTTTTCTGAATAGCCAGGGCATCAAAGGTTATGGTGAGAAGGCGGGGGAGTGGGACTAAATAGGAGAATGGATCAGCTCATGATAAAATGGCGGAGCAGACTCGATGGGCCGAATGGCCTACTTCTGCTCCTTTGTCTTATGGTCAATACACATTCCCAATTTTGCATAAAAGATTAAGTGGAATATTCTGAATAATTGCACAACTAGTTGTTCAATACCTTTCTAAACATCATTTTACTTGCAATATTTACTTACCTTTCAGCAAGATAATGATGCAAGCTTTTTGTGCTCCAATAATGTGATAGGAGTTTTGTTTTAGAGCATTACATAAAAGAAAATTGCTAACAAGGTTGTACTCAGAGCTGCTTTATGAAATTGATGGCAGGAATCTATTCAAACAGGTGCAAGGTCTTTACAATGGATCTTTAACAATATTCTTATGTATGATCAAACCCAGACTTGTGATTTTAAAAAACAATGAAAGTTATGAAACTTTAAAGGAAAATCCTATGACACTGCTGCTGTTGTCCTCTGTAGGGAAAGTTTTAGAAGTGCAAATTGTTCTTGTAGAAGATTAGGTGAAGTTCTGTAGGGAATCCCAGAAATAATATATATATGCAATGTGCTAATTATGGGAACAAGTGGTTATCCAGTCCAGTGGTAACTGCTTATTCTCAGCTGCTTCTACCTGGTTCAGATGTCACAACACTTATGTCCATCTTCAAAGAAAAAGAAAATTAAAGAAAGTAAAGTAAAAGGACTGCAAAAGAACCGAAGGATGGAGAAACTACTGTTTTTGAAGGAATTAGACAGAAAGGGAGTTCTTTAAATATTCTCACACCTTTAGTATGGAAATTTACTTGTTAAAGTTGGCTTCTACACTCCTTTATTCTCTGGCTATTTGATATTTCTCACTTTAACTTGCACTGAATTGGCATCAGTCGTACTGTACAGTTAAAGATTATGAAAAAGTACGTCCAATATTCTCAGTGTGAAGGATATACCATGGGAAATGACAGTCTTGCTTAAGGTTCTCTGTCTTATGAAACCAATGGTTAGAAAATTTAGATGCTGCACCCACGATTTGTTTGCAGTGACTTTTATGATGGTGGTTACCCTCAGTAACACGGAATGATGAAATTATGATGAAAACACATTTAATCTAATGCAGATGTTCATCACTTCTTTCTATACACTGGGCTAAATAGTGGTTTCTCATTTTACCATTAGTGACGTCTTTCATGGAAATATAAGTTCAGCGCACAGACAAAAGTGTATACAGGCAGGAAATAGTGGACTGTATTTGGGAAATTCGTGATTTCTAACGTGGCCTTCATTGGCAAGAGCAGCTTTTGTGTTTATCCATAAATGTGTTTGAGCAGGAAGTAATGAGTTGCTTTCCTGATTCAGATATAGAATAGAAATAATAATGAAAAAAAACTGTGGAAGTTTAAGTAAGTGTATTCAAATATAGGTCTTGTGTTTTCTGATGCACATTGAATGAATGTGTTTATGGCTTTGTGATTTTCTTATACTAATACTCTTGGTCTTATCATTCAAAAGCTATAATTACCCATCCACAACTGCTGAAAGCTCTTTTTACATAGGATGTACTGCAAGATGTTTTTATTCTCCCCTGTTTCATCTTGGCAAGCTCCCCAAAGTGCCTGAAACATAAATCATTAGAAGAAACAATTAGCAGTGTTGTCTATCAGCTCTTCAAATGTACTTGTGCAGAGAGTTAGTTAAGATAGAAATGACGATATACAGGTGAAAGCCAAATGTACAAAATAACTTCCTTTACCGTGGCATCTTGTGCAGCCATGCCTTGATCCTCATAGCCATATCCTTCTTCCCTGGTTCCCTGTAAATTTTACAGAACATTGATAAGTAATAAGAACAAGGAAGAATATTGTTGCCAAATACAGTTTTCTTCAAAAGTGTTGGTTATGACAATATTCTCTATGTGTATGAAATGCTAGGTGAAGAGTGTAGAACAAAAACAGATGATAAAAATATAGCACACAACTTGGGGTTTATTCTACAAACAGAGGTAATTAAAGATCTTTGCAGTTAGAATTAGAGAAATTGTGAAGAATTTTAGGGGTTTAGTTTGTGAGATATCAGATATAACAAAGAACAGAAGTCCTTTTAAGCAGCAGTCACAGTTATAATGACCTGAATTTTTAGTTAGTTCACTTGTAACTATTCTATATATCAAAGTCTTCTCATTTTGCTTCTTCCCACAAGTAGAAACATTCCCCTGGTGTCTTCCACAGCAAAACTGATAATCTGCTATCTGACCACTGAGAAATCTCACTGGTCGTCATTTGGCTCAAAGAGGTACTGATTCCCATGTGGACAAGGACCGGATTCCCACAGTCATTTTCACTCCATGGGAGCCAGATTCTCATGCTTTCCCAGAGCATATCTGGTTCAGTCTCCAAAACAACCTTGAAGTTTATCAAGACTTGTTTCCCACAGTCTCTTTAAATTTAACAGCTTAATCGAATGTTTTAAATTAATATTGGAAATAACATCCGATAATCCAGAAAATTTGCTACTTCAGCACCAACAAAGTTTCAGGAGAGCTGGATTAGTAAAGCTTTAACATAGAAACGTAAAAAAACCTACAGCACCATACAGGCCCTTTGGCCCACAAAGCTGTACCGAACATGTCCCTACCTTAGAAATTACCTGGGTTTACCCAGAGCCCTCTATTTTTCTAAGCTCCATGTACCTGTCCGGGAGTCTCTTAAAAGACCCTATCGTATCCACCTCCACCACTATTGCAGGCAGCCCATTCCAAGCACCCACCACTCTCTGCGTAAAAACTTACCCCTGACTTCTCCTCTGTACCTACTTCCAAGCACCTTAAAACTGAGCCCTCTCGTGCTAGCCATTCCAGCGCTGGCAAAAGGCCTCTGACCATCCACATGATCAATGCCTATGATCATCTTATACACTTCTATCAGGTCACCTCTCATCCTCCATCGCTCCAAGGAAAAAAGGCCGAGTTCATTCAACCACATTAAAGAACAAAGCATAAAGGATATTCCCATTTATTATGTTCATAAATTATTTCTACTGAATACTTAACTTTCAGAGTGACAATGCAGTATTCTCACTTGTTAGATAGGCTTTCCTCCTACTTTAATTGAGGTAGGCCACATAATTACAAGCTAAATTCAGAAACATCATAAGCAAGGCTGGATAGTCATGAATCTCATTACGTAGGAGAGAAAAAACAAATCAGGCACAACCTACCTAATGTATTGTGAACGCCATCTGCTTCTTCCTTCACTGTCTCACCCAAATGCTCCACAAGAAAGAGACGCAGCTTGTTCATAGAACAGTACAGCACAGCAACAGGTCCTTTAGACCTCAGTGTCTGTGCTGAACTTGTTGCCAAATTAAGCTAATCTCTTCTGCACATAATCCATATTCCTCTATTCCCTGCATATTTATTTGTGCATCTAAAAGCCTCTTGAATGCCACTATCATCTCTGCTTCCACTACCAACCCTACCTTTCATGATTTTTATCAACTTCTGTAGCAGCAAAAGAAATTGATCCAAAATCAAAGCAAAAAATTTGCCAGCCACCTGCGACCCCAGACGGAGTTGTTATACTTGCGTGACGCATCCACAGCTCCAATGGTTGCTCCAAAGAGTCAAATTCCTTATTTCGAGCCTTCATTAGCAATTAGCGAACATAGAATTGAGCGTTATTGATTGAGCACTATCTCAGCACTCAGCATAAATACGCCCTTCACCAGCCCCAAGCTACAAACTGCCATAAAATAAGCATGAAGACCTAACTTATTCCCTTTGCTTCTACCGCACCCCCACTAATGTGACTAGTTACCATAATACACATAATAAACAGCCGACACAGAATACATGCCTCCTACAACTTCTGTCAGATCTCCCTTCAGCCTCGGATGCTCCAGCAAAATCATTACAATTATGTCCAACCTCTTCTTACATCTCATACCCTCTAATCCAGGCAGCATTCTTTCCTAATAAATGAAGTCTAACATTTACAATCTTCTTCTAAATTTTGTGCTTTGCACCTGCCCTAATTTGACACCTATTCTATTATTCTTGCTCTAATGTGGTGAAATATATAATTTTAGATTTTTTGACTTCATTTTAATTTTTAGTAATAAAAATAATTCTTCTTTTACCTTTGCCCACTTTCTTTCTATTGTTCAAAAGAACAATGTAAAATGCATACCCAGGTGTGGAAATATTTTCCTGCCAGCATGCACACCATGCTACTTTTAGATGAAGCACAGCTGTAGGGTATCAATTTCTCGAGTTATCTTTGCCTGTTGCAAAGAAAATCTTCATACCAATAGATGGCAGTAGAGCCTTGAGCACAATATTGCTTTCAGTGACTTCAATTTCTGAAGCCAATTTCAAATAAAGTAATGATTGTGTGGAATTCAAAGTGTTGTGGATGAGCTTAAAGGTAAATTTTTATATAAAAAATCAGTTTGCCATTTAGAAGCATCCAAATTATAATCAAAAGCAAGTGAATGAAAATGTTAACCCTCAGCTTTTTACTTATCATATAAGGAGGGAATTTCTCTGGAGCATCTCCCGCTTGTCTGACATTTTTTCCGCAGGAGATTGCAAAGTAACTCATAAGTATTACAGGAAAGTGTTTAATACATTTTACAGGCTTTTTAAGAATTGTTCTGGCCAAATGAGAGAACCTGGATGGAAATTCATTCAATTTTTAATATTATATTTTACTCTGTTAGATATTACTGTAATTCTGCCTGTGTTAGAAAACAGTACATATCACCATCGCAACAATGGTTTCATCAGAAATAGGAAGAAGTCAAATAGATGCAATAGGCTAAAGGGCATTGTTCCACTGACAGCTAACTCAGTTTTAAGAAACTACACCCTCAGTGATTTTTTCTCTATGGCAAGCTAAGCTTGTTCAATTTACCTCACAGAAAGTAAGGTCACAAATCTCGCTTTGGGATTGATCTACCCTTTTACAAATAAACCAACCTTATCACATTTTGACCATTTTGGAGTTTGAAAATTGATCAAGCATTGATCTTCATAATGCCTAGACACACACATTAATAATTTAAATCAGTGGTTCCTGATAATACAACATGTTATTAAGCTTGCCTGAAACAAGCTTGAGTCACACCACACATTTAAAGAAGTGACCCTGACCTACAGCCAGAAAGATGTGAATGCCTTTACATTTTTTATGCCCAAAGGTATAGTGTGAGCTAAACATTTGCTATTTATTTGCTGAGCTCTGCATTGGCATTTGAAAGCAAAGGAGAAAAGGACAATGTTCCCTTCTGCAGCTGGAGACCAGTATTGATCCTGTTCTCGGACAGCAAAAGCCAATGCTCATGCAATATTAGCAGCAGACCTTGTTTAGTTGCAACCTCAAAATACATAAAATTATTCAGTAAATCAAACTCTTCCATTTTTCAAACTGGGATATTTGTTAATGGGATTTTATATGCATAATTAATACATTAAATCAGAAAATATTATTAACTGACATAAAAATATTTGTCAGTGCCCAGAATAAATCAGTGTTTTAAAAAAGTTTGAATGAAATGTTATAATATTGAAATGTTTTTAAAATATACCATACACTTTTCAATGTGTCATATTTATGGCCAAGATGTTGATAAATCTTAATGTTCCATTCTAGCACCTTTAAAAGCTTGAGAACAAAATCACATCATTTACCAATGTGGCTATTTACTTCTTCTCTATTACTCATAATTTATCTACCTATGTAGTGAACTGGGCCACTGGTTTAATTGGTCAGACCTTTCCACAGATAGTGAAGTAATTGAATTCACTAGTTATATTGTCTTTGGGAGGAAACTGTTTTTCTCAGAGTATGTCCCTGAGTAGATTCTCCCAAGTGAAAGCACGATCCAGTTGATCAGCAATTCTAATTCAGTGTAGGAATATTCAGATTATAAGTGGTTGTCCCTGTCCCTAAGATATCCTTGATAGCTGTGGAACCTTGCCTCTAAGTTTGCTAGCCAAGGTAGATCCTGCTGCTTTTAGCTTTTAACATTTTATGAAATTGGAATATGCATGTTAACTTATGGCATTGATGCTGGACTGCTAGAGGGAATATTCAGATCATAGCTGAGTGAGTGAACAGTTTGAAAAAGTTAAAAAAAAGCAACGCTGACTGCAAATGTGTCAATAAAAACATTCAGCAGGTCAGGCAGCATCTGTGGAATGGAAACAGTTAATAGTTCAAGTCAAAGATCTCATATAGTGATTGCAGTGGGTTATAATGGCTCACATTTTCATGAACAGTGTGTCCACTTCTCAGCAATCCTGTGATTTCCCTGCATTGCTTGGCTTTCTTAATCTCCTAATGAACGTTCTCATTCTAATTGTAATGGATTTCCAGTCTAAGTCTCTTACAAAGCCTGGAATTCATGTATTAAAGATTGATTTCTGGACATGATCAGGATAACTTCTTACGGTAAAATTCTGTGGTATTATTTCCATGGTATAGTTCTGAAACTATTCTGTGTGGGCATATTTGCTTTATCAGATGTGTATCTCTTATGACTTCTGGATTCAACTTTTTTGTCAAATTAATATATGGCTATATTTGTAATATACCTTCAGGTGCATTGTTCAGGTAAAGAATTTGAAACAATTGTTGAAGTAATTTATTTTAGTCTATTTGCGTGCTACTTGTCAGTTCTTTAAACTATGGATAAAATGGGTTTGGACAGTGGAAATTGAGCTTAATTAAACCAAGAAAGTCCATGAGTGAACTTCTTGATGAGTGATGTTTTTCTACATTGGAGTTCTATTCCCAGGGCTTTGGTGAAACAGAAAACACCGCCCTGTGGAGTAAGACTTCACCCCGTCATTCATGGGTCCTCACTGGGATAGGTGTCTTATCTCTACCTGGGTTGCATTGGGATAGGACATTGGGTTTCACCAAGATGAAACTTCCATATATTCCTGGGGTCTCACAGAGACAGACCCATTGTGTGCTCCTGAGGGCTCGTTGAGACAATGGCGCCATACAGCTGATAGAGATTTCTTGTTATTGGAGAATGAGAAGCAAAGCAATGTTCCATCATCCCTTCTCAGCATAATGTAAAGATTACGTCCAACAAAATTTGGGTATTACGGGTGCTTGAATGCAGTAAAAATTGTGATAAATAGCCATTTGGTTAGGATAACATTACTTTCATTACACATCATCTTATAGAATACATGAGATCTTTTGTTTAAACATTATTAATTTCCAATTGAAAAGAAATGAGAAAATGTATTTGCTATTTTCACGAGTTTTGCCACAAGAAATCATTAGAATTACATGGTCGGTGTAAAGGATTTGGTATAATAACATGTACTTTCACAAAACCCAGTGCACAATGTAGGCAATATTAATAAGAAATAAGGTACTTGTGCAAGCAACATGAGAGTATCCCTGAAGTGTCCAGATGTTTCTGAATCAATATCCTCTTGAAGTTGCGTGCCAAACTCTAAAACCAAAAAAAAACAAATTACATTGACAACCATGTGAAATTTTCAAATTTATAGATTGCACAGTGGTGAAGAGCTTCTGTTGTTATGATGCAGGTCTGGTAATTCAGAGTGCGTGAGATAAAGCTGGATGTTGTTTACTTGGATTTTAAGAAGGCCCTTGACAAGGTGCCGCACATGAGGCTGCTAAACAAGATAAGGGACTTAGGAGTCCTCGTGCAGGATTCCCTAAAGGTTAACTTTCAAGTAGAGTCAGTAGCGAGGAAGACAAATGCAATGTTAGCATGTCAGGAGAATAAGAATATAAAGGCAAGGATGTGATGCTGAGACTTTATAGGGCATTGGTCAGACAATATTTGGAGTATCATGAGCAATTTTGGGTCTGATATCTAAGGAAGGATCTGCTGACATTGGAGAGGGTCCAGAAGAGGTTTGTGAGCAACACACGTAAAAATTGCTGGTGAATGCAGCAGGCCAGGCAGCATCTATAGGAAGAGGTACAGTCGACGTTTCGGGCCGAGACCCTTTGTCAGGACTAATTATCTTAATATCTCCGCTTTCAGTTAGTCCTGACGAAGGGTCTCGGCCCGAAACGTCGACTGTACCTCTTCCTATAGATGCTGCCTGGCCTGCTGCGTTCACCAGCAATTTTTATGTGTGTTGCTTGAAATTCCAGCATCTGCAGATTTCCTCGTGAGAGGTTTATGAGAATGATTCCAGGAATGAATGGGTTAATATATAAGGAGCATTTGATGGCTCTGGGCTTGTACTCATTGGAGTTTAGAAGAATGAGGGGATTTCACTGAAGCATATCAAATACTGTGCTGAAAGGCCTAGATAGAGAGGATGACTTCAACAGTGGAGAACATAGGGCCAGAGGGCACAACATTAGAACAGAATGAAACTTTAGATCAGAGGTGAGGAGGAATATCTTTAGCCAGAGGGGTTGAATATGTGGAATTCATTGCCACAGGCAGCAATGTTGAAAGGGTGCAAGGATGGAAGACATAGTTTACTCACTTTGTAGAGTTTGGTAAATTCAAAAGCAAAGGAATATGGAAGTACCTATTGGCAATTATTCAGGTATTAAGCAGAGATAAAATATAGGTATTTTTAGTCCTATTAACCCTTTAAAAGTCTAACTCACTAATATCTGAGGACAACTAGTGATAGACATTGATATAAAAGGCCTTAAAAGGTGGTTACCATATTTAACAACTAATATATCAGACTGTTGAATTATCATCCTCGGATAATGTCTTGTATGAACATGGTTGGTGTATATCCATTCAATCTGGACTCCTCGAGTCCAATGACTTCAGGTTAACAATCAGAGACCAGTCATCATGACAACTGAACATCTTCTTAGAAGTTTGTTGTCAGTAAAGCATTGTCAGAAGCTTCATGGAGCCTTGTTTTGGCACCCACAACAATTTTCTTTTGACCTGACTAGTGACAAAATAGTAAGACAGCAATGACCTCCAGAAGGAAAAGACATGGCAACTATCCCATGAATTAGTGCTGAGCCCTAGAAGAAATACCAATTTTCATTTCTGCCATAAATTAAGTGAAATAAGTAAAGTTTTAAGTGGCCTCTCCAAGGAGCCCAATTTAAAATTTGGATGTAGGTGAGTTTCTGGGCTAGCCATTTTAACACACTCTTCTAAGTACAGGACACAATCTGGGCACTTTTCTGATGAGTGATATAACTTGAGTCCTCAAGGCTTCCCCACTAAACTTCAAGTCTTGCATCTGCCTGGTTGCAAATAGAATAATAGCTAAAATAATAGATACCATGCAAGAAAGAGCAGTTGATTGATGTGCACTAGACTGAATATCACCTCTCCATCAACATTGCACTATTCCTGTTCTAAGACAAATTAAAGCAGCTATATCAAGAGCATCTTCCTATCTTGCAACCTTTGTAACTGAGGATGATAGAAATTTCAGTATTATAGTTGTACCATTGATTTCAAATACTTCCACAAAGAGCAAGCCTAATTGGATATACGGACTACTTCTTCAATGTCGTTAGGACAAAATTTAACCATTGTCATGGGATCAATAACATCATAATTGATGTTATTGTGGAGGCACAGTAGTGTAGTGGTTAGCACAATGCTTTAAAGTACCAACGACCTGGGTTCAATTCCCGCTGCTGCCTCTAAGGAGTTTGTATGTTCTCCCTGTGACTGCATAGGTTTCCTCCACGTGCTCCCATTTCCTCCTGGAGTCCAAAGATGTACCAGATAGTAGGTTTTATTTGGTCCTGTGATTGGGCTAGGATTAAATCAGGAGATTGCTGGGCAGTGCAGCTCAAGGACCAGAAGGGGCTATTCCATGCAGTATCACAGTAAATAATGAGATAAATTAATAATACGGTTTCTTGGCAAACTGTTTTGATGGACAAATATGGCTTGACTACTGTCACCCTCATTCCAGGCACAAATAAATATTTATCCTTGGAAACTGGAAGTTGCCATTTTTGTAAATCTTAACTGTTTTTTATTATTTGAATAGAAATTCAAAAATACATTACGCATCATGTAGACTTCATTGATTGCATAGATCTCACTGTTCGTTCTTGAGGCAAGTATTTCAATAAGGCAGTTTTCATCTGTGCCTGCACCCTACATATGAAAGGAGAAAATAGCCTTAATAAGATTAAATAACTTTTATTAGATTAATAATATGATGAAACAAGTGTATTTGTGCCATCCACACTTAATAAAAAAACTAAGAAATAAAGTATAGTGTATGTTGCACTAATGGCCGTGAGAAAGATATCACAGCACTAGTATTAGGATCAAAAATGGTATTTAAGGAGACACGTAGTACTAAGAATATTAATAATATAGATACCATAATTAACTTCTCCATAAATAGTTTTTTGATAATAGTTTTTTGAGTAAAACAACATTTAAAACTTTTACATCCATAAGGATGCATGAGCGGAAATATGGACCAAAATAAAAATAAGTGTCAAAATTTCAAAGTAAATTTATTATCAATGTGCATGTACGTTACCATATACGACCTTGAGATTCATTTTCATGCAGGCATTTTCAAGAAATAGAAGAAATACAATACTATGACAAACTATACATAAACAGACAAAGACTGACAACCAATGTGCAAATGAAGACAAACGGCAGAAAAAGATACTAAGAATATGAGCTGTCAAGAGTCCTTGAAAACGAACCTGTAGGTCATAGAATTAGTGAGTCTCCATGCTGGTTCTGGATCTTGACGTTTGTGGGATAATAACTGTTCCTGAAACAAGTGGTGTGGAGTGTAAGATAGTACTGAGAAGAGAGCATACCCTGAATAGAAGAAACTTTTTTTTGATGATGGATGCTATACATCCAAGTAGATGTATTCAATGATGGAGAGGGCTTTGCCTGTACCTTCTGTAGAATTTTCCATTCTTGGGCATTTGTATTTCCATACCAGGCCATGATACAACCAGTGAGAATGCTCTTCACTGTGCAGCTATATAAGTTTGTCAAAGTTTTTGATGCCATATCCAGTCTATCAAACTTCTAAGAAAGTAGAGGCACGGTTGTGCCTATTTTGTGATGACAATTACGTGCTGGCTCCTGGAAAGTTCCTCCAATATGTTAATGTGCTAATATATATTTATGACTTCAGAACCAGACACCATACAGTTTCAGTTATAGGTTGATACATCACAGAAGGCCCTTTGGCCCATCATGTTCAGTCTGGCCACCCATCTATTGTAAATTGTAACTTAATTTATGAGCCTTCTCTGCCTGGTGATTCAAGTAGTTGTTCAGATACTTCATAATTGTTATGAGTGTATCTGCCTCCACCACACATTTAAGTGGTGCATTTGAATATGTCACCCCCCCCCCCCCCGTCGATGAAAAGTTCTTCCTTAGATCATACTCAATCTCTTAACCCTTACTATAAGCCAATGCCTTCTAGTTTTAACAGTCTCTGCTGTGGGGAATATTTTCTTCCACCTACCCTATCCAGGAAAGGTTTCTTACTGTTCACGTTACCTAGGCATCCTGTAATTTTGTATACCTTAGCCAAGTTTCCCTTTAGTCTCCTTCACTGCACGGAAAACAAACCTAATCTATCCATTCTCTTCTCATCCCTGAAAAGCTTCACCCCGCACTACATGCGAATGTATCTCCTCTGCACCCTCTCCACTGTAATTACATCCTCTTTTATAATGTGGAAACCAGAATTGTATAGAGCAGTAGCTTACCAAATTTTTATAAAATTACACCATAACCTTCATTTTCTCATATTTTGTACCCTAGTAAATGACGGCAGATCTCCATTTGCCTTCTTCACCACCTTTTCTATCTGTGCTGTTTCCTTTCGGCACATTTGGACTTATGGACCAATTTTCCTCTGTATTCTTTTATTACAATTATTCAACATAATAGCAATGCTGAATTGATAATGTGAAAAATTATGTTATATAACATAATTTCTACAGTGGATTTCAGTTAACTGGGCCATTGGTTAACTGGGGCAGCCACTTATTTGGGCCAACTCTTAAAGAACAAAAACTAATTGAGAAAATAGCCAGGATGCCCTTAGTTTATTTGGAACACTATGCCACTTAATTGGGATAGGGGACTGTTGCTGAACAGTTTCTAACTAGTGTCAATTGCATGTACTTGTGTGGCCATTAGACTCTACAAGATGCTTAGAGCAAACAATTTTTAAACTGCATCAATTGTGTGTGTGCTTGTGTTCAAAAAGCAGTGATCTTTGTCACTGCTGGCAAGAAATAAGCAGTAAGATAATTCAGAACTGTTTTGTTCACTGTGATTTTAAGCATTGAGGCTTGGAGATGCCAGAAATGGCTGGGAGTGAAAATGAAATGATTTCACTACTTCAACAAGTTAGGAACTGCAAAGAATTTGA
Source organism: Mobula birostris (assembly GCF_030028105.1). NCBI lineage: Eukaryota > Metazoa > Chordata > Chondrichthyes > Myliobatiformes > Myliobatidae > Mobula > Mobula birostris. Next base: position 113,973,408 of record NC_092373.1, on the reverse strand, counting down.
AAGTATTGACAATTATTTTGAAAGTTACAATGGAAATGACGATTTGGAGGATGCAGTTGTCGAAAACATTGTATGAAGGCAGTCCATTCATGGCAGCATACTATCAGTAACTATTAATAATGAACACATCATAATAGTATTTGTAGTGTTCTAATTTGTTCTGTATTTCATTTAAATACATAATTTGTTACTTAGTTAAATGACAGTTTGTCTTTTTGATACATTTTTAACTATTTCCATGAAACCTTGGCTCATTGGGACAGCACATAATTGGGCCAAAATGTACTGGTCCTAATGGGTCCCGATTAACAAGAATCCACAAGAAATACATAGATGACTCATTGCAAAACTATTTGAGACACAAATACAGATTCATCTAGAGTGCTTGTCGCTCATTGTTTTTGGTTGAAGAAGGGTTATCAACAATTCCCATATTCTGAAAACAGCAGTTTTTTACATTGCACAACACACACACAAAATACTGGAGGAACTCATCAGGCCAAGCAACATCTATGGAAAAGAGTGAACAGTCGAATTTTCAGGCCAGGGCCCTTCATCAGGACTGGGGAAAAAAAAAGATGAGAAGTTAGAGCAAGTAAGTAGGGGGAGGGGAGGAAGAAGTACAAGGTAGTCGACGACAGGTGAAACTGGGAGGGGCGAGGTGAAGTGAAGAGCTGGGAAGCTGATAGGTGAAAGAGATAAAGGGCTGGAGAAAGGGGAATCTGATAGGAGAGGGTAGAAGACCATGGAAGAAAGAGAAGGGGAGGGGCAGTGCCAGAGGGAGTTGATAGGCAGGTAAGGAGATGCGATGAGAGATATTGTGTTGTAATCTTGATGCAAAGTAGCTTTGAGAACAAATTCAGGAGAAAGAAGCAGATGTTTAAACTATCAAAAGGTAATCTGGTTCTTGAGTGCACTGAAACATTGCTATGAGAGATTACCTCAGTTAGGATGCTTATAGGGCTCTAGCCAAATGGTGCATGCAAGTAGTATCATTGCAAAAATGCTGAAGTGATTTCTAATAGCTGAAACAGAATCAAATAGGGACGACCTCTAACTCATTCTTCACGAAGTTGAATGAAACGAGCAGTAGACAGTGCAATGTAGGCTGGTTATTTACAAGTCTGGTCAAGATCCAATATTTACAGATTATTAAATCGAATTTTACTGATGAATTCATAATCAGTGTACTGGGCCATGTCTTTGTGCATAACATGGCTGTGTGCAGTGAACACTGGAAATGCAACAAGATGGGAAAAACACCCATAAAGAAAGTGACCTGTTTTCCTCCATGGATATAAATGAATTTTTAAAAATCACACAGATTCCTTTATATGTCTGCCCTTTAATTTTTAAATATTTGTTGCATTCTCTAAATTGCAAGAGACATCACACCTCAACAGTATTTTATTGATTCATTTTGAACCTCCCTAAGTTGCAGAGAGACCATATATAAAGTTAAACCTTTTTCGCTTAGATAAATTAGTTCATCAGGAAAATATCTATTGCTTTTCAGGTGGCCTTATTTGAAAAGGACAATTGTCATTTTACTGACAGATTTCAGATCAATTAAGTTTTGATACTAATGTCCACTAGGAAATGTTAGTTTTGCATTGTATTCTGCATGTAGAGAGCCATGAAGTTTTCTGGTATTACAATAGAAGCATAACATTTTGAAAACTAAAACATTGCTCAAAATATTGAACCAGTGAAACAAGTACATTAAATGTGTCAACATATGCAAACAGGAGTGAGATAGATAGACTGATTAAGTAGTGCTGCAACAACGGCCTTGTACTCAGTAAGGCCAAGGAATTGCTTATGGACTTCAGGAAGGGGAAGTTGGGAGAACACAGATCAGTCCTCAGGGTCAGTAGTGGAAAGAGTGAGCAGCTTCAAGTTTTTGGGTGTCAACATTTCAGTAGATCTATCCCGGGCCCAACATATTGATACAGTTATGAAGAAGGCATTAGGAGTCTGAGAAGATTTGGTATGTCACCAAAGGTTCTAGCAAATTTCTACAGATTACTGTGGAGAGCATTCTGACTGGTTGCATCGCCATCTGGTATTGAGGTATCACTGCACAGGATCAGAAAAAGCTGCAGAGGCTTGGAAACTCAGCCAGCTCCATCATGGACACTGGTCTCACCATCATCAAGGATATCTTCAAAAGGCAGCATCAATCAATAAGGAATCTCATCATCTAGGACATGTCCTCATCTCATTACTACTATTAGGGAGGAGGTACAGGAGCCTGAAGACACACAATCAATGCTTTATCAACAGCTCCTTCCCCTCCGCCATCAGATTTCTGAATGTTGCATGAAAGTGAACACTGTTTCATTATTTTGCTTTCTTTGTATTATATTACTTATTGTAACTTCTAGTAATTTTCTATATTGCACTGTACTACTGCTGCAAAACAATAAATTTCATGACCTACTGTTTGTCAGTAATAATAAAACTGATTCTGATTCATTCCCTCCTAGTAGCAAATTTCCTTGGATGATGCTCTTGTTTTAAAATAAAATATTACCTACTGTGCCCTCAGACAATTATGGCAATATAAAAGTTGCTAATATTACAATGAGGAGTGGAAGAATATTTAAAATAAGTATGAACTTTAAACTTATGAATTAAACTTAATGGAATTTTTAAAATTAGCTTCAGTGTTTTTACCAGTTACTAATGAAGTTTTTTGACATCATTTTGAAATTTAATTAGTGGCATGGAATTAAATTCACCAGGCTGTCTGTTATTGCTGCAATGTGTCAGGAAGCTTAGCTGAGATTTCGAGCTCCGTAATGTAAGTAGCTAATCATGGGGCATAACTTTTCAAATTACTGTTTAACTGTTGTGCAGAAGTGACATTGTAGGTTATTTGTTATTGTCCTGCAAGTAAAAATAAATCCTATTTTCAAGCAGTACAACACAATGAATGGACACTGATTTTTTTTAAACTGTATTCTTCATTCCTATTTAAGGTAACAGCAGCAGCTGTAAAGTTGAATACCATTCAGGAAATTCATAGGGCTTCTTGTGCTAAATCATCTGTGTTCTGTTTACCTTCCACTAAAGTCCTGATTATTGAGGCAGATTCAGTCATTATATAGTGATAACGATCCTGTAACATTTTCTAGGTCCAACAAAGCAGCAAGAACTCCTTCACTGGTGTGTAAGCATCATTTATATCAACATCATCCCCTTTATAAAACATGTTTTCAGTGCTTATATGAGAATTTTAAGCCACAATCATATGTACCTCACTTCCTGACCTGAATGGTGGTCTACTGTTGGTATCAGACCACTTGGAAGAAAACAAAGCAGAAACAATGAGGAGTTCAATGCATTTCTTGTTAATATCAAGCTATCTGCAAGCAGAAAAAAAAGGAGGAGGAAATTGGAGGTCCATGATCTCATTGGGGGATCAGAGGTGAAGAGGGTCAGCAACTTCAAATTCCTCGGTGTTGTCATATCTGAGGATCTGTCCTGGTTCCAGCACGTAGACGCCATTATGAAGAAACCACGGCAGCACCTCAACTTTCTTAGAAGCTTGGGAAGATTTGGCAACTTCTATTGATGTGTGGTGGAGAGTATATTGAGTAGCTGCACCAATGGCCTTGTATGGAAAAAACTACAAAAAATTGTACACACCAATCCATCACAGGTAAAGCCCTCTCCACCACTGTGCACATCTACATAGAGTGCTATTGCAGGAAAGCAGCATCCATCATCAAGGACCAACACTGTCTAGGCCATGCTCTTTTCTCACTGTTACCAGCTGGAAGAAAGTAAGTGAGCCCCAGGACCCGTACCACCAAGTTCAGGAACAGTTATTACCCCCTAACCATCAGGCTCATGAGCTAGAAGGGATAACTTCACTCAACTTCACTTCATCATGGAAATGATCCCACAACCTATGGCCTCATTTTCAAGGACTCTCCATCTCATGCTCTTGATATTTATTGCTTATTTATTTTTTATTATTATCTCTTACTTCTTGTAGCTGCACAGCTTGTTGTGCTTTTTTTTGCACATTGGCTCATGTCCGTCCTGTTGGGATTCTATTGTGTTTCTTGTGTTTACTGTGGTTTCCCGCAAGAAAATAAATCTCAAGTTTGTGTATGGTGACATATGATGCACTTTGATAATAAATTTGCTTTGTACTTCGAACCTTGAGAACTTCTTTCTGGCCCAAGACTCAGTGTAAATTCTATATATTTCATTTCCAGTTCCAAGGCCTAGCAATTCCTCATTCTGACTCACACACCGCCCTTGTCTGTCATTCCCACTTCTGAAATGCTGCACTTCCTATATGGCCCTGAAGACTTTTAAAGTCTTGCTTGGATAGTGGTAGATTAAGTGTGGAAGACAACATTTGATTACACACTCGGCAGATGTACTGCAGTGTTCAGTTTCTTTTTAACTTACTGAACTCTGAACTTATTATTTAATTTTATTTGACCATTAAGGTTTGGCTTAATTTATAACTTAAATGTGTTTTCAGTAAATGTACTTCTTCACGTTTTTAAAATATTTATTTCCTTGGCTTAATTATTTAAATAATTATTTAAAAAATGTTTCTGAGCATCTGAGACATTCAAAAGCAAATCAAAGGTCTTTGACAACAGGCCATTACGGTACCCAAGGTATCAGAAACCACCTCCTGGGACCTAACGGCTGCTTGCGGGTTAGCTGCATCAGAGAGGCTTACAATCTTCACTGGATCCGCAGCGCTCCAGAAAGGAAGTGCAGCTGAGGGAATAAAGCAGGCAGCAAGCCAGGAAGTTCAACCATTTCAAATTAATTGCTAAGCACTCATGTGAAGCAGTACTAGATCGTCTGATATTTGCTGACAGGAGAAAGACCATTTGTTGCGAATTTGAAGTTGGAAATATTTATTAAGCATAGAAAGTGCAAAATGTAAAAAAAATTACATCAATAGTACAATAGATCCTCCATCCTGCCAAAGGATTTCCAGCAACTGCAGATTTTCTCTTGTTTGTGACATCAATATTACATGTGGTTTTCCAATTCAAATGTCTACCAGCTTTGGTAGATCTAAATCTAGTTTCAGACAAGATTAGACTTTAATGTGTATAATTATTTGCTGTGATAACAGGACTTTGACAACAATATTACATTTGGCTTCTTTTCATATTGCCCGGGACATAACTTTCTGATGCAGCAGAGGAATACACCTGAATTAAAATTTTGGCTGATGGTTAAATTCATCTGCTCTCTATTTGACTGGTTTTATTTGGTGACTGGTGGTGTTGAGAATGCTTCTTTTCTCATTCTATGCCAATGATGGGATGTCCTAGTTGCTCAACAGTGAACTCTTGTTTTGAGGTCCATTCACTGGTTGCCCATTGCACATAGGATGAGGAAACTTTGGAGAGGGCTCAGAAGAGGTTTGCCAGGTTGCTATCTGGATTAGAGGGCATGAGCTAGAATGGGTGACAGATTTGATGCCATTGTGTCCAGGTTTTCGGATGATACAAAGATAGTTGGAGGGGCAGGTAGTGTTGAGGAAGCAGAGAGTCTGCAGAAGGACTTAGACAGATTGGGAGAATGGGCAACGATGTGGAAGATAGAATATGGTGTAGGAAAGTGTATGGTCATGCACTTTGGTAGAAGGAGTAAGTAATAATAATAATAACAATTTATAGAGCACTTTCCATACAGATGTAGTTCAAAGTGTTTTACCATGGAATAAAGTGAAAACATGAAAATAAAAGAAAAAAAGATGTCAATTAAAAGTAAATTTAAATAAGTAGACCTTGAGCTGATGTTTAGAAGTGTCAACTGAGTCTGCGTCCCTTACAGTTTTAGGTATTGAATACCACTATTTAGGGGCATCGTTCAAAAAGCTGACCTGCTACTTATCTTTTGAGGGGGATTGTTTAAAATTAAGAGATCGGCGGAAGAAGACCTGAGTGCTTGAGCAGGATTGTAAAACACAAGTGATTCCGTAATGTATTCCGGTCACAGACCACTAAGAGCTTTCAAAACACGTAACAGAACTTGAAAATCAATTCTAAAAGATACAGGAGGCCAATGGACAGTGGCTAGTACAGGAGTAGATTGTTTTATAAACAGGGAGAAAATTCAGAAATCAGAGGAGCAAATGGACTTGGGAGTTCTAGTGCAGGATTTCCTGATGGTTAACTTGCAGGCTGAGTCAGTGATGAGGAAGGCAAATGCAATGTTTGCATTCATTTCAGGAGGACTAGAATATAAAAACAAGGATGCAATGCTGAGGCTTTATAAAGCACTGATCAGACCACACTTGGAGTATAGTGAGCAGTTTTCGGCCCTTTATCTAAGAAAGGATGTGCTGGCAATGGACAGGATGCGGAGGAGGTTTACGAGAATGATCCGGGGAATGAAATGGTCAAGGTATAAGGAGTGTTTCGTGGTGCTGGGCTTCTACTCACTCGAGTTTAGAAGAATGAGGGAGGATCTCATTGAAACCTATTGACTATTGAAAGGCCTAGATAGAATGGACATAGAGAAGATGTTTCCTATTCTGGAGGAGTCCAGGAACACAAGGCACAACCTCAGAATACAAGGATGTTACTTTAGAACAGAGATGAGGAGGATTTTTTAATGCTACATGATGGGGTTTAAACTAGAGTTGCAGCGGGTTGGGAACCAAAGTACCAGAACCGTTAGTGAAGAGCATGTGGAGGCAAATGTTGGTAAGACTTCAGACAAAGTTAGGAATTAAAAGGTTGATTAAAAGGTTAAAAGGCCACAAGGGTCCTGAATTGCATATGTTTCAATGCAGGAAGTATCATAGCAAAGGTGGATAATAGTGCTGAAGATGAGGTAGCTGGAGGCAATGTGTAGTGAGGAGAGCCTGTTGATAGGGCAAAATTGCAACCAACAGGATGTGTCGCAACTTACATGCCGACAAAATTGAAAAGGGTGAATACAGGATTGAAGGTGTTGTATCTGAATGTGTGCAGTACACGGGATAAGGTAGATGAATTTGCAGCACAGTTGCAAGTTGGCAGATATGATGTTGTAGGCATCACTGAATCATGACAGGAAGAAGATGATAGCTGGGGGCTTAATGTCCAAGGATACACATTGTATTGAAATGATAGGCAGGAAGTTGCCTATCAATGGGGGGGGGGGGTGCGTTGCTCTGTTGTTCAAAAATGAAATCAGATCATTAGAAAGAGGTGACATAGGGTCGGAAGGTGTAGAACCATTGCGGATAGAGCTCAGGAACTGCAATGGTAAAAAGACCCTGCTGGGAGTTGTATACAGACTCCCAAACAGTAGTGAAGATGTAGCCTACAAATTACAATGGGAGATAGAAAATGCTTGCCAAAAGGGCAATTGTACAATAGTTATAGGGGACTTCAATATGCAGGTTGATTGGGAAAATCAGGTTGGTGCTGGATTACAAGAAGGGGAATTTTTAGAGTACCTACAAGATGGCTCTGTAGAGTAATTCGTGGTTGAGACCACCAGTGGATCAGCTATTCTGGACTGGGTGTTGTGCAATGAACCAGAATTGATTAGAGAGCTTAAGGTAAAAGAACCCTTAGGGAAAGTGATCATAATATCAAATTCACCCTGAATTTTAAGAAGCAGAAGCTAAAGCCAGGTGTGTAAGTGTTACAGTGAAGTAAAGGGAATTACAGAGGCATGAGTGAGGAGTTGGCCATAATTGATTGGAAAAGAACACTAGCAGGGATGATGGCAGAGCCGTAATGGCTGGAATTTCTGGAAACAATACGGAAGGTACAAGATATATACTGTACATCCCAAAGAGGAAGAAGTACTCTAAAGGAAAGATGGCACAACCGTGGCTAACAAGAGATGTAAAAGCCAACATAAAACACAAAGAGAAGGTATACAATAGAGCAAATATTGGTGGGAAGTTAGAGGATTGGGAAGCTTTTAAGAACCAACAGAAGGCAACTAAAAAAAGTAACTAAGAAGGTAAAAATTGAATACGAAAGTAAGCTAGCCAATAATATTAAAGTGGATACCAAAAGTTACTTCAGATACATAAAGTGTAAAAGAGAAGTGAGAGTGGATATTGGACAACTGGAAAATGATGTTAAAGAGGTAGTAATGGGGAACAAGGAAATGGCGGATGAACTGAATAAGTATTTTCATAAGTATTCTTCATTGTGGAAGACACTAGCAGTGTGATGGAAGTTTCAAGTATCGGGGGCATGAAGTGTGTGAAGTTATTTTAGCTAGAGAGAATGTTCAGGGAAATTGAGAGATCTGAATGTAGGTAAGTCACATGGACCAGATGGTGTACACCCCTAAGTTCTGAGAGTGGTGACTGAACAGATCATGGAGGTATTAGTAATGATCGTTCAAGAATCACTAGATTGTGGAATGGTTCCAGAAAACTGGAAAATTGCAATTGTCGCTCCACGCTTCAAGAAGGGAGAGAGGCAGAAAAAAAGGAAACTACAGGCCAGTTAATCTGACCTCAGTGGTTGGGATTGATTATTAAGGTTGATGCGGTCTCAGGGTACTTGGAGACACATGATAAAATAGACCATAGTCAGCATGGTTTCCTAAGGGAAAATCTTGCCTGACAAATCTGTTGGAATTCTTTGAAGAAGTAACAAGCAGGATAGACAAAGGATAATTGATTGATCTTGTGTACTTGGATTTTCAGAAGGCCTTTGACAAGGTGCCACATGTGAGACTGCTTAACAAACTACAAGCCCATGATATTACAGGAAAGGTTCTAGCATGGATAAAGCAGTGGCTGATTAGCAGGAGGCAAAGAGTGGGAATAAATGGAACCTATTCTGGTTGGCTGTCAGTGACTAGTGTTGTTCTACAGGGGTCTGTGTTAGGACTGATTCTTTTTACGTTACATCTCATTGTCTTTGTTGCAAAGTTTGCAGACAATATGATGATGGGTAGAGAGGCAGGTAGTTTTGAGGAAGTAGAGAGGCTACAGAAGGACTTAGACAGATTTGGAGAATGGGCAAAGAATTAGCAGATAGAATACAGTGCTGGGAAGTATAGAGTCATGCACTTCGATAGAAGAAATGAAAGGGTTGACTATTTTCTAAATGGAGAGAAAATACAAAAAATGGAGGTGAAAAGTGACTGGGAGACCTTGTGCAGGATTCCCTAAAGGTTAATTTGCAGGTTGAGCAACACACATAAAGGTTGCTGGTGAACGCAGCAGGCCAGGCAGCATCTCTAGGAAGAGGTACAGTCGACGTTTCGGGCCGAGACCCTTCATCAGGATTAACTGAAAGAAGAGATTAATCCTGACGAAGTTGTCTCGGCCTGAAACGTCGACTGTACCTCTTCCTAGAGATGCGGCCTGGCCTGCTGCATTCACCAGCAATTTTTATGTGTGTTGCTTGAAATTCCAGCATCTGCAGATTTCCTCGTGTTTGCAGGCTGAGTCTGTTTTGAGGAAGGCAAATGCAAATGTTAGCATTCATTTCAAGAGGACTAGAATATAAAAGCAAGGACGTAATGTTGAAACTTTATGAAACACTGGTGTGGCCACACTTGGACTATTGTGAGCAGTTTGGACCCCTTATCTTAGAAAGGATGTGCTGAAACTGGAGAGGGTTCAAAGGAGATTCATAAAAATGATTCCAAGATTAAATGGCTTATATGTAGAGCATTTGATGGCTCTGGGCTGGTATTCACTAGAATTCAGAAGAATGAGGGTGACCTCATTGAAACCTATTGAATGGTGAAAGGCCTTGATGTTTCCTGTGGTGGGTGAGACTAAGACCAGAGGATACACCCTCAGAATAGAGGGTGTCCTTTTAGAACTGAGATGAAGAGGATTTTCTTAAGCCAGAGAGTGGAGTATCTGTGGGGTGCTTTGCCGCAGGCAGCTGTGGAGGCCAAGTCTTTATGGAAATTTAGGGCAGAGGTTGATAGATTCTTGATTGGTCTGGGTACGAAGGGTTACGGGAAGAAGGCAGGAGATTGGGGCTGAGAGGAAAATTGGATCAGCCATGATGAAATGGCAGAACAGACTCAATGGGCCAACTAGCCTAATCCTACTCCTGTATCTTAATTTATGGTCTTAATTTCTTTAGAAGGAGCATCATGAATCTGTGGAATTCATTGCCACGGAAGGTTTTGGAGGCCAAGTGATTATGTATATTTAAGGTGGAGGTTGATAAGTACTTGATTAGCAGGGGCATCAAAGGTTATGGTGAGAAGGCAGGAGACTGAGGTTGAGAGGAATGATAAGTCAGCAATGATGGATTGGTGGAGCATGCTCGATGGGGTGAATGGCCTAATTCTGCTTCTGTCTTATGGTCTTAAGAAATCTGTTCATATACAGTATGCTATTAGGGATCATACTGGAATAATGACATTATGGATAACCAGTTATGGATTAACTAAAGTAAGAACCAGTCTTTGTGCAATAAAACCTGTAGACAATAGGACATTCTGATTCTGTCCCATTGACACTACATTAGGGAAGACAATAGAGGAATGTTCATACTGTTGGCACAGAGTCCCTGCCACGTAATGCACAGTGCAAGGTGGATTTGCTTTTGTCTCTAAATTTCTGTAGTATATTCATTAGCCATCCCTCAACACTGTAACTAATGATGTATACTGTATGTTGGGTGTCTGGCTTTTGTCACAGGCACCAATATTGAATATCCAGAGGGGTTCTGCTAGTTGTGATGTGCTACCATTGTAAATATGTAATTCTGTAAATTTACCTGAGTATATTCAAAATGTTGAAGTTATGTAGATCAGGGGTCCCCAACCTTTTTTGCAGTGCGGACCGGTTTCATATTGACAATATTCTTGCGGACCGGCCGACCGGGGGGAGGCAGGGGTGGGGGGGGGGTAGGGTTGCCAACGGACAAGAGTAGCAGTCAAAACGTTGGGTTTACCCCGAGAAAGACTACAATGACCACGAAGCCTTGCGCGGGTGCCAGTGCGCATGCGTGTTCGTGCCGATTTCTTTTCTGCACATTGTTTTTGGCGATTCTGTTCGGGGGGGGGTGTTAATCACGGCCGCAATATAGGTGATAAGTGACTAATACACTCAATTTCGTCTGTAAAAGGGTTTATCTAATGAATTTAATTTTAAACACACGGCGCATATTTTTCTCGCATGAATATAGCGGTAAGTAAATTATCAGGGGAGGACAGGGGAGCTTGAAGTAAGTCTTGAATGAACTTCCAGTAGAAGTGGTAGGGGCAGGTTCGATATTATCATTTAATGAAAAATTGGATAGGTATATGGACAGGAAAGGAATGGAGGGTTATGGGCTGAATGCAGGTCGGTGGGACTAGGTGAGTGTAACATTTGGCATGGACTAGAAGGGCTGAGATCGCCTCTTTCCGTGCTGTAATTGTTATATGGTTATATAAGTCAATAGCATCTTAACATTTTAAGTAACGTTTGGATATTAAACACACAGCACATATTTTCCCCGTATGAACGTATAAAATCTTTGCAACACACCAATATCGCTGAATCAGTGCGAGCCCTGGGCTTGTTTTCCTGCAACAAGACGGTTCCATCGAGGGGTGATGGGAGACAGCGATACTCGAAGGGGGTTCCTTATGTCCAGTCTATTCCACAGTTTAGTTTTCGTTGTATTCATTGCGGAGATACGTTGGAAATGGAAGTGCTTTCCAGTGCTTTTCAGTGCCTCCGTGGGTATCTCAGGATAGTCAGCCTTGACTTTGATCCAGAATGCCGGCAGAGATGTTATGTCAAACATACTTTTCAGCCCGCCGTCATTTGCAAGCTCGAGGAGTTGATCTTCTTCCCGCGCTGACATGGATGACGCGCGGGTAATGACCTCGCGTGCATTCAAGCTCAACAGTGGGCATGACAGGGAATGAGGAAAGGTGCAGCTGACATATCATCAAATCATATCGCTTCCTCGCGGCCCTGTAGCACATGCTTTACGGCCCGGTACCAGTCCACGGCCCGGTGGTTGGGGACCGCTGATGTAGATGATGATAGCAATTGAAACTGTAGTTAATTGTTTACTGTTAACTTTCTGTTGATGAAGTATAATCATTGTGTCAGGAGAGTGAGATTCTCTTAGATTCTCTCTCCTGAAGCTGTGCAATGTGAATAAAGGCTTTTATATTTTCTAGTTAGTTTCTGTGTATCTCAGTCTACTTCAGTCACAACATATATATGTAGTATTTTAGTTGAAGTTGAAAAGATTGTAAAGTCATTGCATTATTAAAATAATTTGATTCTGAAACTGTCGAAGTTCAGCGGTTTATGGAATCGCCTCTCCTTCTCAAAATACAAAGATGTATTGCAGGCCCTTTTTCTCCTAAAGTGGAAATGGGTGCTTCTTCTAGAACTTCCTCCTTCCTGTAACTCCCATGTTCATACATACACCTTTCCCATGCAGTACACAAAACTTGCTAAATTCTACATATATAATATAAATGAAATTATGGAATAATTGGCTGTGAAGGCTGATCTAATTACCTTCAAGATACACAAGGAAATTATTTGGAGCATAAATAATTACAGTGTAAAAAACATTTTAATTAGTAATTTAAAAACAATGTTGTTGCTTTATCTTATCTCATCTTTCCACACAAACCCTAAGGCCAACATTAACTTTCCCGTGTAAATGTGCTACGAAATAAATCAAGTGCTTTTAGAAGAATCAGACAACAATATCCTTAATACAAAGTTGCAGAGGTTTTATCACAGTACCTTCATTGCATGCCTCAGTTCATGAGCATCGAAGAAAGCTGCTGGGTACATCAGTCCTACCATTACTTCTTTGAAATGTCCAGACAATCCCTCTTTAAGGTCACTGACCAGGTCCTACATTTGAAGGATGAAGATACTTTTATTCAGGTGTGATTGGCAGTTTCAGTCTAACATGTCAAATGCTTGCTTCTAACTCATGGTTCATTGTCAGTGAAATAAACTATTAGCCACAATTTCTGTATGTTTAACAGTCCAGCAAACTTGCAAATACATTTTAAAATTAATATTTATCATACTTTTAGTACATTAAGATAATGGGTGAGTTACTTGATCATATGGGCATGCTATTTACCATGAGGTTCTTGGGATAATAAACCAACATCAATAACATAATACCACAAGGAAATACTCCTGTTTAGGAGCACAATTAAAAAGCAGTGGAATTCGTCTCATATTTGAATTTCAATGTATACATAAACATGATACTGGAAAACTAGTTTTTAAATTTATCCTTTGTCTCCTATCACTTGATCTGATGAAATAGCTAAAGGAGTTGGCACATGGATTGGTGGAAGAAGGCTGTCAAATAGAGCTTCGACTAAAAGGCAGTATGGAACAATGCTTCTTTCCATCTGCACTAAAGGGAAAGGGCTATGTAGACATTAGCTGTAAATTAACAGTCAGATCAAATTCCAGTCACTTCCCAAACAACTTGTTATTTGATGGGTGATATACAGGGAAAGCAAAGAGCATGGGTTCCTGACCTTTTTTCTGCCATAGCCCAATGTCATTAAGCAAGAGGTCTGTGGACCTGAGGCAGTGAGCCCCAAGGCAGGGAGAGAAGGCAAGACAGTAGGTATATTTTCATAGGTGTTTGAGGAGATTTGGTATGTCATCAAGATGTCTTGCAAATGTACTGTGGAGAGCACTCTAACTGGCTGCATCATTGTCTGGTATTTGAGGGGGGTGTGCTACTGCAGAGGGTTGAAGTAAGCTGCAGGGAGTTGTAAATTTTGTCAGCTCCATCATGTAGTACCCAGGACTTCTTCAAGGAGCAGTGCCTCAGAAGGGCGGCATTCATCATTAAGGCCACCCAATTGTGATAGGACTTGAATACTTTCATCTCTTATAGAGTAAAATCAAGCAACATAGACAACAACAGGGCTTTGCTTCCAGATGAGCTCAATGTCTTCTATGCTCGCTTTGACCGTAAAAATATGGAGGAACCATCATGAACTCTCACAACCCCTGATAATTCTGTGAATTTAGTCTTTGATGCCAATATGCGAGCATCTTTCAGAAGGGTGAGCCCCATGAAAAGCATTCGGCCCAGATGGGATACCTGGCTAGTACTGAAAACCTGTGCTGATCAACTGACTGGAGTGTTCACTGAGATACTTAACCTCTTGCCTCAGCAGTCTGAGGTACCCAGCTGCTTCAAACAGGCTTCAATTATACCGGTCCCTAAGAAGAACGTGGTGACCTGCCTCAATGACTATCGTGCAGTAGCACTTAAATCCACTGTGATGAAATGCTTTGAGAGGTTGGTGATGAAACATATCAACTCCTGCCTGAGAAACCTCTTGAATCCACTCCAATTTGCCTACCAGAGCACCAGGTCCACAGTAGATGTCATCTCGTTGGCTCTTTACTCAACCCTGCTTCATCTGGACAGCAAAGATGCGTACATCAGGATGCTCTTTATCTCTGACAGCTCAGCATGCAATACCATCCTCCCCTCAAAACTAATCAATAAGCATCAAGACCTTGGCCAATACCTCCTTGTGCAATTGGATCCTTGATTTCCTCACTTGCAGACCCCAGTCAGTTCGGATTGGCAACAATACCCCCTCCACGATCTCCATCAGCACAGGTGAACCACAGGGCTGTGTGCATAGCTCCCTGCTCTGCTCACTTATGGCTGTGTGGCTAAGCACAGCTCCAATGCCATATTCAAGTTTGCTGAGGACACCACAGTCATGGGCCAAATTAAATGTTGTGAAGAATCAGCATACAGGAGGGAGACTGAAAATCTGGCTGAGTGGAGCCTTAACTACAAGCTCTTACTCAGGAAGACCAAAGAGTTGATTATTGACTTTAGGAGAAGGAAACTGCAGGTCCATGAGCCGGTATTCAATAGAGGTTCAGCAACTTTAAATTACTTGGTGTTATTATTTTGGAGGCGCAGTGTGGAAGTGCAATTACAAAGAAAGAATGGCAGAGCCTTGACTTCCTTAGGCATTTGCAAAGATTTACTATGACATCTAAAACTTTGGCAAACTTTTTCAGATCTGCAGTGGAGAGTATATTGACTGGTTGTATCACAGCCTGGTATGGAAACACCAATGCCTTTGAATGGAAAATCCTACAAAAAATAATGGATATACAGCAGCCCAATCCACCATGGGTAAAGCCCTCCCCAGCATTGAGCACATCTACATGAAACATTGTTGCAGGAAAGCTGCATCCATCATCAGAGACCCCTACCACCCAGGACATGCTCTCATCTTGCTGCTGCCATCAGGAAGAAGGTGCACGAGCCTCAGGACTCACACCACCAGGTTTAGGAATAGTTATTACTCCTTAACCATCAGGTTCTTGAACCAAAGGGGATAACTTCACTAGACCCATCATTGAAATTTTTCCATAACCTATGGACTCACTTTCAAGTACTCTTTATTTCACGTTCTTGATATTTATTGCTTACTTAATTATTATTATTACTTCTTTCTTCTTGTATTTGTACACTGGTAGAACCCCCAAATTAGTGTTTCATTGATTTTATTATGGTTATTATTCTATTATGGTTTCATTGAGCATACCCACAAGAAAATGAATCTCGGAGTTGTATGTGGTGACATATATGTCCTTTGATAATAAATTTACTTTGAACTTTATGGGAAATGTCTGCATTTAATATATTCCTTGCATTACAAACATCACTGGTAATAGTGGGAAACTGTGAATAAAACCAATGCCCATTGCTAGACACCTCTGAACATCAGCATTTAAATGTAGGCTAGGGTTCACCAATAATATCCTCATTGTGATCTAGACACATAACCTCAAATACTGGCCTAAATTGCTTTTTCCATTTAAGTCAAGATCACATTCACTTTCTGCCTCCTAATTTCAGGATCATCACAGGCTGCAACCAGTCCATTTGCATCATATAGTTTGCTGCTCACTGCTGCATTAGACATGCCACCCAAGCTCTCTGTCAAAGAGAGAGGACTTCATCTACTTTTACTTCAGTTCACGGGAGCAGGTAAGGAATGGCACAGCATTTGCCAAACTTGCAGGGCTCCCATGAGCGCAAGCATTCAACAATTCCACATCTCCATACAGAGATCTGGCTGATGAATTTGCGTGAAGGACATTTCTTTTTCAGGAGATGTTCTCCACTAGCCTGTCCTGCTTCATCCACCAAAGGTTTACAGAAACGGTTGCTTGCTGGGTTTTTGGAGTACGATACCAGATTTCTTCCACCACTCTATGTCCATTCTTGAATTAGCAGTACTTTCCAATTGGTGGAAGAGTGTTGCTTTTGTTGTGCTTTTGCAAAAGTAAAAGTGACAAGATTGTAGCTGCAAAGTCAAGTGCTGGCAGTCATGAGATGCTCAACTGATCAATGGAGATTGAATGTATAGCACATTGGGAAAATGACATGATTAAATATGTGTTTCTGGGAGTATCACATCAGAAGATTGCAATCTTTATAGGACTTCCTAAAACAATATTAGGATTTTCCCTCTTTTGGAGCAATAAACATAACCGTTCCAATGTTCCCAACTGAAATTAGGCAAAAAAAAAATTGAAAACAGTGCTGTGACATTTTGTGGCCTCAAACATGATTAAAATGGGATCTGTACAAGAGGTGCATGAAGAGCTTGCAGCTCTAGTACCATTACTGTACAGACCACTTGGAGTAAGACAATGCCTAAGGAACTCTCCCTAGCTAGGCCACAGTGCAGCTTCAGGAAAGGCTGCCATAAAGGGAAAGGAAAATATGGTTGTTCCCAGAGTATCTATGCATCCGTGACTAGCTGATCAACTCGTATGCTGTGATTGCCTAAGTCACTCTGAAGTGTGGGTTGATCATGAAATAGGCAACTCAGTACTGATTTTAATGAAGCATCAGTGACCAATAAAAAAAGCATCAGAGATATATATATATATATATCAGAGACTAGAAAATTCTATTTACAAAAGCATTAATGAGACAGTGCAGACACTTTCATAGCCATCTTCATTTCTGATCCCTGTCCAATGTGTGACCATTGTCAGAATTGTGACTGTCATAGGTTCTCCGTATCTGCTTCAGTTTCCACCAGCAGTGGAAGAAACCAGTGCTGTGCGACCTGCATCAGGCGCACAAACGATGCTGGGCAAATGTCAGTTGAGCTAAGGTAAATCATTAGAGAAATCTCTGGTGAGTTTTTGTATGGCTACAGTCTCACCTGGGGAAAAATATTTGAAGTTCAAAGTAAATCAAGGTCAATGGACCAGCACCATAGTTCCACAATGCTTTACAGTACAGGCGACCCACGTGCATTTTCTGCTGCTATCTGTAATGAATTTGTTCGTTCTCCTCATGACCCCGTGCGTTTCCTCCCACAGTTCAAAGACGTAACAGTTGGTAGGGTAATTGGTCATTGTAACTTGTCCCATGATTAGAATAGGGTTAAATCAGTGGGATTTCTGGGAGGTGCGGCTTGAAAGGTTGGAAGGGCATATTCCCCCGTGTGTCTCAGTAAATAAAATTTGTTATCAAAGTATGTATATGTTACCATGTATATAATGCAGACACTTGCACGAAAAATAAAGAAATACTACTGAATCTACAAAAAAAAGCATAAACAAGGACTGCAACCAGCCAGTGTGCAAAAGGAGCCAAACTGGTCAAATAAACAAAATAATACTGAGAACGTTAGTTGTAAAAGAGTCCTGGACAGTGAGCATGAAGGTTGTAGATTCAGGTCAGATTTGCATTCAGTGAAGTTATCATTGATGCAATTATTTCTGGGTGAAACCTCTGTTACGTATAATTTACACATAACAATTATGTCTATTTTCCCAGATACTGATTTTATATTGGGGTGTTTATTTTATGCAACACTTTCAGTTCTACCACTAGGTGGTGCAACAGATCAGGAATTCAATTCTGATAGGTTGCCTCTGCCAATATCTATGCCAACATAATGACTCAGCAATCACACATTTCTACCACCTGTCTCTGTTTATTTGACAGGAAATGGACAATCACAATGCCCAGCTTAGTCCCATGTATCATGGAAACTCTTGGGAAAGAGTCACCATTCTCTCATGAAGCCCTGTGAACTCTCCGAGTATGTTTTGTTAGTACAAAAATAAACCCATATGTGAAAGGAAAGAGATGTGGCTGTAATAACAATGTAAGGCCCTATGTGTTTATATTTATATTTTGTCTAAGTTCATGCAGGTGAACAAAAACTGAAATAAAATTTAGTGCATCTGCTGACATTTAATTTACACCAATCTCACATCTTAAACGCACAGTCCCCTCTGAAACACTAGAAACACACAATGTACCTACGCAGGAGTAATCAGAAGCTGCCGGCGAGAAGGAACTATTGAAAGAGATTAGTGAGAAAGGTCCTGTGTGCTGCTAGAGTAGGATGGGAGATGCACTATGGTGATTATAGGAAATGACAAGCAGCGGGTAGCTCTAGTTACTTCATCTCACTCATCGAACAGTACAGAAATGAATTTCACATGTCGGGGGAAACACGCACAAGAGAAAATAGCTAGCGTAAGCTGATTCAATAATATATTTGTTCATTGACACGATATGGTCTCTGCAGGCAATGCTGTCAAAATTCGTGTAAGATTTCATCTCATCACCCTCAGTTGCTTGCTGCTGAATTGTGTTGGAGTTAAGAACTGGAGTGTGTAGGTTATTATATAGCTTGTCAATGATCATCTTGTGAACAGACTTTGTCTGAAAAACATTCTGTAGGAGGGATCTCTAATTACACTAAATACCAAAGATTTTGTTTCCTGAATACCTTTGAGTATACCTTATACATTTTGGGTTGCTGATCATGAAAATCACACACTTTATTTTAGAAATTGCCTATATATAATTGGAGGAAGAGCGGAGTGATGATGGCGCTAAACAGCGACTCCTTTACTTGCATCTTCGGAAACACCTCTATTTCCATCTTTAATATCTTTATTTTTCCCTTTCAGGGTTATTTTGAAGACAATGACCTGGAGTTACACGCTGACTATGGTTCTTTGCAGGAATGGGACCCGCTCTCGGGGTTTCATAACCAGTTGTTTTTGTTTGGCATGCCAAGGACTCGGCCTAAGAGTTTGGCTCAACTTTGGAGGCCTAGAATCTCGGGGCTCTGGAGACGGGTGGGTTGAAGGTTGGTATCATGGCAGGAGATCCGTGTGTCGTCGGGGCAGTCGGAAAATCTACCCAGATCTTTGGGCACAGAGCTAAAAAAAAAGCGATGTATCAGACTTCTAACAGTGTAAAACAACGAGTTGTTTGTTATGTCTCCCCGCTTGCTGTGAAAACAGAGACATCTTTTTCTCCCTTATTAGGGACAGAGAGAGCCTGGTATGTCGTATACCAGGTGAACCTCGAAGTCTTTGGGGTAACTTCAAGTCTGTGTCTTTGCTATGCTTGGCTCACGCTTGAGTGCTCAGTGGTGGTGCTGATGCTTTTTTTGCCGGTGGGGGGAGGGGGGGATTGCTTCTCACTGCTGCTCATGTGTGGGAGGGAGGGGAGGTGGGGGGCACTTTGGGGTTCTAACATTTAATTGTCATTCATTCTTTGGAGCACTCCTCTGTTTTTGTAAATGGTTGCTAAGAAAAAACATTTCAGGATGTATATTGTATACATTTCTCTGACATTAAGTGTAACTTTGAACCTTTGAAACCTTTGATTTATTACTTCATTTCATAAGTCAAGACAATTAAAATGTTGCCCACAATGTAAGCTGAAAAGTTTTCTACCTTGATTGATTTATAGAACCTGGGCCTCTGTACCTCCCTCTGCAATTGGATCCTTGACTTCCTAACTGGAAGATCACAATCTGTGTGGATTGGTGGTAATATCTCCTCCTTACTGATGATCAATACTGGCGCACCTCAGGGGTGTGTGCTTAGCCCATTGTTCTACTCTCTCTATGCCCATGACTGTGTGGCAATGTCAGTAAGATGAAAGAGCTGCTTGTGGACTCCAAGAAGGATAAAACAAGGGAAAACAAACCAATCCTCATAGAGGGATCAGAAGTGGAGAGAGTGAGCAATTTTAAGTTCCTGGACATCAAGACCTCTGAGGATCTAATCTGGTCACAACAATTTGATGCAGCTATAAAGAAGGCAAGACAGCAGCTGTATTTCACTAGGAGTTTGAAGAGGTTAGTTTTGTCAACGAAAACACTCAAAAACTTCTATAGATGTACTGTGGAGAGCATTCTGACAGGCTGCATCACTGTCTGGCATGGTGGGGGGGGGGGTAGGTGAGGTGGGGTTGGTTACTGCACAGGACCAAAAGAAGCTACAGTAAGTCATAAAATTAGTCAGCTCCATCTTGGGTACTAGCCTTCATGGTACACAAGACATCTTCAAGGAGCAGTGTCTCAGAAAGGCGGCGCCCATTACACTGGACAAGAAATTTTTTCAAAAGTGTTGCTTCCTCAGAATTTTTTTTGATGACAGACTGCTTGAAGATGAACACAAATATAATGTCAGACTACTTGTATCACGTAGGAATTTGGAGAAACAACAAATTAACTTTTATTGAATATAATGTGTTTAATTGCATAATAGTGCTGATGCTTTGCAATAGTTCAACTGAGTTAAAAATATTTTGTTAATGATTTTCATTTGTACTCAGTGTCTGAGGCTTCTCGCTTAAGTGTCCAACAATAATTCACCAACATTGATGGATTCCAGTTGCCCTGGTATCTTTTCCCCATGACCGCAATGTCCTGGTGAAACCTTTCACCATGCTCGTCACTAACAGCACCAAGATTTGCAGGGAAGAAGTCTAAATGGGATTGTAGAAAATGAATCTTTAGTGACATGTTGCATTTCATGGTTTTATTGCTTGAAGCATGCTTTCAACCAGCTGCATGTAGTTTGGTGCTCCGTAGATGCCGAGAAAAATTTCAACAACTTCCTTGAATGCCTTCCATGTGATTCTCTCCGGTCCAACTAGAAATTCTTCAAATTGCCTGTCATTGATGACCTGTTTGATTTGTGGACCAACAAAAATGCTTCCCTTAATCTTGGCATCAGTTATTCTGGGAAGCAACTGCCTCAAATATCAAAATCTTTCATAGAAATTTTTGTGCCTGGTGATAGCAAATTCCATTCTTACAGTCCTGAACCCAATAATTATTACTAAAACCTGTCCTGCCATGCAGCAACCACGCCACCTAAGCATGGCCAAGCATGTCTGGACAAGATAGGAAACTTTGCAGCTTACATCATAAGCAACATTTTAATTGACTTGGATTATGAATTGAAATAATAAACATAAGTTTATTAAAAATGGTGCGTGATAGGGAAATTTCATGGTGATTTTCATGATCAGTAGCCCAAAATTCATAAGATACACCTAAAGGTATTCAGGAAGTAAAACCTTTGTTGTCCAGTGTTATTAAAGACTCTATCACCTAGGGCATGCCCTCATCTCATTTTCACTGTCAGGGAGGAGGAAGAGAAGCCTGAAGGCACACACTTAGTGATTCAGGAGCAGCTTCTTCCCTTCTTGCATATCATTCCTAAATGGACATTGAATCCATGAATACTACCCCACTTTTTTCATATATATTATTTCTGC
Source organism: Mobula birostris (assembly GCF_030028105.1). Taxonomy (NCBI): domain Eukaryota; kingdom Metazoa; phylum Chordata; class Chondrichthyes; order Myliobatiformes; family Myliobatidae; genus Mobula; species Mobula birostris. The sequence goes on along the minus strand of NC_092373.1, from coordinate 113,951,869 downwards.
TTTTGTACTTTTAATCTAGTCAATATACATATATATACTTGCTGTAAATGATTTACTTATTTATTATTTCTTTTGGTATTATCATGTATTGCATTGAACTGCTGCTGCTAAGTTAGCAAATTTCAGGACACATGCTAGTGATAATAAACTTGATTCTGATTGTCCAGTCCTGCCTGGGCATGCTTATGCAGGGCGGATGCTGCATGGCAGGACAAGTTTTAGAAAAGTCATACATTTCCGTGAAGGATTTCGATAATTGAATCAGCTATTTCCCAGAATAGCTGATGCCAAGATTAAGGAAGGCTTGTTTGTTGGTCCACAATTCAAACAAATCATCAATGACAGGCAATTCAAAGAACTTCCAGTGGGACTGGAGAAAATCACATGGAAGGCATTCAAGGATGTTGTTGAAAAATTTCTTGGCAACTACAGAGCACCAAATTACATACAGCTGGTTGACATCATGCTTCAAGTATACAAAAAGAGCATGAAGTGAAACATGTCACTAAAGATTCATTTTCTACATTCCCATTTAGACTTTTTCCCTACAAATCTTGGCACTGTCAGTGAAGAGCATGATAAAAGGTTTCACCAGGACATTGCCATCATGGAGAAATGGTATCAGAGCAAATGGAATCCATCAATCCTAGCTGATTATTGTTGGACACTTAAGAGAGAAGCTCAGACACTGAGTACAAACAAAAATCATCAACTAAACATATTTAGCTTAGTTGAACTATTGTAATGTGTCAGCAACATTATGCATTAAGCACATGATATTCAATAAAAGTTAATTTCTTGTTTCTCCAAATTCCTACATGATACAAGTACAGTAGTCTGAAATTATATTTGTGTTCAGCTTCAAACGCTCTATCATAAATAATAAACACAAAATTCTGAGGAAGCAGCACTTCTGAAAAAAATTTGTTGTCCATTATTACCCATGCAGGCAATACCTCCTTCAACTGCTTTCCTGGGAGGTGAGGCTGATGCAATTCTGCCAGGACATCCCTGGTTTTCGTTCTTCCCCTCCAGCTTCTCCTCCTCTTGGTAATATTCAACTTGTGCCTCTTGACCCTCAAGCTTTGGGTCTGCATCTTGCTGTTCCTTTAGTTGACAATGTTGTTCAGTATCCAGTGATGAGGGCTCCTCGCCAGCTGTGTGTGTGTACTGAGGAGCACCCCCAGTCTGATGAAGGTTGCAGGATATCATTTTTAGAAGATGAGTGGAGTTGTCATTCTGGTACTTGAAATAAAAACATAATATTCAGGAAGCACTTAGAAGGTCAGACAGCAACTGAGGAATGAGAAACTGAAATAAAGTTTTGGTCAAAAACCCTTCATCAGAATCCCCTGAATAAAGGTTTTCATCCTGAAATACTAATTCCCTTTCTCTTTCTGCAGAGGCTATGCTGACATGCTGAATGCATCCAGCAATTTTGTCTTTATTTCAGGTTTCCTGCATTTCATGTGTGGGATTCCCTGCAGGTTAACTTGCAGGAAAGGAAGGCAAATGCAATGTTAGCATTCATTTTGAAAGGAGTGGAATATAAAGGCAAGGATGTAATTCTGGGGATTTATAAGCCATTGGAGTATTGTGTGCAGGTTTGGGCCTCTTGTGTAAGGAAAGGATGGGCTGGAGAAGGTCCAGAGGAGGTTCATGAGAATGATCTCGGCAATGAAAGAGCTAATGATGAAACGCATTTAGACCATAAGACCATAAGACAAAGGAGCAGAAGTCGGCCATTCGGCCCATCGAGTCTGCTCCGCCATTTTATCATAAGCTGATCCATTCTCCCATTTAGTCCCACTCCCCCGTCTTCTCACCATAACCTTTGATGCCCTGGCTACTCAGATACCTATCAATCTCTACTTTAAATACACCCAATGACTTAGCCTCCACTGCCGCCCATGTCAACAAATTCCATAGATTTTCCACCCTCTGGCTAAAAAAATTTCTTCGCATTTCTGTTCTGAATGGGCACCCTTCAATCCTTAAGTCACACTCTCTTGTACTAGACTCCCCCATCGTGGGAAACAACTTTGCCACATCCACTCTGTCCATGCCTTTCGACATTTGAAATGTTTCTAGGAGGTCGCTCCTCATGCTTCTAAACTCCAAGGAATACAGTCCAAGAGCGGACAAACATTCCTCATATGTTAACTCCCTCATTCCTGGAATCATTCTAGTGAATCTTCTCTAGATTCCCTCCCCCTCCCTTCCCCTACCCCTATTTCACTCTGCCTCCTCCCCCAGCTGCCTAACACCTCCCTCATGGTTCTGCCTCCTTCTACTACCCATTGTGTTTTCCCCTATTCCTCCTTCACTTTTCCTGCCTATCACCTCCTTGCCTCCCCTCCCCCACCCCTTTATCTTTCCCCTTACTGGTTTTTCACCTGGAACCTACCAGCCTTCTCCTTCCCACCCTCCTCCCACCTTCTTCATAGGGCCTCTGCCCCTTCCCTCTACAGTCCTGACGAAGGGTTCCGGCCCGAAACGTCAACCGATCTTTTCCACGGATGCTGCCCGACCTGCTGAGTTCTTCCAGCGTGTTGTGAGTAGTGAATCTTTTCTGTACCCTCTCCAACGTCAGCACATCCTTTCTTAAATAAAGAGACCAAAACTGCCCACAATACTCCAAGTGAGGTCTCACCAGCACCTTATAGAGCCTCAACATCATATCCCTGCTCCTATACTCTATTCCTCTAGAAATGAATGCCAACATTGCATTCGCCTTCTTCACCACTGACTCAACCTGAAGGTTAACCTTAAGGGTATCCTGTACGAGGACTCCCAAGTCCCGTTGCATCTCAGAACTTTGGATTATCTCCCCATTTAAATAATAGTTTGCCCGTTTATTTCTTCTGCCAAAGTGCATAACCATACACTTTCCAACAGTGTATTTTATTTGCCACTTCTTCCAATCTATCCAAGTCTCTCTGCAGACTCTCTGTATCCTCAGCACTACTGCCCCCCCCATCTTCGTATTGTCAGCAAACTTAGCCACAAAGCCATCTATTCCATAATCCAAATCGTTGACGTACAATGTAAAAAGAAGTGGCCCCGACACAGACCCCTGTGGAACACCACTGGTAACCAGCAGCCAACCAGAATAGGATCCCTTTATTCCCACTCTCTATTTCCTGCCAATCAGCCAATGCTTTATCCATATATGTAACTTTCCCGTAATTCCATGGGCTCTTATCTTGTTAAGTAGCCTCATGTGTGGCACCTTGTCAAAGGCCTTCTGAAAATCCAAATATACAACATACACTGTATCTTCCTTGCCTAGCCTACTTGTAATTTTCTCAAAAAATTGCAATAGGTTTGTCAGGCAGGATTTTCCTTTAAGGAATCCATGCTGAGTTCTCCATATCTTGTCATATGCCTCCAGGTACTCTGTAACCTCATCCTTGACAATCGACTCCAACAACTTCCCAACCACCGATGTCAAGCTAACAGGTCTATAATTTCCTTTTTTGCTTCCTCGCCCCCCTTCTTAAATAGCAGAGTGACATTTGCAATCTTCCAGTCCTCCGGAACCATGCCAGAATCTATCGACTTTTGAAAGATCATTGCTAATGCCTCCGCAATCTCCACAGCTACTTCCTTCAGAACACGAGGGTGCATTCCATCTGGTCCGGGGGATTTATCTACCTTTAGACTATTCAGCTTCCTGAGTACTTTCTCTGTCGTAATTGTGACTGCGCATACTTCTCTTCTGTGCCACCCTTGAGTGTCCGGTATACTGCTGATGTCTTCCTCAGTGAAGACTGATGCAAAATACTCGTTCAATTCCTCTGCCATCTCCTTATCTCCCATTACAATTTCTCCAGCATCATTTTCTATTGGTCCTATATCTACTCTCACCTGTCTTTTACTCTTTATATGCTTGAAAAAGCTTTTAGTATCCTCTTTGATATTATTTGCTAGCTTTCTTTCATAGTTAATCTTTTTCCTCTTAATGACCTTTTAGTTTCCTTTTGTAAGCTTTTAAAAACTTCCCAATCCTCTGTCTTCCCACTAATTTTTGCTTCCTTGTATGCCCTCTCCTTTGCTTTAACTTTGACTTTGACTTCTCTTGTCAGCCACAGTTGCATCCTTTTTCCATTCGAAAATTTCTTCTTTTTTGGAATATACCTGTCTTGCACCTTCTTCACTTCTCGCATAAACTCCAGCCACTGCTGTTCTGCTGTCTTTCCCGCCAGTGTCCCTTTCCAGTCAACTTTGGCCAGTTCCTCTCTCATGTCACTTTAATTTCCTTTACTCCACTGAAATACCGACACATAAGATTTCGGCTTCTCTTTTTCAAATTTCACAGTGAACTCAATCATGTTATGATCACTGCCTCCTAAGGGTTCCTTCACCTCAATCTCTCTAATCACCTCCGGTTTATTATACAATACCCAATCCAGTACAGCCGATCCCCTAGTGGGCTCAACAACAAGCTGTTCTAAAAAGCCATCTCGCAGACACTCTACAAATTCTCTCTCTTGAGATCCAGTGCCGACCTGATTTTCCCAATCCATTCGCATGTTAAAATCCCCCACAATTATCAAAACACTGCCCTTCTGACAAGCCGTTTCTATTTCCTGTTGTAATTTGTAGTCCACATCACTGCAGCTGTTTGGAGGCTTATGTAAGGGGGTTTCGTCTCTTATGTTGGTGTCGTAGGCTAATTAAAATGGCTACTTCGTTATGTTATACTCGGGAATGCTTCTTTGTTATGTTAAATGCTGAGAAAGTCTCTAGCTAGACACTTGTTTGGGTTCGGGGGTGATAAGAGGATGTTACAAACCAATTGGGATAGTTGTTATGATTTTGGTGTATCTGGAAGATTTGCATGCACGGGATTTTGGAGGCAGAAGGCGAGAGAGAGAGACAGAGGATGGACCAAGTGCTGTGAGTCCGCTAACAGGGTTGGACCCCGAGTGGGGCGTTCGCCGAGGAGGGGAGACGGAGATGGACTCGTGTGGAGCGTCTGGTCGACCACCGTTGTTGGTCCCAGGCAGCCGGTTGAGGTGGTCCAAGGGTGAAGAAGAAGGTGTCCTGAGCTCCAACTGTTTGTGCACGAAGGGATTGTACTTTGATAAGTGTGGCGCCTTTTATTTTCCTTTTATGTTTTATTCTCTATTAATTGTATAGTTCCAGTAATATCTATAAACTGTAAATCATTTAATCATATCTGGTGTATTGTCTGTTATTTGGGCGGGGTGGGGTACATCACACAGCATCCACACAAACTATTTACCCAGTTTGGCGGGGCCGAGGCTGTTTCCCTAGACGACAGCGAGCTGAGCGACCCTGAGGGTGGCCAGGTGGGCTACATTGTGGGGGCTCGTCCGGTATTGGATCTACTGGTATGCTGTGTGGTTGCCCTTTTTAAATCAGTAATGTGTGTCTCTGTGGGTTATTTGCTGGTTATTGCTGGATGCGTGGTGGGTGCGGTCTTCGTTCGTGTTCAGGCTGGCATTGTCGAGTTGGAGGTGGAACTCAGGGCTGTCCATGCTGTTGGGAGAGAGAGGAAAGAGTGGTCTGATTTGGAGGTAGTGTGTGTGAATAAATGTTCTAACTCTGGCAGGCTTTGCCTGGCATTTGGGATAGTGTCCACCCCAAGAGGGGCGGAGACGTGCGAGACGTGGGCGGAGTGGATCTCTCAGTTGTTAGATGAGTGGCAGTGCTTGGTTGAGGGAGAGCGACAGGGATTGGTTGAAAGTTTGAGTAGGCAGGCTGGTGACGGTGTTAGAGCTGTCAGGTTCACTTACACCGCAGTGACAGCTGTCAGTTATTTGAAAGAGGGGGGAAAGTTTGCAGTGTGTCTTCTCTGGCTAGAAGGGCGGCTAAATTGCTTGCAGTGCCAGGGGGATCATTTCAGGGGATCAGCCCCTCCTTCAGTTGTTCAGCTGATCAGAGGGGTGTTGGGAAACTTAGTGGAGGCCCAGTGGGGGGAACGGCTTGGGGTCTCTGGGGGAGCACATTCCCAGCAATGTACCAATGAACTTCCGAAAGGAGAAGACCCTATTCCTGAAGGCTTAGAGGGACCACGCCCCAACGTGTCATTACGGATAGAGGGAAGCGATGCTAAAGCCATCCTCGACCCTGGGGCACAGGTCAAGTTGTTGTACAGTTCGTTTTACAACTGGTGTCTGAAGCATTTACCCTTGACAACTGAAAGGGCACCAGAGATTTTGGGTACCAGTGCCAGTAATTATCCAGAAGACGATGATTGGTTAGTGACCCTGGAGTACATGGGGGCATTGTCTGGGCACCCAGCGTGTCGAGTTGCTTCTGAGGACGTGTGTAGCAGCCTTGAGCCAGTACTAAATTTAAGCGAGACCCAGCGGTGGTACGACTTGGGGAAAGTAGCTGAGGGTGAGATCCTCTTAGTAGATGCTCCGAACTACCACGAGGGAGGGGAGTTGACCGCTGAAGACACCTCAGTGAGAGACAGGTCATGGCAGCAGGACCCTGGCGCCGTGGAAGATGAAGGCAGCGTGTATGCGGATTATGCGACGTGGTTTAATGTGCTGGATCTGAGGAGTGGATGTTGCCAGATCCCGAGGAGTGCGGCTGTCGAGCCGAAGACGGCTGTTACTAGTTTCCTAGGATTCTTCCGATCCGAAAAGATGCCCAAGGGCATATCCGGAGCCCCTGCATCCTTCCCGCGGGGCATGAGGAAGACCATGGGGGAAGTGAAGGTGTGTGGAGTTTTGGCGTATGTGGATGACCGCCTAGAGCTTGGATTCACCTGGGGGGACTATGAAGCGAGGCGAGTGGCTGAGCCTGGGCGACAGAAGTGAAGTGTCAAATGTGGAGGTGTTTTTGGCTGGAGGAGTTTGGTGCAATGTGAGAAAAATGACCCGACATACCAGTTGAACTTCCTGGTGTTGGAACAGACGGTGGTGGACCTGGGGATGGAAACCCAGGTCGTCAATCTGAATGAGACACAGGGAAGAGGGGATTTGCACCACTGAACTGAGTGCTCAGAAATGCCGGCCGGAGACTGAGTGCCGCACTTGAGTGACGACCATTGCAAACTTGGAATTCACGCTCGTCAACATGGAGAAGGAGCAACGGAATTCCAAGCCGACACTGCGGTCATGTACTGATGAATTAATCCACCAAGAAGAAACAATGACCCTCCTTCGAAGCGATCAGCAGAAACTCAAGACGTTGATTCAGAAAAGATTGGAAGACTTACAAGTTGGGGAAGATCAAGGAAGTGTTCTGACTGAGGCCAACAGAAAACCAAGAGCCCAGGGAAGGGAGTTTGACTACACTCCCGAGGAGGTGAAGAAATGAAGGACAGATCTCGGAAAAGAGAGGCGGACGCTTGAAAGGAATCTGAAGATGACTATCGCGAGTTTAAATGAAGTGGAAAATCTGAAAGTTGACCTGGAAGACGTCATCAGGAAGAAAAAACTGGAGGCTGAACATCCTTTAACTGCTGCTTTTCAGGTCAGGGTGGAAGAAGCTGGTGGGGTAACTGCATCCCAGATGGAGATGGCCAAGAACCCTGAGTCAGAACTGCTGAAGCTGTGGTGAAAGTTGAAGGAGTCCCCGAAGAAGCTGACGTCTCGACTACAGGAGGCTGAAGGGGTAGCCCTGGCTAAATGTTTCAGTTTGGAGAAACTTAAACAGCAGCTAACGATCGAGGGAATGAGGAAGGATACAGATTCAAAGGATGATGTGCTGGACATGTGGTACATGCTGCCTTTCGCTAACTTCCCCGTGATTGAGGAAGAGACCTTTGGCCCTTCTCCCACTGAGTCAGGTGTAGTGGCGAGGGCTAGCTGTGGGCAGTCTGAGTTACGGCAGGATCAGGAAGGACGAGAGGTGGGGCCTCGGACACGGCACAGGAGGCTCCGAGCTGTAATGGTGGCCTGAGTGAGGGAGGAGTTGGCAAGCAGGTCCAAGGTATCCCTAGTAGTGTGTGAGCCTTTTGGTTATAGGTGAGGGGTACGGAGGTCTCGGAGGGTTAAGAAGCTCCCAGATAGGTTGGCCTATGTAACGCCCGTGGGACGGGAGTAAGGTCCACTGTTTGGGGAGCATTGTCACTGTGTGTATCTGTGTATGTGTGTGTTGGGTGTCTGCAGGACTGGTTGGCGAGTTATTTAGAAGTCATGAGGACATGACTTTGTTTGGTGGGGGGACAGTGTAAGGGGGTTTCGTCTCTTATGTTGGTGTCGTAGGCTAATTAAAATGGCTTCTTCGTTATGTTATACTCGGGAATGCTTCTTTGTTATGTTAAATGCTGAGAAAGTCTCCAGCTAGACACTTGTTGTGGGTTCGGGGGTGATAAGAGGATGTTACGAATCAATTGGGATGGTTGTTATGATTTTGGTGTATCTGGAAGATTTGTATGAGCAGGGTTTTGGAGGCAGAAGGTGGGAGACAGAGACAGAGGATGGACCAGGTGCTGTGAGTCCGCTAACAGGGTTGGACCCCGAGCAGGGGAGACGGAGACGGACTCGTGTGGAGCGTCTGGTCGACCACCGTTATTGGTCCCAGGCGGCCGGTCGAGGTGGTCCGAGGGGTCGCAGGGTGAAGAAGAAGGGTCCTGAACTCCATCTGTTTTGTGCACGAAGAGATTTGAACTTTGATAAGTGTGATGCCTTTTATTTCCTTTTATCTTTTATTCTCTATTAATTACATAGTTCCAGTAATATCTATAAACTGTAAATCATTTATTGTATCTGGTGTATTGTCTGTTATTTGGGTGGGGTGGGGTACATCACACAGCATCCACACAAACTAATTACCCAGTTTGGTGGGGCCGAGGCTGTTTCCCTAGACGACAGCGAGCCGAGCGACCCTGAGGGTGGTCGGGGGGCTACACTTATAAATAACTGCCATCAGGGTCCTTTTATCCTTGCGATTTCTTAGCTCAACCCATAAAGATTCTGCACCTTCCGATCCTATGTCACCTCTTTCTAATGATTTAATATCATTTCTTACCAATAAAGCCACGCCTCCCCCTCTGCCTACCTTCCTATCCTTCCGATACACCATGTATCCTTGGACGTTCAGCTCCCAGAGACATACATCCTTTAGCCATGTCTCAGTGATGGCCACAATATCATACCTGCCAATCTGTAGCTGTACGACAAGATCATCCACCTTATTCCTTAAGCTGCGTGCATTTAAGTACAACACATTAAGACCAGTATTTGGTTCTTTTCGCTTTGATTACACTGCAACTCATCCCAATGGCTACAAGTTTGCCCCATCACCTGCCTGTCTTTCCTGACATCTTTACTGCTCACTATCTTAGATTTATTTCTGTTTTCCCCTTCCTCAGCTCTGTCATTCTGGTTCCTATCCCCCTGCCCAATTAGTTTAAACCCTCCCTAACAGCTCTATTAAACCCTCCCGCCAGGATATTGGTCCCCTTTCGGGTTCAGGTGTAACCTGTCCTTTTTGAACAGGTCATACTTCCCCCAGAAGAGATCCCAATGATCCAAGAATCTGAAGCCCTGCCCCCTGCACCAGTCTCTCAGCCGCGCGTTCATCTGCTTGATCCTATTATTCTTGCTCTCGCTAGCACGTGGCGCAGGAAGCAATCCCGAGATTACTACCCTGGAGGTCCTGCTCGTCAGCTTCCTTCCTAACTCCAAGAAACCTCTCTTCCGGACCTCCTCCCTTGTCCTATCTATGTCATTAGTACCAACATGTACCAAGACAACTGGCTGCTCGCCCTCGCCCTTCAGAATATTCTGGACCCATTTGATGGCCCTGGACCTGTACTTTCCAGAGTTTAGAAGAATGGGGGGGGGGGATCCTATTGAATATTGAAAGGTCAAAATAGAGTGGACATGGAGAGGTTGTTGCCCATATTTAGGGGCCTCAGAATAGAAGGATGTTGTTATGTCTTGAAACTCCAAAGCATAAAACTAATTGAAAGCAAAAAGACAGGAACCCAGGAACAGGTCTTAGTTCCGTTTATACTTTAAGCGAGGTGCGCGTGTATGACTGGTGGCATGGTGATGTATGCCATTCATGTACATATAACCATAATTAATTATTTGTACAACAAAGAATACTTAATCAAACAATACATTTACGATATTACTCAAATATTACTGATCAGACGTCCCATTAGAACAGAGGTTTTTAGCTAGAATGTGGTGAGTCTGTGGAATTCATTACCACAGGCGGTGGAGGAGGCCAAGCCATTGGGTATATTTAAAGAGTAAGTTGATAGGTTCTTGATTAGTAAGGGCATTAAAGCTTATGGAGAGAAGACAGAATAATGGGGTTGAAAGGGATGATAAATCAGCCATGATGGTATGGCGGAGCACGCTCGATGGGCCGAATAGCATCATTCTGCTCCTTGATCTGATGGTCATACCTGCAATTTTTCTGTGATTTTAAATGCTTTCGTTGAATTGGCACTCAGCACCTTTGGTAGGATTGTGAATTGGTGTGAGGTCACTTAAAATGAGGATTACCCTCTGCCCCCTCCCACCATCCCTCCCTTCGGGTATTGCTGTATGCAGAGATAATATGCCAGTGTGATTCCCCTAGGATCAATATATCAGGTGTCTTCCTAGAAACATTACCCGTACTATCCGAAGAATCTGATAATTGTGGGAGGAGTATTCTGTTGAGAAAAGAGATCAAACTACTGAAGGGAGCTCACATGCACAGAGGAGGGCAGCCGATGCACGCCTGCACTTGTGGAAAGGCAGCAATGCTGTAAAATCCCAGTGCCTTTTCACACTTTCCTTGCACATTGAGTGCATGAGTGGCCTCAGCAAACTGCATTAAACAGCAGGTGGGGAGACCTGAGAGAGATCTGCCAAGGGTCTCCCTGCAGAATATCACATATCTCGGTTTTGCAAACTCTTTAAATTGCAAATACTTTGCTTATAATAAAGGTCCAAGAACATTACGTATCTCTAAAGATTTCGTTGGAGTGGGCTTCTTACTGCTGGGAATATCTTTTCCTCTTAACTAAAGGTCCTTGATCCACCATGAGCGACTTATCATTGCTCTATGACATCTCCAATGATGGAGTCAGGTGTCAGCAATGAGCACCCCGTAGATGTGTAACTCTAGAACTAAATGCTGGAAAATGTCTTAGAATGTATTCTGAAGTTATGGTTTCTTGCAAGTACTAATTTTAACAGCTAATTTGTTCAGACAAACCGGGCAGCATCTCTAGGAAGAGGCGCAGTCGACGTTTCAGGCCGAGACCCTTCGTCAGGACAAAGGTCTTGGCCTGAAACGTCGACTGCGCCTCTTCCTAGAGATGCTGCCTGGCCTGCTGCGTTCACCAGCAACTTTGATGTGTGATGCTTGAATTTCTAGCATCTGCAGAATTCCTGTTGTTCACGTTGTTCAGACAAATACTACTTTGTCTGAAGTGTGGGTGTGAGGAAGGAGGAGTTTGAAAACTATATTTAATTCAAAAGAAGCATTGTAGGTACATTGTAACTATAGCATTGTCTTGCTGTTACCTTTGATCTTTAGCATATCAAAATGTCATATAATATTGAGTCAAGCAGGCTTGTTCTTCCAAGAGTGTCTCAATAGGATGCCCGTTGCTCATTTTTGTTGAATAAACACTTCTATATCCACTAGCTTCAGTGTCTCTCCAGTGACTTCGTTCATGTCATGACAAATGCATTCTTATAGTCATAGTCATAGTCGTGCAACACACATAAAAGTTGCTGGTGAACGCAGTAGGCCAGGCAGCATCTCTAGGAAGAGGTGCAGTCGACGTTTCAGGCCGAGACCCTTCGTCAGGACTAACTGAAGGAAGAGTGAGAAAGGGATTGAAAGTTGGAGGGGGAGGGGGAGATCCAAAATGATAGGAGAAGACAGGAGGGGGAGGGATGGAGCCAAGAGCTGGACAGATGATAGGCAAAAGGGATATGAGAGGATCATGGGACAGGAGGTCTGGGAAGAAAGACGGGGGGGGGGACCCAGAGGATGAGCAAGGGGTATATTCAGAGGGACAGAGGGAGAAAAAGGAGAGTGAGAGAAAGAATGTGTATATAAAAATAAGTAACAGATGGGGTACGAGGGGGAGGTGGGGCCTTAGCGGAAGTTAGAGAAGTCGATGTTCATGCCATCAGGTTGGAGGCTACCCAGACGGAATATAAGGTGTTGTTCCTCCAACCTGAGTGTGGCTTCATCTTTACAGTAGAGGAGGCCGTGGATAGACATGTCAGAATGGGAATGGGATGTGGAATTAAAATGTGTGGCCACTGGGAGATCCTGCTTTCTCTGGCGGACAGAGCGTAGGTGTTCAGCAAAGCGGTCTCCCAGTCTGCGTCGGGTCTCGCCAATATATAAAAGGCCACATCGGGAGCACCGGACGCAGTATATCACCCCAGCCGACTCACAGGTGAAGTGTTGCCTCACCTGGGAGGACTGTTTGGGGCACTGAATGGTGGTAAGGGAGGAAGTGTAAGGGCATGTGTAGCACTTGTTCCGCTTACACGGATAAGTGCCAGGAGGGAGATCAGTGGGGAGGGATGGGGGGGACGAATGGACAAGGGAGTTGTGTAGGGAGCGATCCCTGCGGAATGCGGGGGGGGGAGGGAAAGATGTGCTTAGTGGTGGGATCCTGTTGGAGGTGGTGGAAGTTACGGAGAATAATATGTTGGACCCGGAGGCTGGTGAGGTGGTAGGTGAGGACCAGGGGAACTCTATTCCTGGTGAGGCTGGTGGGGTGGTAGGTGAGCACTAGGAATAGGATTCCCCTGGTCCTCACCTACCACCCCACCAGCCTCACCAGGAATAGAGTTCCCCTGGTCCTCACCTACCACCCCACCAGCCTCACCAGGAATAGAGTTCCCCTGGTCCTCACCTACCACCCCACCAGCCTCACCAGGAATAGGGTTCCCCTGGTCCTCACCTACCACCCCACCAGCCTCCGGGTCCAACATATTATTCTCTGTAACTTCCGCCACCTCCAACGGGATCCCACCACTAAGCACATCTTTCCCTCCCCCCCCTGCATTCCGCAGGGATCGCTCCCTATGCAACTCCCTTGTCCATTTGTCCCCCCATCCCTCCCCACTGATCTCCCTCCTGGCACTTATCCGTGTAAGCGGAACGAGTGCTACACATGCCCTTACACTTCCTCCCTTACCACCATTCAGAGCCCCAAACAGTCCTTCCAGGTGAGGCAACCTGTGAGTCTGCTGGGGTGATATACTGCGTCCGGTGCTCCCGATGTGGCCTTCTATATATTGGCGTGACCCGACGCAGACTGGGAGACCGCTTTGCTGAACATCTACACTCTGTCTGCCAGAGAAAGCAGGATCTCCCAGTGGCCGCACATTTTAATTCCACATCCCATTCCCTCACTGACATGTCTATCCATGGCCCCTCTACTGTAAAGATGAAGCCACACTCAGGTTGGAGGAACAACACCTTATATTCCGTCTGGGTAGCCTCCAACCTGATGGCATGAACATCGACTTCTCTAACTTCCGCTGATGCCCCACCACCCCCTCGTACCCCATCTGTTACTTATTTTTATACACACATTCTTTCTCTCACTCTCCTTTTTCTCCCTCTGTCCCTCTGAATATACGCCTTGCCTATCCTCTGGGTCTCCCCCCCTCCTTGTCTTTCTTCTCGGGCCTCCTGTCCCATGATCCTCTCATATCCCTTTTGCCTATCACCTGTCCAGCTCTTGGCTCCATCCCTCCCCCTCCTGCCTTCTCCTATCATTTTGGATCTCCCCCTCCCCCTCCAACTTTCAAATCCCTTACTCACTCTTCCTTCAGTTAGTCCTGACGAAGGGTCTCGGCCTGAAACGTCGACTGCACCTCTTCCTACAGATGCTGCCTGGCCTGCTGCGTTCACCAGCAACTTTGATGTGTGTTGCTTGAATTTCCAGCATCTGCAGAATTCCTGTTGTTTGCGTTTTTATAGTCATAGTCGTAGTCATTCTTTATCGATCCCGGGGGAAATTGGTTAATTGGATAGTTGGATAGTTTACATAATAAGAACTTTGGAAAACGTTTGAGCAGCTTGCATTATGTTATATTTATAGAGTCATACAACACATAAAAAAGGCTTTTGATACACGATGCCCATGGCAACTATCAAGTACCCATCTACACTAATTGCATCGACCAGCATTTGGCCCAAAACCTCCCATGCCTTGGTGATTCAATTACTTGTCTAAAAAATTCTTATGAGTCTCTTTCTCCACCACCTCTTCTGTTCTAAATTTCAACCATATATCTGAGTAAAAAGAATTTTTCCTTAGATCACCTGAAAAATGTTTGGTTTAGTAGGATGGCAAGAAGGAAACTATTAGCCCCATGTGTTATAATGGTTGAAAAAATTTCAGATCACTAAGGTGAATTGAACAAGTACTCAATGGACAGAAGTTCACCCAGAATGGTGTGATCTATCCCTGGAGAAATCCCTTCTATTTGTGATTTATGCCAAGAAAAGGCTCTAATAGATCTGATTTCTCAGCAACATTGTTACCTTTTAAAATAAAAGGTCAAACTAGGTTGAAATGAATTTGCAATGTTGAGAATAATCTGCACCTTCCTCTGTTTAAGAACTATCAAAGGAACATGAAGTCACTCTGGAAGAAAACTGATTCCTTAAAACAGTTTTGTTGTTGGCACTGGGCCCATGAGAATGTCAATTGATGATAAGAATAAGGGCTAATTAAATTGACCCTAACAAATGTGGGGAAGGCAAGCTTGGGCTGATAAGAAGGATGAAGAAAACGCAAGTTTAGAATATCATCATTTGGAATATACTGATTTTTTAAAGTGAAGGACATCTCTGTGCTGTGTCATTGTTAAATATTTTTCAGGGTTTCTCCAGGCTCTCCATGAGAGTTAGAGCTGACAATCAGGATTACTTTGTGGAAATCCGCCCCACGAAACATAAGTGGTAAGATTTATCTTTTGGCGCTGGGGCAGTTTAACCTCCTTCCCATTCCGTCTTGAATGAATTTTGACGGCAGACCATCAGGGGGTGAGCCTATTTCATTGGCTCTGGGTAGAGGTCAGATTATGTTAACAAGTCCACATCTTATAATTTTCTTGATAAGTATAGTGCAGGGGTTCCCAACCCTTTTTATGCTATGGACCAATACCATTAAGCAAGGGGTCCGTGGACCCTAGGTGGTGAACTCCTGATATAATGCTGTATGTTATAATTAGGCCTCAAGATTCATTTACGTATTTCAGTCCCACCCTGACAAGCAGTGTCTGGTTTCAGATTAATATTCTCTAGGATAATATCTCTATGGGTTTCCTGTTGCTGCTGCTTTATATTATTTAATGGTAATGCTTATCATTTTAAGAAGGTAAGTAGTGATTGCTATTCATGCCACAAGCTGAAAGCAAGCGGCCTTTGATCCTTATCTTGAATGACATTTGAATTATGAGGTTGGGCCTTCACAAATAGGTGATTATTTATGCAGATCAAAATGAACTTTATTGTGTGCTGCATGACTCAAGTGTCATTGCTACTGTGCTAGTTTGCACTTTACATTAGAATCTGACTCACTCTTCAACTTGCGTCCTTTTTGTACTCTGTCAGAAAAGTTACCCATAACTTGAAGAGATAGCGAGTGTTAAGGTTCCGAATTAGTCACAAAAATGTGATAAAGACTCACACTCTTTTTTATTCATTACCAATTTGTTGCAGGCTTCATGTGACTACACATGTTACAAGACCATCAGTTCAAGATGTACCGTATTTAAATATTGAAGCTACTCTATTGTTGAGCACAAGACCTAGAACATTTTCTGCTCTATTATTTTGGGCATTAAAGTTATGTGTGTCTTCATAATGACACATAAAGAGTGAGAACTCAATTACAAGGTTCACAGAACAGCATTGGCAGGTTGCCTAGTGTAGTGCTACAATGCTAACTTCAGTGAGGCATTCTCTATTGATGTTCTAGCAGTTGTCAGCATACAACATATTGAATTGAATTGACTTTATTACTTACATCCTCCATATGCATGAGGAGTAACAATCTTTACGTTACGTCTCCATCTAAATGTGCAATTTATAGTAATTTATAATGAATAGTATGTACAACAGGACAGTCAATATAACATAGAAATGCAATTGTATCAGATACTTCATTCTAATGGCTTTGAAGAAGAAGCTGTTCTGGAACCTGTTGGTCCTGGCTTTAATTCTGCTGTACCGTTTCCCAGATAGTAGCAACTGGAACAGTTTGTGGTTGGGGTGACTTGGGTCCCCAATGATCCTTCAGGCCCTTTTTACGCACCTGTTGCTGTAAATATCCTGAATCATGGGAAGTTCACATCCACAGATGCGCTGGGCTGTCCGCATCATGCTTTGCAGAGTCCTGCAATTGAGGGAAGTACAGTTCCCATACCAGGCAGTGATGCAGCCAGTCAGGATACTCTCAATTTTGCCCCTGTAGAAAGTCCTTAGGATTTGGGGGCCCACACCAAATTTCTTCAACTGTCTGAGGTGAAAGGAGCACTATTGTGCCTTTTTCACCACAGAGCTGGTATGTACAGATCATATGAGATCCTCGGTGATGTTTATGCTGAGGAATTTAAAGCCGTTTATCCTTTCAACCCCAGATCCATTGATGTCAATAGGGGTTAGCCTGTCTCCTTTTCTCCTGTAGACCACAACCAGCTCCTTTGTTTTTCTACATTGAGGGAGAGGTTGTTTTCTTGAAACCACTGTGTCAGGATGATGACTTACTTGGTGTGGTATTGCTGCCAGATCTTAAGTAGACAATTATTTGGCACTGTTCACTGGCCACAGTTGAGGTGACAGATGACTGGAGGATAACAAATGTAATAGCTTTATTTAAAAAGGGCAGTAAGTTTAAACTAAGGAATTACAAGCCAGTAAACTTAACAATACTGGTGGGGAAGTTATTGGGATAAAACTTTCTGAGGGACAAGATTTTAGACTGCATTTGGAAAGACTGAGAGTGATCAAAGATAACATGTTTTTGTCAGATGGACAAAGGTCTTATCTGACCGTTTTAATCAATTTTTTAAAAGTGCATTCATAAGGGTGGTGTAGCTGACATGGACAGCATTAAACTATTTTACATAATCCCAAATGTGAGACTGACCCAACAGGCTAGAACCTGGAGAAAACTGTGAGAAACATTGCTAGAAGTTATTTTTTTTTTGCCAGAGGCCAGAGATCGTCCAGGGCTCAAGTCAGACATTGCTGACAGGAGATGGGGCAGGATCTCTCTGTGAGGACAGGAGTATTCTCTGAATGCCTCCACGAAGGGGATATCTGCAAGCAAGCACCTACCAAGGGATTCTGGATAGGTTTGTCCCATTGAGGCAGGGAAAGGATGGTAGGATGAAGGAATTATGTTGGATGGAGATGTTGAACATCTAGGCAGGAAGAAACTTAAGAACAGACTTGGGAGAGCTAGAAGGGAACATGACAGGGTGTTGGCAAGTAGGATTAAGGAAAACCCCAAAGCGTTCTATATGTGAAGAACAGGAGAATGACAAGAGTGAGGGTAGGGTTAATCAGGGATAGAAGAGGAAACATATACATGAGTGGTGGGGCAACCTTTTAGACAGGATTCTTAGAAACAAGATCTGTGAGCATTTGGAAAAGCAGAGTCTGATTAGAGTTAGTAAGCATGACTTTGTTTGAGGCAGGTCCTGCCTCACAAGCCTGATGAATTCTTTGAGGAAGTGACAAGACAAATTGATGAAGGTAGAGCAGTATATGTGGTATATATGGATGTTAGTAAATTTTTTGACAAGTTCCACTATGGTAGGCTCACTCTGAAAGTCATGAAGCATGGGATACAGGGAAACTTGGTTGCATGGATTAAGAGTTGGCTTGCCCACAGAAGGTGGAGCGTGGTGGTAGATGGAGCATATTCTATCTGGATGGAGGTGACCAATGGTGTTTCACAGAGATTAGTTCTGGGACCCCTGCTTTTTGTGAGTTTTGGATGCAGAAGCGAAAGAGTGAGCTAGTAAGTTTGCAGATAGCATGAAGGCTGGTGGAGTTGTGGACTGTGTTGAAGTTTGTTGGATGCTACAGTGAAACATTGACCGGATGTAGAGCTGGCCTGAGAAATGGCAGATGGAGTTCAATCCAGAAAAGTGTAAAGTGATTCACTTTGGAGAGTCAGATTTGAAGGTAGAAATAAGGTTAATGGCAAGATCCTTAACAGTGTGGAAGAACAGAACGATCTTGGGGTTCACGTCCACAGATCCCTCAAAGTCACAGTGTAAGATGATATGATGGTTGGGAAGGATTATGTGTGCTGGCCTTTATTAGTCAGGAGATTGAATTCAAGATTTGTTAGGTCATGTTGCAGCTCAATAAAACCCTGGGTAGACCACGCTTGGAATATTGTCTTCAGTTTTGGTTGCCTCATTATAGCAAGAATGTGGAAGCTTTAGAGAGGGTGCAGAGGAGATTTACTTATCTTATGAGGATAGGTTGAGTGAGGTAGAGCTTTTCACTTTGAAGAGAAGGAGGATTAGAGATGACTTGATAGAGGTGTATAAGATGATAAGAGGAATTGATAGAGTGGACAGGCAGCACCTTCTTCCCAAGGCAGAAATATGAAATATAAGAGGGCATAATTTTAAGCTTATTGGAGATCTAGCAGGAACAAAGGAAACAAAGAATGTTGGGAATGGCGAGGGTGGAGCACAGTGGGAGGGGTGTGAGTCAGGCGGCAGAGAAGGAATACCAGGGGCAGGGCATGGCACCGTGTGCACACACCCGGCCTTGAGATGCCAGGCAAGGTCTTTTGATTCCAGACAATTGGTTAACTGACCATTACAGAATGTCTCTCTGGTGCTTCCCTCTCCCTTCCCCTTCTCCGTAAACTGTAATTCTCTTCTCCCTGCCCCCTTCCCACTCTCAGTCCACAATAGAGACACCCATCAGAATCAGGTTTATCATCACTCTCAGAGGTCATGAAATTTTTTCTTTTTGTGGCAGCTGTACAGTGCAATACATACTCTATATATATGCCTAAAACTTTTGCACAGTACTGAATAATAGAGACATTTAAGATACTCTTAGATAGGCACTTGGATGAAAGAAAAATGCAGGGCTTTGTGAGAGGGAAGCATGAGGTTGATCTTGGAGTAGGTTAAAAGGGCACCAAATCGAGGGTTGAAAGTCCTGTACTGTGTTGTACTGTTCTATGTTCTATGTACCCCAGTCCATTATACATGATCCTGTTACCTGAAGGAAAATAGCTGAAGTCTTCATGAGTACAGAGACTGAGTGACCTTGCCAATGTAGAAGCAAGGAGCAAAATACGAATAAAGAACGATCAGCTGCAGCAGTCTGGAACAATGTTTTTCAGGTAAATCAGAACTGTCATTTTGAAGAACAGTTCAGTTAAAACTATCACTGCAATTGCCTGGTGTCTGTTGTGCCACTGATGACATCATATGAAGAACTTTTAAGTTTGAGAAAATGAGAAGGAGAATGAAAACCTTGACGTGAAAGCATCGAGAAAAGTGGGTAAAATCACTCTACTGGATTTAACTCGATCTTCAACTGAACAAAACCATTCTATGAAAGATGTGTGAACAAATTTCTAATCCATTGTCATTCACTTAGAGCATTAGAGTGATGTGTTTGCTCAGGTAAACATCAAAAGTTTCTATTGCACCATTAAAGGAAAAGTAATCCATTTGACTAAAGTTCAAGTGAATAGTTTTCTTTCAAGCTACATTTCAAAATCTAATCAGCAGCTCAAACATTACCCTGGTTACTCATGCTCTCCACCATTGGTACTCTCTGGCTGCAGTGTGAACCAGTTACAAAGTGAACTGCTGTTATTCAAGAAACATATTTCAACAGCATCTCCCAAACTTCAACCTCTGCTATATCAAATGAGGGCAGGAAACAGCAGTATCTGCAGCTTCTTCTCCGCAATCACAAACTGAACTGGCTTGAAAATGGATCATTGTTGCGTCTGTGGACATAGTACCTAGAACCCTGGAAGGACTGCAGCAGACAAGGGAAGGCAGCTCAATTCTCAAGGGCAAACAGGGACAGGGAATAAATGCTGTCTTTGACAGCAATGCTCTCACGCTCTAATTAAATAAAATAGAAACAATTTAGTCCTTTGTCTGTTTGCTGTTCGCAGGAATTTACTGCCTTGAAGTTGGTTGCTGTCATTGCCTATAGGATGCCTGTGATAGAGATTAAAGGTAATCATTGGTTATTAAGTGTTGTGACACTCTGAAAAGGCTTGATATGATAGTAAGGGAAAAATTATTTTATTTATTCATTTACAGTTCTGTTATGCGGTACTTTTTTTTACAATCCATTCATCCATTGTTCTAAATTGCCTGTTAATTTTATAGTGAAGATATCATTTCATTGATTATAATTTCCATTGTTGAAGTATGGTTAAATCCAAATGTTTATTTATATGTTGAAACATGTCAAATCCATATGCTTTATTTCATTTACTGATTTTGTAATATAAGGTTCCAAAGACAATCTCTTAAAGAAACATCTTGAAAGCTCTGAAAAGTTATGCCCTTAACACACTTCTTAAGATCAGCAGGAACGTGGCTCAATTAAGTCCTGAACTAGCCCAAGATTGTAAAATGTCAATTGCCAGCTCACAGGTTTCCTCAGAGGATTGCTTAGTAGAAGGGCATTGTTTGTGATAGAATCTCAACTCATCTGGAATCCTACCTTCATTTCAGGTTCTGTTGGTGAAAAGTGAGTAAACTGTGACTCTTGGAGAACATTCGTTGGTATTTTTTGTAGGATCCCTGTACAACCCTTACCCTAACCAATCCTTTCCTTCCTTTTTTGCCGAGTCAACAGTGAGAAGATTCAGAAAATTAATACTAGAAAGAAAGCTTAATAAAGCTTATATATTCTCTACCCTGTTACAGTTTTGCCATGACACAAAAAGGCTATAAAATGAATGTGTATACAACCTGAGAAAATGAGCTCATTGCCAATGTATTAGGAATATGCAAAACATACTGAAAAGTAGTACAAAATTGTCAGATCTCATACCTTTCCGTACATAGCATTGTAGGTCTGACCAGTAATCAGCCTTTGTGCATTTGAGCACTGGGTCAATACATCAATAAGATCATCTTTGTTGCACTCTAAATGGAAACAGAAACAAAGAATAAGAACATTTGTAATGATTATTGTACTCTTTGCATGTATAAAAGATAGCTAAAAATCAATCAATCTACTAATCCTTTCACCAAATACAAGGTTTCTTTCTTGCCAGGATGAAATGTATACTGTTTGGTGAGGCAATAACTTCAGATTCAACCAGTTAAAGGGGAATATAGAAAGACATAAATATACTAAGAGTAGTTGGTGTGAATTTATTTGGCAAAATTATATGATTTTGGGAAGTCCTTTGAAATTAAAAAGAACAATTGAAATAAACGTTAGATGGAAGACAACAATGGCATTCTGACTGAGGAACACAGAACTGACAGAGTTTAAATGGGAGCAACATAAAGAAAGGGAGAACTTCTTTGACTTGCCAGTAGTATAAATGATGTCAGAGTTGCCAATGACAAACAGGCTCTAGATGATCTGAACACTGTGATCAACTTGCACAAAACAGCTCACTCTGATGCCTTAACCATTATTTTGGGGAATTTTGACCATGCTAGCCTGAAAAAGTCACTAAATAATTACCATCAACAAATCACTTGTATTACCAGAGGAAACAACACACTGTGGCAAGTCTGATCACCTGGCTGTACTTCCACTCCATGAGTATAGGCAGAGGCTGAAGACTGAGGACCAGAACAGAGGACCAAGAAGGTATGGACAAGGGAAGCACAGAACTGCTTTGAATCGGTGGACTGGACTGTATTCAACATTTCATCTTCAAATCTGGATGAGTATGTCACAATTATTACCGACCATTAAGATCTGTTTGGATGAGTATGTGCCTCTACCTAGACCTTAGAGTATTCCATAGGTTTTGATGAAATCCTCCCTCATTTTTCTGAACTAAATTTCCCTCCCTGCCCTTGTAAGTATCATAGCTCTAAAGTCTGAAGTAGTTCCAAATATAATCCTCTTCAACAGAGATAATTTATAATGCTGCACCACACTTCCCTTTGAAAGCTGATGTTCTGAGTGAATATTAAGTACCTCTTCCTATTAAACATGTACTCCATAAAGTGAATTATGGTTATTATTGCAAGTTCACAAGCAATGTAATGATTGTAATGTGTACTAAGGTAAAAACAATTTCCTTATTGTGCAATCAGCAATAATAACTACAAGAAGCCAACATAGGAATCTGATTTATTTATTTAGTCTATTTAAATAGAATATTTATTCTCATCGCTGGACGGATTTGGTTTAGTCATTCTGTCCAGTCAAATGTGGCAGCAGGCTCATCAACACTGAAAGAATGCAAAAGCAAAAAGTGTTAAACAACTGGAGTCTTAAATAAGATAATAAACTTTCACAATGTTGTTGTGAAACATAGCAATGACCAACACTGAGGACAATTCTCTAGGATTGATAAACTATTCTCAGTGGACATTGGACTTTGTCACAATATCAATTTCATGTCCAATGCACACACCACTGAATGGTAGCCAAAGGATTTCCAGCTATTTGGAAACCGCCCAGCCAAGAATCAACACCTTCAAGAGAAGTATTAATGTGGAAGCAATGGATATAGAAGTGGAAAAGCAATTTCCTCCTTAGTTTCTCATGGTGTCTATTACATTTCTGCTGGCTTAAACATAGGTCATTTAAAACCCGTCTCTGCTGACTTGAGTTTCCTGTGTCCAAAGGTATTAATAATGAGTACTGGCTAAGTGCCAATCATAAACACTGAAAGGCAACATGTAAATGATAAGCACGTCAATGCTGAACTACTGTGATGCCAAATTAAGTTAATCCCACTAACCTGTGCATGGACCACAGCCATCCATTCCTTGCCTGTTCACATGCTTGATTCAAAGCCTCTTAAATGTCACTATCATATCTGCTTCTATCACTTCCCTGGCAGTGCATTCCAGGCACCCACATCTCTCTCTGTAAAGAAAATTTGCCTTGAACATCTTTAAATGTTCCCCATTTCACCTTAAAGCTATACTGTCTGCTGTTTGATGTTTCCATCTGGGAATATATGTATCCTACCTATACTTTTCATAATTTTATATATCTCTCTCAAGTCTTTCCTTCTCCTCTGACACTGCAGAAAAAACAATCCAAGTTTGTCCAACCTCTCTTTATATCTACTACCCTCTAATCCAGATATCATCCTGAAGAATCTTTTCTACACATTCCAAAGTCTCTATATGCTTCCTTTGGTGCACGCACTACTCCGAACGTGGCCTAAGTCACAGTTGCAATGTGACTTCCATACATCTAGATACAGATTACTTATTACAGGTACATCAAAACATACAGTGAATGTCTCATTTGAGTGAACAACCAACACACCAAAGGATGTGCTGGAGACAGCCTGCAAGTGTCTCTCCACATATTCCGGCACCAACGTAGCATGCTTACATACTCAGCAGAATAACACATAACACAACACAGCGTAACAGGCAACAAAGCAACAACAGCAAAACAAGCACCGATCCTCCCTCCCACCCATCCAGCAAAGGACATACCCCAGGACAGAGCATCTTCAGCCTCTAGTTTCCAGCAGACCCGTGGATTTGCAGACATTGGGCCCTGACTTTCCCAACGAATTTGCAGAGATCTGCAGACCCAGGCTTTTGCTAATGGGCCTCAAGTTCTGGACTTCCAATCAATCTTTGGCTTGGATCATCTTCAATCTGGACTTATCAAATTTCCGGCATGGTCCTGGACTTACGACCGATCTTTAAGCTTTGATCTTTGGTATACAACCAGAACTCATAGACAGTGACAAATGAGGACCCAGCAGTGTTCAGGACTCAAACACTGGACTTGCTAATGAAGTGATCCCGAAAACTAGTCCTTGAACCCTGGTCTCTCTGATGATAGGACCTTGATCTGACAGCCAAACATCCTACCACTCCCACACCACTTAATTTCAAATATGGAGCAGAGGCTTAGACTCCACCCTGTCCTGTAATTCCTCCACATCCCTGTCCCTAAACTCTAACCTTATCCCTAACTCCCCTCTCTGTCCCCAATACCATCCCTACAAACCTAAGAAAAGCCTAAAAAAACTAGTTCTGAGCTGTGACCTCAACAGAATATGGAATTTGGCACCATCTTGAAAGAATTACTCAGCACCCTGACAGGTGAAGATAAGCATATCATATGCATTCTTTACTATCCCCACTTGTGTTGTCACATTGTAGCCCAAGATTCCCCTGCATAAATGTTTTATAGAGTAAAATATACTTTTTTTGTATGTAATCCAGTAAAGTACAGTACTTCTTAGTTGACCAGATTAAACTCCATCAGTCCGTACTCTGTCTGTATTTCCAAATGATCTATATCCTGTTGTACCCTTTGAAAACCTTCTTCAGGATCTACAACTCCATCAATTATTTTATCATCTGCAAACTAACTATCTTGCCTACCTTCATAGAAAAACTGCAGAGGTCCCAGCAGTAATGCTTTCAGAACACCATTGATCACAGACCTCAAATCAGAATAAAACTCCTCCAACCTCCACCCTGTGTCTTCTGTTGTAGCATGGTCGAAATCACCGGAGAGACAGAGTCACTGGTAGGTACAAAGCAGCTTCTTTATTCGACACAACAAGGTACAGCAGGCATCATACGGACGGAGACGCTTTCGGTAGAAAGGTCTGTTAGCCCAATGTGGGCTCGATATTTATATGCTAAACACAAAGGGCAATCGCTATTTAAAAAGTTGGTATTCACAGCTTTTAGGAAATGCATTGTTACAAATGAACTCAGTCCACAGTACTTTGTCAAACAGGAGACTGGTGGCCAAGCCATTTAAGTGTAAATGAATCATCTACCCAGAAACTCACTCTAACATCTTCCACAGCTAAAACAATATTGAATTCAATCTACCAAGTCACTGTGGGTCCTGTATGCCTGATTCTTCCAGATCAGTCTATCATGAGGGACCTTGTCAAATGTTTTACTAAAGTCCATAACTGGACTAATTTTACTCTGATGTTCCTGTTTGGGAAATAAGAATTCCTGTTTCATGCAGCAGGCTAGGGAAGTCTAAAACTAGAGGACATAGATTTCAGTTGTGACGGGAAAGATTTAAAAGAGACTTGAGGGGGCAACTTTTTCACAGAGAGGGTGGTGGATATATATAATGAACTGCTTGAGGAAACTGTAGAGGTGGGTGCAATTACAGTTTTTAAAAGACATTCAGATTGAGAGCTCTTAGTATTGTTGTGCAGGATTATCTACAATTCTATGTACAGCTCTTCTCATGTCCCAAAGTTCAAGGAAATGCAGGAATATGTCATGCTGTTTAAAAAGATCCAAATTAGATTAGCATAATTTCAAAGTTTAAGGGCTGATTAAAACCTTATCTCCATAACCTTCTGTTTCATTCATTCTAAAGTATAGGACTTTAATCTTGTTTAAGTTGGGGGAGTTACCCAAATATTTGGCTAAGTTTGGCCTATTGCCACACAGATGTAAGAGAATGAGCACCTAGATGAGGGAAAGGTGAAGTCACTGAGATATACAGGATTCTGAAAGGGATAGACAAAGGTTCAGGAGGTTCAAAAGGTTCAAAGGTTCATTTTAGGTTAATTTTATTATCAAAGTTGGTATGCAGAAAACAACTCTGAAACTTTTCTTCTCCAGATAGCCATAATTTCAGAAAATGATAAAAGCAGTTGGAAGAAAGACTTCAATCACCCCTGCATAAAAAGAAAAAAAACTTACAAAACCCACCCTAACCTGTCCCTCACACAAAAACTAACAGATCACTCAAACCCCCAGCTCGACAATTGGCAACAAGAAAGAATGGGTGAGAACACGAAAGAAACATCGAACTGAAAGATATGAACTACAGTCCAATCTATTAATCTCAGAATTTAGATAACATCTCTAAGAGAATCAGGACCCAGAAGCCTCTCCGAGGGTAGAAACTCAAACCAGCGGACTCTCTGAGGGCAGCGACGTGAACCAGACGCCTCTCCGAAGGCAGTGACATGAACCAGCAGACCCTCCGAGGACAGCGACACGAGCCAGCTGTCCCTCTAGTGACCTCTCCAAGAACCACTCACTCTCTTTCACATTTGCCTCTATGTTTCAATCTTCCTTGATGCATTAATCGGCGAGAAATGTAGTTGATCATAGCCCCTTGTCTTATCTCTGAGCTTCTGGAACAGAGATGATCTAACTGTGGCTGGCAAGAGAGATCAAAACTAACATACAGGCCAGGGAGAGGGCATATGATACAGTAGAAATTGATGGGAAGTTGGAAGATTGGGAAGCTTTTAAATACCAACAGAAGGCAACTAAAGAAGTCATTAAGCAAGTAAAGATGGAATACAAAGGTAAGCTAGCCAATAATATTGAAGAGGATATCAGGAGTTTCTTCAGATACATAAAGTGTAAAAGATAGGCAAGTGTAGAGATTGGATGGCTGGAAAACAAAACTGGAGAGGTAGTGTGGGGGACAACAAAATGTTGGATGAGCTAAGTAAGTATTTTGCACCTGGTATCACTATGGAAGACACTATCAGCATCGTGGATGTTCCAGGTGTCAGAGGTCATAGAGAGTGGGAAGTTACCATAACTAGGCAGAGGGTTCTTGGGAAGCTGAGGTGTCTGAAGGAAGATGAGTCACCTGGACCAGATGGTGTACACCCCAGGGTTCTGAAAGTGCTGGCTGAAGAGATTGTGATGGCATCAGTAATGAGTAAATTAGTAATTTGCCTATCGCCACAATAGGTCAACGGCAGATGCAATCTCAATGGCTCTCCAAATGACCTTAGGCCACCTGGACGATATGAACACCTATGTCAGAATGCTATTCATTGACTATAGCTCAGCATTTAAGACCTTCGTTACTGCAGTCCTGATCGATAAGCTACAAAACTTGGGCCTCAGTACGTTCTTCTGCAATTGGATCCTCAACTTCCTAACTGGAAGACCACAATCTGTGCAGCATGATGATAATGTCTCCTCCTTGCTGAAGATCAACTCTGGTTCAGGAGTGTGCGATTAGCCCACTGCTATATTCTCTCTATACCCATGACTGTGTGAATAGGTGTAGCTCAACTACCTTCTATAAATTTGCCGATGATACAAGCATTGCTGGTAGGATCTCAGATGGAAATGAGAGGGTGTACAGGAGCGAGATATACCAGCTGGTTGAATTGTGTTGCAGCAAAAACCTGGCACTCAATGTCAGTAAGACAAAAGAGCTGATTGTGGATTTCAGGAAGGTTATGACAGAAGAACACACACTAATCCTCATAGAGGGATCAGAAGTGGAGAGTGTGAGCAGCTTCAAGTTCCTGGGTGTCAAGATCTCTGAGGATGTAACCTGATCCCAATATACCAATGCAGCTATAAAGAAGGCAAGACCGCGACTATACTTCATTAGGAGTTTGAAGAGATTTGATATGTCAACAAATACACACAAAAACTTCTATAGATGTACCATGGAGAGCACTCTGACAGGCTGAATCATTGTCTGGTATGGGGTGGGGGGCTACTGCACAGGACCAAAAGAACCTGCAGAAGATCATAAATTTTGTCGGTTCCATCCTGGGTACTGGCCTACAAAGTACACAGAACATTTTCAAGGAGCGGTGTTTCAGAAAGGCAGCATCCTTTATTAAGGACCCCAGCACCTGGGGCATGCCTTTTTCTCATTGTTACTATCAGGTAGGAGGTACAAAAGCCTGAAGGCACACTCTCAGCAGTTCAGGAACAGCTTCTTCCCCTCTGCCATCTGTTTCCTAAACGGATATTGAACCCATGAACACTACCTCACTTTTAAAATATATATTATTTCTGTTTTTACATGATTTTTAATCTATTCAATATACATATTCTGTAATTGATTTACCGATTTATTTACTTTTATTTTTTTTCTTCTATATTATGTATTGCTTTGAACTACTGCTGCTAAATTAACAAATTTCATGACACATGCCGGTGGTAATAAACCTGAATCTGATTCTGATCATTCAAAAATCACGAGATTCTGGATTCATTCCAGAAGAATGGAAAATTGCAAATGTCACTCCATTCTTCAAGAATGAAGAGAGACAGAAGAAAGGAAGCTATAGGCCAGTTAGTCTGATCTCAGTGGTGGGAAAGATGTTGGAGTCAATTGTTAGGGATGGGGTCTTGGGGTATTTGGAGGCACATGATGGAAAAGGCCATAGTCAGCATAGTATACTCAAGGGGAAACCTTGCCTGACAAATCTGTTGGAATTCCTTAAGGAGATAACAAGCAGGTCAAACAAAGGAGAATTGGATGATGTTATGTACTTGGATTTTCAGAAGGCCTTTGACAAGGTGCCACACATGAGCCTGCTCAACAAGCTACGAGCCTATGCTATTACAGGAAAGATTCTAGCATGAATAAACTGGTGGCTGATTGGCAGGAGGCAAGGAGTGAGAATAAAGGGAATGTTTTCTGGTTAGCTGCTGATGACTAGTGGTGTTCCACAGGGGTTTGTGTTGGAATCGATTCTTTTTTCATCATATGTCAATAATTTGGATGATGGAATTGATAGCTTTGTTGCAAAGTTTGCAGATGATATGAAGATAGGTGGAGAAACAGTTAGTTTTGATGAAGTAGAGATGCTACAGAAGAACTTAGGTTAAGAGAATGAGCAAAGAAATGGCAGATGGAATACAGTGTCAGGAAGTGTATGGTCATGCACTTTCATAGAAGAAATGAAAAGGTTGACTATTTTCTAAATGGAGAGAAAATACAAAAGAAACTTATGTGCAAGGGGACTTGGGAGTCCTTGTGCAGGATTCCCTAAAGGTTAATTTGCAGGCTGAGTCTATGGTGAGGAAGGCAAATGCAATGTTAGCATTCATTTCAAGAGGACTAGAATATAAAAGCAAGGATGTAATGTTTAAACTTAATGAAACGCTGGTGTGGCCTCACTTGGACTATTGTGAGCAGTTTTGGGCCCTTACCTTAGAAAGGATGTGCTGAAACTGGAGAGGGTTCAAAGAAGGTTCATGAAAATGATTCCAGGATTGAATGGCTTGTCATATGAAGAGCATTTGATGGCTCCGGGCCTGTACTCACTAGAATTCAGAAGAATGAGGGGGTCCTCAGTGAAACTTATCGAATGGTGTAAGGCCTTGATAAAGTGGATGTGGGGAGAATGTCTCCTATGGTGAGAGAGTCTAAGACCAGAGGACACAGCCTCAGAATAGAGGGGCATCTTTTTAGAATGGAGTTGAAGAGGAATTTCTTTAGCCAGAGAGTGGCGAATCTGTGGAATTCTTTGCCACAGGCAGCTGTGGAGGGTAAGTGTATATTGAAGGTAGTGGTTGATAGATTCTTGATTGGTCAGGACATGAAGGGATATGGGGAGAAGACAGATGATTGGGGCTGAGAGGAAAAATGGATCAGCCATGATGAAATGGTGGAGCAGACGCAATGGGCTAAATGGCCTAATTCTGCTCCAAGCAACACACATCAAAGTTGCTGGTGAACGCAGCAGGCCAGGCAGCATCTCTAGGAAGAGGTGCAGTCGACGTTTCAGGCCGAGACCCTTCGTCAGGACTAACTGAAGGAAGAGTGAGTAAGGGATTTGAAAGTTAGAGGGGGAAGGGGAGATCCAAAATGATAGGAGAAGACAGGAGGGGGAGGGATAGAGCCAAGAGCTGGACAGGTGATTGGCAAAGGGGATACGAGAGGATCATGGGACAGGAGGTCCGGGAAGAAAGACAAGGGGGGGGGACCCAGAGGATGGGCAAGAGGTATATTCAGAGGGACAGAGGGAGAAAAAGGAGAGTGAGAGAAAGAATGTGTGCATAAAAATGAGTAACAGATAGGATACGAGAGGGAGGTGGGGCCTTAGCGGAAGTTAGAGAAGTCGATGTTCATGCCATCAGGTTGGAGGCTACCCAGACGGAATATAAGGTGTTGTTCCTCCAACCTGAGTGTGGCTTCATCTTTACAGTAGAGGAGGCCGTGGATGGACATGTCAGGATGGGAATGGGATGTGGATTCTGCTCCAATATCTCTTCTCCCTTATGGTCTTCTCCTCCTTGTAGCTCACATTTCTCTTCTGGAGTTTTCTCGGAGACAGAAGGGTGCTGGCTCACTCGGTCAAACTACAGACTGCAAGTCCCATGCTCCAACAGTTTCAAAAGCCAAATGAAGATAAAAATAATGAGTAGAAGGTGTAGTAAAACTAAAATGAATGACTATCTGGAAAATGTTGCCCAAGGAATCATTGTTTACTGGCTCCATCTGGACTGGAGAGTGGATGCTGAGCATCTATTTCAGGCTAGGTATTCTGCTGTGTTTCTTTGTTTTGTGGCTGCCTGTAAGGAGACAAATCTGAAGGCTGTATATGATATACATGCTTTGGCAATAAATTTACTCTGAACTTTGAAAATCTAGAGCAAGGTGTCCTCAGTAAGCTTCTGAGCTCAGCCATTTTCGATCAGCATAAAGAGAGGTTCATTATTTTATAGAACTGTAAATATTTGGAATTTTCCCTTTATCATTGAAATACTGTGGACGTTTGAGCCTGAAGTTGTAGGAATTCTAGATATGGGAACTGAGTAAGAAAGTGGTACAAGCTTGACCATGATCGTATTGAATAGTGAGAGCAGTCTCAAGGGACAGCACGGCCTATCAATGCATTTCTTTCTAATGGTGGAGCTGGAGTGTTTTTAAGGATCTCATTGTGCACTTTGTAGATGTAGGCAGAATATGCAAGTATGAGATGGTACTGGGACCAACCAAGATCATGCCCAGATTGAAGTCAAACAAGGTTATGTACAGTAATTTCAATTGAGATAATTCTGTCATTAGATCTGTAATTAAAAGTTGTTGCAAAGCATCTATAATTATCTTTAACACCAATTTTTCTTTCTAGCAATTTATGTATTTCTGCATACTTTTTTCTCGAAAGGTGATTGCTGTGAATATTACCAGAAGAAAAGATAATTACATTTGGCACTGTGGATTTTGATATAACATCTTTGATGGAACTGATAGAGTTAGTTCAGTTTCCACATCAGTGATTAGTTGCTTCTCTTGAATGGTTCACAGTCAATATTTGAATCAAAATTTTCCAAATCTAGAACAAAAACCAGACCAAAATTACATTTAAGCTATCTTACCAAAATTAATTTAGTTATTCCATTCTGAAATGCATCACTTTTAGTGAAGTATTGGAATGAAGTTAAGGCTTTTTTTAAAACTAAGATGAAATGGGCTCTTTATTAGATCATAATTTATGGTACTGTATTAATAAGCAACATGATCTCTCATGCATTCTAGAATCCTTCAGGAGATCTGCTTTAATAGTAATTTATTCTCAGGTCGTAATTGCTGTCAAAAACCTATTTACACTGTTTAGCAGTCACTTCATGAACTGTATCAAGTATATTCTTGAAAAACCCAGTTTCACTTCAATTATTTTCCTTCTATATTAATACAAGATTAAAAAATGTTAACTTTTACTAATCACTAGTGAAATAATATTCAGGATTTTTGAAACTGATCAGTGAATTAAAAAAGTTTGTACTAACACAAATCTCTTGTCTTCAAGCATTTGGAACAGGGGTTTTAATGTAAGTGAGAATTATTAGATTCTCCTTTCTCATGTAAAATGAAGTGATATTACACTACTAAAATTGTGTGAAAGCATTTATCAGTCTACACTAAAAACGTGGTATCAGTTCACAACATTTCAAATAAAAGCCAAAACCCATCTAAGTAGCTTGGCATATGAATGGTATAGTAAGAAAATCATGCCACACTAAAGTTAGCTTGAAAACTTTTTGTATCACAGCTAGGGTTGTCAACTTTCTCACTCCCAAATAAGGGTCAAAAGTAGCAGTCAAATATGGGATACTTGTGTTTACCCAGAGAAAGACTACTATGACCATGAAGCCTTGCGCGGACACCTGTGTGCACATGTGTGACGTGTGCATACATGACGTGCGCATGCGTGTACATGCTGATTTTTTTTCTACAAATTGGTTTTGGCGATCCTGTTCAGTGAAACTACACTGTACATACATTATTTCTACTTTAGAAAGGTTGTGTATTTATCATATCATTCCTGCTTTTACTATATGTGGGCACGTGGCCAAGTGGTTAAGGCATTGGACTAGCGACCTGAAGGTCGTGAGTTCGAGCCCCAGCTGAGGCAATGTGTTGTGTCCTTGAGCAAGGCACTTAATCACGCATTGCTCTGCAATGACACTGGTGCCAAGCTGAATGGGTCCTAATGCCCTTCCCTTGGACAGCATTGGTGCTGTGGAGAGGGGAGATTTGCAGCATGGGCAACTGCTGGTCTTCCATACAACCTTGCCCAGGTCAGCACCCTGGAGAGTGAAGACTTTCCAGGCGCAGATCCATGGTCTCACAAGACTAACGGATGCCTTTTAATGTGTTATTTGGTTTAATTTAGTAGGTCTGGGAATACTCAAAAAAATTTTCCCATATAAATTAATGGTAATTGCTTCTTCGCTCTATGCCATTTCAGCACGAAAGGTTTCATAGGAACACTCTACCTTAGCGGGGGAAATACGGGACAAGGACGGTCCCGTATGGGACAAACCAATTTAGCCCAATATACGGGATGTCCTGGCTAATACGGGACAGTTGGAAACCCTAATCACAGCCCACTCTTCACCTCCTCCAAAGAGACATGTGCACAAAAAAAATGAAGGTGGAAAGGAGAGATGAAAGGTATCTGCCTGTAGAAGAGCAAGATGGCTTTGGGAGTTCTCAGCTGTGATGGATTCTAATGTCTATGATTCAAATTTTCAAGGCAATAGAAATGTAACTGCAAGAGTTATTATTACTGAGTTGGTGCACAAAAGCAGCGTGCACTGTAACCACCAGTGACTGTCTTGTTCGTTTCTCTTTCAATCACAAAACCCTGTTGGACATTGATAATGTAAGATGCCACAAGCCTGGTTCCCTTGTTTGGTGGTGAAGACAGGTGATGAGGCAGCAGCGTAGCCTTGGTTATAGCAAGGACTAGGCCTCAAGCTGGGGGCTGGCATGCTGCTGCAGTCCAGGCGAGATGCTGCTGGAGGCAGTATAACATGGAGTACGTGCTCGGTTGGCAGCTGGCCTCTCCTGTCAGTGCTCTCCTCCAGTGTTCAATTGGTGGAATGACAGGCTGAATTGCTGGGAGCCGTACCATCAGTCTGCATGTTGCTCAGGGATTTGGGTTATACATGTGTTTCTCTTGCATAATAATGTGTGTTCTTTTTCTCTCTCGCTATTTTGAATATATTGTTATGCAATTTAGCCCCAGAGGAACACTGTCTCGTTCGACTGTATCCATATATGTTTGAATGATAATTAAACTTAATTTGATTGATTTTGAAGAATTTCAGCCTACTGGCAAAAATGGTTGAGTAGTCAATGCAACTTTAAAGATTTTTAAAGATTAGCTTTACTTGTTACGTGCACATTGAAACACTCAGTGAAATGTGTGATTTGCATCAACAATCAACACAGTCCAAGGATGAACATACTGGGGCAGCCTAGAAGTGCTTCTGGCGCTAACATAATATGCCCAACACATAACATGCCCAACACATAACATACCATATCGCAGTACTTGCACCACCAGCTGATGAATTCAACATTTCCCAAACACGTACCTACAATCAAGGTACCTAATATTTACAAGTTCACCTCAGCATCGTTAGTAGAAGTTGCCTTAACTCCCACTGTCTATAACCAGTTTTTGTTTGGAGCCAGAGTTGTTATGTTTTGTAACTTCAAAACATTAAATGAATTCACAGGAAGACACGGCAGACCTGGAATGCGGGTCTAACTTCATGCTTACCTTGAGCGAGGTGCGCAGGTATCATGTGGTGGTGTGATGATGTATGCAATTCATATAACTCGTAATGAAAATTATTTAAACAAGAATGCTTAATCAACTAATAACATGCACAACATTACTCAAACATTACCTAAATATTAAATACATAACAAGAGTCTCTTGAGATCATCCTGCAACCATTCATTTCCCTCTCATTGGAAATCAGCAACCTCACACTAGCCATTGAAGGGAGAACTAAATAAGAACATTAGGGCACTCCAAAAAGCATATATTAACATGGTGCAGAGGGTGAATAGTTAACATTTCTGGCTAATATTGCCTGTTATAGATACTTCCTGATGCCCTGTTGATGCTGAGATTGTTGGCATACACAGTGCACACTGAGTCTTAGCATGCACAAAGTTAGATGCACCTGGACTGTGAGAGAGTAGTTCAACAATCGGAGATGGTATTTCAATATGGTGTTGCAATTCTGCTCTGTAAAATTCTGGCAGCAAGGTTCCATTATATGCATAATACCCACTTGCTTGTGTGTTGTGAATCAGTCATTGGCTAGTTGTCGGTGAGTTGTCGATGGATAGACCATGATTTCTAATGACCAGCATTTTGCCTCCCATGCTAGCTCCAATGCAAATTGAATGTAGAAGCATAGACAATTAGGTGCACAAGTAAGCCATTTTGTTCTTTGACACTGCTCTGCCATTCAGTATAATCACGGCTGACCTCTATATCTCTGCCCATATCCTTTCATACCTTTTGTGTGTAGAGATGGATTTATCCCCTTCTTAAATATATATGGTGACTTTGGATCCATAACCACCTGCGGTGCAGAATCTCGCAGAGTTACCACCCGCATGAGTGTGGAAATGTATACTCATCTAAATCCTAACTAATTTACATTGTATCCTGAGGCTGACAGCCTTTTTTCTTCACACTCAGCTAGGGAGAACATCTCCTCTATGTTAGCTTTCAGTAATTGATATGCAGACACACCAAGCTCCATTGGATACCAACAGCTTCTGTACTCTGCCTTTCTATTTATTTGTAGGTGTCCTGAAGTACATTAATCACTGTGTGTGGACACTGGTTAGGAGACTCAGTTACCTGGCTCTCCTCTGCATAGGTGCACTCACTGATGACCCAGGAGGAAATTTGTAAACTTCCTGGAATTTGAAAGAAGTCTGCCACTTTTCTTTCTGATTTTTTGTCAAAGTTGAATTGTTTAGAGGAAGGAAAGGGCGCTTCACTATCCAGTGTCTGAGCAACTCAATCTCGGATGTTCAAGTACACAATATTGTCCCACCATCTTGGTAGATATAGCACTTTTTAAAATCTGAGAGCCCTTTCCCTTCTAAAAGTTGCTGCTGAATGCAGCAGGCCAGGCAGCATTTCTAGGAAGAGGTACAGTCGATATTTTGGGCCGAGACCCTTCGTCAGGACTAACTGAAAGAAGAGTTAGTAAGAGATTTGAAAGTGGGAGGGGGAGGGGGAGATCGAAAATGATAGGAGAAGACAGGAGGGGGAGGGATGGAGCCAAGAGCTGGACAGGTGATTGGCAAAAGGAATATGAGAGGATCATGGGACAGGAGGCCCAGGGAGAAGGAAAAGGGGGAGGGGGGGAAAAACCCAGAGGATGGGCAAGGGGTATAGTCAGAGGGATAGAGGGAGAAAAAGGAAAGTGAGAGAAAGAATGTGTGTATAAAAATAAATAACGGATGGGGTACGAGGGGGAAGTGGGGCATTAGCAGAAGTTTGAGAAGTCAATGTTCATGCCATCAGGTTGGAGGCTACCTAGACGGAATATAAGGTGTTGTTCCTCCAACCAGAGTGTGGCTTCATCTTTACAGTAGAGGAGGCCGTGGATAGACATATCAGAGTGGGAATGGGATGTGGAATTAAAATGTGTGACCACTGAGAGATCCTGCTTTCTCTGGCGGCCAGAGCGTAGATGTTCAGCAAAGCGGTCTCCCAGTCTGCGTTGGGTCTCGCCAATATATAGAAAGTGGCATCGGGAGCACCGGACACAGTATATCACCCCAGCTGACTCACAGGTGAAGTGTCGCCTCACTTGGAAGGACTGTCTGGGGCCCTGAATGGTGGCGAGGGAGGAAGTGTAAGGGCATGTGTAGCACTTGTTCCGCTTACAAGGGAGTCGCGTAGGGAGTGATCCCTACAGAAAGCAGAGGAGGGGAAGGGAAAGGGTCCAACATATTATTCTGTGTAACTTCCGCCACCTCCAACGGGATCCCACCACTAAGCACATCTTTCCCTCCTTCCCCTCTGCTTTCCGCAGGGATCACTCCCTACGCCACTCCCTTGTCCATTCGTCCCCCCCATCCCTCCCCACTGATCTCCCTCCTGGCACTTATCCTTGTAAGCGGAACGAGTGTTACACATGCCCTTACACTTCCTCCCTTACCACCATTCAGGGCCCCAAACAGTCCTTCCAGGTGAGGCAACCTGTGAGTCGGCTGGGGTGATATACTGCGTCCGGTGCTCCCGATATGGCCGTTTATACATTGGCGAGACCCGGCGCAGACTGGGAGATCATTTTGCTGAACACCTACGCTCTGTCCGCCAGAGAAAGCAGTATCTCCCAGTGGCGACACATTTTAATTCCATGTTCCATTCCCATTCTGCTATGTCTATCCACGGCCTCCTCTACTGTAAAGATGAAGCCACACTCAGGTTGGAGGAACAACACCTTATATTCCATCTGGTTAGCCTCCAACCTGATGGCATGAACATTGACTTCTCTAACTTCCGCTAATGCCCCACTTCCCCCTCGTACCCCTTCCGTTATTTATTTACATACACACATTCTTTCTCTCTCTCTTCTTTTTCTCCCTCTGTCCCTCTCACTATACCCCTTGCCATCCTCTGGGCTTTTTTCCCCCTCCCCCTTTTCTTTCTCCCTGGGCCTCCTGTCACATGATCCTCTCATATCCCTTTTGCCAATCACCTGTCCAGCTCTTGGCTCTATCCCTCCCCCTCCTGTCTTCTCCTATCACTTCGGATCTCCCCCTCCCCCTCCCACTTTCAAATCCCTTACTCACTCTTCCTTCAGTTAGTCCTGACGAAGGGTCTTGGCCCGAAACGTTGCCTGTACCTCTTCCTACAGATGGTGCCTGGCCTGCTGCATTCACCAGAAACTTTGATGTGTGTTGCTTGAAATTCCAGCATCTGCAGAATTCCTCATGTTTGCTCTTTCCCTTCTTTTCTTTTTCAACTACCTTCACTTTCTCTATGAACTTCTGTTCATTCTCTCAGTCTTGCAGTGTGGTTAAATAGAAGCCAGTCCATGTATTTACATTTGGGAGAGACAAGTGTGTTCAGAAGCCTTAAAGTCGGAACAAACGCTGAATTCAACACCACTCCCTACAGACTTTAGCAAGCAAAATGTGCTCACAAGTCAATGAAAGAGATGTGATATATGACTAACTCAATCATGACTGCCCTATTGAAGGGAGGAACAAAGTACACACAACTTGCTGATTAAAGTGACTGTGCCTGGGCCACGCTGGCCCCACAATGGGTGCAGCCCTCTGGGACTGTAGAGTCCTGTAGCTGGTAGAGCAGATGCCTTGTAACTTCAGTCTTCATCTCAGCTGCTGTCTGTGTGGACTTTATATATCCTCACCATTACTGTGTGTATTTCTTCCACGAGGTCCAGCTTCCTGCTGCATCCAAAATACACGTGGGTTAGTAGCTTCCAATACACTGGCTGATTCAAATTGTCCATAGAGAAGTGGGGTTTGAAATGAATGTGATGAAGAGAGCACAGTAAGATTAGTTCTCGGTGGTCACTTCATAGTTAGTTCACCTCAGGGACTGTTGAGTTGACTCAGGCAGGGCAAATTCCAAATCCAGTTTATTAAAGCCTATGTTGATTAAAGCCAGATTAAAGGAGAAACACATTGTGGTCTGAAGTAGGTGGTGGAAGATATAGAGAAAGTGGGTGCATCATAGCTTGGTACAGCAACTCCTCTTGTGCCTGTGACTGCAGAGAGCTGTGGACCTAGATCAGCTGTTCATAGAAAACAGTCTCCTCTCTGTGGACACTGTCTGTACTTCTCACAGTCTCAGTAAAGCAGCCAGTAAAATCAAAGACCTCACCCACCCTGGACATTCTCTATTTCACCCTCTCACATCAGGCAGAAGATACAAAAGCCTGAAACCACATATCACCAGGCTCAAGGGCAGCTTCAAAAAGACTATTGAATGTTTCATTAGTACAGGGAGATGTTCTCTAGGGACATCTTTAGGGAACGGTGTCTCAGAAAGGCAGCGTCCATTATTAAAGACCTCCAGCACCCAAGGCATGCCCTTTTCTCACTGTTACCACCAGGTAGGAGATATAGAAGCCTGAAGGCACACACTCAGCGGTTCAGGAACAGCTTCTTCCCCTCTACCATCCGATTCCTAAATGGACATTGAAGCTTTGGACACTACCTCACTTTTTTAATATACAGTATTTCTGTTTTTGCATATTTTTAAATAATCTATTCAATATATGTAATTGATTTACTTGTTATTTATTATGTTTTATTTTATTTATTATTTTTTTCTCTCTCTCTCTGCTAGATCATGTATTGCATTGAACTGCTGCTGCTAAGTTAACAAATTTCACGTCACATGCCGGTGATAATAAACCTGATTCTGATTCCGATTCTCTCTCTTTCTCTCTCTCCCTCTCTCTCTCTCTCACTCTCTCACTTACACCCTGATTCTCTCCCCCCTCTCTCTCTCTCACTCTCTCCTCGTCTCTCTCTCTCTCTCACGCTCTCCCCCTCCCTCTCATTCTGTCCACTTCTCTCTCACTCTCTCATCGTCTGTCTGTCTGTCTCTCATAATGAGTGGAGACTAACAGCTCATTGTTTCCGTGTTAATATTTTCTGCTTCACTTGACCGAGATTCCCCAACTCCCTCTAAAGTTTTCTACCCATGTAGCTCTCTAAGTGCATAACTGGCATTTAGAATGGCACTTAGAATGGTCTAGTTAATTGATCATTGTAAATTGTCCTCAGTTGTAGGTGGATGATGCTGAGATACATCCTAGGATGCACCGGACACATCGTCACTGATGTAAATTGGAGTCATATGGTGTTTTGGGGATTTCAGCATTAGACATCCTCACCCAGGTGACCCAGCCAGGGTTGATCAGGCCCTGGCTTGTGTCCCAGCAGAACCGGTCCACAGGTCACACCTGTCACATACCTCGTGACGGGTTAAAGAACCAGCAGAGGTGGAAATCACTTTGGAGTCCAGTATTGCTATTAACTAATAATACTTATTAGTAACTACGCAATACAGTAATATAAATCAGATATATGAAACAGGTTAGCAATAATTATATATAAGTAAGTAAATCAATAAGTGTGGAAATATATATGAAAAACCAAGCTTTTTCAAGACTAGGGGTAAAAAGATACAGTCTTACAATGCTGAGTAAAGTTCAGTTCAGTTTGTGGTATTGAGTTGAGTAATGATAGAGAGAGAGAGAGGGAGAGATTTTAATCTTCACGTGAGCTGACTCCATTGATCTTCCTGTTGTCCTCCGAAATCCTTTAAAAGTCACCGACTGTGACTTCAACAAAGGGGACCATTATTCTGTGGTAGAATCATCAATCCAGGCAAGGGTGGACATGTGGACAACTCCCCACCCATCACTCCTTTTTCTCACTGCAAGAGCCACTGATCG
Source organism: Mobula birostris (assembly GCF_030028105.1). Taxonomy (NCBI): domain Eukaryota; kingdom Metazoa; phylum Chordata; class Chondrichthyes; order Myliobatiformes; family Myliobatidae; genus Mobula; species Mobula birostris. The sequence continues at coordinate 113,912,267 of NC_092373.1, read as the reverse complement.
ATCCACCTGATCGATCCTCCAAAAACCCACTTTTTCTGTGGGCACAACAAAGCTCATTCAGTGTCCCAAAAAAACATGTGCCTGAGGTTTGTCATCTGACCCCCTATTTATCTCACCGTACTGAGTATCAACTGTCTTTCAAATAACTCCTCCCATCTCGGTCTGTATAAGAAATGTACAAGCAGGCAAATGTCCTTGGAGAAAGTATAAACATACTCCAGAGAAACTATAACATTGACTGTCCATCAAATAATGCCGCTCTTGGTCACCATAGCGACTTACGAGCTGCTCGGCACCCTCTCTCTTTCTCTCTAACCCAGCAGAAATCCAAAAGTTATTCCTCGTGCCTTAAAGTGACAGTCCAAAAGTTAGTCTTCGTCTCTCTCTCTCTCTCTTAACAACAATGTGTCGGTGTTAAATAACTCTCTCTCTCTCTTTTCAAAAGCACAGTTCATAGGGGTAATCGAGCACAGTTCATAGGGGTAATTCAGGACCCCATCACACACCTCTTGATCCATGGTCATCTGGAGGCTCGCTCAGCAGCCTCGGTGATGGTCCTGATGGCTCTTCTCTTTGCAGCCCCCATAATGCCATAGAGAGAGTAGGTTCTGCGCAGCGAGCAGCCAGCAAAACCTCTATACCCCACCTCTATAGGCTCGCTTTGTACTTCCACCCCTGTCCCTGGCCAGCTGCTGGTACTTGGCTTTCTTACACTCAAACTCCTCCTCAACCTGGTCTTCCCAAGGAAGTGACAGTTCTATCATGACCACCTGCTTTGAGGTATCTGATAGAGGAGGGCGAAGGCTCTGATGAAAATGTGGGTAGAATTTAGTGAAATTAATGCAAGTAGACATTTGATGATCAGTCCAGACTCAGTGAGCTAAAGGGTCTGTTTCTGTGCTGTATGAACTTGTAACCCTGTGTTATTTTTGCTATGGAACAATGTTGATTTGTATGATGATAATATATGGGATCAGCGAAGGCACTGAAAAATTTAGCAGCCTTGATATTCTATGCTGATTGACACTGTGATCTGCCAACTCAGCACTCTTCTGGAAGACACCAGTATCACATTGGGAACTGCATTCCCAATGTGCTGGCTAGCTGACTGTACTATGACCATTTAGATGCACATGTGCAATTCAGTACCTGTAACAAGCAAACAACACATGTTACCTGAGCAGGCTTTGTGGCAGTAAGTAACGTAGCTGGTGACCATTGTGGACTGCATTCAGCTATGCAAGGTTATGAGGGTATTTGCTCTAGTGTTAAAGCTCTAAAATGGTGGCATGCTGCAAATATTGTGCCCAAGTTATTGGTTAAGTGTAATTCATTATGACATGACAAATGTTTCAGAGATGGCATTATTGAAAATTCTATAAAAATTGTGTTTGTCAAATTGTTCCCACTGTCTGTAAGAAATACAACTGGATTAAGAAAATCCAGTCTGCATAACGACTAAAATAGGCACAAAATGCTTATTACCAAAATTTGGTAATTTTACCAAAATTATCCCTGGTTTTCTTTTAATTTAGTCTTTTAAGTTAATAATTGGTCTTAACTATCTTATTGGAATGATGGAGCTGCAAGCTGACAAGGTCTGGCCTATTTCTTTAAAGGTGTTTCATGCCATTGCATTTATTAGGTTCTACATACCCATTCCTTGCAGTGCTGAGAACAAAGTTTCTGCATCTTGACCAGGATTAAAGTCTGCTGATGGAAAAATTGTCCCTTGAATCTGTGGAAATAAAGTTCACGATTTCAGACACATGATCAAAAAACAAAAGGAGACTACGTGGTACAAAGTTGATCATTGTGTTAGGTCTCATTTCTCTGTTAAACCAAAAATTATTCAGTAAATTTTAGCTTATCGTGCTAATATACAATAATTTAAGGGAAACACTTAATTATTGAATAGAGTACATTTTAGTCAATATGTTTTTTTAAAAAATAGTGAAAGCAGTGCTACTTCAAACAGGATTTCCAATATTTTCATACATCCTATGCTTTCATGAGTATAATTTAAAATTGTCTTAAAATTAATATTATTATAAATTATTTATTTGTGAATATTTTACCATTTTCTAAAAAAGTGACTGGTTAATAGAAACCGTATTGGATGAAAATGTACCTGAAATTCATCTTGTTTTAATATACAAAAATATATAACAAAAGACAGCAAAAATATTCCCTTGAGAATCTAAATCATGCATATAAATATCAAATTAATAAAATAATGTATCTATAGATGGAAAAGAGTCTGTATAATAGAGGTAGGCTGGAATGAATTCTTAAGTTTGCAATAGGCAGAACATATCAAAATTCCAAAGTTCTAAGCAAACTGCTGGAGGACTGCCATAAGTCAAACTACATCATCATTGGAGGATCAGACGTGGAGAGGGTCAGCAACTTTAAATTTCTGGGTGTTACTATTTCAGTGAACCTGTGCAGGACCCAGCACGTAAATGCAATTGTGAAGAAATCATGGAACAGCCTCTACTTCTTTACGAGTCGGCAGAGATTTGGCATGACATCCAAGACATTGATAAACTTCTAAAGATGTGCAGTGGAGAATGTATCATAGCTTGGTCTGGAAACACCAATGCCTTTGAACAGAAAATCCGACAAAAGTTTGTGGATTTGGCCCAGTACATCATGGTAAAGCCCTCTCAAGCATTGAGCACATCTGCATGAAACACTCTCAGAGGAAAGCAGCATCCATCATTAGATATCCCCACCTCCCAGGCCATACTCACTTCTTGCCTCTGCCATCAGGGTGAGGGTACAAGAGCCTCAGAACACACACCACCATGTTTAAGAACAGTTACTACCCTTCAACCATCAGTGTCTTGAATGAAACACTCAAGAATACACTCACTTGCTCCATCACTGATACGTTTGGACTCTTTATCTGATTATCTCTTATTCTCGTTACTTACTGCTTTTTTTAAAAATTTGCATTTGCACAGTTTGTAGTCTTCTGCACTCTGATTGATCCATCATTGATCCTGTTATAGTTACTATTCTATAAATTTTCTGAGTATGCCCACAGGAAAATGAATCTCAGGGTTGTATGTGGTGACAGATATGTACTTTGATAATAAAATTTAATTTGGATTTTGAACATCCAGTGAGGCAAAGGGATAGTCAACTTTTCAGGTCAAGATCCAGCATTAGGCTCCAATGCAGGCTTTCGATTTGAAATATCATCTGTTCCTTTATCTGAGTCCTGATGAAGACTCTCAACCTGAAATATTGACTATCCCTCTGCCTCCACAGATGCTGCTTGAATTCCTCCAGCAATTTGTTTTAGTTTCCAGTATTTGCAGTTTCTTGTGTCTCCATATTGAAATTCCAGCTGCATCCCAGCACTGCTAATATTGTTAAAGAAAGTTTTGCCCAGTATTTTGTTATTTTCTCACTTATGTCCTGCACTTCAGTGGTGATTTGAGCATCCTCTCATGTTTGTTTTTCACTGCTAAGATGATGGTGGACCATAAAGCCAAACAGCAGTCATTCCTTCAGGAACCAATTGTCATTTAAATTTATAATAGATTGTAACTGCCCCCATGTATGATATGACTGCCATTTTCCTTCAAGTGTTTGCCACAAAGTGAGTTCCATGGGAGGCCAGAAACCTGAACACAAAGTTCTCTGCATAGTTCCAGGTTTCTTTCTAGATATTTGGTGGGTGTAGGTGGAGAGTGTGGAAGGTCTAAAGAAGAAGTTGTTTCTTGCCTGCCAAAACATGACTGATTCAACAGTCAAGGTGGGGAAAGAACACATTAGCAGTACCGGGAATCATTGAACTTCACCCAAGAAAGAAAACTTGAAGCTCTTTCATTCACACCATTTCAAAGTATAAAAGACAGTCAAAAACTTCATAAATTCACATGTAATCAATTGAAAAAACAGATGTAAAGGAACACCTTTAAACTGGAGTGATGCTTTAGCTCAGTTATTATTAAATAGAAATGTGAAATATAGTATTATAAATTAAGAAACAATAACAACATGACCGAGTTTCAATCGAAAAACTGCCACGACAGAATTAACTTTGTTAATATTTACTTTCGGAATATAACCATAGACATTTTTTTTCTAGAAAAATAATATTAACTATTTATGTTGTGGTTAAAGATTTTTTTTATCGTTTTGAGGCATTTGATAATTACATTTTTAAATATTTTTGAACTTTTATACTCCTCATACAGCAGGTTGAAGCTATAATCTGGGCAAAACGCTTTTGCAGCTTCTGACATTAGATTAAAAAAATAGACATACTGAGAATATGCCTAGTATATAATCTATCAGATGCTCTCATCAATGGTGAAATCATTCTAACCGGACAATAAACAGTGTGCTGCCATGAAGAGAAATGAAACATTTGTATCACGCTATTGTATTAATCACAAACACAGAGTGGTGTAAAAGTTCTGTCTCTGCACACAATACTATTCCTCATGGTTTCTAAGGAATAAAAAAAACTTAATAGGACACCTACCATTTGGCCACAGTACATGTTTAAGATTCACTGTCTCAGGCTTGCAGGTCCGTAATGTAATCAAACTCAAATTAAACTTGTGACTTTGAGAATGCAACCTATTTAAGTAACTCATTTGATTTACATCAAATAGTAACGTCATGAATAAATTACACTTCCCAGTCACTAGTTAGACTCTGTGTGCATGACTGATGAGGTGCTGTGAGTTATGGGATTTGAATAGCTTCCTGCTCTCAATAGTGCTCTTTGGAGTATTGATTAGTTACATAATAATCACATCACCAAATCTCTCATCAGCTTTGTAAACGTACGCTTTGCATTCGATATTGTAAAAGCCTGAAAACCTGGCACACCCTAAGTAAAAGAGCAGATCAAATGTTACAAGATGTTGCAAAGTAATAAGTTAGCATTTATAACATTCATCATATATATAATATGAGCTAAACTATTTTAAAAAGATTATCCCAGATTCCTAATGACAATCACTGTTATGTGTCCCAAATCTTGATAGAGCAACATATTTCAGGAAGCATTTGCACTATTTAATGAGGGTCACACTATATTAATATTGTATCATTAAAGAATAAATTCTTGGAATGTCACAGCACAGTAATTGCCATTACATGACTGGCTTTACATTTAAGAATTTAGTTGTTTAAAATTCTGCTGCCTTGTGTGTTAAAAGTTGAATTTATTTGATCATATGTGCTCTCTTTTTGAGTTATTCCTGAGCCTCACATCACTTGGCCGCTAGATGAGTGAGCAAGTGATTTGTCTTTGGGAACTCTACCTAAATTGGGTTGCAACCTTCTATCAGTAGGTGAATTAGAGGGCTCAAGGATGCTGCTTTCAGTGTTTTTTTTAAAAGAAGGAAGACCTGTCCCTCACATCATGAGGCAAATTCTGCTCCAGTTCTTAGAAGGGAATTGGAGGTAATAGCAGCTCCAAACCCCTTTTGTGTGTAAGCTGTGTGATTCATTACCCTGTTACAAATCTGTACCACGAAATAACAGACAGCACACCATGTATAATTGAACGATTTAGCTTTACAATTCTTAATTTGACTAAAGAAAAAAACAAAAAGAAAATGGCTTATTTTAATGAAACAGTTTAATGTGCACAAGTTGGAGCTCGCGGTTTTCCTTTCACCAATCCTCCATCGATTTCCATGGGCTTTGTCGACTCCCGGCCCCACTCCAAGTCCACTCCTTTCTGGTGTCTATGACTTCTCCTCTCTGACAACTTCTCTCTCCATCTCCTGCTAAACAAAAGCTCAGATCACCTCAGTGTCAGGCACACAGCACGGAAACACACTCCCCTCATTGGACGACTCACATTCCAAGGCACCCGTTATCTCTAAACATAACCCAAACAGTGCTTCTACAGAAAGACCATTGCATTAGCAGTGAAACCTTTCCCAGGGTGTTACACTAGTAAATCAAAATAGTGCATATTTCATGGCTAATTAGAATTTAGGATTGGCTTCATATTTGGTTGCATGGTGGCCTTACTTAAAACAGGTGGAAGTCAAATGTATAGATGCAAATTTACATCTTATTCAAGTTTTTGGTTAAAATTATTAGTGATGCCCTCTCCATTGATATCAAAGCTTCCAGAACCCAATCACAGACCATTGCCTGTCCAAATTAATCTCGACCAAATTTTTGTGACATCAGTTGCCCATTTCTTAAGCGAAGGGCACATGGCATGCACTGAAGGTGAGAGGGGGTAGGTTCAAAGGGGATGTGAGGGTTGAGTTTTTCACTCAGAAAGTGGTGAATGCCTGGACTGTGCTGCCTGGTATGGTCAGAAAGGCAAATACATTAGAGGTTTTTAGGAGATGTTTAGTTAGGCACATGGATATGAGGATGATGGAGGGATATGGATATTGTATAGATAGGAGGGATTCAATTTTGTTTTTTTTTAAATTTACTTTTTAGCTGGCTTGGCACAACATTGTGGGCCAAGGGTCTGTTCCTGTGCTGTACTGTTCTATGTTCTATGCCAACATGGTTAAATTGAGCTTTTTTCCATGCCATAACTTTGATGTTGTTCTGTGTCCTTAGATAAAATATCTAAGTGATAGTGATTTTCTGTTTGCTTTGAGTGGATACACAGCACTGATAGCTTTCAGCGATGTCCCTTGTCTATAATGGGAATCATTCTGGCAATTCCACTATGGTTGCACGAAACGCACTAGGGTATACAATAGGGAGAAACAAGATTGCTCAGTAATTATTAATCCATGCATTCCATTTCATTATGTTGGAACTCCTTGTTGGTTTTTACAGACATTTTCCATCTCCTGAAGTAAGACCTAAAACTATTTTCTGGCTCATTCCAGACTCCAAACATCACTCCAGATTGTCATGGAAGTAACTAATGTAATGCTTCTCCGAGTGACTATTTATATTGTTCCAGGGTATCACTGAAGACAACTGGAAATGCTCTGAGATTTGTACAAATACCGGGCTTTCTCTCTGTATGTGGCACGTGGCTGAATTGCTAGCATCATTTCAAAGTCATTCGGAAGACACCATTTCTAACCATGAATGCTATGAACGTGTTACACATATGTGACACAGTTTTCAATTCTGTGATCCCTATTGATAATGATTTCATTCTTCCTTCCCTAATCTATAATCCTCCTATCATTACAGGCTAATGGTTTGGTAAAAGGATTGGTTAAGACAAATGTAGGTCCCTTACAGACAGAAACAGGTGAATTGATTATGGGGAGCAAGGACATGGCAGACCAATTGAATAATTACTTTGGTTCTGTCTTCACTAAGGAGGACATAAATAATCTTCCGGAAATAGTAGGGGACAGAGGGTCCAGTGAGATGGAGGAACTGAGGGAAATACATGTTAGTAGGGAAGTGGTATTAGGTAAATTGAAGGGATTAAAGGCAGATAATCTCCAGGGCCAGATGGTCTGCATCCTAGAGTGCTTAAGGAAGTAGCCCAAGAAATAGTGGATGCATTAGTGATAATTTTTCAAAACTCGTTAGATTCTGGACTAGTTCCTGAGGATTGGAGGGTGGCTAATGTAACCCCACTTTTTAAAAAAGGAGGGAGAGAAAAACTGGGGAATTATAGACCGGTTAGCCTAACATCGGTGGTGGGGAAACTGCTAGAGTCAGCTATCAAAGATGTGATAACAGCACATTTGGAAAGCAGTGAAATCATCGGACAAAGTCAGCATGGATTTGTGAAAGGAAAATCATGTCTGACGAATCTCACAGAATATTTTGAGGATGTAACTAGTAGAGTGGATAGGGGAGAACCAGTGGATGTGGTATATTTGTATTTTCAAAAGGCTTTTGACAAGGTCCCACACAGGAGATTAGTGTGCAAACTTAAAGCACACGGTATTGGGGGTAAGGTATTGATGTGGATAGAGAATTGGTTGGCAGACAGGAAGCAAAGAGTGGGAATAAACGGACCTTTTCAGAATGGCAGGCAGTGACTAGTGGGGTACCGCAAGGCTCAGTGCTGGGACCCCAGTTGTTTACAATATATATTAATGACTTGGATGAGGGAATTAAATGCAGCATCTCCAAGCTTGCGGATGACATGAAGCTGGGTGGCAGTGTTAGCTGTGAGGAGGATGCTAAGAGGATGCAGGGTGACTTGGATAGGTTAGGTGAGTGGGCAAATTCATGGCAGATGCAATTTAATGTGGATAAATGTGAAGTTATCCACTTTGCTGGCAAAAACAGGAAAACAGATTATTATCTGAATGATGGCTGATTAGGAAAAGGGGAGGTGCAATGAGACCTGGGTGTCATTATACACCAGTCATTGAAAGCGGGCATGCAGGTACAGCAGGCGGTGAAAAAGACGAATGGTATGCTGACATTTATAGCAAGGGGATTCGAGTACAGGATCAAGGAGGTACTACTGCAGTTGTACAAGGCCTTGGTGAGACCACACCTGGAGTATTGTGTGCAGTTTTGGTCCCCTAATCTGAGGAAAGACATCCTTGCCATAGAGGGAGTACAAAGAAGGTTCACCAGATTGATTCCTGGGATAGCAGGACTTTCATATGATGAAAGACTGGATGAACTAGGCTTATACTCGTTGAAATTTAGAAGATTGAAGGGGGGATCTGATTGAAACGTATAAAATCCTAAAGGGATTGGACAGGCTAGATGCAGGAAGATTGTTCCCGATGTTGGGGAAGTCCAGAACGAGGGGTCACAGTTTGAGGATAAAGGGGAAGCCTTTTAGGACCGAGATTGGGAAAAACTTCTTCACACAGGGAGTGGCGAATCTGTGGAATTCTCTGCCACAGGAAACAGTTGAGGCCAGTTCATTGGCTATATTTAAGAGGGAGTTAGATACAGCTGTTGTGGCTAAAGGGATCAGGGGGTATGGAGGGAAGGCTGGGGCGGGGTTCTGAGTTGGATGATCAGCCATGATCATACTGAATGGCGGTGCAGGCTCAAAGGGCCAAATGGCCTACTCCTGCACCTATTGTCTATGTTTCTATGTTCCTATGTATTTCATTCATGCCCCTTGAAAGCCTATAGGGAATATTCTATTCATGGTGATTTATGTACATTCAATAACTTTGCAATGTAAAGGAGTCAAAATCCAGAGCTGCCAATGGAAGAGGATTTTGAGCCTAGTGATAATGGCATTGAGGATAAAAAGGAAGCCACGGAAATCCATGCTGAATATTCTCTTTGCTACATTTTTGAAGGGTGTTTTATCTGAACAAGGCTGTTCACTGGGATTTTCCATGCTCTCCTTGCTCTAAAGAACTGCATACACTTGTCATAGTGTGCTCTCGGAGGACTGGACCCAAGTGCAGAGGAACGGCAGGCTTTCTCTGTGGGGGGGGGGTCACTGGCATCGACTCAACCCAGGAGTTGTGCACAGCAGGCTCATGACCTGGCCCAGGAATGGAAGAATGGCACAATCCCCAAGAGAGATGGAAACACGAGGTTAGACACAAAAACAAAAACAGAACCTCGGGGCAGCGACTGACCCACACCATGAGACAATTCATTTTCTCCAACACAATGACTTGGCTAAGGCATGAAATGAGAGTCCTCTTTAAGTAATCATAGAATGTGGGAAACATGTGCCAGTCACAATCAGTTTGACAGGATTAGACTGAAAGCACAAAGGTCTCATGGCTCTAGTTATGACAATGATTGGTAAATACAGGTGCCCAAAACTCCTAGAAGCTCAACATTCTATGGCAATCCACAAAGGCTGCAGGAATCATGTCAGTACTTCATCGGCTAGTGCTGGGAAGATATCAGATAATACTGGAGCTATGAGGAAGCTACAATATATTGTCCAAATTTTATTAGCAGACCATCAATCAAAAATCTCTATTTATCTGCTTGATGTCCATTCTTTGCTGCTTGAGGTTCTTGTACAAATTATTTCCCTAGACACTGCTGCATTGTCGATAGAGGCTGCGACTTCCAACAGCTGAGGCTTGAGAGGTTTTATGACAGACTATAGATACAGATAACTGTCGGAGCAGTCTGCTCTCGCAGCTTTCACTGGCCCCTGCATTTTTGAGATTGACAGAGGAGCAGACTGATCAGCACAATTACTTTCATTAATCACCGGGAAGGCAGGCGGGTCATTCATGACAGAAGAGACTGAAGTCTCAGGTCTGTATACACCAGTGTTGATCGAAGTCACCGGAGAGACACTGAAGCTGGTGGTATAGAGCTCCACATCATGACAAGCAGGTATTCTTCAGGAGGTCCTCTCGGTAGAGTCTGACAAATCCAAAAGTGCATCACATTTTTATACCCTTAAAATCAAAGGTAACAGATGGTTCAATACAATTTCAATAGTTACAATGACATTGTTTACTTCAAAACTTTGGGTTGACAATAATTAATTTGAATTGCACATCTACAGTACGAAAGACCTCGATTGTTCAAACACCAAAGTAATTCACCTAAATAGCCTGAAAGCTTCTGGGGACAGGAAACCTAGTCACTCAAAAGTAATGTTGTTAGGGTTGACTCTGTGAGTACACAAATTCTCCACTCGTTGATAGATCAGCTATTTGATGTGCTAAGTGATAAATATCAGTCCGGTCAGCAAGCTTCTTTGAACTTGTTTACAGTGGTGTGTATAATTTAGCCATGTTGCCTGGTTTGATGCCAGGCCCAATTTACATCACCCCATTGTCCATAGTTGCATCTCTTGTGCTGCCAGCCCCATGCTGACAGCCAGCCTGTGCTCCACAGACAGTATAGTTTATTTGCAAAGGTGTGCTTTTAACTTCAATTTACTGCTTACAATTTACAATTTACTTTAAGAACTGAAGATTGGTCCTTGTTTGAATTAATATCTGCTATATCCACATAACTCTGGAATACTCTCTGACAACCATTATGAACGTTTTCTGAGATATGCTTCTACTGGAGTCAGGATCCAGTTAGTGCTTAGCTGCATTTTTCCAAGAGCTGCCTCTCAGCATAATGTGACAGAAGATCACCCCAGTGCACCATCCAAGATATTGCAGAAACCCACTGGTTTTCAGTCATCAAGTTGACTAGGAGTAATGAACAACAATAATCATTCTCAGGGCTGGATTGTTTAAGTCTTCATCTTTGTCCTCAGCAGCTGTACAATAACATGGACTTCTTCCCTCTGCATTCCTGCAAGAAAACAGCTGATGTTTTGGTCCCCTCATGTCTGACCCGCTGAGTTCCTCCAACATTTTAGATGTGTCACTGAAGATTTACAGTATCTGCAGAACCTTGGGGTGGCATGGTAGTGTACCACTTAAGGCTGATTTATACTTGTGCGTCAAATGTACACCGTAGGTACCGCGTACCCTATGCCGTAGGGTGACGTGCACCTCCCCAAAAATGTAACTCACGCGCCACGGTGACGCAGACTGCAACAACTGTGATTGGTCCGCTTGGTAGCATCGCAATTTCCTCCTACGTATTTCCGGTTGCTTTTCTCCGTCATGTCTGTACACTGATGCGAAATAAATGGTTGGAGACGATGAACCAAATCATCAAATCTACCTGCCGACATCCAAAAATATTTGAAATGCATTTCCTCGTCCATGTCTCTCATGAAGAAACTCAACACAGTGGCATAGAAACCCCACCGCCAACTAGCATTTTGGTGGTGAATTGCAGAGCGATGCAGACACAACTACGCATGCTCGCTATGGCATAGGGCTATGCAAAAGTATAAATCAGGCCTACGGCGTAGCCCATACACACAAGTATAAATCAGTCTTTAGTGTAATGCTATTACAGCACCAGTGACCTAGGTTCAGTTCCTGCCACTGCCTGTAAGGTGTTTGTATGTTCTCCCAGTGACCACGTGGATTTCTTCTGGGTGCTCCAGTTTGCTCCTGCATTCCAAAGTCGTAATGGTTAATTGGTCGCATGCCTGTAATCAGCTCATTGAGCTTGAAGGGCCTGTTACTGTGCTGTCTCTCTAAATAAATAAGAAAAATCAAAAATAAAAAATTATTTATTTAGACACAGCATTGAACGGGCCCTAATGGTTGGCCATGCCACCCAGCAATCCCCTGAATGAACCCGAGCCTAATCACAGGACAATTTACAATGACCAATTAACCTATCAGCCAGTAGGTTGGATTGTGGAGAGAACATCCAAATTCCTTACAGGCAGTGGTGGGAATTGTACTCAACCCCACGGTTTCTCTATCAGCTTTAAAGCAGTTATTTTACTAACTTGCTCATTTTAATATTTTATATGATCTCTCATGAATCATATATGATGACATTTTTTTGTTTCAAAACTAAACCTATGATGTCACTGTAAAAAGTTGCACATCAATGTGATTAAACAAGATATCAAACATTGACTGACATGAGTTTAGTGATGGCCCACATTCCTGTCAGTGAGGGTTTCTTTGTAATTGTATTTAACTCCCTTCTTTGTGCCTCAGTCTTGTCAAGTCTTGATTAAAGCACAGTATATATTTGCAGTATTTTATCAAAACTCCACTTTGCTCTCTGCCAAACTAGAAGCCATTTTAGTGCATTATGAATCACAAATGCTTTCAATTCAATTTGATATTGCAACTAATTTCTTTGAGAAGTTACAACAGATGTCACCAGACCTTTTAATAGGTGACTATTATTGCTGTTTGTAAGATAACGATAGATACAAGACATCTAAAAAAAAGATGCCTGCTGAACAATCTTTGTCCTTTAATAAAGGTTTCAATTTTTGACAATTACTGACAATTATGCTTGTGCCAGCGTTGGCTTGACAGAAGAATGGGGGTCTGTTTCACCTCTATCGTTTTCAGTATTTTCATCTATAAATATGTTAGTCACTGATCAGTGGAATTGTGTTGCCCACACAATGAAAGGCCACAATTCCCATCACCTAATACAGGTGGCTAATACAGACTCTGCATATTAACTAAGAAAGGGCTTTCAATAATCAAAAATGAGGAAAAAAGCCCAGAAGGTTGAATGCACCTTTTGAAATAATAGGCTGAGTTTAATTTTATTCTTCTGTCACGTAGTTTAGAATTCACTTCAAGCACAAACTGTTTAACAATTGCAGTAATAGTCTGAATGCTGGAAAAAAGTCTCAAGGCTTTTTACCACTCTGATATGAAATAAAATGTGCCTGTTTTGATGCAAGTATCATTAATTCTTGCCCTAATTGATTACACAGTACATGCTGGAGTTTGAATCAGTGTCTTAATTCAGCTGTGCAACCAAAAATCTATTTTATTTATAATAGTCCGCTGCTGAGATTGTCTTTAATAGTGTATAATATACTGGGGAAGATCCTATCTTTCTGCAAAGGTTCAAGATGGGGTTGAAATTATTTAATTGTGGATATGACAATTTTCCAGCCTTCCATACAGGTGCCTGTAATTGTCATGACACTGGCACGCATGCTGCACAAATCAGACTCCTGCAACACAATACAATTTTAACTTTATATGTGGGTGCATTTGTTCGAAGGAAATAACTGGCAGGATGGATAAAAGAGAATCCATGGATGATGTTTACTTGCATTTTCAGGAGGCTTTGGACAAGGTGCCACACATGAGGTTGCTTAACAAGATTAAAATCCATGGTATTACAGGAAAGATACCAGCATGGATAGAAGACTGGTTGAAGAGTAGGAGGCAAAGAGTGGGAATAAAAGCGGCCTCTTCTATTTGGCTGCTGGTGACTAGTGGTGTTCCACAGGGGTCTATGTTGGGACTGCTCTTTTTCACGTTATATTTTAATGATTTTGATGATGGAATTGATAGTTTTGTGACCAAGTTTGTGGATGAAGAGTGGCAGGTAGTGTTGGTGCAGGGAGTCTGCAGAAGGACTTAGACAGATTGGGAGAATGGGCAAAGAACTGAAGGATGGAATATCTTGTAGGGAAGTGTATGGTCAAGCACTTAAGTAGAAAGAATAAAGGTGTACACTATTTTATAGATGGGGAGAAAATTCAATAATCAGAGGTGCAAAAGGACTTGGGTGTCATTAGGACATGGCTGGGGATGAACCCAAGTGCAAAACACAGACACTGAAGTACTAGGGACAGGACCAGGATACAGGCTGAGGGCAAGGACATGGACACGAAAACTGGAAACCCAGAACAGAATTGGACAAGAGAGCTAGGAGCCTGGGCTTGGACTCCGAGCCAGAGACGGGACAAGGACCCAGTACCTGGGTCTTGCCTCTGGCTTGGACCCCAGAAGTAGGCAAGGACGAGGCTTGGCAGGCAGGCAGGATGAGGCTGGAGTCTTCAGGCTTGAGGCTAGAGGCTAGAGACTTGAGGCGAGGCTTGACAGGAGGCAGGAGGCTAGAGACTTGAGACAAGGCTTGACAGGAGGCAGGAGGCTAGGCAGGAGGCTGGAGTCTTCAGGCTTGAGGCTAGGCAGGAGGTTGGAGTCTTCAGGCTTGAGGCTAGGCAGTCTCCTCCTGGGCAGGGCGCGGATCACCACCTGACGGAGGCATGGGACAGGAAGGGACAGAACCAACCGCAGGTAATGGCAAGACGGCCTGGCTTACCCAACGGAGGCAAGGGACAAGAAGGGAGCTAGGTACAAGGTGGCTCCAGGACAAGACTGCAGGTGAGACGAGGTGAGAGTTAGCAGCAAGACAAGGCAAGGCTTTAGGCAATGCAAGGCGAGACGAGAACTTCAGGTGAGGCGAGAGTTACTGGCAGGACAAGGCAAGGCTTCTGGCAAAGCAAGGCGAGACGAGAACTTCAGGCAAGGCAAGAGTTACTGGCAAGACAAGGCAGGGCTTCAGGCAAGGAAACAGAAGGCAGAGGAAGGAATACAAGGAGTAAGGACAAGAACAATCCAGCAGCCACACCCTGGTCTCTGAAGGTATTTATGCAGCCAGCCCCAACGAGCATTAGCTGCCTCAATTAGAGCTTAACAAGAACAGAAACAGGGTAGACAGGAAAACCTGGAGCAAGGGTCAATGGACCGGACCATGAACCGGAATACGGACTTCACGGACCAGACCATGACATTTGGAGTCTTCGTGCAAGATTACCTAAGGTTAACTTGCAGGTTGATCCAGTGGTAAGAAAGGCAAATGCAATATTAGGATGTATTTTGAAAGGAGTGAAATATAAGAGTAAGGATATAATGCTGAAGCATTGCAAGGCATTGGTCAGATCACACTTGGAGTATTGTGAGCAGTTTTGGGCCCCTTATTTAAGAAAAGATGTGCTGGCATTAGAGAGGGTCCAGAAGTGGTTCACGAGAATGATTCATGAATGAAATGGTTAATGCATGAGAAGCGTTTGATGCCTCATGGTGTGTACTCGCTGGAGTTTAGATAAATGAGGGGACATCTCATTGAAACCTATCGAATATTGAAAAGCCTAGGTAGAGTGGACGTGGAGAGGATGCTTCCTACAGTGGGCGAGTCTAGGACCAGAGGGCACAGCCTCAAAATAGAGGGATGTCCATTTAGAGCAGAGATGAGGAAGAATTGCTTTAGTCAGATGGTGGTGAATCTGTCGAATTTATTGTGACGGGCAGCTGTGGAGGCCAAGTTATTGGGTATATTTCAAGCGGAGGTTGATAGGTTCTTGATTAATCAGGGTGGCAAAGGTTATGGGAAGCAGGAAGGAGAAGGGAATTGAGAGGGATAATAAATCAGCTATGATGGAATGGCGGAAAAGACTCGATGGGCCGAATGGCTTAAATCTGCTCCTGTGCCTTGTGGTCTTATGGTCTTATGGTCTTATGGTCTATGACTTAAAAATTATGGCAATAAAATGAAGCAGTCAAAGTTCAAAGTAAATTTATCTTCAAAGTACATATATGTCACCTTATACAACCTTGAGATTCATTTTCTTGTGGATAAACTCAATAAATCCATAACAGAATCAATAAAAGACCGCACCAACTTGGGCATCTAACCAGTTTGAAGAAGACAACAAACTAGTCAAATACAAAAAGAAAGAAATAATAATAATAATAATAATAAAAATAAAGAATAAATACTGAGAACATGAGACCAAGAGTCATTAAAAGTGAATCCATAGGTTATGGGAACATTTCAATGATGGGACAATTGAAGTTGAGTGAAGTTATCCATTTTGGTTCAAGAACCTGATGGTTAAGGGTTATTAACTGTTCCTGAACCTGGTGGTGTGAGTCCCGAGGCTGTTGTACCTTCTTCTTGATGGTAGCCTTGAGAAGAGAGCATAACCTGGGTGATGGGGGTCGCTGATGATGGATGCTGCTTTCCTGTGACAATGCTTCATGTAGATGTGCTCAGTGGTGCGGAGAACTTTGATGGCTTCATTTCATCACTATAATTTTTAAGCCGTGATACAGGAGCAGAATTAAGCCATTCGGCCCCATCGAGTCTGCTCCACTGTTCCATCATGGCTGATTTATTATCCCTCTCAACCTCATTCTTCTGCCTTCTCCCCATAACTTTTGACACCTTGACGAATCAAGAACCGGTCTACCTCCGCTTCAAACATAATCAGTGACTGGGCCGTATTCACTACTATTTGTAGGGGTTTCCAGTCAAGGACATTGGTGTTTCCATACCAGGCTGTAATGCAGCCAGTTGATATGCTCTCCACCACACATCTTTAGAAGTGTGTCAAAGTTTTAAGTATCATGCCTAATTTTGCAAACTTCTAATGAAATGGAGGCATACAGTGCATTCTTCATAATTGTACTTATGTGCTGGGCCCAGGACGGGTCGTTCAAATGGTAACATTGAGGAATTTAAAGTTGCTGACCCTCTCCACCTCTGATCATTTGTTGAGGACTGGTTCTTGGACCTAAAAACATAGAAAACCTACAGCACAATACAGGCCCCTCCACCCACAAAGTTGTGCTGAACCTGTTCCGACCTTAGAAATGACTAGGCTTACCTATAGCCCTCTATTTTGCTAAGCTCCATGTACCCATCCAAAAATCTCTTAAAAGACCCTATTGTATCCGCCTCCACCACCGTTGCCGCCAGCGCATTCCATGCACTCACCACTCTCTGAGTAAAAAACTTACCCCTGACATCTCCTCTGTACCTACTCTGCAGCACCTTAAACCTGTGTCCTCTTGTGGCAACCATTTCAGCCCTGGGAAAAAGCCTCTGACTATCCACATGATCAATGCCTCTCATCATCTTATACAACTCTATCAGGTCACCTCTGATCCTCTGTCGCTCCAAGGAGAAAAGGCCAAGTTCACTCAACCTATTCTCATAAGGCATGCTCTCCAATCCAGGCAACATCCTTGTAAATCTCCTCAGTACCCTTTCTATGGCTTCCACATCCTTCCTGTGGTGAGGCAACCAGAACTGAGCACAGTACTCCAGGTGGGGTCTGACCAGGGTCCTATATAGCTGCAACATTACCGGTGGGCTCCTAAATTCAATTCCACAATTGATGAAGGCCAATACACCGTATGCCTTCTTAACCACAGAGTCAACCTGCGCAGCAGCAGCTTTGAGCGTCCTGTGGACTCGGACCCCAAGATCCCTCTGATCCTCCACACTGCCAAGAGTCTTGCCATTAATACTATATTCTGCCGTCATATTTGACTTACCAAAGTGAACCACTTCACACTTATTTGGATTGAACCCCATCTGCCACTTCTCAGCGCAGTTTTGCATCCTATCAATGTCCCGCTGTAATCTCTGACAGCCCTCCACACCATCCACAATACCTCCAACCTTTGTGTCATCAGCAAACTTACTAACCCATCCCTCCACTTCCTCATCCAGGTCATTTATAACAATCACGAAGAGTAAAGGTCCCAGAGGAAAGAGAAGCAGAATAAACGGTATAAAGACAGTAAGGTAGAAGGGCTGAAATGTGTGTACCTCAATGCAAGAAGCATCAGGATCAAAGGTGATGAACTGAGAGCTTGGATACATACATGGAATTATGATGTAGTGGCCATTACAGAGATTTGGCTGGCACCAGGGCAGGAATGGATTCTCAATATTCCTGGATTTCAGTGCTTTAAAAGGGATAGAGAAGGTGGAAAAAAGGAAGGAGGGGTGGCATTACTGGTCAGGGGTACTATTACAGCTACAGAAAGGGTGGGTAATGTAGCAGGATCCTCTTTTGAGTCAATATGGCTGGAAGTCAGGAACAGGAAGGGAGCAGTTACTCTACTGGGGGTATTCTATAAGCCCCCTGGTAGCAGCAGAGATACAGAGGAGCAGATTGGGAGGCAGATTTTGGAAAGGTGCAAAAATAACAGGGTTGTTATCATGGGTGACTTTAACTTCCCTAATATTGATTGGCACCTGATTAATTCCAAGGGTTTAGATGGGGCAGAGTTTGTTAAGTGTGTCCAGGACGGATTCCTGTCACAGTATGTGGACAGGCCAACCAGGGGGAATGCCATACTAGATCTAGTACTAGGTAATGAACTGGGTCAGGTCACAGATCTCTCAGTGGGTGAGCATCTGGGGGACAGTGACCACTGCTCCCTGGCCTTTATAATTATCATAGAAAAGGATAGAATCAAAGAGGACAAGAAAATTTTTAATTGGGGAAAGGCAAATTATGAGGCTATCAGGCTAGAACTTGCGGGTGTGAATTGGGATGATGTTTTTGCAGGGAAATGTACAATGGGCATGTGGTCAATGCTTAGAGATCTCTTGCAGGATGTAAGGGATAAATTTGTCCCGGTGAGGAAGATAAAGAATGGTAGGGTGAAGGAACCATGGGTGACAAGTGAGGTGGAAAATCTAGTCAGGTGGAAGAAGGCAGCATACATGAGGTTTAGGAAGCAAGGATCAGATGGGTCTATTGAGGAATATAGGGAAGCAAGAAAGGAGCTTAAGAAGGGGCTGAGAAGAGCAAGAAGGGGGCATGAGAAGGCCTTGGCGAGTAGGGTAAAGGAAAACCCCAAGGCATTCTTCAATTATGTGAAGAAAAAAAGGATGACAGGAGTGAAGGTAGGACCGATTAGAGATAAAGGTGGGAAGATGTGCCTGGAGGCTGTGGAAGTGAGTGAGGTCCTCAATGAATACTTCTCTTCGGTATTCACCAATGAGAGGGAACTTGATGATGGTGAGGACAATATGAGTGAGGTTGATGTTCTGGAGCATGCTGATATTAAGGGAGAGGAGGTGTTGGAGTTGTTAAAATACATTAAGACAGATAAGTCCCCGGCGCCTGACGGAATATTCCCCAGGCTGCTCCACGAGGCAAGAGAAGAGATTGCTGAGCCTCTGGCTAGGATCTTTATGTCCTCGTTGTCCACGGGAATGGTACCGGAGGATTGGAGGGAGGCGAATGTTGTTCCCTTGTTCAAAAAAGGTAGTAGGGATAGTCCGGGTAATTATAGACCAGTGAGCCTTATGTCTGTGGTGGGAAAGCTGTTGGAAAAGATTCTAAGAGATAGGATCTATAGGCATTTAGAGAATCATGGTCTGATCAGGGACAGTCAGCATGGCTTTGTGAAAGGCAGATCGTGTCTAACAAGCCTGATAGAGTTCTTTGAGGAGGTGACCAGGCATATAGATGAGGGAAGTGCAATGGATGTGATCTATATGGATTTTAGTAAGGCATTTGACAAGGGTCCACACGGTAGGCTTATTCAGAAAGTTAGAAGGCATGGGATCCAGAGAAGTTTGGCCAGGTGGATTCAAAATTGGCTTGTCTGCAGAAGTCAGAGGGTGGTGGTGGAGGGAGTACATTCAGATTGGAGGATTGTGACTAGTGGTGTCCCACAAGGATCTGTTCTGGGACCTCTACTTTTCGTGATTTTTATTAACGACCTGGATGTGGGGGTAGAAAGGTGGGTTGGCAAGTTTGCAGACGACACAAAGGTTGGTGGTGTTGTAGATAGTGTAGAGGATTGTCAAAGATTGCAGAGGGACATTGATAGAATGCAGAAGTGGGCTGAGAAGTGGTAGATGGAGTTCAACCCGGAGAAGTGTGAGGTGGTACACTTTGGAAGGACAAACTCCAAGTCAGAGTACAAAGTAAATGGCAGGATTCTTGGTAGTGTGGAGGAGCACAGGGATCTCGGGGTACATGTCCACAGATCCCTGAAAGTTGCCTCACAGGTGGATAGGATAGTTAAGAAAGCTTATGGGGTGTTAGCTTTCATAAGTCGAGGGGTAGAGTTTAAGAGTCGCGATGTAATGATGCAGCTCTATAAAACTCTGGTTAGGCCACACTTGGAGTACTGTGTCCAGTTCTGGTCACCTCACTATAGGAAGGATGTGGAAGCATTAGAAAGGGTACAGAGGAGATTTACCAGGATGCTGCCTGGTTTAGAAAGTATGCATTATGATCAGAGATTAAGGGAGCTAGGGCTTTACTCTTTGGAGAGAAGGAGGATAAGAGGAGACATGATAGAGGTGTACAAGATAATAAGAGGAATAGATAGAGTGGATAGCCAGCGCCTCTTCCCCAGGGCACCACTGCTCAATACAAGAGGACATGGCTTTAAGGTAAGGGGTGGGAAATTCAAGGGGGATATTAGAGGAAGGTTTTTTACTCAGAGAGTGGTTGGTGCGTGGAATGCACTGCCTGAGTCAGTGGTGGAGGCAGATACACTAGTGAAGTTTAAGAGACTACTAGACAGGTATATGGAGGAATCTAAGGTGGGGGCTTATATGGGAGGCAGGGTTTGAGGGTCGGCACAACATTGTGGGCCGAAGGGCCTGTACTGTGCTGTACTATCCTATGTTCTATGTAGAACATACCCCTGAGGCACTCCACTGGTGACCAACCTCCATGCAGAATATGACTCGTCTTCAACCACTCTTTGCCTTTTCTGGGCAAGCCAGTTCTGAATCCACAAAGCAATATCCCCTTGGATCCCATGCCTCCTTACTTTCTCAATAAGCCTTGCATGGGGTACCTTATCAAATGCCTTGCTGAAATCCATATACACTACATCTACTGCTCTTCCTTCATCAATATTTTTAATCACATCCTCAAAAAATTCAATCAGGCTCGTAAGGCACAACCTGCCCTTGACAAAGCCATGCTGACTATTCCTAATCATATTATACCTCTCCAAATGTTCATACATCCTGCCTCTCAGGATCTTCTCCAACAACTTACCAACTACTGAAGTAAGACTCACTGGTCTATTATTTCCTGGGCTATCCCTACGCCTTTTCTTGACAAAGGGAACAACATCCGCAACCCTCCAATCCTCCAGAACCTCTTCTGTCTCCATTGATGATGCGAAGATCATCGCCAGAGGCTCAGCAATCTTCTCCGTCGCCTCCCACAGTAGCCTGGGGTGCATCTCATCTGGTCCCAGTGACTTATCCAACTTGATGCTTTCCAAGAGCTCCAGCACATCCTCATTCTTAATATCTACATGCTCAAACTTTTCACTCTGCTGCAGGTCATCACTACAATCACCAAGCTCCTTTCCATAGTGAATACTGAAGTATTCATTAAGTACCTCTGCTATTTCCCCTGGTTCCATACATACTTTCCCACTGTCACACTTGATAGGTCCTGTTCTTTCACATCTTATCCTCTCACCCTGCACATGCTTGTAGAATGCCTTGGGGTTTTCCTTACTCCTGCCCACCAAGGCCTTCTGATGGCCCCTTCTGGCTCTCCTACTTTCCTTCTTAAGCTCCTTCCTATTAGCCTTATAATCTTCTAGATCTCTAACATTACCTAGCTCTCTGAACCTTTTGTAAGCTTTTCTTTTCTTCTTGACTAGATTTATTACAACCTTTGTACACTACGGTTCCTGTACCCTACCATAACTTCCCTGTCTCATTGGAACGTACCTATGCAGAACTCCACACAAATATCCCCTGAGTGTTTGCCACATTTCTTCCGTACTTTTCCCTGAGAGCAACTGTTCCCAATTTAAGCTTCCAATTTCCTGCCTGATAGCCTCATAATTCCCCTTACTCCAATTAAATGCTTCTCTAACTTGTTTGTTCCTAACTCTCTCCAATGCTATTGTAAAGGAAGTAGAATTATGACACTATCTTCAAAATGCTCTCCCACTGAGAGATCTGACACCTGACCAGGTTCAGTCTGTCAGTACAGTCTGTCCTCTTGTGGGCTTATCTGCATATTGTGTCAAGAAACCTTCCTGAACACACCTAACAAACTCCACCCAATCTAAGCCCCTTGCTCTAGGGCAGGGGTCCCCAACCTTTTTTGCACTGCGGACCGGTTTAATATTGACAATATTCTTGTGGACTGGCCAACCCGGGGAGGGGGTAGGGTTGCCAACAGACAAGAGTAGCAGTCAAATATGTTGTGTTTACCCTGAGAAAGACTGCAATGACCATGAAGCCTTGCGCGGGCACCAGTGCGCATGCGTGTACGTGCCGATTTTTTTCTACAAATTGTTTTTGGCCATTCTATTTGGGGGGGGGGTGTTAATCACAACCGGAATATAGGTGGTAAGTGGCTAATACACTCAATTTCGTTTCTAAAAGGGTTTATCTAACGAATTTAATATTAAACACACAGCGCATATTTTCCTCGCATGAATATAGTGATAAGTCAATTATCAGGGGAGCTTGAAGTAAGTGCTGAACGAACTTCCAGTAGAAGTGGTAGAGGCAGGTTCGATATTATCATTTAAAGAAAAATTGGATGGGTATATGGACAGGAAAGGAATGGAGGGTTATGGGCTGAGTGCAGGTCGGTGGGACTAGGTGAGAGTAGCGTTCGGCACGGACTAGAAGGGCTGAGATGGCCTGTTTCCATGCTGTAATTGTTATATGGTTATATAAGTCACTTATAAGTCAATAGCATCATAACATTTTAAGTAACGTTTAGATATTAAACACACAGCACATATTTTCCCTGTATGAACGTATAAAATCATTGGAACACACAAATACTGCTGAATCAGTGGGAGCCCTGGGCTTGTTTCCCTGCAACAAGATGGTCCAGTCGAGGGGTGATGGGAGACAGCGATACTCGAAGGGGGTTCCTTGTGTCCAGTCTATTCTGCAACTTAGTTTTCGATGCATTCATCGCAGAGATGTGTTGGAAATAGAAGAAACGTTTTCAGTGCTTTCGTGGCTATCTCAGGATATTTAGCCTTGACTTTGATCCAGAATGCCGGCAGAGATGTTATGTCAAACATACTTTTCAGCCTGCCGTCACTTGCAAGCTCGAGGAGATGACCTCCTTCCCGCACTGACATGGACGACGCGTGTGTATTGACCTCGTGTGCGTAATGACCACGCGTGCGTTCAAGCTCAACAGTGGGTGTGACAGGGAATGAGGAAAGGTGCAGCTGACTCATATCGCCAAATCATATCGTTTCCTCACAGCCCAGTAGCACATGCTTTGCGGCCCGGTACCAGTCCACGGCCCGGTCGGTGGGGACCGCTGCTCTAGGGAGATGCCAATGGATATTTGGGAAATTAAAATCTCCTATTACGACGACTCTGTTATTATTACACCTTTCCAGGATCTGTTTCCCTATCTGCTCCAGCGGATGCCCAGTACCTCTGGTTTCCTCCTCCTGATGTCAATAATTAGCTCATTGATCTTGCTGACATTGAGGAAGAGGTTGTTGTTGTGGCACCACTCAACCAGATTTTCAATCTCCCTTCTATATGCTGATTCCTCGCCACCTTTGATTCAGTCAAGCAGGTAAGTGTTCTTTGGGCTGTTTCTTGTAGATGAGGTGGGGCAGAAATCTTTACCCCCCCACCGTCACTAAGTCTCTCATTTCTCTTTTGCGGCTAACAGAGCATCCTCTCTCCAAGTCCTAACTCCCAAACTCATGCTGTTGTCCTTGCAGTGTTCTGGGGCTCAGCCATCTACCACTGAACCTTAATCACACCTCCTTCCTGCTTACTGATAACTTCTGTCTTCACCAACAACCACAGACATTGCTCTCCCCACTGAAAGGCTCTGGAAAGCGCTACAGTTACTTCTGTGACCACAAAATTTCCAGTGCCCTCTGCATGAACTATTAGCCTATTCCTTTGTAAGTATTAGATTTAGTGAACAAGCACTTGTTTTTAATACTTTCTAATTTTTCATTTCCTTTAACTTCAGTGTTATGGTGGACAACTAGAAAAATGCCAACGTTCAACCTTCCTGGTGATCTTACTTTAATTGATGGGATTTGGAAGGCTTCCTGACAATGCTGCATTCCGCTCCACTCTTCATTTGCTCTGCCTTGAGTTCTGGGAATTTAATCGATCCAGGTGCAGAAACGGGAATGTTTGCTCCATTGCATTTACTGTAGAGATATTTAGAGAGGCATAACTCATTGGGTATTCTACACAGATCTGGGTCAAAGACTGTGGAGTGAAGAAGTGCTCCAGAAATCTGGGTACAAAATCTAGCCTGGCAGTTGGCCAAAGAACCCAGAAATGTTGCATTGTTGAAAGCACCATATTTAGAGATATTAAACTGAGTTTCTTTTATCCTCTAAGGTGTATATGTAAGATCACATAGCATTATTTAAAAAAGAAAAAGAAAAGTGGAAGGAGTTAAGATGCTATGTAAACAGCTTAAATTCCTCTCTTTCATGTCTCTGTTTTTCCCTTTTCAAAGTGGCTGGGTTCTATCAAGGTCCCTGATCTGCACCAGCACTCAAGCCACTTTTTTTTCATGGTAGTGAGTTCCTGTTCCTGGAGCTCACCGACCAACCGGCCGTTCTCCGGCATCCTCTGGGCGCGGCATGGAAGACGCCGAGGTGCGGCTCTGTGCGGCCCAGCGGTTGCGATTCCAGGCTGGTGCCACCGCCATGCTGGAGATGGATCATCAGGATTTTGCGGCGGTGGATTCTGTGGACGGAGATCTTTGTAGTGGAGCAACAGTTCTCTCTCTCTCTCTCTCTCTCTCTCGATGGTAGGGGGAGTTTGCTGCCGGTCCTCAAGTCAGAGAATCTTGGAATAAAATGTGACGTGGCAGACTGTAACACTGTAACAGCGACTGTTACTCTCCTCTTTTACTGTGTAATGGGTGACACCTCTCTATATCTTGCTAGTGAAAGATCAAGGGAGCCTGTTGACTGCAGATTATGGTCTCTCTTTGGGGGCTTTGCTGTTACTTGGTGAATGGTGGGCTCTGACAGTTCCTGCTAAAATGGATGGGGGGAGAGGGAGGTGGTTGATGCTTTGCTGCTGCTTCTGCATAGGAGGGGGGAGAGGGGACTTTGGGGCTCTAACACTTTTCTGCCGTTCATTCTTTTGGAGCTCTTCTGTTCATCGTGGATGTCTGTGAAGAGAAAAAATTGCAGGTGGTATACTGTATACATTCTCTGTTAAAAATTGGAACCGTTTGAACCATTTGAGATTGTTCTAGTCTTCAATCGAATACAAGGAGACAATACACTGTTAAGGGCAAGACTCTTAACAGTGTTGCTGTGCAGCGAGATCTTTGGGGTCCAGGTTCATAGCTCCATGAAAGTGACCACACAGGTCCATAGGGTGGTTATGAAGGCTTATGGAATGCTTGCTTTTATTAGTCGAGGCATTGAGTTCAAAAGTCAAGAGGTTATGTTGCAACTTTAAAAAGCTCTGGTTAGGCCACATCCGGCATATTGCATACAGTTCTCCCCACCCCACTATAGGAAGGATGTTGAGGCTTTGGAGAAGATGGAGAGGAGGTTTATCAGGATGCTGCCTGGATTAGAGGACATGTGCTATCACAAGAGTCTGGGCAAACTTAAGCTGTTTTCTTTGGAGCAGCAGAGGATGAGGGTAGATCTGATAGAGGTTAAGAAGATTATGAGAGGCATAGGTAGAGAAGACAAGGAGTATCTTTTTCCTAGGGCAGAAAACTCAAAAACCAGAGGGCATACATTGGTGAGAGAGGGTAGGTTCAAAGAGGATGTGAGGGGTGAGTTTTTTACTCAGAGAGTGGTGGATGCCTGAAATGTGCTGCCTGGTATGGTGGTGGAGGCAAACACATTAGAGGCCTTTATGAGATATTTAGATAGGCACATGAATGTGAGGAAGATGGGGTTATATGGGCATTGTTTAGGTAGGAGGAGTTAGTTTGTGGGAGGGGGGTTGATTTACTTTTTAGTTGGTTCTACACAATATTGTGGGCTGTAGGGCCTGTTCCTGTGCTGTAATATTCTATGTTCTATAATTCTTTGAGACAAAGAACTATCAGAGGTAAAGTTTAGCGATAGATGATAAATTATAGCAAAATGCTGGTCAAGATTTTCGGTTCAGGTGGGAGTTGAAACCAGCTTTGCTGTGGTCATCAACATAATTCCAATTAGGACTGAATGAAAGAACATCCCACAGTATTCCTAAAACAGATAATGCTGTTCTTTTCACATTGTTGTGCACAAAGACTGCAGCTGGCATTTTTCTACATTTGAACAGTAGCTATGTTTATAAAGCATCCATAACAATCTTTTTACATACTGCTTTTAACATGGCAAAATATCCCAATGTTTGTCACTATAATTTGAGGTTGAACTGCTTAGAGGTATCTTAAAGTTATGGTAGAAATACACAGGCCTTTCTTTTCTTTCCTTAGTAACCTTGTGAAAAGTTTCAGACACTTTGTGGGATATCAACAAAATACGTAATTAATAAAAAATATTGGAAGAGAAATTGGTGTATCACGGGTGATTCAGATGGGCGAAACAGATTAGTGTTGGGAGCTGGGGGACTCATTGAAAACGTGTCTCATAAGGTACTGCATGCAAGGGTGCTATGAAAAGGAGAGCGACTGATCGTGTGTAGCAACGCCTCTTTAGAGCAAAGGACAGAAATATCCAGTGGGGGCAGGGGAAGTCCATTCTTGTTACCTTGTTAAATACTTGAAAGCTTCTGCATTCTCACTAGACCCAAAGAACAGAACTATCACTTTAATAACACAAGAACTTCCAAATAGTTTGCCAACGAGCAATTGCTGCTTTGCTTTGCCTTAACAAAGGTTTTTTTCTCTTTTAAGGGAGAACATTGTCCCTCTGAATGCCATATGTTGATCGCCAGGTAGCCATTCAGATTTCAAGTCCATTTTCCTGTCTAATTTTCCATGTGTGGGAGTTCATGTGATTTAGAAGAACGGCTTGTGTTTGTTGAGCTTAGTGTACCCTTCCCACCCACTTCACACCCTTTCATACCTTACAGCTGCAGCTACTGCAGGATCATAAAATCACTCCTGCTATGTCACCATTTGCAGCGTTCAGCTTTTCTGAGAGACATACTGATGCAAATAGTTTCTGCTACTGAGCTGGTACTTTATTCAGACATAACTAACAACAAACTCTTTCAGACTTGCTCTGCTAACGTTGTAGCAGCCACAATCTCCCAGGCTGCTTCTCTCAGCACTGACAAGTGGAACTGGAGAGCATGGGTTTTCTCTGGTTTCCTTTCACAGTCCACAGAAGTACTGGTTATTGTAAATTGTCCGGTGATGAAGCTAGGGTTAAGTCAGGGGTTGCTGGCGGTGTGTCTCAAAGGGCTGGAAAGGCCAATTCCATGCTGTATACCTAAATAAATAAAAAATAAATAACTCAACGAGTATGATTAGTTATTGCAAATATATCGGTTGTCACTGCACATAATCAGTGCCAGTAGTAGCCACATGGATCAGCAATTTTGCTTCTAAAGGGGAAAGCACGGCTAAGTAGATTAGCTCTCAGCAGAGACCACAGTCTGCGTGTAATAACGTCCGTTTATAAATTTGCCTCATTAGTGTCAATAATTTGAGAAGTGGGAGAATTAGCTCCAAAGCAAATTAAATTGATATTTTTCCTTTGGCTAGCAGTTCATTCCATATCTCCAAGCATTCATGTGGTTCAAAAAATCTCCTTCAAAACTATACCCTTGATCTAATAATCTACAGGTCATCCCTGCGTCAGGAATTTCCACAGAGTTCCTGCTCCAGAATTTTAGTAGAACAGGATAAAATAATCCATGTAAATATATACCTAAGATTTCAACTATACAGTAGTTCTATTGAAGTTATGGCACAGGAGTGGGGGTACTTCAAAGGAAATTCCCAGAGCACTTCAACATGAAATCTGGGTGGTTCTAGTGGGAAAAATTATAAGGAGTGGCAAATATCAATTATGTGTAGAAAGCCAATAATAATGTGTTGACTCAGTCTCCGATAAGGTACCTGGCATGCAATTTTGAAGGTCAGAAAATTAGATAAAGATTCCTGTTGAAGTTCAATAAGTTTTTTTTTTGCCATTGAGTTTCTTATTTTACCTTCTCACATTCTTACATTAAATAAAATTTTAGTTAGAAATTACAGCAGTCGATAACTATTTATCCTTAACATAAGCACAGCCATAATCTCACCTGTCTGCTCTACTCACATATTGTATTACTTTGATTCTTTTTGTAACTGGGCAGCAAATCTACTTTTTAATGTTGACATAGAAACGTAGATATTCTTGCAGTGTAGAAGTAAATGAGTGCTATTGTATTGGTAGCTTGTTACATACACTGCTGAATATCCAGTTCCTCTGTAATTATGAAACTAGATGTTGAGCAGGAACTATGCCTGCTGTCAGAAGGACTACCACCTTTTTGCACTGTTAATTAAAATTGATATTTACCTCAGGGGCACCTGCTTTGCCTGTGACCCAAGTAGCTGGAAACAATACAGATAATCTTAGTAAAGAGGCAATGATTTTGTGAACATGGTGCTCGGGTAACGCTGTAAACTGCTTCCCTGAAGGGAACCGCAGGCATCAGGTCAATTTGCAACTGTAGCTATATAACCAGAAATGCATATCCAACAAGTGAGACCCACCTCCTGGAACTAAGGTGGAAATGGCATAAGGAAATGTAAAATAAAGCATTTTGTTTATTACTAGGTATGGAAATATGTATGCACTTGAAAAGCTATGAAGAGGCTGAAATTGCCCTAGGCATCTGATGGAAGATCTTATTTTAGGATTTGATATGCTCCTTGTACAACTGAATCCTCGATCACAGACACCAGTCAGTTTGAATTGGCAACAACATCTCCTCCACGCTCTCTATCAGCCAGCACAGGTGTACCACAAGGCTGTGCTCAGCCCCATGCTCTAGGTGCTCTGCACTTATGACTGTGTGACGAAACACAGCTTCAATACCATACTCAAGTTTGCTAATGACACCACAGTCATGGACCAAATTAAAGGTGGTGAAGAATCAGCCTATAGGAGGGAGATTGAAAATCTGGCAGAGTGGTGCCATAACTACAAACTTTAACTGAATGTCAGCAAGATCAAGGAGCTAATTATTGACTCCAGGAGGAGGAAACCGGAAGTCCATGAGCCAGTCCTCATCAGAGGGTAAGAAGTGGAGAGGATCAGCAACTTTAAATTCCTCAGTTTTACCATTTTGGAGGACCTGCCCAGGGCCCAGCACGTAAGTGCAATTACTAAGAAAGCACAGCAACGCCTCTTCTTCCTCAGGAGTTTGTGAAGACTTTTTTTTAACGCTGACTGGTGAGTGTGTGGAATGGGCTGCCGGCGACGGTGGTTGAGGCGAATACGATAGGGTCTTTTAAGAGACTCCTGGATAGGTACATGGAGCTTAGAAAAATAGAGGGCTATGGCAAACCCTAGTAATTTCTAAGGTAGGGACATGTTCGGCACAACTTTGTGGGCCAAAGGGCCTGTATTGTGCTGTAGGTTTCCTATGTTTCTATGTTCCCATGTTAAGATTTGGCATGACATTTAAAATGTTGGCTAACTTCTATAGATGTGTAATAGAGAGTATATTGACGTGCTACATCACAACCTGGTATGGCATCACCAATACTCTTGAATGGAACATCCTACAAAAAGTAGTGGATACTTTCCTGTCCACACACATAAAACCCTCCCTACCATTGAGCTGTATCTACATGAAGCATTGTTGCTGGAAAGCAGCATCCATCATCAGAGGCCCTCACCACCCAGGACGTGGTCTCTTCTAGTTGCTACCATCAGGAAGAAGGTACAGGAACGTCAGGAGCCTCACCAGCAGGCTTAGGAACAGTTATTACCCCCCAACCAACAGGCTTGTGACCCAAAGGAGATGCTGCCACTCAACTTCACTTGCCCATTATTGAAATGTTCCCACAACCTATGGAGTCATTTTCAAGGACTCTTCATCTCATGTTCTTGATATTTATTGGTTATTAATTTATTATTATTATTTCTTACTTTTTATATATGAACAGCTTGTCTTCTACACACTGGTTGAATGTTCAGGTCGGTGTGGTCTTTCATTGATTCCATTATAGTTATTATTCCATTGTGAACTTATTGAGAATGCCTGCAAGAAAATGAATCTTCGTGTTGTATATGGTGACATCTTATGATTGTGATAATAGATCTACTTTGATAAGCTACTGTCCCCTCAGATTGAGAATTAGGGTCAGAATAAGGCTTTGTATCACTGTCTTATATGATATGAAATATGTTTTGTGACAGCAGTACAATGCAAGGCCATAAAATTACTATAAATTCAGAAAAAGAGGATTAAGGAGGCAGTGTTCATGGGTTCAAACTCTTGTACTTATCCCTGATGGTAGTAAGCAGAAGAGGGCTTGTTCTAGATGGTGAACGTTCTGAGAAGGATGCTATCTTGTTGAGGTACTGCCCCTTGAAGATGTTTTTGATGGTGAGGAGGGCTGTGCCTGTGATGGAGCTGGCTGAGTCTATAATTTTCTATA
The DNA here is from genome assembly GCF_030028105.1 of Mobula birostris. Classification (NCBI taxonomy): domain Eukaryota; kingdom Metazoa; phylum Chordata; class Chondrichthyes; order Myliobatiformes; family Myliobatidae; genus Mobula; species Mobula birostris. The sequence goes on along the minus strand of NC_092373.1, from coordinate 113,881,717 downwards.
GTCTTTTGTGATCTGGTGCATTGGAGCCTCTGTTCCCGGCTATAATGCAACCAGCAACCTGCTCTCCACCGTACAGCTTTGGCAGGGGCTCCGAACCTTTTAAATGCCATGGACCCTGCCATTAACCGAGGGGTCTGTGGACCCCAGGGTTGTGAACCCCTGGTTTATAAGAATTTGCAAGTCTTCAGTGACATGCCAAATCTCCTCAAATTCCTAATAAAGTTGAGCCACTGGCATGTCTTCTTCATGATTACTTCAATGTATTAGGCCCGTGATACATCTTCTGAGATGTTGTCACCCAGGAACTTAAAGCCATTTCCATGACTGACCCCTCAATGAGGAATGGTGTGTATTCTCCTAAAATCCCCTTCCTAAATCCACAATGAGATTAGCTCTTTCTTTTTGAAAGAAGTATCAGCAGCCCTTCCATCAAAGCAATGGTAAATATAGACATTGCTGGGATTACTGGGAGAATTAGTGAAAGGCAGGAAATATGAAGAATTGGAAGTTTGCATCTCACTGCTGTGGTTGACAAAGGATGATGATAAGTTTAATGGGAGATCAGGACAGAAATATGCTGAAAATCAAAACTCATGTGCTGGAAATTGCAGCCAGAAAGGTAAAATGCTGGATACACTCACTGCCTTACAGGACCATTTTCCCTCATTTTCCACTTCTGTCCACACTTCAAGCTGGGTGCAATATTGGGGGGAAAGGTTTATGTCAAGTTGTAATGCCCAGAATGATGTCAATTATAAGGAAATTTACAACAGAACATCTCCTTTATTCACTAGATGCAGAAGTTCATGTAAGGCAAACTGCTCTTGTGCCAAAGTGAGGCTACCCTCAGGATGGAGGAGCAACACCTTATATTCCATCTGGGTAGCCTCTAACCTGATGACATGAAAATCTATTTCTCCTCATGGTAAAAAAAAATTGCCCCCTCGCTCTTCCTCTGTTCCCCACTCTGACCCTTTACCTCTTCTCTCACCTGCATATTATTTCCCCCGGGTCCTATCCTCCTTCCTTATCTTTCTCCTATGGTTCAATTTCCTCTTCAATTAGATTCCTTCTTCTCCAGCCCTTCACCTTTCCCACCCTCTTGGCTTCACCTATCACCTTCCACCACCTTTTTATTCTAGCATCTTCTCCTTCCTTCTCAGTCCTGAAAAAGGGTCACATCCTGAAACATCAACTATTTATTAATTTCCATCAATGCTGCCTGACCTGCAAGTTCCTGCAGCATTTTGTATGGGTTGCTTTGGTTTATGCTGATATAAGAACAGTCTCAGAATAATTCTCAGCCTGATTTCCCATTATACATTGAGTGGTAGTTGGTAGAAAACATGGAGATTTGGATTTTTTGTGTAATTTTTCAGATTTTCACCCTCTTCTTCCAAAGTCAGAGTTTGAGAGTGGAGTTTGGTGGGGGTATGGTCAGTTAGACATTACAAGGTGAGCCGTCAGCACTTGCAGGATAATTTTGCTCAAGAAAATATGACTGATTTTTTACAGCACCATTACCGGCAATGATGAGGAGGAATAGGTTTTCCATCCATTGTAGAAACTCTATGATTTTCATGCCACTGATTTCAGGCTGATTCTACAACAGATGGATGATCTGCTTTGCTAAAACACCACAGAGGCAACAAAATATCGTTGAGATGTCTGCATCAATCCCTTTTTAGTTATAAGAGTGGCTATAAAGAGAAATCAATATCTATTAAAGGTGAGAGTGATTGAGATGAAAGAAATACATTTTTATTTCAAATGAACTAAACTAACTTCTGTGAGACGGGTACCTTAAATGCAACTTGGCTTGTAGCCTTTTTTGTGGAACAAATGTCTGGAACAATATAAGTAAATATACTACCCCATGTAACCTCATGCTCTGTACCTATAATTACAAGTGAAGCCATAAAGTACCTTTGCCACTTTCTCCTCAAGTAAAAATCACTATTTAATTGAAACAAAACATGCAATCACAGTGAGTGTTATTCAGACATGCTGGTGGCTGACACTAATCTCCAGGCCTTCACAAAATATTGCAGATGCTGGGAACCAGAGCAAAATAAGGTGCTGCTGGAGGGTCTCATTGGACAGTCTATATTTTAGGTCAAGATCTTTAATCTGGTGCCACACATGAGGCTGCAAGTTACAAGTCCATGGTATTACAGGAAAGATTCTGACATGGATAAAGCAGTAACTGATTGGCAGGAGGCAAAGAGTGGGAATAAAGGGAGTGTTTTCTGGTTGGCTGCCAGTGAATAGTGGTGTTCCACAGGGTCTATGTTGGGACCAATTCTTTTTACGTTTACGTTAATGATTAGTGACAGAATTGATGGCTTTGTTGCAAAGTTTGCAGACGATATGAAGATAGTTTGAGGGTAGGTAGTTTTGAGAAAGTAGAGAAGCTACAGAAGGACTTAGACTGATTAGGAGAATAGGCAAAGAAGTGGCAGATGGAATACAGTGTCAGGAAGTGTATGGTCATGCATTTTGGTAGAAGAAATGAAAAGGTTGACTATTTTCTAAATTGAGAGAAAATACAAAAAATCTGAGGCACAAAGGGACTTCGGAGTCCTTGTGCAAGATTCCCTAAAGGTTAATTTGCAGGTTGAGTCAGTGGGGAGGAAGGCAAATGTGATGTTAGCATTTATTTTAAGAGGACTAGAATATAAAAGCAAGGATGTGATGTTGAGAATTTACAAAGCACTGGGGAGGCCTCACTTGGGGTATTGTAGCAGTTTTCAGCCTCTTAGAAAAGATATTCTGAAATGGAAGAGGGTTCAAAGGAGGTTCACTAAAATGATTCCAGAATTGAATGGCTTGTGATAAGAAGAGCATTTGATAGTTCTGGGCCTGTTTTCACTATAATTCAGAATTGAAACCTATGGAATAGTGAAAGGCCGAGATAGATGTTTCCTATGATGTGACAGTCTAAGACCAGGGGACACAGTCTGAGAATAGAGGGTAGATGAGAAAGATTTTCTTTAGCCAGTGAATGGTGAATCTGTGAAATTTGTTGCCACAGGTGGCTGCAGAGGCCAATTCATTATGAATATTTAAGGCAGAAGTTGATAGGTTCTCGATTGGTCGAGACATGAGGGTTACAGGGGCAAGGCAGGAGATTGGGGCTGAGAGGAAAAATGGAACAGCCATGATGAAATGGTGAAAAAGACTCGATAGGCCTAATGGCCTAATTCTGCTCATATATCTTAAGATGTACATATATCACAGATCATTGAAATGGTATTTCTTCAGTGATCTGACAATGGTATTGTCTGTATGATGCCAATTATGTTGAAGTGTACTTTAATTTAGGTAACTGGTTATTGGATTGTATATGTTAGTAATAAAAAAAATCACTGAAATTTTTTTTGGACTGTTATACTTGTCAGGCATATTAAATGTCAGCATTACTGTAGTTGCACCAAAGTCTAAATGTTATTGTATTTGAATAATAAATTATCCAGCAATATTTTCTTTTAACTTAAAATATGTCACAGCTTAATTACACAAAACAAAATATTGTGGATTTTTAAAAGTATGCAAAATTATTATTATCATTGACAGATCTCTGCTGATATTAACTAAGGGATCAAACCTGGGTTAATGATGAGGGTAGAAGAACAATTTGGGTACAGCAATGTGAGATATCTGAAAAGGATGAGGTACAAATACAGGAGAAACTCAGGAGAAAATACTAATAACAATAACAGTGTTCAAAAGATATCACTGGGGGATTCACGTCAAAGTTCCACAGTCGTGCTGCATCTGGTTGAGAATATTATTGGACAATTAAACAGTTATCCGCTACAAGGAGAGCTTCATGTTTATCTATGGTGCTGTTTTTTTAGATTAGATTATGAGGTCACTCAGTCCTCATTTATTGTCATTTAGAAATGCATGCATGCATTAAGGAATGATACAATGTTCCTCCAGAGTGATATCACAAAACAGGACAAACCAAAGACTAACACTGACAAGACTACATAATTATAACATATAGTTACAGCGGTGCAAAACAATACTATATTTTGATAAAGAGCAGACCATGGGCATGGTAAAAAGAAATCTCCAAGTTCTGATCGACTCCTGATAGTCCCTGATAGCAGGCAGCCGAAGGGAGAAACTCTCTCTGCCATAAACCTCCAGGCACCGACAGCTGTCGATGCATTAGAAGCACCCGACCACAGCTGACCCTGAGTCCGTCTGAAAACTTCGAGCCTCTGACCAGTCCTTCGACACTGAGCACCGAGCACCATCTCTGCCGAGCGCTTCGACTCTGTCCCTGCCACCTAGCAACAAGCACAGCCGAGGACTCGGGGCCTTCCCCTCCAGAGATTCTGGATCACACAGTAACAGTGGCGGCGAAAAAGGCATTTCAGAAGTTTCTCCAGAAGTTCCTCCATTCTCTCACGTCTGTCTCCATTAAATCAGGATTGTGCACGACACCCTACTTGACAGATTACAGATATCATTCACCGGAGTAGCTGCGCAAGCTGTGTCGTGCTGCCATCTTCTCCTCCTCCTCCTGTTCAGGAGTATTCTGGAGTTATGTGAACATAGCAGATATTAATTCAAATAAGAACTAGTCTTCAGATCTTAATATGGAATGCAAACTGCAAGCAGTAAATTCAAGTTAAAGACCTACCTTTGCACTGTCTGTAGAGCACAGGCTGGCCCGCAGACAAAGAGATATGGTTTGCAAAATGGTGACCATGAGACAATCACATATGCACCAGCCAACTGTTCCAACTGTTAAAACAATGGGTTTGTGTTAATTGGCCTATATCAAACCAGGCAATATGAGCTAAGCAACACACATCAAAGTTGCTGGTGAACGCAGCAGGCCAGGCAGCATCTCTAGGAAGAGGTACAGTCGACGTTTCGGGCCGAAACCCTTCGTCAGGACTAACTGAAAGAAGATCTAGTAAGAGATTTGAGATTCAAATATGGGGAGAGATATCCAGTCTTCCTGAAAATGCTGAAGGAAGGCCTGAGCTCAGGATAGATTTGGGGAATAGCAGTGATATCGACCTCCCCCATGATAGTATCGTGGGCTGGTGAGAGAGACCAGAGCAGAGGGAGGAACAGCCGTAAAACACTGTAGTTAATGTAGTTGCTGTGAAAAGACAGAGGACTTCCTTTCTGTGTCAGAACCCAGGGTACCTAGCATGGGAGTGCCAGAATAGATGTAGAAGGGTAAAGGAGATTCTGTGATGCATCTGTGGCCTATTGGATCATGGCTGAAGGTAGTGTCCTAAAAAGAGAGAACGGTGTGAGGATCGCTCACCAAAACAGGCAGATATGACAGCAACAACCTCTCTGTCCAATCTGACTGCTGACCAGATCGTAGAGCTGGTAAGAACAGCACACAGGTCAAACAACAGCTGGTGGTAGCCTCCATTGCCATGGACATACACAAGAAGTTTATCAGGAGTCTGGCAATGTGATACGTTAGTAGACACAGGATCAACAGCGTTGATAACTGATCTACCCTTTCCCACCACTAGAGAGGTGACTTACATTTACAGTTCAGGGGTTGAAACAATGAGGGTGGAGAGAAATTACCACAGGTACTTCTAATTGAGGGACAGCTGCTTCCTGTAGATTTTGGGGTATGTCCAAACAATGAAGGTACTTGCCTTGGGATAGACACAGTGAGCAAGGCAGGTGCTATCATAGATTCCAGAAAAGCAGAAATAACAAGGACAAGATAGGGACAGCAAACAGAGCAGACAACATGGCCCACAGAGAGACAGCAGTCCCAAGCAGGGACAGGAGATAGGACAATGTGTGTGAATCATGTAAGGAAGTCCCATGAGCAGGAGCCAACCAGAGTCAAAAGCTGTTGATGCAGCCAGTGGCAGCACAGAACTCGGCTTAAACAGCACGATTCACTTTCCTGTCTCCCTCACAGACAGAACAATGGTTCAAGTCCACTCAATAATAATGTAATTACAGAGAATATAAGTGATAAATACCAGCTTGCTGCATTGTATCTGACCACTCCTGATGGAAGGAGACCTGTGGATGAAAGGAACAGAAATGCAAATACAGAAGACACAGAGAGAGCGCATCAGCAAGCCATAGAGTGTTAAAGTGCAGCGGTAATGGTACTTTGTAATGACGACTGGATCTAGAGGGTAGATAATTAGTTATATAAATCAGGATTGAAAAATATTGGGAAAATGTTGGGCAGGGACATCAAGTTCTACGACCTCAATGGCAAGGCAGACTAAGAAAGAGAATAAATTGTGCATAGTGTCTGAATACAGCCACCCCAGCCTGAATGGTAGTGAAAACAAATTAGCTGGGCCATTTCAGTTGTTGAGCCAGTTATTGAAAAGTCAGTCTGGGAGGAGTCGCCACCAGGGTGAGGTCCTTGCAGTCTTTCCAACAGAGACCACACCAAACCCTGCTGTAGGTTGATCAAAAGGACTGAGCGAATTACTGTCAGATTATTCTGACAATCCACTGTTGTGGCATGGAGTGTGAACCGTTACCACTGAACCTGATACAAATACCTTGCTGATAACCCTGCACACAGAGCAACTACAGATAGCCACTGCTGAGTTTCAGCTATCAGAGACTGAAGGGGCAAAGATAAGGATATGTCAACTACAATGAGCCAGTAGGGAAGGAGGCAGCAAGCACGTGAATGACGTGCATTTTAAAGACTAGTTGATATTGAGAGGACTAAGTATCCAAGAAGAGGATGTGATCAAACTCCTGGAACATTTTATTGCCACCTCTACTTAGTCTTTTAGATAACCAGTTAGAGATGGTAGTGTAGACGTAGGACCACATCAGGACATGATAGGTTAGTGTTTGGGGAAGTGATCCAAAGTGAAAAGCATTTTTGCTGTCCTATTTATTACATCCTCCTTAGTGTTTGGTCTTCCCTGCGCAGATTTCTGTCCATGGGCCAAGAGGAGGGCATGTTAGGGAGTATTCTGGAGTTGTGTGAAAAGAGCAGATATTAATTCAACTCTTAACGTGGACTGCAAATTGCAAGCAGTACATTGAAATCAGAGTACAGTCTGACCTACAGACTAAGAGAAATGGTTTGCAAATGGTGACCATGAGACCTTGGCATATGCATCAACCAAATGCTGAGACAATAGTGTTGTGTTATTTGGTCTGCATCAATCCAGGCAACATTGACTAAGTTACTTGTGCTATTGTGACTGGCAGACCGGATGGATTTTGTCACTTAGCATATCAAATGTGGTCACAGGTATAGCTACTCAATAGTTTTTTGTGTACTCAGGATATTTGAGAACTCCTGGACAACCCTGACAACATTAACTTTTGGTGACTGGGATCTTTGTTCTGTTCCTATGTCTTATGGTCTTGTTACGTGTACCAAAGTAAAATGAAAAGCTTGAATTACATACTACTCATGCAGATCAAATCATTACACAGTGCACTGCGGTAGAATAAGCTAAGCCAATAAAAATGCAGAGCAAAGTGTAAAAGTTACTAAAAAATGTGCAGTGCAGGTAACAACACAGTGCAAGATCATAACAGGGTAGATTGGAGGTCAGAAGACTAGAGTCAGTCTATCGTAAAGAGGTTCATTCAGGAGACTAATAACAGTGGGATTGAAGCTGTCTTTGAGTTCGGTGATGCATAATTTCAGGCTTTTGTATCATGTGCTTGATGGCAGAGAGGAGAGGATAGAATGTCTGAGCTGGATGGAGACTTTGACTGCTAGCTTTTTCACTGAGGCACTGTGAAGTGTAGAGTCTAGAGAGGGAAGTCTAGTTGTAAAACTAATACCAGAAAAGTATCAGGTTCTGTATCTCCAATAAAGGAGTGGCTAGCCATTTGCATTGCCATTTACATTGCCATGCAACGCCATCCACCATCACCATCTAGACCAGAGCTGATCAGAAACGGAACTGGATCAATCACATAGACACCATGGCTGCAAGAGTAAGTCACGGATCTGGTATCCTTTGGTGAACCATTTGCAACCTGACGCCCAAACCTTTTGCATAATAAACAAAACTCAGGACAGAATCATGATGGAATAATCTCCAGCTGTCTGACTGCATGTGGCTCTAACAGTTCCCAAGAAGCTCAATGCTATTCCAGAGCAAAATAGCCTGATTTGTTACAAACCCATCAATCACCCGAAATGTAATTCCCTCAATCACTTGCGCATACTGCATGCAATATATATCATCTATAAAGTGCAGAGAAGTTACTTTCCTACACTATTCTGACAGCACCTCCTAAACCTGCAACCTCTGCCACCGAGACCAGCAAGGACATCATGTGCATGGAAGCATTTTCCAGATCTCACTCTGAGTTACACACTGTCCTCACCTGGAAAAATATCCTCAGTCCTACATCATTGCTAAGTTTAAATCCTGGAACACTTATCCAACTGCTCTGTGTGTGTACCTTCTCCAGCAGGACTGGGCAGTTCACGAAAGAGCCCATTTTCTCATGGTCAATTAGAAATGGGCAATATATACTTGCTTTTCCAGCAACACCCAGATCCTAAATATTGAATAAAAATATGTTGGGACATTGTCCTTCATCAGCAAGTACCTTGTTGTCAAGTTTAAGGGCAACTGGAAAAGTATTTACTTTTGCTTTAGGTGATTTTAGAAAGAACATGCAGAACATACAGAAGGGCTGAACAGCTCTTGATAAATTTATTCTACTCTTTTTTTTGTAGTTGGCAAGCTGTTGTATAAAGTCATATAATACTCTAGGCATTATATTCTGCGTGCCGAGTCCATCATTAAAAATAGCTAAGTAGCTGAGCTACAAGCTGCACTTGGAAGCACAGTCAGCTTATTCCTGGTTCAGAGACGCTGAGTGCCCGAGGAGCGGGAGCTTTTCTGGCCTGGCCACATTGTGGGTGATAGATGTGAGTGATGATAGGGATATTATGAATGAGGTGGGCAGAATCATTTAACTGCAGGCACTTGATACACTGACTCATAACCACTACGGTACTCCTGAAGTGTTCTATCCTGAGGGTAGGAACTGCAATTAAAGTCTGTAAGGACAGCCAACACATGTCATTATGTGAAGTCAGCTCACTTGGTCAATGATATTGGTGCGAGCCAATGAGCTGCCATTGTATATTTTAGATACCTGCCATCATTGTCAGACCTTGCAAGGTTAGGCTAAATGAAGGTCTCATGATACATCACTGTAAAGCATCCCCCTTCTATTCACAGCAACCTTGCAAAATATTCCATTTATCTCATTCATTGGTACACCTGCCTGAATAGTCATGCTACTTAATGTAGACTTGTGCAAAGGATCACACTTGTACAAAGGAGAGATCCAGTTGTCACGGGGCAGCACGGTAATGTAGTGGTTAGTACAATACTTTACAGTATCAGCGATACGGGATCAATTCCTGCCGCTGCCTGTAAGGAGTTTCAGCATTCTCCCTGTGACCGCGTGGACCTCTGTGTGCTCCAGTTTCTTCCCACAGTTCAAAGATGTACCAGTTGGTAGGTTAGTTGGTCAATGTAAATTGTCCAATGATTAGGCTAGGATTAAATCGGGGGATTGTTGGGTGGCGTGGCTTGAAGGTCGGGTGTAATTTGGAGAAGGAAGTCTGAGAATCAGAGCGGGAGTGCGGAGGAAGCCATTTTTGAATTTTTTGGGTTTTTTTTCCATTGGCGTTCAGAGAGGCGGGACTGCGCAGGTGTGTGACGTCGGGCAGTGAAGCGCGGAAGTTTTAAAAGGAACACAGCCTTATACACCGGGCAGCGTAGTTTGCGGGCTGTGGAGTGAGCTGGGAGCAGAGTGAAGACTTAAGGGCTTCGGCTCAACGGGCTTAGGTGGAAACAGGCAAGGCGAAGAAAGTTGGTATTCATTTTTTATTGTTATTTGAGAAGAGGGGCGGTATGAGTGTGAGGGCAGTTTGTTGTTCTCGGTGTTGTATGTGAGAGGTCCTGGAGTCTCCAGGCATCCCGGACGTCTGCATCTGCATCAGGTGTGTCGAGATGCAGCTCCTCAGAGACCACGTTAGGGAACTGGAGCTTCAGCTCAATGACCTTCGTCTGGTCAGGGAGAGTGAGGAGTTGATAGAGAGGAGTTACAGGCAGGTGGTCACACCGGGGCCACGGGAGGCAGACAAGTGGGTCACGGCAAGGCGGGGGAAGAGGAAGAGTCAGGTAATAGAGAGTACCCCAGTGGCTGTGCCCCTTGACAATAGGTACTCCTGTTTGAGTACTGTTGGGGGGGAACAGCTTACTTGGGGGAAGCAACAGTGGCCGTGCCTCCGGCACAGAGTCCGGCCCTGTAGCTTAGAAGGATAGGGAAAGGAAGAGGAGGGCAGTAGTAATAGGGGACTCGATAATAAGGGGGTCAGATACGTGATTCTGTGGATGCAGTCCGGAGACCCAGGTGGTAGTTTGCCTCCCTGGTGCCAGGGTCCGGGATATTTCTGATCACGTCCAAGATATCCTGAAGTGGGAGGGTGAGGAGCCAGAGGTCGTGGTATATATAACTACCAATGACATAGGTAGGAAAAGGAGAGAGGTCCTGAAAGGAGAATATAGGGAGTTAGGAAGGGAGTTGAGAAAAAGGACCACAAAGGTAGTAATCTTGGGATTACTGCCTGTGCCACATGACAGCGAGAGTAGGAATGGAATGAGGTGGAGGATAAATGCGTGGCTGAGGGATTGAAGCAGGGGGCAGGGATTCAAGTTTTTGGATCATTGGAACCTCTTTTGGTGCAGGTGTGACCTGTACAAAAAGGACGGGTTACACTTGAATCCTAGGGGGACCAATATCCTGGCGGGGAGATTTGCAGGGGCGACTGAGGTGACTTTACATTAGAATGATTGAGGGGTGGGAATCAAATTAAAGAGACTAGGAGAGAGGAGGTTAGTTCACAAATAGAGAAAGCTAGTAGGCAGTGTATGGGGGAGGATAGGCAGGGGACAGAGATCAGGAGCACTCAGTCCAAAGATGTAGGGGACAAGGAAGAAAATGATAACAAAGTTGTTTGCTCCATTAAGGATAAAAAGAGAGTAAGAGGTGGATAGTTTCTTAAATGCATCTATTTTAATGCTAGGAGCATTGTAAGAAAGGTGGATGAGCTTAGAGCATGGATTGATACCTGGAAATATGAAGTTGTAGCTATTAGTGAAACATGGTTGCAGGAGGGGTGTGATTGGCAACTAAATATTCCTGGATTTCATTGCTTCAGGTGTGATAGACATAGTCATAGACATAGTCATACTTTATTGATTCCGGGGAAAATTGGTTTTCATTACAGTTGCGCCATAAACAATTAATAGTAATAGAACCATAAGTAGTTAAATATTAGTATGTAAGTTATGCCTGTGAAGAATAGAATAGGAGGGGCAAGAGGGGGAGGTGTTGCATTGCTTGTCAGAGAAAATATAACAGCGGTCCTCGGCAGGATAGATGAGTGGACTCGTCCAGGGAGGCTATTTGGGTGGAATTGAGGAATAGGAAAGGTGTAGTGACGCTTATAGGGGTGTATTATAGACCACCTAATGGGGACCGAGAACTGGAGGAGCAAATTTGTAAGGAGATAGCAGATATTTGTAGTAAGCACAAGGTTGTGATTGTGGGAGATTTTAATCTTCCACACATAGACTGGGAAGCCCACACTGTAAAGGGTCTGGATGGTTTGGAGTTTGTCAAATGTGTGCAAGATAGTTTTTTACAGCAATACATAGAGGTACCAAGTAGAGAAGGGGCAGTGTTGGATCTCATAGTCATAGTCATGCTTTACTGATCCCGGGGGAAATTGGTTTTCGTTACAGTTGCACCATAAATAATAAATAGTAATAGAACCATAAATAGTTAAATAGTAATATGTAAATTATGCCAGTAAATTATGAAATAAGTCCAGGACCAGCCTATTGGCTCAGGGTGTCTGACCCTCCAAGGGAGGAGTTGTAAAGTTTGATGGTCACAGGCAGGAATGACTTCCTATGACGCTCTGTGCTGCATCTCGGAGGAATGAGTCTCTGGCTGAATGTACTCCTGTGCCCACCCAGTACATTATGTAGTGGATGGGAGACATTGACCAAGATGGCATGCAACTTGGACAGCATCCTCTTTTCAGACACCACCGTCAGAGAGTCCATTTCCATCCCCACAACATCACTGGCCTTACGAATGCGATTGTTGATTCTGTTGGTGTCTGCTCCCCTCAGCCTGCTGCCCCAGCACACAACAGCAAACATGATAGCACTGGCCACCACAGACTTGTAGAACATCCTCAGCATCGTCCGGCAGATGTTAAAGGACCTCAGTCTCCTCAGGAAATAGAGACGGCTCTGTCCCTTCTTGTAGACAGCCTCAGTGTTCTTTGACCAGTCCAGTTTATTCTCAATTCGTATCCCTAGGTATTTGTAATCCTCCACCATGTCCACACTGACCCCCTGGATGGAAACAGGAGTCACTAGTACCTTAACTATCCTCAGGTCTACCACCAGCTCCTTAGTCTTTAAGGGAATGAGATAGGGCAGGTGACGGAGGTATGTGTTGGGGAGCACTTCAGGTCCAGTGATCACAATAACATTAGTTTCAATATAATTATGGAGAAGGATAGGACTGGACCCAGGGTTGAGATTTTTGATTGGAGAAAGGCTAACTTTGAGGAGATGCGAAAGGATTTAGAAGGAGTGGATTCGGACAATTTATTTTATGGGAAGGATGTAATAGAGAAATGGAGGTCATTTAAAAGTGAAATTTTGAGGGTACAGGATCTTTATGTTCCTGTTAGGTTGAAAGGAAAGGTTAAAAGTTGGAGAGAGCCATGGTTTTCAAGGGATATTGGAAACTTGGTTTGGTAAAAGAGAGAGATTTACAATAAATATAGGCAGCTTGGAGTTAATGAGGTGCTCGAGGAATATAAAGAATGTAAAAAGAATCTTAAGAAAAAAACTAGAAAAGCTAAAAGAAGATACGAGGCAGCTTTAGCAAGTAAGGTGAAAATAAATCCAAAGGATTTCGACAGTTCTATAAATAGCAAAAAGATAGTGAGAGATAAAATTGGTCCCTTAGAGAATCAGAGTGGACAGCTATGTGCGAAACCAAAAGAGATGGGGGTGATTTTGAACAATTTCTTTTCTTCGGTATTCACTGAGGAGAAGGATATTGAATTGTGTAAGGAAAAGGAAACAAGAAGGGTAGTTATGGAAAGTATGACGATTAAAGAAGTGGAAGTACTGGCGCTTTTAAGGAATATAAAAGTGGATATGTCTCTGGGTCCGGACAAGATATTCCCTAGGACCTTGAGGGAAGTTAGTGTGGAAATAGCAGGGGCTCTGACAGAAATATTTCAAATGTCATTAGAAACGAGGATGGTACTGGAGGATTGGCATATTGCTCATGTTGTTCCATTGTTTAAAAAGGGTTCTAAGAGTAAACCTTGCAATTATCGGCCTGTGAGTTTGACGTCAGTGGTGGGTAAATTGATGGAAAGTATTCTGAGAGATGGTATATATAATTATCTGGATAAACAGGGTCTGATTAGGAACAGTCAACATGGATTTGTGCATGGAAGGTCATGTTTGACAAATCTTATTAAATTTTTTGATGAATTACTAGGAAAGTTGACGAGGGTAAAGTGGTGGATGTTGTCTATATGGACTTCAGTGAGGCCTTTGACAAGGTTCCACACGGAAGGTTAGTTAGGAAGGTTCAATTGTTAGGCATTAATATCGAAGTAGTAAAATGGATTCAGCAGTGGCTGGATGGGAGATGCCAGAGAGTAGTGGTGGATAACTGTGTGTCAGATTGGAGGAAGGTGAGTAGCGGTGTGCCTCAGGGATCTGTACTGGGTCCAACGTTGTTTGTCATATATATTAATGATCTGGATGATGGGGTGGTAAATTGGATTAGTAAGTATGCAGATGATACTAACATAGGTGGCATTGTGGATAATGAATTAGGTTTTCAAAGCTTGCAGAGAGATTTAGGCCAGTTAGAAAAGTGGGCTGAAAGATAGCAGATGGAATTTAATGCTGAAAAATGTGAGGTGCTACATTTTGGTAGGACTAATGAAAATAGGACATACATGGTAAATGGTAGGGCATTGAAGAATGCTGCAGAACAGAGGGATCTAGGAATAATGGTGCACAGTTCCCTGAAGGTGGAATCACATGTGGATAGGGTGGTGAAGAAAGCTTTCGGTATGCTGGCCTTTATTAATCAGAGCATTGAGTATAGGAGTTGGGATGTAATGTTGAAATTATATAAGGCATTGGTAAGGCCAAATTTGGAGTATTGTGTACAGTTCTGGTCAGTCAGCGAATTTGTAGGAAAGATGTCAATAAAATTGAGAGAGTACAGAGGAGATTTACTAAAATGTTGCCTGGGTTTCATCTCCTAAGTTACAGAGAAAGGCTGGACAAGTTAAGACTCTATTCTTTGGAGCATAGAAGATTGAGGGGGGACTTGATAGAGGTGTTTAAAATTATGAGGGGGATTGATAGAGTTGACGTGGATAGGCTTTTTCCATTGAGAGTGGGGGAGATTCAAACAAGAGGACATGAGTTGAGAGTTAAAGGGCAAAAGTTTAGGGGTAACATTAGGGGGAACTTCTTTACTCAGATAGTGGTGGCCGTGTGAAACGCCCTTCCAGCAGAAGTGGTTGAGGCAGGTTCGATGTTGTCGTTTAAAGTTAAATTGGATAGATATATGGACAGGAAAGGAATGGAGGGTTATGGATCAAGTGCAGGTCGGTGGGACTAGTTGAGAGTAGGAGTTCGGCACGGACTAGAAGGGCCGAGATGGCCTGTTTCCGTGCTGTAATTGTTATATGGTTATATGTTATATGGTTACATGGTCTAGAAGGGCCAATTCCACATTGTTGCTCAACAAATAAATAAATAATAGTGTGGGTACCAACAATATAGATAGAATAAGGAGAAAGGATCTACTGAGGTAAATTGAGGAGCAAGGGGCTAAATTAAAATGCAGAACCAAAAAGGTAATAATCTTTGGATTGTTACTTGAACCAAATGCAAATTGGCACAGGGTTAATAAGATCAGAGAGCTAACTGTGTGGCTCAAACACAGGTGTGGCAGAAGTGGGTTTAAATTAGTGGGATATTGGCACCAGGCTTGGAGAAAGAGGGAGAGTTCCAATGGGATGGACTTCACCTGAATCATGTTGAGACAAGGGTGCTGATTGTTAGGGAGTATTCTGTGAATATAGCAGATACTAATTCAAGCAAGAACTAGTCTTCAGTTCTTAATGTAAATTATGAATTGTTAGGAGCAAAATGAAGTTAAAATCATACATTTGCACTGTCTGTGGAGCACAAAGAGATATGGCTTGCAAAATAGAAACGCTCGCATATGCGTCAGCCAATCATTAAGACAATGGGTTTATGTTAATTGTCCTGCAGCAATCCAGGCAACTATGGATTTAATTTATTTGCACCATTGTAAGCAAGTCAAAGGAAGCTTGCAGTCCAGAGTGTCACTTAGCACATCAAAGATGCTCACAGGTCGATCGTTAGGATATCTGTGTACTCAGGACATTTGTACACTCAGAGAGTCAGCAAACACTAAATTTGGGCATCTGGCTCTCTGCCTTCAGAACTGTTCAGAACATCTGTGTTACGTAGTTTGTCCCAGCAGGGGTGTTTGAACATTGAGAGGAGTCTTCCACTGTAGATCCGTTATTCAAAGGAAGCATTGTTAACTGCAAAATGAAAACACGGATGGTAGTTTGCCTCCCTGGTGCCAGAGTCCATGAAGTTTCTGAATGCATCCACAATATCCTGGAAAGGGAAGGTGAACAGCCAGAAGTTGTGATACATATTGATATCAACGACATAGGTAGAAAAAGTGAGGAGGACCTGAAAACAGAATACAGGGAGTTAGGAAGGAAGTTTATGGGTTGCTCTTGAATTCGAGGGGGACTAATATCCTTGTGGGCAGGTATGCTGGAGCTGTTGAGAGTGGTTTAAACTAATATGCCAGGGGTATAGGAGCCAGTATGATAAAGCTGAGGATGAGCCAGCAGGTTTACAGGCAGATGATGTAATATGTAACATGAATGTAAGGAGTGTAAGGAAGGACACGCCAATGATTGGGT
This sequence comes from Mobula birostris, assembly GCF_030028105.1. Lineage (NCBI taxonomy): Eukaryota > Metazoa > Chordata > Chondrichthyes > Myliobatiformes > Myliobatidae > Mobula > Mobula birostris. The sequence goes on along the minus strand of NC_092373.1, from coordinate 113,865,633 downwards.
ACATCTGCAGACGGGGTAAAGTTGTACCACAGGGGCAATAGTCATAAGGGCAAAGAATGTAGGACTGAAGGTATTACATTTAAATGCACTTAGCATTCAGAATACGGAGGCCAAACTTGTGGTACAATTAGAGATTGGTCAGTATGATGTTGTGGGCATCACTGAGTCGTGGCTAAAAGAAGGTCATAGTTGGGAGTTGAACATCAAATGATATACTTTATATAGAAAGGACAGGCAGGAAGGCATAGACAATGGTGTAGCTCTATTGGTAAGAGTTGGAATTACATTTTTATAAAGAGGTGACATAGGGTCAGAGAATGTCAAATCATTGTGGGTGGAGTTAATAAACTGTAACTGTTGGAATCCTTTGTGGAAATAATTGGCAGGATAGACAGAGGAGAGTCAGTGGATGTTGTTTACTTGGATTTCCAGAAGACCTTGGACAAGATACCATATAAGATGCTACCAAAGATGGTAAGAGCCAATGTTGTTACAGGAAAGATACTAGCATGGATAGAAGTGTTGCTGATGCATAGAAGGAAAGGGTGGGAGTAAAACTGGCCCTTTTTGGTTGGCTGCCAGTGATTTGTACTGTTCTGCAGGGGATTGGTGCAGGGACCGCTTCTTTTCACATTATATGTCAAATGTCTTGATGACAGGATTGAGGGCTTTGTGGCCAAGTTTGTTGACAATGCAAAGATACGTGGCAGAACAGACAATAGACAATAGACAATAGGTGCAGGAGTAGGCCATTCGGCCCTTCGAGCCAGCACCGCCATTCACTGTGATCATGGCTGATCATCCACCATCAGTATCCAGTTTCTGTCTTATCCCCATAACCTTTGATTCCGCTATCTTTAAGAGCTCTATCTATCTCTTTTTTGAAAGCATCCAGAGACTTGGCCTCCACAGCCTTCTGGGGCAGAGCATTCCATATATCCACCACTATCTGGATGAAAAAGTTTTTCCTCAACTCCATTCTAAATGGCCTGCCCCTAATTCTTAAACTGTGCCCTCTGGTTCTGGACTCAACATCAGTGGGAACATGCTTCCTGTCTGCAGCATGTCCAATCCCTTAATAATCTTATATGTTTCAATAAGATTCACTCTCAGCCTTCTAAATTCCAGAGTATACAAGCCCAGTCGCTCCAATCTTTCGACATATGACAGTCCCGCCGTCCCAGGAATTAACCTTGTGAACCTACGCTGCACTCCCTCAATAGCAACAATGTCCTTCCTCAAATTTGGAGACAAAGACTGCACACAGTACCCCAGGTGTGGTCTCACCAGGGCCCTGTACAGCTGCAGAAGGACCTCTTTGCTCTTATATTCAATTCCCCTTGTTATGAAGGCCAGCATGCCGTTAGCTTTCTTCACTGCCTGCTGTACTTGCATGCTTGCTTTCAGTGCCTGATGTACAAGAAAACCTAGATCTCATTGTGCTTCCCCTTTTCCTAACTTGACTCCATTTAGATAATAATCTGCCTTCCCATTCTTACCACCAAAGTGGATAACCTCACATTTATCCACATTAAACTGCACCTGCCATGCATCTGCCCACTCATCAAGCCTGTCCAAGTCACACTGCATTCTCATAACATCCTCCTCACATTTCACATTGCCACCCAGCTTTGTGTCATCGGCAAATTTGCTAATGTTACTTTTAATTCCCTCATTTAAATCATTAATATATATTGTAAGCAACTGTGGTCCCAGCACTGAAACCTGTGGTACCCCACTGGTCACCGCCTGCCATTCCAAAAGGGACCAGTTAATCGCTACTCTTTGTTTTCTGTCAGCCAGCCAATTTTCAATCCATGTCAGTACTCTGTCCCCAATACTATGTGCCCTAATTTTGTCCACTAATCTCCTATGTGGGACTTTCTATCAAAGGCTTTCTGAAAGTCCAGGTACACTACATCCACTGGCTCTCCCTTGTCCATTTTCATAGTTACATCCTCAAAAAATTCCAGAAGGTTAGTCAAGCACGATTTCCCCTTCGTAAATCCATGCTGACTCGGACCAATCCTTTTACTACTATCCAGATGTGTCGTAATTTCATCTTTTATAATTGACTCCAGCATCTTTCCCACCACTGACATCAGGCTAACCGGTCTATAATTCCCTGTTTTCTCTCTTCCTCCCTTGAAGAGAGGTACAACATTAGCCACCCTCCAATCCACAGGAACTGATCCTGAATCTATAGAACATTGGAAAATGATTACCAATGCGTCCACGATTTCTAAAGCCACCTCCTTAAGTACCCTGGGATGCAGACCATCAGGTCCCGGGGACTTATCAGCCTTCAGACCCAACAGCCTATCCAACACCATTTCCTGTCTAATATAAATTTCCTTCAATTCATCCATTACCCTAGGTCCTTTGGCCACTATTACATCTGGGAGATTGTTTGTGTCTTCCCTAGTGAAGACAGATCCAAAGTACCTGCTCAACTCATCTGCCATTTCCTTGTACCCCATAATAAATTCACCCTTTTCTGTCTTCAAGGGCCCAGTTTTGGTCTTAACTATTTTTTTTTCCTTTTCACATACCTAAAGAAGCTTTTACTATCCTCCTTTATATTCTTGGCTAGTTTACCTTCGTACTTCATTTTTTCTCCAGGTATTGCCTTTTTAGTTACCTCCTGTTGCTCTTTAAAAGTTTCCCAATCCTCCAGCTTCCCACTCGTCTTTGCTATGTTATACTTCTTCTCTTTTATTTTTATACTGTCCATTACTTCCCTTGTCAGCCATGGCCTCCCCTTACTCCCCTTAGGATCTTTCTTCCTCTTTGGAATGAACTGATCCTGCACCTTCCGCATTATTCTCAGAAACACCTGCCATTGTTGTTCCACTGTCACCCCTGCTAGGGTATTGTTCCATTGAACTTTGCCCAGCTCCTCCCTCATAGCACCATAGTTCCCTTTGTTCAACTGTAATACTGACACTTCCGAGTTTCCCTTCTCCCTCTCAAATTGTAGATTAAAACTTATCATATTATGGTCACTACCTCCTCATGGCTCCTTTACCTTGAGGTCCCTGATCAAAACCGGTTCCTTGCACAACACTAAATCCAGAATTGCATTCTCTCTGGTAGGCTCCAGTACAAGCTGTTCTAAGAATCCATCTCGGAGGGGCTCCACAAACTCCCTTTCTTGGGGTCCAGCACCAACCTGATTCTTCCAGTCTACCTGCATGTTGAAGTCCCCCATAACAACTGTAGCATTACCTTTGCGACATGTCAGTTTTAATTCTTGATTCAACTTACACCCTACATCCAGACTACTGTTTGGGGGCCTGTAGATAACTCCCATTAGGGTCGTTCTACCCTTAGAATTTCTCAGGTAGCGTTGAGGAAGTAGGGAGTCTGCAGAAGGACTTAGGCAGATTAGGAGAATGGACAAAAAAGTGGCAGATTGAATACAGTATTGGGAAGTGTATGGTCATGCACTTTGGTAGAAGGAATAAAAGCGTAGACCCTATTTTAAACTGGGAGAATATTCAGAAACTGCAAAGGGACTTGGGCGTCTTAGTGCAGAATTCCCTGAAAGTTAACTTGCAGGGTGAATCAGTAAGGAAGGCAAATGCAATGTTTGCATTAATTTCAAGAGAACTAGAATATAAATACAAAAATGAAATGTTGAAGTGTTCAGGCTGCATTATTGTAAGAAATTTTGGGCCACTTACCTAAGAATGGATATGCTGACGTTGGAGAAGGTCCAAAGAAGGTTAATGAGAATGTTTCATGAGTGAAAGGTTGAATATATGAGAAATGTTTGATGGCTCTGGGTCTGTACTCACTGGAATTTAGGAAAATGAAGGGGGGAACCTCATTGAAACTTATGGAGTATTGAAAGGCCTAGATAGAATGGACATGCAGGTGAATTATCAAATTGTGGAAGAGTCTAGGGCCAGAGGGCATGGCCTCAGAATACCAGGTGGGCTTTTGGAGATTTTGTTTAGAGATTTACAGATTTTGAGGTACAGTACGGTAACAGCCCTTTTGTCCAATGAGCCCGGACTGCCCAATTACACCCATGTGACCAGTTAACCTACTAACCTGTACATCTTTGGACTATGGGAGGAAACTGGAGCACCTAGAGGAAACCCATGCAGTGGTCCTGGGGAGAATGTACAACCTCCTTACAGTCAGTGACGGGTATTGATCCCAGGTCACTGGCGCTGAAATAGTGTTACGCTAAACTGCTATGCTACCCTGCTGTCCAAAGAACAGAGATAAAGAGGAACTGGTGAATCTTTGGAATTCGTTGTCACAGACAACTGTGGAGATCAAGTCATTGTATATGTTTAAAGCAGAGGTTCTAGGTTCTTGATTAGCAAGAGCAGAAAGGTTTACACGGAGAAGGGAAGAGAATGGTCCGGAGGGGGATAATAAATCAGCCATGATCGAATGGTGGAAAAGATTTAAAGGGCCGAAGTGCATAGTTATGCTTCTATGTCTTAGGATTTTATGGTCACTGATGAATTAGTGTTGCTTGATTTCAGTGTTAATCACAGATTCCATCAATTTGCTTGTGATTGACAGTAGACCAATAGGGCATTCATTAGCTGTTTAAATTTGCCCTGCTTTTGTGAACTGGGAATCACTGGCTAATTTTTCACATTCCAATGCCAGGCTTTAATTGCATCTGGTTCTGGTGTGTATGTCTTCAGTACTGTACCCAAAATGTTGTCTGGTCCCAGAGACTTTGCTGCATGTAGTGTTCCTGGCTGTTTCTTGAAATCTCATGCAGTGAGTCAAGTTGACTGTGTAGACGCTGACTTGAGTGACCCTGGCAATCTCAGTATGAAGCCCAGATGCATCAACTATCAAATGAGCTAATCTGCCTCCATGACTATCATCTAGTGGCACTTCCATCCACAATAATGAAGCGTTTAGAGAGGCTGCTGTTGAAACATATCAGCTCCTGTCTGAGTGGCAACTCAGATCTGCTCCAGTTTGCTTACCAGAGCAACAGATCCACAGCAGTGCCTTCTTATCGGCTCTTTACACAACCCTGTAATGTCTGGACAGCAAAGATTCATATATCACAATGCTACCTATCAATTACAGCTCAGCATTAAATACTATCATCCCTTCAAAACTGATTAGTAAACTGTATAATGGGATCTTAAATATCCTGTATAATGGGATCCTAGATTTCCTCAGTGAGTTTGGATTGGCAAAAACATCTCCTCCACAATCTCCATCAGTGCAGGAGCACCACAGGGTGTGTGCTTAGCCCCTGCTCTACTTGCTTTACACCTATGACTGTGTGACTCAGTACAGCTCCAACACCATATACAAGTTTGCTGACGACACCATTGTTGTGGGCTGTGTCAGAGTTGGAGATAAATTAGCATACAGCAGTGACATTGAAAATTTGGCTGAGTGGTGTAATAATAACAACATCCTCCCACTCAGTGTCAGCAAGACCAAGGAGCTAATTGTAGACTTCAGGAGAAGGGAACCAGAGGCCCATGAGCTAGTCCTTGGAGGAGAGGGTCAGTAACTTTAAAATTCCTGGCTGTCACTTTCACAGAGGACTGGTCCTGGACTCATCAAATGCTGTCGTTGGAAAGCAGCAGCCAAAATCAAAGATCCTCATCACCCAGGCCATGCCCTTTTCTTGCTGCTGCCATCGGATAAAAGGTACAGGTGCCTCAGGATTCACATTACCAGGTTCAAGAACAATTACTAACCCTCAACCATTAGGCTTTTGAATGAAAGAGAATAATTACACTCATCTATTGAGATGTTCCCACACCAATGTTCTCACTTCAAGGACTTATTATTTCACGTACTCATTATTTATTACTATTTATTTATAGCTGCATTTCAACAGTTTATTGTCTTCTATGTTCTTGCTCTTTCATTCATCCTATTTACAATTAATATTCTTCAGAGTGAGTATGCCTACAAGAAAAAGAATCTCAGGATTGTATGCGGTGAAATGTATGTACTCTGATAATAAATTTTACTTTGAACTTCATTTGGCACCTATGACTGCATTTGCTTGCAAGTGCTTCAGTCTTTTCTTTAGCACTTAGAAGTTTGGTCCCACCATCAGTGAGGATTGGGACGTTTTTGGAGCTATCTTCCCGTTATACTTTATACTTTATACTTTATTGTCGCCAAACAATTGATACTAGAACGTACAATCATCACAGCGATATTTGATTCTGCACTTCCCACTCCCTGGATTACAAATATTAAATATTAAAAATAGTAAAAATCAGTAAATATTAAAAATTTAGATTATAAATCATAAATAGAAAATAGAAAAATGGAAAGTAAGGTAGTGCAAAAAAAAAACTTAGTGGCAGGTCCGGGTGTTTGGAGGGTACAGCCCAGGTCCGAGTCAGGATCCGTTCAGCAGTCTTATCACAGATGGAAAGAAGCTGTTCCCAAATCTGGCCATACGAGTCTTCAAGCTCCTGAGCCTTCTCCTGGAGAGAAGAGGGACAAAAAGTGTGTTGGCTGGGTGGGTCATGTCCTTGATCATCCTGGCAGCACTGCTCCGACAGCGTGCGGTGTAAAGTGAGTCCAAGGATGGAAGATTGGTTTGTGTGATGTGCTGTGCCGTGTTCACGATCTTCTGCAGCTTCTTTCAGTCTTGGACAGGACAGCTTCCATACCAGGTTGTGATGCATCCTAGAAGAATGCTTTCTACGATGCATCTATAAGTTATCTACCAACTTTCAGGATTATATGTCAGGACTGCAGATCTGTGACTTGCTTGTGAAATCACTAAACCCTGTCCATTGTGATCTTTAGCCACATCTGGTCCTGTATTACAGCGTTATTTCATCAGTTGATCAGTTTTAGGTATATCTGATGCTGATCGCAGCATAACTTTCTACACACCTCATTGGATCAGAATTGATCTTTGGCATGATAAATCATATATCATAGCAGAAGAAGGGAAATGCCAAGCCATTTCTGCTACTGCTGATGCTTCACAGCACTCCAGTTTTCAGCTAACAGATGTTCCATTTAGCATGTTTAAAGTGTTGATGGTGGGCATCCTTGGTGTGAAAATGTGACTGTATCTCCCTAAGAGGTGTTTGGATGCCATTTCTGCCAATGCTAACATGGAGATGCGTCTGCCACAGGTGGTTTGATAAGGATGATATGAAGTATGTTTAACCCTTTTGTTGGTTCACTCATTATTTGTTTAAAACCTGAAGTAACTCTAAGTACCAAGCAACTCTAATAATGAATATTGAAGTTTCCTACCCGGAATACATTTTGCACCTTTGCTTCCTCCAAGTTTTCCACATGGAGGTGACTTAATTTATCAACTGAGGGAGGATAGTCATTAATAATCAGAAATTTTCTTTGCCCATGTTTGACCTAATGCTGTATGAATTTATGGAGTCTAGGGTCAATACTGGGCAGTCCAAGGGGTACCCTCTCTCTCCGGTGTACCCCTATGCCAGCCCCCTCTGGAGGATCCGACTTACCATGGACCCATGATGTACATAGGTCTTATAGTGAACAATCTGGAAAATTGCCAGGTATAGAATTGTGACCATGACTAGTCAGGCCGTTGTTTGGTTAGTCAGAGACAATTTGGAATCATTTTAAAAATCCTTGCACACTATACTGATGAAGAAGTCTGGATGTTATGTTCTGACTGAATAGGTGAAGCAATTGTCTTTGTTTAATTGCTTTCCACAACTATTATTGCTTGCTTATATTACAAGTAAGGGTAGTTCTTTAGATTTGCTATAGAACAAAATTGGACAACTGCAAAGCTTCACTACCGGATGAACTTAATGCCTTTTATGCAGACTTTGAAAGGGCCAATACATCTACAGTTGTGAAGATCTCTGCTGCACCTGATGACCCTGTGACTTCTGTCTCAGAGGCCGATGTTAGACTGTCTTTGAAGAGAGTGAACCCTTGCAAGGCAGAAGGTCCCGATGGAGTACCTGGTAAGGCTCTGAAAACCTGTGCCAACCAACTAGTAGGAGTATTCAAGGACATTTTCAACCTCTCACTGCTATGGGCAGAATTTCCCACTTGCTTTAAAAAGGAACAATTATACCAGTGCCAAAGAAGAATAATGTGCACCACCTTAACGACTATCGCCCGGCACTCACATTGACAGTGATGAAATGCTTTGAGAGGTTGGTTATAACTAGACTGAACTCCTACCTCAGCAAGGACCTGGACCCATTGCAATTTGCCTATTGTCACAACAGGTCAACGGCAGACGCAATCTCCACGGCTCTTCACATGGCTTTAGACCACCCAGACAACACAAACACCTACACCAGGATGCTGCTCATAGACTATAGCTCAGCATTTAATACCATCATTCCCACAATCCTAATTGAGAAGTCGCAGAACCTGGGCCTCAGTACCTCCCTCTGTAATTGGATCCTTGACTTCCTAACCGGAACCACAATCTGTGCAGATTGGTGATAACATATCCTGTTCGCTGACGGTCAACACTGGCACATCTCAGGGGTGTCTGTTTAGCCCACTGCTCTACTCTCTGTATACACATGACTGTGTGGCTAGGCATAGCTCAAACACCATCTACAAATTTGCTGATGATACAACCTTTGTTGGTGGAATCTCAGGTGGTGACGAGTGGGCGTACAGGAGTGAGATATGCCAACTAGTGGAGTGGTGCCGCAGCAACAACCTGGCACTCAACATCAGTAAGACAGAAGATGTGATTGTGGACTTCAGGAAGGGTAAGACAAAGGAACACGTACCAATCCTCATAGAGGGATCAGAAGTAGACAGAGTGAGCAGCTTCAAGTTCCTGGGTGTCAAGATCTCTGAGGATCTAACCTGGTCCCAACATATTGATGTAGTTATAAAGAAGGCAAGACATCGGCTATACTTTATTAGGAGTTTGAAGCGATTTGGCATGTCAACAAACATGCTCAAGAACTTCTATAGTTGTGCCGTGGAGAGCATTCTGACAGATTGCATCACTGTCTGGTATGGAGGGGCTACTGCACAGGACAGAAAGAAGCTGCAGAAGGTTGTAAATCTAGTCAGCTCCACCTTGGGTACAAGCCTACAAAGTATCCGGGCCATCTTCAAGGAGTGGTGTCTCAGAAAGGCAGCGTCCATTATTAAGGACGTCCAGCACTCAAGGCATGCCCTTTTCTCACTGTTACCATCAGGTAGGAGATACAGAAGCCTGAAGGCACACACTCAGTGATTCAGGAACAGCTTCTTCCCCTCTGCCATCCAATTCCTAAATGGACTTTGAAGCTTTGGACACTACCTCACTTTTTTTTAACATACAGTATTTCTGTTTTTGCACATTTTTTTAATAATCTATTCAATGTACATAATTGATTTACTTGTTTATTTATTATGTTTTATTTTATTTATTATTATTTTATTTTTTTTCTCTCTGATAGATTATGCATTGCATTGAACTGCTGCTGCTTAGTTAGCAAATTTCACATTACATGCCAATGATAATAAACCTGATTCTGATTCTGATTCTGAAAGGTCCTCAATGAAATGCTTACATGTCTTTTTCCTCAGGTGGTTGATTGCTCACCATGTTTTAGTTGAGCTATTGGATTGCTTTTTTTTTCAGGGGTTAAGAATGGTGATTAGTTTTAATTCTTAATGATCATTTATTTTCAAGATTATACAAAGATACAGACGTTTGAAACTAAGTGAAGAGATGAGAAGCAAAGCAGAGATTCAATGAAAGGCAAAGATGGTGAAGGCAAAGAGAAAGAGAAGATGGTGCCTCTGAAAAATCCATCACCTTTGGAATTGAGGAAGAGATTTTCGTAGATAAGAATAAACCAATCAACGGTTGCACCATTACATCACGTCAGTCATGTGCTAACACCTGACCAATGAAAAATGAGAATGGTGATAAGCCATTATGTAACTGCTATACCACTTTCTACACATGGGGATGAAACACCACATACTGTGAAAAATATATGAATTTGTTCAGAAAGTACAGATTATGATTAAGCCATGACTTTAGCCTTACATTAATCTTATAAAAAATCTTATAAAAAGTGTTAAAAACAGTGGATTCCAACAATGGTAAGTTTGGATTGAGAGTAATTGAACACACTAAATCAGAACACATTCTATTACCAGGTTAGCTGGGGGAGAAGGAAGTAAGAAGCTGGAGTTGTCAGCTACTTATTTGTATTAAATAGAAAGCTTCTGGCGCAGGTTTCAATAGGTACATTTAATGTCAGAGAAATGCATACAATATGCATCTTGAAATTCTTTTTCTTTGAAACATCCACGACATCAGAGGAGTTCCCCAAAGAATGAACGACAGTTAAATGTTAGAACTCCAAAGCCCCTCCAACTCCCCCCTCCCACACATAAGCAGCAGCAAAGCAACAACCCCCACTCCTTCACAACCATAAAAAGCATCGACACACCCCACTGAGCACTCAAACGTGCAGCAAAGCATCAATAAAAACACAGACTTGCAGTATCGCAGACTACTCGTTCACCCAGTATTCGACATACCACAGGCTCTCTCGCTTCCTAATAAGGGAAAAAGAGATGTCCCCATTTCACAGTGAGAGGAGAGACATAACAAAACAATTTGCTGATGTATGGCGTTAAAAGTCTGTTGTGTCACTTTTTCCAAACTCTGTGCCCAAAGAACTCCGGTCTCTGGGCACACAGCCTGCAGCCCGCTCGCTGCTTTCGATCTTCCATGTACTCCCACGACACATCAGGTGGCAGCACTGGTCTCAAATCAGCCCGTCTCCAGAGCTGTGAAAATCCGACACCCTGAGGGCACAGTAGTCTGCCAGGCTGCATCCTTGGCATATCGAAAAGTGGCCGGTCGTGAGGCCCTGAGAGCAGGTCCCATTTCTGCAAAGAACTGAAATCAGCATGCAACTCCAGGTCAGGGCCTTCAAAAGAACCTTGAAAGGGAAAAAAAGAGGTATCAAAGATAGCAATGGAGCTGTTTCTGAAGATGCAAGGAAAGGAGAACCGTTAGGCATCGTCAGCTTCCTGAGCTCCACCCATATTAGTCAGGTTGAGTGAATGACTAAAATCATTCTAGTCTGTGTTGTGTTGAGAATAACCAAAAACCTGTTTGTATGCTGTGCTTGTATGGTTGACTGATCCCGAAATCATGATTTTTCAGCAAAGGGGAGAGAGAAACCATTGCTGCATCTAGTGCAGCCAAGTAGGAGAAATCATTCTGAACTGGGTAATAGAAAGCAAGAATTGGAGGAAACACAGAGGCTGAACTATTACAAAGAGTAGAAGGGGATTTATTTTAAATTGAAGTCATTCTAGCCAATATCAAAACATGTGTCATTGGTGAGCATGGGACATCGTTCAGTTCGTGGAGCATGGAGGATGGGAGATATCAGATGGAAGTGTCAGATTAGTAATTTCCAAAGAAGTAAGAGGATTCAGCAATAGATGGGCTGAATTACAAGACAAGGTAGCCAGAGTTTAAAAGTAGTTGTTCTTCCAGATTGAGAGGACAGAGAACATAAACGAAGAACATACTCCCAGTGGCCACTTCATTAGGTACACCTGTACACCTGCTCATTAATGTAAATATCTAATCAGCCAATCATGTGGCTGAAATTCAATGCATAAAAGCATGCAGACGTGGTCAAGAGGTTCAGTTGTTATGCAGACCAAACATCAGAATGGGGAATGAAATGTGATCTAAGTGTCTTTGACCATGAAATGATTGTTGGTGCCAAAGAGGGTGGTGTGACTATCTCAGAAACTGTTGATTTCCTGGGACTTTCACATACAACAGTCTCTAGAGTTTACAGAGAATGATGCAAATAACAAAAAAAAATCCAGTGAGTGGCAGTTCTGTGGTTGTAAACATCTTGTTAATGAGAGAGTTCAGAGGAAAAATGCCAGACTGGTTCAAGCTGACAAGAAGGTGACAGTAACTCAAATAACCACATGTTACAACAGTGGTGTGCAGAAGAGCATCTCTGAACACACATGACAAACCTTGAAGTAGATGGGCTACTGCAGCAGAAGACCATGAATAAACGCAGAGAGGCCACTTTATTAGGTACAGGAGAGACCCCTGGTAAAATGACTGCTGAGTGTAGAACAGCACAGCACAGAACAGGCTCTCTGCCCCTTCATTTTGATCATAATGCCAATCCAAACCAATCCCATTTTATTGCACATGGTCAATATTCCTCCATTCACTAGCTGTTCATGTCCCTGTCAAAATGTTTTTTGAATGTTACAGTAGTACCTACTTCCACTGCTACCTTGCAGCATGCTCCAGGCACCTACCGGCCTTTGTGCAAAGAAACAGGACTCGTTGATCTCTTTTAAATTACCTGCCTCTCACTGTACAGCTGGCTGGGCTCTCTGGTATATGCTGCTGAATCCCTTGACAACCTTTATCCACCGTTTTTGTGTCATCTGTATTCCTGCCGTAGAACATAGAACAAAGACCAGCACAGCACAGTACAAACCCTTGTACTGCAAAGTTGTGCTGATCTTTTAACCTATTCCAGGATCAATCTAATCTGCCTTCTGGCCTACTGTAGTTCTGCATTTTTCTTTCTTCCTTGTGCCTATCTAAGAGTCTTTTAAATGCCTTTAATTGATCCGCCTATACCATCACCCTTGGCAACTCATTCGACACACCCATCACTCTCTATAAAAAAACCACCTCTACATCTTCCCATATACATTCAATAAGTTTCAATAAGTACATTTAATGTTAGAGAAAGAAATACAATATATATCCTGAAATTCTTTTTCTTTGAAAGATCCACAAAACAGAGGAGTGCCTCGAAGAATGAATGTCAGTTAAATGTTAGAACCCCAAGGCCCCCCAGCCCCTCCCTCCCATGTATAAGCAACAGGAAAGCAACGGCCCCACCTCCCCCACCAGCAAAGAGCATCAGCACCCCCCACCAAGCACTCAAGCGTGCAGCAAAGCATCATAAAGACACAGACTTGCAGTACCCCAAAGACTACTTGTTCACCCAGTAATTCAACATACCACAGGCTCTCTCTCTCTCCTTAATAAGGGAAAAAGAACTGTCTCCGTTTCACAGCGAGAGGGGCGACATAACAATTCAACTCACTGATTTATGGTGTTAAAATTCTGCTGCGTTGCATTTTCCGAGCTCTGTGCCCAAAGAACTCGGGTCTCTGGGCACACAGCCAATGCCAGCTTGCTGATTTCAATCTTCCGTGTACTCCCATGACACATCAGGCAGTGGCTCTGGCCTCGAATCAGCCCATCTCCAAAGCCACAAAAATCTGGCATCCTGAAAGCATCCTGAATGGTCAGTGACCACCTTTTGTAACTGGTGGCCCTGTCCCACCAAGCTACTCAATACTATCTGATAGCTGGTCTCTCACTCTATCTCTCTCTCACACACACACACACACACACACACACACACACACACACACACCACCATTTCAGCTCTCTGGTGTGTTCTTTGATACTTTGTGACCCCTTGGTCATTAACCTGTGCAGATCCAAGTGTAGACTGCTACACTTAACAATATTTACCCAGTTAGACTGCTGAGGTTGCTGACAACGTACTGGGTTATGAAGATATCTTGGAGGAGCCTCCAAATGCAAATGCTGCGACTGACTAAAACTGAGCCACAAGGAAGCTATAACTGTGAAATATAAAATGTTTATTTACATAGCAAACCTCCAGGAGAGAGAGAGAGAAAGAGAAAGAGAGTCCAAGAAAATCCAAGAGAACCTCACTCTCCTGACACAACATTTTATATTTCTTCAACACAAAGATAACAATAAATGATCTACTACAGTTTCAATTGCTATCAGCACCTATTTAAGTTTAGCATTTGGAATAAGCTGTGTAAATTTACAGAATTATATTTTTACAACGGTAGCACATCCTAACTAGCAGAATCTATTTGAATATTATATGTTTCAACACATCTAACTGGCTATACTTATGCCCTATCCACTACCTAATCTCACAGGTAGGAAAAGGATAAGGTCTGGAAGAGAGTTTATAGGGAGCTAGGTAGGAAGCTAAAAAGCAGTAGCTCCAGGGTATTAATCTCCAGATTGCTGCCTGTGCCACATGCCATTGAGGGTAAGAATATGGCAGATGAATCTGTGGCTGCAGAACTGGTGCAGGGGGTAGGGTTTCATAGAAACATAGAAACATAGAAAATAGGTGCAGGAGTAGGCCATTCGGCCCTTCGAGCCGGCACTGCCTTTCAGTATGATCATGACTGATCATCCAACTCAGAACCCTGTACCTGCCTTCTCTCCATACCCCCTGATCCCTTTAGCCACAAGCGCCATATCTAACTCCCTCTAAATATAGCCAATGAACTGGCCTCAACTGTTTCCTGTGGCAGAGAATTCCACAGATTCACCACTCTCTGTGTGAAGAATTTTCTCCTCATCTCGGTCCTAAAAGGCTTCCCCTTTATCCTCAATCTGTGACCCCTTGTTGTGGACTTCCCCAACCTCAGGAACAATCTTCCTGCATCTAGCCTGTAGAATTTTATACGTTTCATTAAGATCCCCCCTCAATCTTCTAAATTCTAGTGAGTATAAGCCTAGTCGATCCAGTCTTTCTTCAGATGAAAGTCCTGCCATCCCAGGAATCAATCTGGTGAACCTTCTTTGTACTCCCTCTATGGCAAGGATGTCTTTCCTCAGATTAGGGGACCAAAACTGCACACAATACTCCAGGTGTGGTCTCACCAAGACCTTGTACAACTGCAGTAGAACCTCCCTGCTCCTGTACTTGAATCCTCTTGCTATGAACGCCAACATGCCATTCGCCTTTTTCACCGCCTGCTGTACCTGCATGCCCACTTTCAATGACTGGTGTGCAATGACACCCAGGTCTCGTTATACCTCCCCTTTTCCTATTCGGCCACCATTCAGATAATAATCTGTTTTCCTGCTCTTGCCACCAAAGTGGATACCCTCACATTTATACATATTAAATTGCATCTGCCATGAATTTGCCCACTCACCCAACCTATCCAAGTCACCCTGCATCCTCTCAGCATCCTCCTCACAACTAACACTGCCACCCAGCTTCGTGCCATCTGCAAACTTGGAGATGCTGCATTTAATTTCCTTGCCTAAATCTTTAATATATATTGTAAACAACTAGGGTCCCATCACTGAGCCTTGCGGTACCCAACTAGTCACTGCCTGCCATTCTGAAAAGGTCCCTTTTATTCCCACTCTTTGCTTCCTGTCTGCCAACCAATTCTCTATCCACATCAATACCATACCCCCAATACTGTGTGCTTTAAGTTTGCACACTAATCTCCTGTGTGGGACCTTGTCAAAAGTCTTTTGAAAATCGAAATACACCACATCCACTGTTTCTCCCCTATCTAGTCTACTAGTTACATTCTCAAAAAATTCTATGAGGTTCGTCAGACATGATTTTCCTTTCACAAATCCATGCTGACTTTGTCCGATGATTTCACCGCTTTCCAAATGTGCTGTTATCACATCTTTGATAACTGACTCTAGCATTTTTCCCACCACCAACGTCAGGCTAACCAGTCTATAATTTCCCGGTTTCTCTCTCCCTCCTTTTTTAAAAAGTGGAGTTACATTAGCCACCCTCCAATCCTCAGGAACTAGTCCAGAATCTAAAGAGTTTTGAAAAATTATCACTAATGCATCCACTATTTCTTGGGCTACTTCATTAAGCACTCTGGGATGCAGACCATCTGGCCCTAGGGATTTATCTGCCTTTAATCCCTTCAATTTATCTAATACCACTTCCTTACTATCATGTATTTCCCTCAGTTCCTCGATCTCACTAGACCCTCGGTCCCCTACTATTTCCAGGAGATTATTTATGTCCTCCTTAGTGAAGACAGAACCAAAGTAGTTATTCAATTGGTCTGCCATGTCCTTGTTCCCCATGATCAATTCACCTGTTTCTGACTGTAAGGGACCTACATTTGTCTTAACCAATCTTTTTCTTTTCACATATCTATAAAAGCTTTTACAGTCAGTTTTTACGTACCCTGCCAGCTTTCTCTCATAATCTTTTTTCCCTTTCCTAATTAGGCCCTTTGTCCTCCTCTGCTGGACTCTGAATTTCTCCCAGTCCTCAGGTGTGCCGCTTTTTCTGGCTAATTTGCATGTTTCTTCTTTGGACTTGATACTATCCCTAATTTCCCTCGGCCATGGGTGCACTACCTTCCCTGGTTTATTCTTTTGCCAAACTGGGATGAACAATTTTTGTAGTTCATCCATGCGATCTTTAAATGCTTCCCATTGCATATCCACTGTCAACTCTTTAAGTATCACTTGCCAGTCTATCATAGCTAATTCACGTCTTATACCTTCAAAGTTACCCTTCTTTAAGTTCAGAACCTTTGTTTCTGAATTAACTATGTCACTCTCCATCTTAATGAAGAATTCCACCATATTATGGTCATTCTTACCCAAGAGGCCTCTCACGACAAGATTGCTAATTAACCCTTCCTCATTGCTCAATACCCTGTCTAGAATAGCCTGCTCTCTAGTTGGTTCTTCGACATGTTGGTTCAAAAAACCATCCCGCATACATTCCAAGAAATCCTCTTCCTCAGCACCCTTACCAATTTGATTCACCCAATCTCTATGTAGATTGAAGTCACCCATTATAACTGCTGTTCCTTTATTGCACACATTTCTAATTTCCTGTTTAATGCCATCCCCAACCTCACTACTACTGTTAGGTGGCCTGTACACAACTCCCACCAGCGTTTTCTTGCCCCTTAGTGTTAAGCAGCTCTACCCATATCGATTCCACATCCTCCAGGCTAATGTCCTTCCTTTCTATTGCGTTAATCTCATCTCTAACCAGCAACACTACCCCACCTCCTATTCTTTCATGTTTCATGACAAATCCAGGGCAAGCATTAAAAAGGGCCACTTTTCAACATAATTGTATAAGGGCTAAGAGAGTTGTAAAAGAGCGCCTGAAGGCTTTGTGTGTCAATGCAAGGAGCATTCGTAATAAGGTGGATGAATTGAAAGTGCAGATTGTTATTAATGATTATGATATAGTTGGGATCACAGAGACATGGCTCCAGGGTGACCAAGGATGGGAGCTCAACGTTCAGGGATATTCAATATTCAGGAGGGATAGACATGAAGGAAGGGGAGGTGGGGTGGCGTTGCTGGTTAAAGAAGAGATTAACGCAATAGAAAGGAAGGACATAAGCCGGGAAGATGTGGAATCGATATGGGTAGAGCTGCGTAACACTAAGTGGCAAGAAAACGCTGGTGGGAGTTGTGTACAGGCCACCTAACAGTAGTAGTGAGGTTGGGGATGGTATTAAACAGGAAATTAGAAATGTGTGCAATAAAGGAACAGCAGTTATAATGGGTGACTTCAATCTACATGTAGATTGGGTGAACCAAATTGGTAAAGGTGCTGAGGAAGAGGATTTCTTGGAATGTATGCGGGATGGTTTTTTGAACCAACATGTCGAGGAACCAACTAGAGAGCAGGCTATTCTGGACTGGGTTTTGAGCAATGAGGAAGGGTTAATTAGCAACCTTGTCGTGAGAGGCCCCTTGGGTAAGAGTGACCATAATATGGTGGAATTCTTCATTAAGATGGAGAGTGACATAGTTAATTCAGAAACAAAGGTTCTGAACTTAAAGAAGGGTAACTTTGAAGGTATGAGACGTGAATTAGCTAAGATAGACTGGCAAATGACACTTAAAGGATTGACGGTGGATATGCAATGGCAAGCATTTAAAGGTTGCATGGATGAACTACAACAATTGTTCATCCCAGTTTGGCAAAAGAATAAATCAAGGAAGGTAGTGCACCCGTGGCTGACAAGAGAAATTAGGGATAGTATCAATTCCAAAGAAGAAGCATACAAATTTGCCAGAGAAAGTGGCTCACCTGAGGACTGGGAGAAATTCAGAGTTCAGCAGAGGAGGACAAAGGGCTTAATTAGAAAGGGGGAAAAAGATTATGAGAGAAAACTGGCAGGGAACATAAAAACTGACTGTAAAATCTTTTATAGATATGCAAAAAGGAAAAGACTGATAAAGACAAATGTAGGTCCCCCATAGACAGAAACAGGTGAATTGATTATGGGGAGCAAGGACATGGCAGACCAACTGAATAATTACTTTGGTTCTGTCTTCACTAAGGAGGACATAAATAATCTTCCAGAAATAGTAGGAGACAGAGGGTCCAGTGAGATGGAAGAACTGAGCAAAATACATGTTAGTAGGGAAGTGGTGTTAGGTAAATTGAAGGGATTGAAGGCAGATAAATCCCCAGGGCCAGATGGTCTGCATCCCAGAGTGCTTAAGGAAGTAGCCCAAGAAATAGTGGATGCATTAGTGATAATTTTTCAAAACTCGTTAGATTCTGGACTAGTTCCTGAGGATTGGAGGGTGGCTAATGTAACTCCACTTTTTAAAAAAGGAGGGAGAGAGAAACTGGGGAATTATAGACCGGTTAGCCTAACGTCGGTGGTGGGGAAACTGCTAGAGTCAGTTATCAAAGATGTGATAACAGCACATTTGGAAAGCGGTGAAATCATCAGACAAAGTCAGCATGGATTTGTGAAAGGAAAATCATGTCTGACGAATCTCATAGAATTTTTTGAGGATGTAACTAGTAGAGTGGATAGGGGAGAACCAGTGGATGTGGTATATTTGGATTTTCAAAAGGCTTTTGACAAGGTCCCACACAGGAGATTAGTGTGCAAACTTAAAGCACACGGTATTGGGGGTAAGGTATTGATGTGGATGGAGAATTGGTTAGCAGACAGGTAGCAAAGAGTGGGAATAAACGGGACCTTTTCAGAATGGCAGGAGGTGACTAGTGGGGTACCGCAAGGCTCAGTGCTGGGAGCCCAGTTGTTTACAATATATATTAATGACTTGGATGAGGGAATTAAATGCAGCATCTCCAAGTTTGCGGATGACACGAAGCTGGGTGGCAGTGTTAGCTGTGAGGAGGATGCTAAGAGGATGCAGAGTGACTTGGATAGGTTGGGTGAGTGGGCAAATTCATGGCAGATGCAATTTAATGTGGATAAATGTGAAGTTATCCACTTTGGTGGCAAAAATAGGAAAACAGATTATTATCTGAATGGAGGCCAATTAGGAAAAGGGGAGGTGCAACGAGACCTGGGTGTCATTATACACCAGTCATTGAAAGTGGGCATGCAGGTACAGCAGGCGGTGAAAAAGGCAAATGGTATGCTGGCATTTATAGCGAGAGGATTCGAGTACAGGAGCAGGGAGGTACTACTGCAGTTGTACAAGGCCTTGGTGAGACCACACCTGGAGTATTGTGTGCAGTTTTGGTCCCCTAATCTGAGGAAAGACATCCTTGCCATAGAGGGAGTACAAAGAAGGTTCACCAGATTGATTCCTGGGATGGCAGGACTTTCATATGAAGAAAGACTGGATGAACTGGGCTTGTACTCGTTGGAATTTAGAAGATTGAGGGGGGATCTGATTGAAACGTATAAAATCCTAAAGGGATTGGACAGGCTTGATACAGGAAGATTGTTCCCGATGTTGGGGAAGTCCAGAACAAGGGGTCACAGTTTGAGGATAAAGGGGAAGCCTTTTAGGACCGAGATTAGGAAAAACTTCTTCACACAGAGAGTGGTGAATCTATGGAATTCTCTGCCACAGGAAACAGTTGAGGCCAGTTCATTGGCTATATTTAAGAGGGAGTTAGATATGGCCCTTGTGGATATGGGGATCAGGGGGTATGGAGGGAAGGCTGGGGCGGGGTTCTGAGTTGGATGATCAGCCATGATCATAATAAATGGCGGTGCAGGCTCGAAGGGCCGAATGGCCTACTCCTGCACATATTTTCTATCTTTCTATGTTTCTATGTCTATCCCTCCTGAATATTGAATATCCCTGGATGTTGAGCCCGCATTATTGGTCACCCTGGAGCCATGTCTCTGTGATCCCAACTATATCATATTCATTAATAACTATCTGCACATTCAATTCATCCACCTTGTTACGAATGTTCCTTGCATTGACACACAAAGCCTTCAGGCACTCTTTTTACAACACTCTTAGCCCTTATACAATTATGATGAAAAGTGGCGCTTTTTGATTTTTGCCCAGAATTTGCCTGCCTGCCGCTTTTACTTTTCACCTTACTACTTTTTGCTTCTACCCTCATTTTACACACCTCTGTCTCTCTGCACTTGTTCCCATCCCCCTGCCACATTAGTTTAAATCCTCCTGAACAACAGTAGCAAACACTCCCTCTAGGACATTGGTTCCAGTCCAGCCCAGGTGCAGACCGTCCTGTTTGTACTGGTCCCACCTCCCCCAGAACTAGTTCTAATGCCCCACAAATTTGAATCCCTCCCCCTTGCACCATTTTTCAAGCCACGTATTTCTACTCTGACTAGCACATGGCACTAGTAGTAATCAAGAGATTATTCCTTTGTGGTCCTACTTTTTAGTTTATCCCCTAACTCTCTAAATTCACCTTGTAGGACCTCATCCTGTTTTTTACCTATCATGCTTCAGATCTCGTCCTTGCTGACAATCAACACTGGTTCATATCAAGGATGTGTGCTTAGCCCATTGCTCTACTCTCTCTGTGTGGCTAGGCACAGCTCAAACACCATCTACAAATTTGCTGATGACACAGCTGTTGTTGGCACATTCTCAGATGGTGATGCAGAGGCTACAGGAGTGAGACAGATCAGCTGGTTGAGTGGCATTGCAACAGCAAACTTGCACTCAGCATCAGTAAGGTCAAGGAATTGACTGAGGATTTCGTGAAGGGAAGTTGAGGGATCAGTGGTTTCAAATTCCTGGATGCCAATTACAAAGATGTCAGTGGCTATATTTCATTAGGAATTTGAGAGAGTTGCTATGTCACCAAAGACTAACTCATTTCTACAGATGTACTGTGGAGAGCATTCTAGCTGGTTGTATCACTGCCTGGTATGGAAGGACCACTGCACAGGATTGGTAATAGCTGCAGAATGTTGTGAACTCAGCCAGCTCCACCATGGGCACTATCCTCCCCAGCATCGACGACTTCTTCAAATGGTGATGCCTCAAAAAGGCATCCTGAAGGGATCGGCAGTAAAAAAGGTGAACAGCTTCAAGTTCCTGGGTGACAGAATGTGCATCACACAGGTCATGCTTTCTTCTTATTACTACCATCAACGAGGAGGTAAAGGAGCCTGAAGACACACACTCGATGCTTTAGGAACAGCTTCTTTCCCTCTGCCATCCAATTTCTGAACTGTCAATGAGCCATCCCATGAATACTACCTAAATATTTTTGCCCTCGTTATGCACTACCTAAGTTAATTTTTTGTACATGCTTCTTACTGTAATTTATAGTATTATTAATATATTGCAATGTACTGCTGCTGCAAAACAACAAATTTCACAACGCATACCAGTGAAATGAAGCCTGATTCTGATCCTGAAGGAACGGGCTGAGTCTCCGACCCTCCTGTGATCCTGTGCACTGGAGTCGCTGTATCAGGTGATTGTGCAACCAGTGAGAGTGATCTCCATGGTAGACCTGTAGAGGCAGAACACCCATGAGCAGGGAGAGGCTGAAAAAGTAAAATTGTGATGAGTACCTTCTAAAGGCTTTTTGGTAAACAACTTAAAATAAACATTTTTAATCCCTGAGCAAAAATTAACTGAGTCAGTCGTTAAATTGCTTCATGATCTGCAGATGGTAGAAATAGGAACATGACAGTACAACTGCACTGGTATTGTACAGGTATAGCTCCAAGTCAATCTGACAGGAGTAGATGTATGTTGATGTAAACATAACATTTCTCACAGTAATTCAAGTTCAATTGTCATGCACATTACATGAATATCCATGAATACAGTCAAACTCTGGGGCCAAGGTCCAAAACACAGTACCAACAGTCATACACAGCACAAAGCACATATAAGATAGCAGTAAAATACAGTCACAATGCTCTCCTTGCTTCCAGTCGAACTGATTATGTATCAGGCTTTCCTCCAGACAGAGTTTCAGCTAAATCCAAACAATGCCAAGAGCTAATGAGTATAAGCAGTAAATCACTTCACTTCAGTATAATCTTCTATGCGTTGGTGTGCTGGGGCAATGGCAGCACAGAGGAGTGCTTCCAGTCATAGACTAAGACAACTGCGCTGCTCCAAAGAATGCTATATGAGGTCATTCTTACCCTTGGCTATACGGCTCTATAATGAGTCAAATTATAGCCGGGGAAGTGATGGCCCCCTCCTCTTAGACTGTTTGTGATAACATACTTTTTTATTCTTTCTCCATCTCTTCTAATATTTTTAGCTATGCATTTGTAATGCTTCTGTGACTCTGTAATTTCTGTTGGTATTAATAAAGTATCTATCTATCTATCATCTTTCACAGCTGATTTGAAGACCTACTATTCTTTGTATTTTAATGATTTTCAAAGTGAAAATCAGAGAATTCATCATGACTAATATGTGACAATAAATTTTCCTTTCAGGTGGCAAGGTAGTGTAGTGGCTAGCATAATGCATTACAGCACCAGGAACTGGGGTTCAATTCCCATTGCTGTCTGTACAGGACTTAGTACATTATCCTCGTGACTGTGTGGGTATCTTCTAGGTGCTTTAGTAAACTGTGGACATACTATGCTGGTGCTGGGAACATGACAACATTTGTGGGTTGCCCCTCACCCGTCCTCAGAATGTGTTGGTCATTGATGCAGATAATGTATTTCACTGTATAATCATGTGATAAATAAAGCTAAGCTTCGCTTTCTTCATGTAAATTTCTTAATAATCATGTGTGAAGCTGTTTATTATAAACCAAAGTAATTTAAAATCCAGGAAAAAATCCATTCAGTGGTACAATGGCATAACCAGTGCCTCACACAGCTGAGGTTACTGAGCTGTGGTTTAGGAGGTTGCTAATTGCTTTTTGGGACAGACCAAAAAGGCTGGGCTTCTCACCATGAGCAGCTGAAGGACAATACCACGTGTACATGCAAAGCAGCAACGGTAGCAACTTGAATCCTGAGGGAGATGGTAAGAGGTCCTCGAATGGAAACAATGCAGGCAGTGTGGCAGCAACCCCATTGGATGAACAATGGTGGAGGAGAGTTACTTCAGCTACCAATCCCCTTTGCATAAGACCGCAAGATATAGGAGCAGAATAAGGCAACTTAGTCCATCGAATTAACTTCGCTATTCAATCATGGCAGATTTATTTTTCCTCTCAACCCCATTCTTCTGCCTTCTCTCTATAATCTGCCTCTCTGCCCTCACTAATCAAGAAACTATCAACATCTACTTAAAAAAATCCAATGACATGATCTCCACAGCAATCTGTGGCACTGAATTCCACATATTTACCAGTCCCTGGCTAAAGAACTTCTTCCTCATCTCTGTTCAAAAAGGATATCCTTCTGTCCTGAAACTGTGCCCTCTGGTCCCAAGCTCCTCTCTATTGGAAACATTCTTTCCTAGTCCTCTCTATCCAGGCCTTTCAATTTTCAGTAGAGTTCACTGTGATTTCCACCCCCCCTCCCCACACCCCGCCAATTCTTCTGAACTCCCCTGGGTACAAACCCAGAGCGATCAAAGGTCCCTCTTATGTTAACAAATTCATTTCCAGGATCATTCTTGTTAAAATCCTCTGGACCTTTTCCAATGCCTGCAAGTCATTTCTTATATATGGGGCCAAAGCTGATCTCAATACTCCACAAGTGGTCTGACCAATGCCTTATAAACACTGCTACCTGGTTGTGATGGTAGGTTTCTATTGCAGCTGTCTCTTTGACGGGCTGCAGTAGAAGCTGAGATATTGTAGAGTGACACTCATTAGTGCTTAAGGCAGGACATCCTGAAATGTAGCTGGACTTTTCCATTTTAGATGAGATGGATTCTGACCTGTCACTACACCAAGCATTTCACTGTACTCATCCAATAGTTTTCACATCTGTTCCATTGAAAACCTCATCTGAGTTTACTGTGGAGCTGACACAAGTGTTTTATCTGCCACACTGCAACCTGCTTATGCCTTATGATCTACCATATGCAGATCCCACCTTTACATTCTCTAAAATGCCACTTTGTATCCTAGAGGTTGCAAGGTTCAGACAGAGTGGCAGAACACATTGTTCATTATTATTTGCTACTCAGCCCCTTGATATGCAAACTCAGGTTGGAGGAGCAACACCTCATATACTGTCTAAGTAGTCTCCAGCCCTTTGGTATGAACATAGAATTCTCCAACTTCTGGTAATTCCCTCCCCATCCTTTCCTCTATCCCTATTTCACTCTGCCCCCTCCCCCAGCTGCCTACCACCTCCCTCTACTACCCATTGTGTTTTCCCCTATTCCTTCTTCACCTTTCCTGCCTGTCACCTCCCTGCTTCCCCTCCCCCACCCCTTTATCTTTCCCCTTACTGGTTTTTCACCTGGAACCTACCAGCCTTCTCCTTCCCACCCTCCCCCCACCTCCTTTATAGGGGCCCTGCCCCCTCCCTCTTCAGTCCTGACGAAGGGTTCTGGCCCGAAACGTTGACTGATCGTTTCCACTGATGCTGCCCGACCTGCTGAGTTCCTCCAGCGTGTTGTGAGTGTTGCTCAGTCCCTTTGCCTGGCTGGTTGTGAACGTTCAGTGATCTAAAAGGAGAAAAGCACATGGATAAAGTACAGTGAGAGACGGGAATCGGGTTAGAGGTTTGTGCTTATATTACCTGCAGCTTTTAAGTCAGGATAACTGAAGAAGTCCATTGTGTGATATTATATTGTTTTTTTAAAAATAGCATTATTAATTAATTAATCAATCAATTTATTTATTTGCTTATTTATCCATTTATTTATTTATTTATGGTATGGTACGGTCTGGTAGTGTCACATTTCACATAACACTATGACAGTGCTAGCAACCTGGGTTCAATTCCTACCACTGTCTGTAAGGAGTTTTACATTCCCCCATAACTGCATGGGTTTCCTCTGAGTGCTCCAGTTTCCTTCTACATTCAAAAGAGGTATGAGTTAAAAGGTTAATTCGTTACTTGGAAGCAGTGAGTGTAGACTCATTGGGCTGTTACCAGGCTATATCTTTAAATACATAGAATAGTACAACACAGTACAGGCCCTTTGGCCCACAATGTTGTGCTGACCCTCAAACCCTGCCTCCCATATAACCCCCCACCTTAAATTCCTCCATATACCTGTCTAGTAGTCTCTTAAATTTCACTAGTTTATCTGCCTCCACCACCGACTCAGGCAGTGCAGTTTTGAAAAACACAGTAAGCCTGATCCTATGCTCAAGGAATGTACTGCTTATACGGTTGCATCCAGCACGTGAGGCCTGGACTTTCTTCATGGAACAGATGTTGAAATAGAGGATATCAACTGTCCCATCATTTTACACACACACACACTACCACTCACAGCGCATCATAATTCCCACATTTGCCAGATTTTATTCCTTTTAAAACTTACTAATTTCTTTGTTCACATGTTTACTTTTATCACTTTGACATTTTGGTTCAAATCACTACACCTGCTTGACATTCTACACCTAATTTCCACCCTTAGCAAAATCTTCTCTTCCCTCCATTTTGCAGTTTACTCCATTTTGGAATTCACCCACCTAGGCTTCTCAAGGAAATTCTCCCCCAAGAATTAATGGGCTCAAATAAGTATGCCATGACACAGTATTTTCGTTACTCAGGGTAGGCCAAATAGTTTTCCTTGCTGGCACTAGGTTTCACATGCAGACACAGGAAGAGATAACCAGGCAGAAAGGAAAAGAGGTTCAGGATATTCTCAAAGTGTCCTTGAAGAAATACAACATCCCCTCTAATTTTTCACCCACAATTGCTGAACATGGAGAAGAAGCATTTAAGGCGGCACTGAGGACATCAGGAATGTACAGAGACCCTGTGAAAGACGTGGAGAGAATGCACCCCCTCATGAACTCAACACATACCCCCTTTTCTTGGCCACTAAAGGTCCCATTTATGGAAGAGTCTGTGGTTCCTAAATTGGCCTTAACTCCCACAAAATCTAATAAAAGTAAATCAACTTTGACTCATTAGGATTGCTTATATTACGAAGCCATATTCAGGTTAATTTAGTACCCAGAAATATGCAATAGACCCTGAGAGAATGGGGTGTGTATATTAATGTTTCTAAAGTCTCCCTCCATTTTATTTTTAAATAACAAGTGTATGATAAACCAATGTTTTAAAGTACATTTAATATCAGAGCATGCATACAGTATATGGACCCCTTCACAGAGGTCCACAAACAACGAAACCCCATAGGATGATAGAAGCATCGAAGCCGTGAAGCCTCCCTACCTGTCTTTGCACAAGCGTCAGCAAAAGCCGTGACCACCCCCCTACCTCTAACTGCACCAGCAGAGCACAAAAACTAATTTATAAACTAAGACTTTAAACATACACTGTCTTATTCAGAAAGTGGTTGCATTAATTTATATCTGTCTGCATTTTACCCATCTTCGCAGGTTCATTGTTGCAGTGAGTCAATTCCAGCATCTCAATGTAATACTTAAGTTAATTATTCTCTGACATGCAGTGAAAAAGTCCACTGGTTATAGTTTATAATTGAAGAGCTTCTGGACATGCTGTGGAATAATAATTATGCTTGACTGACTGTTATAGACATTCTGCATCCCTGAAATTAGTTTTTCAGAGAAAAAAAAGCAATTAATGCTCCTGCTCAATTATTACAGATAACCCTGAGATACAATCTTTCTTTGGTGGTGCCACCTCTTCACTTCTGTCATTCAGCTTCAATACCACTTATTTAACTATTTGCTCTGGGATCAAATGAACAAAATAAAAATAATAACATAACTTTTTTGCATTTAGAAACCTTGGATAAAAACACAAAAGTTTTTGCAAATTCAATTGTTTGAACCTGAGAAGAAAAATTATTTCAAGGAGGATTTTCATCGAGGCAAGCGGGCAGGAGTCCGTGCCAGGCAAAAAGCAAACCCTAGCTGGCTGGCTCTCCCGTCCATTCTGCTCTCCAATGTCCGTTCCCTGGACAATAAATTGGACTACATCCAACTCCAGCGAAATACTGGTCGGGAGTACAGAGTCTGCTGTGCGTATGTTTTCACAGAAACGTGGCTCTCCGATGGAATCCCAGACGCCACCATTCAGCTGGACGGGCTCGATTTGTTTTGAGCAGACAGAGATGCAGCTCTTTCCAGTGAGACTCGCGGTGGTGGCTTGTGTGTTTACCTCAATATGGAATAGTGCAACTACTCTGTGCTGGTTTCAAGATACAGCTCATCGCTAGTGGAGTTTGTGACTGTTAGATGCAGACCATTTTATTTACCACAGGAATTCACCACTAACCTTATAGTCGAAGTATACATTCACCCAGCGCTAATGCTAAGGTAAACACAAGGAATTCTGCAGATGCTGGAAATTCAAGCAACACACATCGAAGTTGCTGGTGAACCCAGAAGGCCAGGCAGCATCTCTAGGAAGATGGACAGTCGACGTTTCAGGCCGAGACCAGGTCAGGACGTTTCGGTCAGGACGAAGGATCTCGGCCCGAAATGTCGACTGTACCTCTTCCTAGAGATGCTGCCTGGCCTGCTGCGTTCACCAGCAACTTTGATGTGTGTTGCTAATGCTAAGGAGGTGTTTTGTGAACTGTATGGGGCTATTAGCGAACTGCAGACCCTGATGGACTATTTATTGTCACCGGAGATTTTAGCTACACGAACCTTAAGTCAGTGCTCCCCAGATTCCATCAGAACGTGGACTTTGCAACGACAGGGGAGAATGCATTGGACCTTGTTTACACAAACATTCTCGATACATACCGGGCGGAGCCCCGCCCCCTCCTCGGTTATTCAGACCACATCTCTGCTACACTAATCCCAGCATACAGACCGCTCGTCAGGCGCTCCAGACCAGTTCAGAAGCAGGTGAAAACCTGGCCAGCAGGAGCCATCTCTGCTCTTCAAGACTGCTTTGAGCACACTGACTGGCACATGTTCAGGGCGGCTGCAACCGATGGTGACTCTACCAACTTAGAGGAGTACACTGGATCAGTGACTAGCTACATCAGCAAGTGCATTAATGACAGCACTGTGGCCAAGACCATCACTACACGCGCTAACCAGAAGCCATGGATGACAACGGAGGTGCGTGTGCTGCTGAGGACCCATGACTCTGCCTTCAGAGCAGGCGACAAGGCAGCCCTAACAACAGTGAGGGCCAAACTGTCCCGGGCCATCAGACAGGCAAAGCGTGCACACGCCCAGCGAATCCACAGCCACTTCCAGGACAGCGGCAACACGCCGAGCATGTGGGAGGGCATTCAGGACATCACCAACTACAAGACAACACCACCTTCCTGTGCTGGTGATGCCTCCCTCCCAGATGCATTGAATAACTTCTATGTTCGTTTTGAGGCAGAAAGTGATGTGGCGGTGAGGAAGACCACCCCTCCTCCAAACAACCAGGTGCTGTGTCTTACCATAACCGATGTGAGGAGAACTCTGGGCAGGGTCAACCTACGGTAGGCTGCTGGACCAGCAATATTCCTGGCAGAGTGCTTAGAGGATGTGCAGACCAGTTAGCGGAGATTCTCACTGACATCTTCAACATCTCCCTGAGCAGCGCCGTCATTCCTATGTGCTTCAAGGCCACCACCATTGTCCCCGTGCCGAAGAAGTCTTCAGTGTCCTGCCTCAACGACCACCATCCCATCGCACTCACATCCATCATCACGCAGTGTTTCGAGAGGCTCGTCATGAGGCACATCAAGACCCTGCTGCCCCCCCTCACTGGACCCGCTGCAGTTCGCGTATTGTCCCAACCTTTCAACAGACGACGCCATTGCCATCACCCTCCACCTGGCCCTAACCCACCTGGACAAAAAAGACACGTACGTTCGAATGCTGTTCATAGGCTTCAGTTCAGCATTCAACACAATCATTCCTCAGAAACTGGTTGGAAAGCTGAGCCTACTGGGCCTGAACACCTCCCTCTGCAACTGGATCCTAGACTTCCTGACTGGGAGACCTCAGTCAGTCTGGATCGGAAGCAGCATATCCAACACCATCACACTGAGCACGGGAGCTCCCCAGAGCTGTGTGCTCAGTCCACTGCTGTTCACTCTGCTGACCCACGACTGTGCTGCAGCACACAGCTCAAACCACATCATCAAGTTCGCCGATGACACGACCGTGGTGGGTCTCATCAGCAAGAACAATGAGTCAGCATACAGAGAGGAGGTGCAGCAGCTGACGGACTGGTGCAGAGCCAACAACCTGTCTCTGAATGTGAACAAAATAAAAGAGATGGTTGTTGACTTCAGGGGGACACAGAACGACCACTCTCTGCTGAACATCGACGACTCCACCGTAGAGATCGTTAAGAGCTCCAAATTACTTGGTGTTCACCTGGCGGAGAATCTCACCTGGTCCCTCAACACCAGCTCATAGAAACATAGAAACATAGAAAATAGGTGCAGAAGTAGGCCATTCGGCCCTTCGAGCCTGCACCGCCATTCAGTATGATCATGGCTGATCATCCAACTCTGAACCCTGTACCAACCTTCCCCCCCATACCCCCTGATCCCTTTAGCCACAAGGGCCGTATCTAACTCCCTCTTAAATATAGCCAATGAACTGGCCTCAACTGTTTCCTGTGGCAGAGAATTCCACAGATTCACCACTCTCTGTGTGAAGATGTTTTTCCTAATCTCGGTCCTAAAATGCTTCCCCTTTATCTGTGACCCCTCGTTCTGGACTTCCCCAACATCAGGAACAATCTTCCTGCATCTAGCCTGTCCAATCCCTTTAGGATTTTATATGGTTCAATAAGACCCCCCTCAATCTTCTAAATTCCAATGAGTATAAGCCTAGTCGATCCAGTCTTTCAGCATATGAAAGTCCTGCCATCCCAGGAATCAATCTAGTGAACCTTCTTTGTACTCTCTCTATGGCAAGGATGTCTTTCCTCAGATTAGGGGACCAAAACTGCACACAATACTCCAGGTGTGGTCTCACCAAGGCCTTGTACAACTGCAGTAGTACCTCCCTGCTCCGGTACTCGAATCCTCTTGCTATAAATGCCAGCATACCATTCGCCTTTTTCACCGCCTGCTGTACCTGCATGCCCACTTTCAATGACTGGTGTATAATGACACCCAGGTCTTGTTGCACCTCCCCTTTTCCTAATCGGCCACCATTCCGATAATAATCTGTTTTCCTGTTTTTGCCACCAAAGTGGATAACCTCACATTTATCCACATTAAATTGCAACTGCCATGAATTTGCCCACTCACCCAACCTATCCAAGTCCTATCCAGCACTGAGCCTTGCGGTACCCCACTAGTCACTGCCTGCCATCCTGAAAAGGTCCCGTTTATTCCCACACTTTGCTTCCTGTCTGCCAACCAATTCTCTATCCACATCAATACCTTATCCCCAATACCGTGTGCTTTAAGTTTGCACATTAATCTCCTGTGTGGGACATTGTCAAAAGCCTTTTGAAAAACCAAATATACCACATCCACTGGTTCTCCCCTATCCACTCTACTAGTTACATCCTCAAAAAATTCTATGAGATTCGTCAGACATGATTTTCCTTTCACAAATCCATGCTGACTTTGTCCGATGATTTCACCGCTTTCCAAATGTGCTGTTATCACATCTTTGATAACTGACTAGCATTTTCCCCACCACCAATGTCAGGCTAACTGGTCTATAATTCCCCAGTTTCTCTCTCCCTCCTTTTTTAAAAAGTGGAGTTACATTAGCCACCCTCCAATCCTCAGGAACTAGTCCAGAATCTAAAGAGTTTTGAAAAAATTATCACCAATGCATCCACTATTTCTTGGGCTACTTCATTAAGCACTCTGGGATGCAGACCAGCTGGCCCTGGGGATTTATCTGCCTTTAATCCCTTCAGTTTACCTAACCCCACTTCCCTACTAACATGTATTTCCCTCAGTTCCTCCATCTCACTGGACCCTCTGTCCCCTACTATTTCTGGAAGATTATTTATGTCTTCCTTAGTGAAGACAGAACCAAAGTAGTTATTCAATTGGTCTGCCATGTCCTTGCTCCCCATAATCAATTCACCTGTTTCTGTCTGTAGGGGACCTACATTTGTCTTAACCAATCTTTTTCTTTTCACATTTCCATAAAAGTTTTTACAGTCAGTTTTTATGTTTCCTGCCAGTTTTCTCTCATAATCTTTTTTCTCCTTTCTAATTAAGCCCTTTGTCCTCCTCTGCTGAACTCTGAATTTCTCCCAGTCCTCAGGTGAGCCACTTTTTCTGGTTAATTTATATGCTTCTTCTTTGGAATTGATACTATCCCTAATTTCCCTTGTCAGCCACGGGTGCACCATCTTCCTTGATTTATTCTTTTGCCAAACTGGGATGGACAATTGTTGTAGTTCATCCACGTGATCTTTAAATGCTTGCCATTGCATATCCACCATCAACCCTTTAAGTGTCATTTGCAAAGAAAATTTCCATAGCAAAGAAAGCCCAGCAGTGCCTCTACTTTCTGCGAAGGCTGAGAAAAGTCCATCTTCCACCCACCATCCTCACCACATTCTACAGAGGTTGTATTGAGAGCATCCTGAGCAGCTGCATCACGGCCTGGTTCGGAAATTGCACCATCTCGGATCGCAAGACCCTGCAACGGATGGTGAGGTCAGCTGAGAAGATCATCGGGGTCTCTCTTCCCGCCATTTTTTCAGACATTTACACCACACGCTGCATCCGTAAAGCAAACAGCATTATGAAAGACCCCACGCACCCCTCATACAAATTCTTCTCCCTCCTGCCATCTGGCAAAAGGCACTGAAGCATTTGGGCTCTCACGACCAGACTATGTAACAGTTTCTTCCCCCAAGACATCAGACTTCTCAATACCCAGAGCCTGGACTGATACCAACCTACTGTCCTCTACTGTGCCTATTGTCTTGTTTATTATTTATTGTAATGCCTGCACTGTTTTGTGCACTTCATGCAGTCCTGGGTAGGTCTGTAATCTAGTGTAGTTTTGTGTTGTTTTATGTAGTTCAGTGTAGTTTTTGTATTGTCTCATGTAGCACCATGGTCCTGAAAAATATCTCATTTTTACTGTGTACTGTACCAGCAGTTATGGTCGAAATGACAAAAAAAAGTGACTTGACTTGACTTGATCAGGTCTAAGAACACTGAGGCTGTCTACAAGAAGGGTCCGAGCCATCTCTATTTCCTGAGGAGACTGAGGTCCTTTAACATCTGCTGGATGATGCTGAGGATGTTCTACGAATCTGTGGTGGCCAGTGCTATCATGTTTGCTGTTGTGTGCTGGGGTAGCAGGCTGAAGGGAGCAGACACCAACAGAATCAACAAACTCAGGCCAGTGATGTTGTGGGGTTGGAACTGGACTCTCTCATGGTGGTGTCTGAAAAGAGGATGCTGTCTAAGTTGCATGCCATCTTGGTCAATGTCTCCCATCCACTACATAATGTACTGGGTGGGCACAGGAGTACATTCAGCCAGAGACTCATTCCACCGAGATGCAGCACAGAGCATCATAGGAAGTCATTCCTGCCTGTGGCCATCAAACTTTACAACTCCTCCCTTGGAAGGTCAGACACCCTGAGCTGATAGGCTGGTCCTGGACTTAGTTCATAATTTGCTGGCATAACTTACATATTACTATTTAACTAGTTATAGTTCTATTACTATTTATTATTTATGGTGCAACTGTAACGAAAACCAATTTCCCCCAGGATCAATAAAGTATGACTATGACTATGACTATAACTAGAATGAATCATGCTTCTTGTGATGAAGCCAGATTACTTACAAGGGCCGATTGCTTTATCATTTCATAGTAAATATTTGTGGATTTACTAAAATTGTTTTATTTGGAGAAATAG
This sequence comes from Mobula birostris, assembly GCF_030028105.1. Taxonomy (NCBI): domain Eukaryota; kingdom Metazoa; phylum Chordata; class Chondrichthyes; order Myliobatiformes; family Myliobatidae; genus Mobula; species Mobula birostris. The sequence continues at coordinate 113,832,747 of NC_092373.1, read as the reverse complement.
TGGAAGGGCATGGAAGAAATATAAACAATCAGAAACATACCACAGAAGTTCTCACAAATGAGGAATGACACATTTCAGACAGGAAGGCTCTAAAAGTAAACCAGGAAATTATAGGCCAGTGAGACTGACATCAGTAGTGGGAACTTATTGGAAGATATTCTAAAGGACTGGATATATGGGTCTTTGGACAGATATGGACTGATTAGGATAGTCAGCATAGCTTTGAGCAAAGTTCATTGTGTCTAACAAATTTTATAGAATTTTTTGAGGAAATTAACAGGAAAGTTGATAAAGGCAAGGCAGTGAATGTTGTCTGCATGGACCTTAGCAAGACATATGATAAGGTCCCGCATGGGAGGTTGGTCAAGAAGGCTCATTTGCCTGGCGTTCAAGATGAGGTAATAAGTTGGATTAGACATTGGCTTTGTGGGAGAAGCCAGAGAGTGGTAGTAGATGGTTATGTCTCTGACTGGAGGCCCATGACTAGTGGAGCACCAAAGGGACTGCTGCTGGGTCCATCGTCATTTGTCATCTATATTAATGATGTGGATGATAATGTGATTAACTGGATCAGCAAATTTGTGAATGACACCAAGGCTAGGGGTGTAGTGGAGAGTGAGGAAGACTATTGGAGCTTGCAATAGGATCTAGACCAGCTGGAAAAATGGGCAGAAAAATGGTGGATGAAATTTAATGTGGACAAGTGCGAAGTGTTGCACTTCAGTAGAACCAATCAGAATAGGTCTTATACAGTGAACAGTAGAACTGAGGAGTGTGGTAGAATAAAGGGATCTGGGAATGCAGGTCCATAATTCATTGAAAGTGGCATCACAGGTATATAAGGTTGTAAAGTAAGCTTTTGGCACATTGGCTTTCATAAATCAAAGTACTGAGTACAGGAGGTGGGATGTTATGTTGAATTTGTATAGGCGTACTGTGCTGATGCAACAGAAGCATTCTCACACAGTCTGGTGAAGAGCTTTGAAAACCCAGTCTCTACAAAAGGGAGGTACCGCTTAGTGAAGTGGTCATCGTGGGAGCGGTCATTGTTGGAGTAGTCTGAGGCAGAGCAGTAAGGCTTTTGCTCAACAAGGCTTCGACAAGAACTGGCAGAGGTAAGGTAAGTAAGTAAGTTCATTCCGTATTTTTTACTTAAACCTTGAGAGTATAGGGGATATGTCTAAAGAACCAGTGTTCTGTTCTGGGTGTCAGATGTGTTTCTACAGTTATGTTAGTGGCAAAAGGATAGTGAGGGATAAAATTTGTCCCTTGGAGAATCAGAGTGGACGGCTATGCGCGGAGCCAAAAGAGATGGGGGAGATTTTGAACAATTTCTTTTCTTCGGTATTCACTAAGGAGAAGGATATTGAATTGTGTAAGGTAAAGGAAACAAGTAGGAAATTGGGTAGGGTAGTTATGGAAAGTATGACAATTAAAGAAGAGGAAGTACTGGCACTTTTAAGGAATATAAAAGTGGATAAGTCTCCAGGTCCGGACAAGATATTCCCTAGGACATTGAGGGAAGTTAGTGTGGAAATAGCAGGGGCTCTGACAGAAATATTTCAAATGTCATTAGAAACGGGGATGGTGCCGGAGGATTGGCATATTGCTCATGTTGTTCTATTGTTTAAAAAGGTTCTAAGAGTAAACCTAGCAATTATTGGCCTGTGAGTTTGACGTCAGTGGTGGGTAAATTGATGGAAAGTATTCTTAGAGATGGTATATATAATTATCTGGATAGACAGGGTCTGAATAGGAACAGTCAACATGGATATGTGCGTGGAAGGTCATGTTTAACAAATCTTATTGAATTTTTTGAAGAGGTTACTAGGAAAGTTGACGAGGGTAAAGTGGTGGATGTTGTCTATATGGACTTCAGTAAGGCCTTTGACAAGGTTCCACACAGATGGTTAGTTAGGAAGGTTCAATCGTTAGGCATTAATATGGAAGTAGTAAAATGGATTCAGCAGTGGCTGGATGGGAGACGCCAGAGAGTAGTGGTGGATAACTCTGTGTCAGATCGGAGGACGGTGTGTGGCGGTGTGCCTCAGGGATCCGTACTGGGTCCAATGTTGTTTGTCATATATATTAATGATCTGGATGATGGGGTGGTAAATTGGATGAGTAAGTATGCAGATGATACTAAGATAGGTGGAGTTGTGGATGATGAGGTAGGTTTTCAAAACTTGCAGAGAGATTTAGGACAGTTAGAAGAGTGGGCTGAAAGATGGCAGATGGAGTTTAATGCTGAAAAATGTGAGGTAGAACTAATCAAACTAGGACATACATGGTAAATGGTAGGGCATTAAAGAATGCTGTAGAACAGAAGGATCTAGGAATAATTGTGCATAGTTCCCTGAAGATGGAATCTCATGTGGATAGGGTGGTAAAGAAACTTTTGGTTTGCTGGCCTTTATAAATCAGAGCATTGAATATAGGAGTTGGGATGTAATGTTGAATTTGTATAAGGCATTGGTCAGGCCAAATCTGGAGTATTGTGTACAGTTCTGGTCACCGAATTATAGGAAAGATGTCAAAATTGAGAGAGTACAGAGAAGGTTTACTAAAATGTTGTCTGGGTTTCATCTCCTAAGTTACAGAGAAAGGTTGAACAAGTTAGGTCTTTATCCTTTGGAGCGTAGAAAGTTGAGGGGGGACTTGATAGAGGTGTTTAAAATTATGAGGGGGATTGATAGAGTTGACGTGGTTAGACTTTTTCCACTGAGAGTGGGAAGATTCAAACAAGAGGACATGGGTTGAGAATTAGAGGACAAAAGTTTAGGGGTGATATGAGGGGGAACTTCTTTACTCAGAGAGTCGTAGCTGTGTGGAATGAAATTCCAGCAGAAGTGGTTGAGGCAGGTTCTATGTTGTCGTTTAAAGTTAAATTGGATAGATATATGGACAGGAAAGGAATGGAGGGTTATGGGCTGAGTGCCGGTTGGTGGAACTAGGATAGGGTAAGAGTTTCACCTGGACTAGTAGGGCCGAGATGGCTTGTTTCCATGCTGTAATTGTTATATGGTTATATGTGAGATTTCTGGGAGACTTCCAGTCTCCCTGACAGCCACATCTGCACCAGGTGCATCGAGATGCAGCTCCTTAGAGACTGTGTTAGGGGACTGGAGCTGCAGCTCAACGGCCTTTGGCTTGTTAGGGAAAGTGAAGTATTGATAGACAGGAGCTAAAGGGAGGCAGTCTCCCCAAGGCTACAGGAGACAGATAAATATGTGACTGTCAGGAGAGGGAAGGGAGAACATCAGATAGTGGACAGCACCCCTGTGGCCGTCCCTCTCAACAATAAGTACTCCATCTTGAGTATTGTTGGGGGGAGGACCTGTCTGAGGGAAGCAACAGTGTCCGTGCCTCTGGCACTGAGTCTGGCCCTGTGGCTCAGAAGGGTAGGGGACTGAAGAGGATGGCAGCAGTGATAGGCACTCTAGCTACAGGGACAGATAGGAGATTCTGTGGATACAAAAAGTAAACACGGATGATAGTTTGCCTCCCAGGTGCCCAGGGTCTGGGATGTTTCTGAATGCGTCAACAATTTCCTGAAAGAGGAGAGTGAGCAGCCAGAAGTCGTGGTACATATTGGTACCAGCGACATAGGCAGAAAAACGGGAGGAGGTTCTGAAAAAAGAATACAGTGAGTTAGGGAGGAAGCAGGACCTCAAGGGTCATAATCTCAGGATTGCTGCCTGTGCCACGTGACAGTGAGGATAGGAATAGAATGAGGTGGCAGATAAATGTGAGGCTAAAGAACTGGAGTAGGGGGCAGGGATTCGGATTTCTGGATAATTGGGACCTCTTCTGGGGCAGGTGTGACCTGTACAAAAGGGATGGGTTGCACTTGAATCTGAATGGGATCAATATTCTTGTGGGCAGATTTACCAGAGCTGTTGGGAGTGGTTTAAACTAATATGGCAGAGGGATGGAAACCAGTATGATAGAACTGAGGATGGGCCAGCAGTTAACAAGAAGATGATGAATGTAATATGAATGTAAGGCAGGACAAGCCAATGATTGGGTACAAAAGCAGACAGAGCAAAGAATTAAATTGTACCACAGAGGCAAAATTTAAAAGAGCGAAGAATGCAGGACCGAAGGTGCTGTATTTAAATGTGCGTAGGATTCGGAATAAGGTAGATGAATTCATGGCACAATTAGAGATTGGTTGGTATGACATTGCGGGCATCATTGAGTCGTGGCTGAAAGCAGGCTCTAGTTGGGAGCTTACCTTCAAAGGATATACTTTGTATCGAAAGGACAGGCAGGAAGGCACAGGCGATGGTGTGGTTCTGTTGGTAAGAGATGGAATTATATCTTTAGAAAGAAGTGGCATAGGGTCAGAGAATGTTGAATCTTTGTGGGTGGAGTTAAGAAACTGCAAGGGTAAAATAACCATTATGGGAATCATATGTCAGTCTCCAAATTGTACCCAAGATGTGGGGTTGAGATTGCAAAGGGAGCCGGAAAAGGCATGTAATAAGGGTAATGACACAATTGTAATGGGGACTTAAATACGCAAGGGGATTGGGAAAATCCGATTGTAAGGGAGGGAATTTGTTGGACGTCTACAAGATGGCTTATTAGACCAGCTTGTGCTTGAGCCTACTTGGGGAAAGGCTTTCTTCGATTGGGTGTTGTGTAATAGCCCAAATCTTATATGGGAGCTAATGTAAAGGAGTTCTTAGGAGGCAATGATCATAACATGATTGAGTACACATTGCAATTTAAGAGGGAGAAACATAAGTCACATGTATTAGTATCACAGTGGAATAAAGGGAATTATCGAGGCATGAGAGAGGAGCTGGTCCATATGGATTGGAGGAGGATACTAGAGGGAATGATGGCGGAGCAGAGATGGCTGAAGTTTCTGGGACCAGTTCACAAGGTGCAGGATAGATAGGACCCACAGAAGAACATGTTCTCAAGTGACTGGGTAGGCAACCATGGTTGACAAGGGAAGTTAATTACTGCCTAAAAGCCAAGGAAAGGGCATATAAGGTAGCAAAAGTGAACGGGAATTTGGATGATTGGGAAGCTTTTGAAATCCAGTGGATTGCAACTTAAAAAGCTATATGGAGGGAAAAGATGAAATATGAGGGCAGAATAGCCAATAATATAAAGCAGGATACCGAAGGTTTTTTCCAGTTATATAAAAAGTAAAAGGGAGGGTAAAGTTGAAATTAGACCACTGGAAAGTGATGATGGTGAGGTAGTAATGGGGAACAAAGAAATGGCAGATGAAAGTAATGGGTACTTTGCATCTCTCTTCACTCTGGAAGATGCTGGTGGTGTGCCAATGGTCTGTGAGTGTCAGGGAGCAGAAGTGAATGCCATTGTCGTTACAAAGGAAAAAGTGGAAGGCAAATTCTAAGATCTTAAGGTGGATAAGTCACCTGGACCAGATGGACTACATTCTAGAGTCCCGAGAGAGGTTGCTGAAGGGATAATGGATGCATTGGTCATGATCTTTCATGAATCACTTTATTCTGGCATGATCCCGGAGGACTAGAAGATTGCAAATGTCACTCCACTCTTTAAGAAGCGAGGAAGGCAAAAGAAAGGAAATTATAGGCCAGTTAGCCCAATCTCAGTGGTTGGGAAAGTGCTAGAGTCTAGTATTAAGGATGTGGTTTCAGGGTACATGCAGACTAATGATAAAATAAATCAAAGTCAGCAAGGATTCTGTGAAGGGAAATCTTGCTTGATAAATCTGTTAGAGTTCTTGGAAGAAGTAACAAGCAGGGTGGACAAAGGAGAGGCAGTGGATGTTATTTCCTTGGATTTTCAGAAGGCATTTGATAAGGTGCCACACATAAGGCTGCTTAATATAATAAAATCCTAAGGCGTTCCAGGAAAGATACTGGCATGGATAGAAGAATGACTGATAGGCAGGAGGCAGTAAGTGGGAATAAAAGGCGCCTTTCTGGTTGGCTGCCAATGACTAGTGATGTTCCTCAGGAGTCAGTATTGGGAGTGCTACTTTTTACATTGTTTGCTAATTACTTAGATAATGGAATTGATGGTTTTGTGGTGAAGTTTGCGAATGATAGGAAGATAGGTGGAGGGGTAGGTAGTGCTGAGGAAGCAATGCGATTGCAGCAGGACTTAACCAAATTGGAAGAATGGGCAAAAATGTGGCAGGTGGAATACAGTGTTGGTCAATGTATGATAACGATTTTGGTAAAAGGAACAACAGTGTGATTATTATCTAAATGGGGTGAAGGCTGAAACATCAGAGGTACAAAGGGACCTAGGAGTCTTCCTGCATGACTCCTAGAAGGTTAATTTACAGGTTGAGTCTGTGGTAAAAGAAGACTTCTACTCCCTAAGTATTGGCAGAGACTGAAGACAGCAGCACCAGTAGTGAGGACCAAGTTGGTATGGATGAGGGAAGCACAGGAGTGCTTACAGGACTGCTTTGAATCGGTGGACTGGACTGTATTCAGGGATTCATCTTCGCACCTGGATGAGTGTGCTGTTGTTGTCACCGACTTCATTAAAACCTGTGTGGACGAGTGTGTGGCCTACAAAGACTTACTGTACATTCCCAAACCAAAAGCCATAAATGAACCAAGAGGTACATCGTCTGCTGAAGGCTAGATTTGTGGCATTCAAGTCTGGCGACCCAGGCCTGTACTGGAAAACAAGGTATGATTTATGTAGGGCTATTTCAAGGGCGAAGAGACAACTTCGAACGAGGTTGGAGGCAACATTGGATGTACAACAACTCCGGCAGGGTTTGCAAGACATTACTTCTTACAAAGCGAAACCCAATTGCAGGAATGGCAGTGATGCTTCACTATTAGATGAACTCAACACCTTCCATGACTGCTTTGAAAGGGAGTATATACCTACAGCTGTGAAGATCCCTGCTGCACCTGGTGACCCTAAGATCCCTCGCAAGATGGCGTACCTGATAAGGCTCTGAAAACCTGTGCCAACCAACTTGAGGGGGTATACAAAGACATTTTCAACCTCTCACTGCCATGGGCAGAAGTTCCCACTTGCTTCAAAAAGGCAACAATTATACCAGTGCCTAAGAAGAATAATATGAGCTGCCTTAATGACTGTCACCCAGTAACACTCACATCGACAGTGATGAAATGCTTTGAGAGGTTGGTCATGACTAGACTGAACTCTTGCCTCAGCAAGGGACTGGACACATTACAATTAGTCTATCGCCACAATAGGTCAACGGCAGATGCAATCTCAATGGCTCTTCAGAAAGGCTTAAACCACCTGGACAACACAAACACCTATGTCAGGATGCTGTTCATCAACTAGAGCTCAGCATTTAACACCATCATTCCCACAATCCTGACTGAGAAGTTACAGAACCTGGGCCTCTGTACCTCCCTCTGCAAATGGATCCTCGACTTCCTAACCGGAAGACCACAATCTGTGTGGATTGGTGATAACATCTCCTCCTCCCTGATGATCAACACTGGTGCACCTCAGGGGTGTGTGCTTAGCCCACTGCTCTACTCCCTCTATACCCATGACTGTGTGGCTAGACATAGCTCAAATACCATCCATAAATTTGCTGATGATACAATCATTGTTGGTAGAATCTCAGAAGGAGATGAAAGGGTGTACTTGAGCGAGATATGCCAACTAGTGGACTGGTGTCACAGCAAAAACCTTGCACTCAACATCAGGAAGACGAAAGAGTTGATTGTGGACTTCAGGAAGGGTAAGATGAAGGAATAGGTTTTAATGAAGTTGATAACAACTGCAGCATACTCATCTAGTTGCGAAGATGAATCCCTGAATACTGTCCAGTCCACCAATTCAAAGCAGTCCTTTAAGCGTTCCTGTGTTTCCCTTGCCCATACCTTCTTGGTCCTCACTACTGGTGCTGCAGTCTTCAGTCTCTGCCAATATGGATTTCAGCAAGGCATTTGACGAGGTACCCCAGGCAAGGCTTATTGAGAAAGTAAGGAGGCATGGGATCCAAGGTGACATTGCTTTGTGGATCCAGAACTGGCTTGCCCACAGAAGGCAAAGAGTGGTTGTAGACGGGTCATATTCTGCATGGAGATTGGTGACCAGTTGTGTGCCTCAGGGATCTGTTCTGGGACCCTTACTCTTCATGATTTTTATAAATGACCTGGATGAGGAAGTGGAGGGATGGGTTAGTAAGTTTGCTGATGACATAGAGGTTGGGGGTGTTGTGGATAGTGTGGAGGGCTGTCAGAGGTTACAGCGGGACATTGATAGAATGCAAAACTAGGCTGAGAAGTGGCAGTTGGAGTTCAACCCAGATGTGTGAGGTTGTCCATTTTGGTAGATCAAATATGATGACAGGATATAGACTTAATGGTAAGACTCTTGGGAGTGTGGAGGATCAGAGGGATCTTGGGGTCCGAGTCCATAAGACACTCAAAGTTGCTGCGCAGGTTGACTCTGTGGTTGAGAGAGCATACAGTGCATTGGCCTTTATCAATCGTGGGATTGAGTTTAAGAGCCGAGAGGTAATGTTGCAGCTATATAGAACCCTGGTCAGAATCCACTTGGAGTACTGTGCTCAGTTCTGGTCGCCTCACTATAGGAAGGATGTGGAAACCATAGGAAGGGTGCAGAGGAGATTTACAAGGATATTGCTTGGAGTGGGGAGCATGTCTTATGAGAATAGATTGAGTGAACTTGGCCTTTTTCCCTTGGAGCAACGGAGGATGAGAGGTGACCTGATAGAGACGTATAAGATGATGAGAGGCATTGATCGGATGGATAGTCAGAGGCTATTTCTCAGGGCTAAAATGGCTAGCACAAGAGGACACAGTTTTAAAGTGCTTGGAAGTAGGTACAGAGGAGATGTCAGGGGTAAGTTTTTTTACACAGAGAGTGGTGAGTGCGTGGAATGGGCTGCCAGCGACGGTGGTGAAGGCGGATACGACTGGGTCTTTTAAGAGACTCCGGGGCAGGTACATGGAGCTCAGAAAAATAAAGTGCTAAGTGTAACCCAAGGTTATTTCTGAGGTAAGGGCATGTTTGGCACATCTTTGTGTTCGGCCAAAGGGCCTGTATTGTGCTGTAGGTTTTTTATGTTTCTATGAACACATACCAATCCTCATAGAGAGATCGGAAATGGAGAGAGTGACAGTTTCAAGTTCCTGCATGTCAAAATTTCTGAGGATCTAACTTGGTCCCAAAATATCCGCACAATTATAAAGAAGGCAAGACAGGGGCTATACTTCATTTAGAGTTTGAAGCGATTTGGCATGTCAATAAATACGCTCAAAAACTTCTAGTTGCACCGTGGAGAGCATTCTGACAGGCTGCATCACTGTCTGGTATGGAGGGGCTGCTGCACAGGACAGAAAGAAGCTGCAGAGCTTTGTAAATCTAGTCAGCTCCATCTTGGGTACAAACCTACAAAGTTTCCAGGATATCTTTAGGGAGCGGTGTCTCAGAAAGGCAGCGTCCATTATTAAAGACCTCTAGCACCCAGGGCATGCCCTTTTCTCATTGCTACCATCAGGTAGGAGATACAGAAGCCTGAAGGCACACACTCAGTGATTCAGAAACAACTACTTTCCCTCTGCCATCAGATTCCTAAATGGACATTGAACCCTTGAACACTACCTCACTTTTTTAAGATGTATTTTGATTCTACTTTTGATTCCTGTAAAAGATTGACCTTCCAGACAATCCTTGTGTTTTGTTGGTGATGGTAATGAGAATTTTTTTTTCTACTTTCTGGAATAAAATAAGCTATTCATTGGAGTAATTATGAACATTTTCATTGCTCTACCTATTGCAGGAAACTCTAGATCTAGATTTGAAAGACCTCCACCTAATCAGAAATCTGTACTGGGAACAAACTGCCAGTGTAAGAATAGATGGAAAAGTGAGTCAGTTTACGAAAATCAAGAGAGGCATTAGATAAGGGTGTGTTTTCTCCCCTGATTTATTCAATGTGTATGGTGAAACAATATTCAAAAAATAAGAGACATCTTGGGAATCAAAGTTGGCCATGAAAACATCAATAATTTCAGATATGCAGATGACACTGTGTTAATTGCAAGTACGGAGGAAGAACTACAAAACTTAGTTGGTATAGTTGTTGAAGGAAGTGCAAAAATGGGTCTATCTATCAATTACAATGTATGATGATATCCAAAAAGAAGGAGAATCCTATCTGCAGTCTGAGAATAAATGGGGAAGAGATAAAACAAGTACAGAACTTTTGCTACTTAGGGAGCTGGGTGACATCAGATGGCAGGTGCGACATGGACATCAAAAGAAGAATAGGGATGGCAAAAGACACCTTTACAAGAATGAAGAATATGCTGACCAACACTAAACTAGGCATGGCAACCCGCCTCAGAGTACTGAAATGTTACGTTTATCCAGTTATGTTATATGGCTCAGAATGTTGGATAATATCTGGTACTGTAACATGAAGAAACAAATTGAGGCAGCAGAGATGAGGTTTTTGAGGAGGATGCAAAGAATATCATGGATGAAACGAATATCTAACAAGGATGTCATGAACAGAGCAAACACAAAAAGAGAAATAATGTATGAGATCATGAAAAGGTAACGTAACTTCACTGGACATGTGATTTTTTTTTGTAATATAATTTTTATTGAATTTTCAAAAGGAATACATGAAAAAAAAGAATCTACCCTCCCCCTTCCCCTTGACCCTCCCCCCCCATATAAAGTCCTACCTAAAAAGAAAGAAAAAAGAAAAAAAGGAAGAAAAGAACCGCCTGGGTGTTGGAAGGTTTCCACAGGCTCCATGGGATTCAAAATAAATTTGGTAAAATTATTCGTTACTTTCCCCAAGTAACCAAAATCTTTATCGGAGCACTTAAATATGCCATCCTATCTTTTGTAAATAAGGGCGCCAAATATTCAAAAATGTTACATATTTATCTCTTAAATTATAAGTAATTTTTTCAAGTGGAATAGAACTAGCCATTTCATTATTCCAACGATCCATACTTAAATACGAATCAGATTTCCAAATAACTGCTATAGTCTTCTTAGCTACTGCCAATGCAATTTTTATAAATTCTTTCTGATATTTATTCAATTTAAGTTTCGGTTTTATCCCTTCAATATCACCTAATAGAAATAATACAGGGTTATGTGGAAGTTGAGTTTCAGTAATTTGTTCCAATAAGATTCTTAAATTTATCCAAAAGGGTTGAATTTTAAAACAAGACCAAGTAGAATGTAAAAAAGTACCAATTTCTTGATTACACTGAAAACATTTATCAGATAGATTTGAATTTAATCTATTTATTTTTTGCGGTGTAATATATAATTGGTGTAAAAAATTATATTGTACTAATCTAAGTCGAACATTTATTGTATTTGTCATACTGTCAAGACGAAGTCTTGACCAATTTGTTTCATCAATATTAATATTCAGATCTGTTTCCCATTTTTGCTTTGACTTATGGGTCAAACAATTAAACTGGACATGTGATTAGGAAAGAGGAGTTAGAATGCATGGTAATTATGAGAAAGATTGAAGGGAAGAAAGCAAGAGGAAGACAAAGACAAATGATGATGGAGACAGCAGCCAGAGAACTGAAAATGAATATCAATGAATTGATCCACTTGACCCAAAACAGGAGTGTGTGGGTCATGGCAGTCAAAACTCAAACTGGGCACAGCACCTGATGATGATGATGATGATGACCTGGCATTAATGAATATATTCTTATTTAGTATATCAAAGCAAAACAGTTATGTTGAGGGATTCATTGTGAATACATCTTGATCATAAAGCTAATGTTTTAAACTTGTGGCATGAAAAATAAATAACTTTTTGTGCATGTGACATGTTACCTAATTGCTCTTTTTTAACCTAATCATGGAGGTTGAGGGGTCAGCCAGGGTCTCCAGATGTTCTATTCAGGCTTGATCTGACAGACTGACTTGCATTTGGAGGAACCATTGCATTCTGCTTAAAGACTGAAAGCTCCTGACTTGGGAGGTGCTGATCCACTATGGCTCACCTGCTTTGGAGTTGAGAGTTTTAATTCTACAAGTAGATTAAATGTGAAGAAAGGATGCCAGCTCTTTGATTGTCAAGCTCGAATGTTAGAAACACATGTAGAGGACTGACATGTCATCTTATGTTTAAATTGTGAATGACATTTTGGTAGGTCAAATATGATGACAGAATATAGTCAGACTCTTGGCAGTGTGGAGGATCAGAGGGATCTTGGGGTTCGAGTCTATAGGACACTCAAGGCTGCTGCGCAGGTTGACTCTGTGGTTAAGAAAGCATACAGTGCATTGGCCTTCATCAATCATGGGATTGAGTTTAAGAGCCGAGAGGTAATGTTGCAGCTGTATAGGACCCTGGTCACATCCCTCTTGGTGTACTGTGCTCAGTTCTGGTCGCCTCACTATAGCAAGGATGTGGAAATCATAGAAAGGATGCAGAGGAGATTTTTTCCTTGGAGCAACAGAGGATGAGAGGTGACCTGATAGAGGTGTATAAGATGATGAGAGGCATTGATCACATGGATAGTCAGAGGCTTTTTCCCAGGGCTGAATTGGCTAGCACAAGCGGGTGTGTGTTAGTAGGTACAGAGGAGATATCGGGGTAAGTTTTTTTACGCAGAGAGTGGTGAGTGCATGGAATGGGCTGCTGGCGATAGTGGTGGAGATGGATAGGATAGTATTTTAAGAGACTCCTAGACAGGTACATGGAACTCAGAAAAATAGAGGGCTATGGGTAACCCTAGGTAATTTCTCAGGTAAGGATATGTTGGCACAGCTTTGTAGGCCGAAGGGCCTGTATTGTGCTGTAGGTTTTCTATGTTTCTATTATTTCTGCTTTTTGCATGTTTTTAATCCATTCAATGTATGTAAACTGTAATTGATTTACTTACTTATTTAGTATTATTATTATTTTATTTCTTTTTCTTCTATATTATGTATTGCATTGAACTACTGCTGCTAAGTTAACAAATTTCTTGACGCATGCTGGTGATAATCAACCTGATTCTGAAACGTAATGTTGGCATTTATTTCAAGGGAACAGAATATAAAAGTAAGGAGATAATGCTGAGCCTTTATAAGGCACTAGTCAGGCCACACTTCGAGTATCGTCAACAGTTTTGGGCCCCATATCTCAGAAAGGATGTGTTGTCATTGGAGAAAATCCAGAGGAGATTCATTAGGATGATTCTGGGAATGAAGGGGTTAACTTAGGAGTAGAGTTTGGCAGCTTTGGGTCTGATCTCACTGGAATTTAGAAGAATACATGCATGGGAATTTCATTGAAACCCACCAAATGTTGAAAGGAGTACACCGGGTGGAAGTGGAGAGGATGTTTTCTATGGCAGGAGCATCCAGAACTAGAGGGCACAGCCCTAAAGTTGAAGGGTGACCTAGAACAGATGTAAGGGGAATTTTTTTAGACAGAGAGTAGTGAATCTGTGGAATGCACTGCCGAAGACTGCAGTGGAGGCCAAGTCCAGAGAGCAAGTGGGTACATTTAAAGCGGAAGTTGATCGTTTCCTGATCAGTCAGGGAATCAGAGGATATGGCAAGAAGGCAGGTGTATGGGGTTGAGTGGGATCTGGGATAAGCCGTAATGGAATGGAGGAGCAGATTCAATGGGCTGAATGGCCTAATTTTGTTCCTGTGTCTTATGGTCTTATGGACATTGTTGAGGCCTAATTTTGAGCATTTGTGCAGTTTTGATCACCTACCTACTGGAAAGATGTAAATAAGGTTGAAAGAGTATAGAGAAAATTTACAAGGATGTTGTCAGGACTGGAGGACTTGAGTTATAAGAAAAAATTGAATAAGTTAGGACTTTATTCTTTAGAATGTAGAAGATTGAAAGGAAATTTGATAGAGGAATTCAAAATTGTGGAAGGTATAGATGAAGGTATAGATAGGGTAAATGCAATCATGTTTTTTCCACTGAGGTTGAGGGGGACTATAATTAGATGTCATGGGTTAAGAGTGAAAGGTAAAAAGTTTAAGGGGAACATGAGAGGAAACTTCTTCACTCAGGAAGTTGTGAGAGTGTGGAACAAGTTGCCAGTGCAAGAGGTGCATGCTAGCTCAATTTCCACGGTTAAGTGAAGTTTGGATAGGTATATGGATAGTAGGGGTATGGAGAGCTATGGTCTTGGATCAGATCGACGGGAGTAGGTATTTACATGGTTTGGCATGGTCTAGATGGGCCAAATGGCCTGTATCTGTGCTGTACTTCTCTATGTCTCTATGACTGTAAGTGAGAAATAGCTTCCAGCATCAAAGTTAACAAGTTCTTCCCCATTGTCAATGACACTCTGAATGGCAAAAAGTTCTGGAAGTACACAGCAGTAAGGGATAAGCAGTTATAGCTGTAGGGACAGAAATTGAGACATTTCAGTTCACTGACCTTTGTCAGACATAACTAGTTAGCATGAGAAATAGACCTCAACATTCCATGAAACTCATTACAGTACCCACTATTCACAGTAAGTTCAATACTTTAAAATCATAACCATTTTCCACTTCTCCAGAGGCAGGTGCTTTTACCGTTCATAGAGTTAATTTCTTCAGTTGAAACCATTATCATCACTTTTCAGTTCTCATCCTTTGCCGTGTAGTCATTCCTGTTAGGGATCAATCTAGTTATTACATTACGGATCACATAATTACGGATTGACTAAAATGAGAACTAAACTTCAGGAAATAAAACCTGTAGACAATTTAACTTTTAGCTGATGCTTTGTGGCTAGTGAAACCATTCGTTGGATGTGAACCATTCTGATTCTGTCCCATTGAAACTACATAGAGGAAGACAGTAGATGAATGTTTGTGCTCTTTATTGTTAAAGTTGTACCCCTGCCACTTAATGTCCAGTTCAGGAAATATCCGTTTTGTCATTTAACCTTCTGATTATTTATTTATTATATAGTGATACAGATCCTTCTGGCCCTTCAAGCCAGGCACCACAGCAACCCCACAACTCTGATTGACTCTAAACTAATCATGGGGCAATTTATGATGACCAATTATAAGTCTTTTGACCGTGGGAGAATAGCAGAGCACCCGTGGAAAACCTATGCATTGCACACGGACTTGCAAAGACTCCTTACAGTACAGTGCCAGAAGTGAACTCCAAACTCCAGAAAGCCCTGAGATGTAAAAGCACACACTAACTACTATGCTACCATGCTGCCCCGCATGACTAATCATTAGTTGTATACTCATGGAATCATCCTTCAACAAAGCAATAAAAATGGTGCATGTTGGATGTCTACAGTTTGCACTCAGAGGCTTTCAGAGCAGGCACCTGTATTGAGTATTCAAGGGGGTTCTGCTCATTGGGATGTGCTGCCATTGTATTCAGAATCAAAATCAGAATCAGGTCCTATTCATCACTGATAAATGTCATGAAACTTGTTGTTTTGGCGCAGCAGTACATTGCAATACATTAGTTACATATAAGTTACAATAAAAATATTAAAAAATGAACAAGTAGTTCAAAAATAGATGTTGTGTTCATGGGTTTATGGTTCATTCAGAAATCTGATGGCAGAGGGGAATAACCTGTTCCTACAACACTGAGTGTGAGTCTTCAGGCTGCAATTCCTCCTCACAAATAGTAGTAATGAGAAGAGGGTATGTCCTGGATAGTGAGGGTCCTTAATGACGAATGTCGCCTTCTTGAGGCCTCTCTGTTGAAGATTTCCTTGATGCTGAGGAGGCTAGCGCCCATTGTGGGGCTGGTGAAGTTTACAACCCTCTGCAGCTTCTTCTGATCCTGTTCACTGGAGTCACCAGACTAGATGGTGCTGCAACCAGTCAGAATACTCTCCATGGTACATCTGTAGAAAATTGCTACAATCTTTGGTGACATACCACATCTCCTCAAACTCCTAATGAAGTAAAGCCACTGGCATGCACAAAGACTATTTATAAAATTCAAAAGTGAACTTGTATCTACTGTGATGTTTTCTTCACGTTGTTGGCTTAGCAAAACTTTACCTTTGTCACTCCACGAAACACTGTCTCCCAGATACTGCTTTCTTATCCTGTTAATTTTGCCTCGTGCAAAATGAAGTGAATCAATCGGTGTCAGGCCGCTCTCTTGAAGAAGCTTGCACGGCCAGTTCATCAAAGACATCGCTTAAAACCTGTAAAGCTACTTTGTATGTGATGTTTATCAATTTCTTGTGACAGTATTTAGCCACAGGGTCATTTGACTGATCTTTTTCAATAAAAACTTAGCAAGCTATCTGCAGGATTTGAAACAGATCTTTGTAAACTTTATGATATGAACACTGTCCACCAAAGATGGCTGCCGCTGTGATGCAGCTGTACAAACCGGAACAGGAAAGGTGAGGTGACGTAAATTAGTGACGTGCATTGTGGTATTTGAAAAACCGACAAACTAGTTAACAGAAACATTTAGCTAAAAGATTATTTTCAATAAGTATAATTATTAATTACTACAAAGGTGTACATTACTTTAGGTAACTAACTGTTGTGGCGTGGATGAAATCACTGGAGAGACAGAGTCACTGGTAGATACAAAGCAGCTTCTTTATTCCACACAAATTACAGCAGGCATCCTATGGATGGAGACGCTTTCGGTAGAAAGGTCTGCTAGCCCAATGTGGGCTCGATATTTATACGCTAAACACAAAAGGCAATCACTACTTACAAAGTTATAGACAATGCATGGACAATGCTTCCTTTTGAAGCTACATACAAAACATCACACCTCCTAACTTCATCCTTTCCTCCTGACGCCAACATTGTCTGGGTTGGTACTCCCAGCCTTTAGGAGTGCAAGTCAAATCCACAATACATTTATTTGGTATTTTACATGCTAACATAGAGGGCAATTAATATTATAAAGTATAGATAATACTGTCTTCGAAACTACCTGTAAACTTCACACTTCCATCCGCAGCATCTGGCTAGTATCCTGATATTCACAGCTTTTAGGAAACGCATTGTTGTGAACTCAATCCACAGTACTTTGTCAAATAGAAGGCTGGTGGCCAGAATCATCTAAGTGTAAATGAATCATCTACCCAAAAACTCACTCTAACATTAACCTTTTGTGCGCACATTAATTTCCTTTGTGCGCTGGTTGAAGAACGTGTGTGTGTGCGCATAGCTTAGAGAGAACATAGGCCTAGCCCCACAGTCATGGCAGTAGATCAGTGGGCTGAGAACGCATTCTTCAGGGTGCACCTGTTTCGAATGTCAGTGAGAGGGTGATATTATTTCTGATCTGTATGACTGTTCTCCTGATGAGGAAGTCAAGGATCTAGTTGCCAAGGGAGGTACAGAGGCTCAACTTTAGAATTTAATCTGTAATTCTGTAAATTTATCTGAATATATTCAAAATGTTAAAGTTAAGTCGATGATGATAGCAATTGGAACTGTAGTTAATTGTTTATTGTTATCTTTGTATTGAAGAAGTATAAAATATTGTGTTGGGGAGTAAGATTCTCTTGGCCTCTCTCTCCTGAAAGTTTGCTGTGAATAAAGACTTTTATATTTCCAAATTTAGCTTCGGTCAGTCCCAGTAATTCCAAACAGTCTCTGATATCCTGTTTTGCCCTTCCCTCTGCTTCCTTCCTTTTTTCTCTGCTTCTGTGAACATTTACAATGAACTATTGTTACTTGAAAGTTTTCCAGTCCCGATTCAAAACTGACAAGCTGCCTGGACCTCTTCAGAATAATTTAGGTTGCTATGGAAGTAAAGGAGAATATTATGCAGTTGTTGGCATAATCTTCCAATCCTCTGTACAGCAAAGGTGTCAAAGGATTAGAGGACTGCAAGTATTACATGCTTGTTAATAAAACAGAAAGAGTGAAGGCTAAATCTAGCAGCTGCAGGCCAGCTACTGTAATGTCGTTGTTAGAGAAGGTTCTAGAAATAATAGTCAAGCAAAAAAAGAGCTGACTTAGTCAAGCAAGGATTAGTAATCGAGAGGCAGCACTAATTAATTCATTAACTGCTCTCAGGAGAAGTAAATGAAGAAATTGCAGAGGTCCTGGCTATTACCGTCACGGATAGTAACTGAAGCCAGGACAATTGCAGTGCCACTGACAAGTGAGATGAATTTTAGTAGCAGGAAAAGTTCTGAAAGCAAAAATTAGATGCATAATTAACAGTCAATTGAGCAAGTGTGGATTGATCACAGAAAACAAGCATGGATTCAATGCAGGTAAGTAAGCAGTAAATTGAAGATAAACTGGCCCACAGTTGCATATCCATAAAATGACTGGATATGTATCAGCCAAATGATAAGACAATGGGGTTGTAATAGTTGACATGCATCAAACCAAGCAACTATGGGTTTAAGTAATTTGCACCGTTGTAAGTTCAGGCAAGCTTGCAATTAGCAAAGATTCAGAGGAGTTTCCCTCTGCAGATATGCAGTTCAAAGGAAGTATTGTCAACCCAAAGTATTGAAGTAAATAATGTCATTATAACAATTAAACTTGTATTGAATTGGCCTTTGTTACCATTGACCTTGAGGTATAAAAATGTGATGTACGTTTGGGTTTGTTAGACTCTACCACGAGGGTCTCCAGAAAACCGCCGGCTTGTTGTGATGAATAAATACTCTATATCACCAGTGTCTCTCCAGTGACTTAGCACACAGTTACAACATCTGGGGGCTCATCCAGGAAACGTTCGTGACCCACTGTGTGGTCAGTGACTTAAGCAGTCAAACGGGGGTTTGTATTCTTCAGAGTAACACTCCCACTGAGATAAGCCCAGGTCAACGACTACACGATCACAAAGTATTAAAGAACACAGGCGGAGAGCTGAACTGGTAGGTATAAAAGTGACACACATCAAAGTTGCTGGTGAACGCAGCAGGCCAGGCAGCATCTCTAGGAAGAGGTGCAGTCGACGTTTCAGGCCAAGACCCTTCGTCAGGACTAACTGAAGGAAGAGTGAGTAAGGGATTTGAAAGTTGGAGGGGTAGGGGGAGATCCAAAATGATAGGAGAAGACAGGAGGGGGAGGGATGGAGCCAAGGGCTGGACAGGTGATTGTCAAAAGGGATAAGAGAGGATCATGGGACAGGAAGTCCGGGAAGAAAGGCAAGGAGAGGGGGGGGACCCAGAGGATGGACAAGGGGTATATTCAGAGGGACAGAGGGAGAAAAAGGAGAGTGAGAGAAAGAATGTGTGTATAAAAATAAGTAATAGATGGGGTACGAGGGGGAGGTGGGGCATTAGCGGAAGTTAGAGAAGTCGATGTTCATGCCATCAGGTTGGAGGCTACCCAGACGGAATATAAGGTGTTGTTCCTCCAACCTGAGTGTGGCTTCATCTTTACAGTAGAGGAGGCCGTGGATAGACATGTCAGATTGGGAATGGGATGTGGAATTAAAATATGTGGCCACTGGGAGATCCTGCTTTCTCTGGCGGACAGAGCGTAGATGTTCAGCAAAGCGGTCTCCCAGTTTGCGTCGGGTCTCGCCAATATATAAAAGGCCACATCAGGAGCACCGGATGCAGTATGTCACCCCAGCCGACTCACAGGTGAAGTGTTGCCTCACCTGGAAGGACTGTTTGGGGCCCTGAATGGTGGTAAGGGAGGAAGTGTAAGGGCATGTGTAGCACTTGTTCCGCTTACACGGATAAGTGCCAGGAGGGAGATCAGTGGGGAGGGATGGGGGGGACGAATGGACAAGGGAGTTGCGTAGGGAGCGATCCCTGCGGAATGCAGGGGGGGGGGAGGGAAAGATGTGCTTAGTGGTGGGATCCCATTGGAGGTGGCGGAAGTTATGGAGAATGATATGTTGGACCCGGAGGCTGGTGGGGTGGTAGGTGAGGACCAGGGGAACCCTATTCCTAGTGGGGTGGCGGGAGGATGGAGTGAGAGCAGATGTACATGAAATGGGGGAGATGCGTTTAAGAGCAGAGTTGATAGTGGAGGAAGGGAAGCCCCTTTCTTTAAAAAAGAAAGACATCTCCCTCGTCCTAGAATGAAAAGCCTCATCCTGAGAGCAGATGCGGCGGAGACGGAGGAGTCGGCTGGGGTGATATACTGCGTCCGGTGCTCCTGATGTGGCCTTTTATATATTGGCGAGGCCCGACGCAGACTGGGAGACCGCTTTGCTGAACATCTATGCTCTGTCCACCAGAGAAAGCAGGATCTCCCAGTGGCCACACATTTTAATTCCACATCCCATTCCCATTCTGACATGTCTATCCACGGCCTCCTCTACTGTAAAGATGAAGCCACACTCAGGTTGGAGGAACAACACCTTATATTCCGTCTGGGTAGCCTCCAACCTGATGGCATGAACATAGACTTCTCTAACTACCGCTAATGCCCCACCTCCCCCTTGTACCCCATCTGTTACTTATTTTTATGCACACATTCTTTCTCTCACTCTCCTTTTTCTCCCTATGTCCCTCTGAATATACCCCTTGCCCATCCTCTGGGTCCCCCCCTCTCCTTGTCTTTCTTCCCGGACCTCCTGTCCCATGATCCTCTCTTATCCCTTTTGTCTATCACCTGTCCAGCTCTTGGCTCCATCCCTCCCCCTCCTGTCTTCTCCTATCATTTTGGATCTCCCCCTCCCCCTCCACTTTCAAATCCCTTACTCACTCTTCCTTCAGTTAGTCCTGACGAAGGGTCTCGGCCTGAAACGTCGACTGCGCCTCTTCCTAGAGATGCTGCCTGGCCTGCTGCGTTCACCAGCAACTTTGATGTGTGTTGCTTGAACTTCCTGCATCTGCAGAATTCCTGTTTTGAGATATAAAAGTGAGGTGTGTGTGCATGTGTGTTTCGGTAAAGGACCAGACATTTTTGGGTAGTTTGGTGAGACAGAGCCACTCGTTGTGAAAAATGGTTACTGACTGTTTGGGAAATCTGGAGAAGGACCTAGACAGATTAGGAGAATAGGCAAAGAATGGAATATAGTGTAGGGAAATGTATGGTCATTCACTATGGTAGAAGAAATAGAGGTGTATATTGTTTTCTAAATGGGGAGAAAATTCAGAAATCAGAGGCGCTAAGGGACTTGGGTGTCCGTGTGCAGGATTCTCTAAAGGTAACTTGCAGGTTGAGTCAGTGGTAAGGAAGGCAAATGCAAGGTGAGCATTCATTTCGAGAGGACTAGAATATAAGAGCAACGGTGTAATGTTGAGGCTTTATAAGGCATTGGTCAGACTGTACTTGTGTATTGTGATTAATTTTGGGCCCCTTATCAGAGAAAGATTGTGCTGGCATTGGAGGGGGTACGGAGGAGGAAAGGCATAGATAGAGTGGATGTGGAGAGGATGTTTCCTGTAGCAGGGGAGTCTAGGGCCAGAAGGCACGGCCTCAGTATAGAAGGACAAGACATTAGAACAGAGATGAGGAGGGATTTCTTTAGCCAGAAGGTGGTGAAACTCTGGAATTCATTGTTACAGACATCTGTGGAGGCCATGTCATTGGATATACTTAAAGTGGAGGTTGATAAGTTCTTGATTAGTATAGGCATCAGAGGATATGGGGAGAAGGCAGGAGAATGGGTTTGAGAGAGACAATAAATCAGCCATGATGGAATGACAGAGCAGACTCGATGAGTCAAATGGGCTAATTCTCCTCTTATGTCTTGTGGCCTTATGGTTTTGAAACTTAATAAAACACTGGCTCAGCCATATCTACGGTACTATGTTCAGTTTTAGCTGTCACATTATAGAAATGTATAGGAGAGATAGGAAAGACCAGACTAAACTGTAGCTTGCAACATGCAGCTGACTAAATATCTGAAAGAAAAAAAGTTTCAACAGTGGGGGAGTGGGACTTGCTGAAGTACAGAAATCTGGTGAGGGTTCAATGACTAAATAGCTCCTCGCTATGCTTTATCTATCGTAGTAAACTGCCTGGTGGCACAGAAGCAATTATTGATGCTTACATTTGTGCATCTCAAAAGAAACAGAAGTACCTGTTGTTAGTGTTTTCCTGCCAAGTGCCTGTGATGAACTATTATATTCTATGATTAATTATTTTTGACTTATTAAATATAGCAAAGGTGTAAAGATACTTGTATTGGAAATGCAGACTGCCACAATTGTAGCTTTTTCCCTATAATTTCAGGTTGTATATTGTATACATTCTGTAAGAGTCAGGAGCTCCAAATACGTAACGGTGATAACTCTCCAGCAACCAGAGACCAACTAACGCAGATGAGGAGGATCCTATGGACACGTGGAAATCGGGACCATGAGGAAAGCCAGGCCAGCATAGACTCCTTTCCATAAGACCTTAAGATATAGAAGCAGAAGTAGGCCATTTGGCCCATGGAATCTGCTCTGCCATTCAATCATGGGCTGATCCAATTCTTCCAGTCATCCCAACTACCCTGCCTTCTCCCCATACCCTTTGATGCCCTGGCTAATCAAGAAACTATCTATCTCAGCCTTAAATGCACCCAATGACTTGGCCTCCACAGCTGCTCATGGCAACAAGTTCCACAGATTTACCACCCTCTGACTAAAGTAATTTCTCCGCATCTCTGTTCTAAATGAATGTCCTTCAATCCTGAAGTTGTGCCCGCTTGTCCTGGACTCCCCTACCATGGGAAATAACTTTGCCATATCTAATCTGTCCAGGTCTTTTAACATTTGGAATGTTTCTCTGAGATCCCACCCCCCACCCCCCACCATTCTCCTGAACTCCAGGGAATACAGCCCAAGAGCTGCCAGACGTTCCTCATATGGTAACCCTTTCATTCCTGGAATCATTCTTGTGAATCTTCTCTGAACCCTCTCCAATGTCAGTATATCCTTTCGAAAATAAGGAGCCCAAAACTGCACACAATACTCCAAGTGTGGTCTCACGAGTGCCTTATAGATCCTCAACATCACATCCCTGCTCTTAAATTATACCTCTAGAAACTAATGTCAACACTGCATTTGCCTTCTTCACCACCGACTCAACCTGGAGGTTAACCTTTAGGGTATCCTGCACAAGGACTCCCAAGTCCCTTTGCATCTCTGCGTTTTGATTTCCCGGGTAATACTTTTTCTGTTCAACGACCCCTCATGGAAGGGCAGGGAATTCTTGTGGCTGTGCACACTGGTAGGTATTTTGTGAACCCATGTACTTTTTAGTTGAGAAAATAAAGGTTATTTGTCGGTAAATACGGATTCTTTCTGTGCCTCTCTGACCATTACTATAAGGAGTAATTCTTGTAATATAAACGGGTACTTAAAGAATCAACAATTATTTCCTTTGAAGTAAATCTGTTTCAAATTGTATATTGTGACACTTTGTAATGAATATATATTATAGACATGCTTCAGCAAAGATTGTCAGTATTAGCAGTAATGGCAGAATTTCGATTGGTGGTAGAATTAACATATTTTGGTTGGTAGCTACTTGTAATAACTCTGCAGAGATCATCAACTTTAAATATTAACCTATTTCCCTTTCCACAAACTCTGCCTGTCATACTAAGTATTTCCATAGTTATTTTGTTTTTCATTACAGGAATTCCTAACATCTGCAGATTTGGTTTGCCTTGAGATTGCTATTCAAAACACTACAAGACAGGTTTTCCAATTCTGATTAATGTGAATACTCATTGTGATTTCCAGAAGCACAACAAGCAAAACTGGATTAAAGTTGAGTCCTAAGCATTTCCTGTGGCTGGTATTATAGTCAATTGAGTCTTTCTGCTGCAGACATCCCAATTACTGGAGAGCATAGTGAACTGTGATTGCCTTTGTATCAGCTTGTGAACTTGGGATAACATTAAACTATTAATTGTTAATTCTTCAGAAAGTCATGAACATTTGAGCCTATCCGATCACGGGCTTGGAAAGTAAATACATGAACTCTCGATCTCAGAAATGAATTCTAAAGTGAATGGATGACAATGGTTAAGAATTAATTAAATAAGGGAAGATGTTGCATCTCATTCTGTTTCACTGATCACCCATAATTTACTTGGCAATCGACTCCAGTGGATTTGTTTAGTCTTTAAAGGAAAACAATTAGCTACAGGTAAGTCACAATTTAATAGGCTTGTAAAACCTCTCCTGAGCCTCCAGAAGCACAGGCTCAGGATTAGTTATGACCTTATTGAATGGAGGAAGAGACTTGAGGAGCCATGTTGTTTTTGGTCTCATTGGTTCCTTTACTGCATTTTTCAAAATCCAATAACACCCAGATTATACTGTGTCGCCAACAGTATCTCGCCTTTTCCAGACATTTTGAGGGCCTATTTTATTGTTTCCAGTTTTGCTGAAACTTAAGATTTGTGTTCATTGCCATAATTTTCTTTCTGCCACCACTTCCATGATTCACAATGTTTTGCTTCACAACTAAAGAAATGATTGTGGGAGGGATTTAATGCAGGTAGGCTGGATTCCCTTTTGTTAAGGAGGTTCTGAGAAATTCCTGATGGAAGGAACAACCCGACGTAAGTGTCAATTAGAATTCCAGACTATTGTCTTAGAGTGATTCTAGGGCAGATACTTCTGAGACAAAGCCTGAGACACATGCTTTGTAAGTCAGGAAAACTAAATGAGAAAGAAAGCACCTTGAGCAGCACATTTTTTTTTCCATTTCAATGCAAGGCCGATGTTGGATTGTAAGCAACTCTCCTATTTCTCCTTCCTCTCTCCAACTACCCTAAATTCCTCATTTACTATCCACCACATACCCATATCCTCTCTTTCCATTCCGGAAATCCATTTTTCTGCTCTCCCTCCTTCACCCGCATCTTCTTCTGTCTTTCTCTGTTTCCAATCTCTTTCTATTCCTTTATTCTTGTTTTGCCTTTCATCTCTTTCCTTATCCCCATTTCTTTCCTTCTGCCCTTCCCCTCTATCTCTATCACTGTTCTTTTTTTCTTCCCTTCCTCTACCTCTCATTTTATCCCCCTTTGCTGTGTTTTTCCCTTCCTTGCATCCTTCACCTTCCTTTCCTGCCATATCCCATTCCTTCCCTCCTCCTCATCTTTCCTATCCCTTTCCCTCCCTTTTCCCATTTCTCCTCCCTCTTCACCCTCCCTCCCTACTCTCTCCAAAGCCTTCTCTCTGCCCACTGCACTCCTGTCCCACTTTACTACGTCATCTCCTTCATCCACCTCTCTCTCACTGCATCCTGCATCCTCCATCCCCAAGCGGTTGGTGGCCACTTCTACTCTTAGAATGAGGCCGACTTGTGGAACATCTTCTGTCTGGGCACATTGCAGCTTTCTGGACTCTATAACTTAATATTTCCATTTGTATCAGTCATGCAAGTGTGATATTACCTCACACGTTTTCTAAACCTGCGAGTGGAGGACAGGCTTACCCAGTACTGTCTGGCATGTCTTCCTGATCTGCATAGTGTCCTCCTGCATTATTTATCTATGTTCTCATTACCTACTCACCATAAAACTGTAATGGATCAGACTCAAACTATTTCAGTGTCTAGGAGATGTGTTAATAAGTCCACAAGCACAATAAAGTAACCTAAGCCTAATTTATTATCATAAAATAGGAAGCATAAATAAACCACATAAAATACTACATAGTAAGTCAAGGTGATTTCCACAAAGATTTCAGGGCTGACGATTCTTAGTCACCACTTGATTGTTGCTATTGTCGGGGCAGCTCTGAATTCTGACTCGTGAAACCAACTTTGGGTCCTAAGCACCATTTAGTTGAAATCCAATGAACTCAGGATGGGCACCCCAATGAATATGAGTTTAATAAGTACAGAGGGGCACACAGAGACAGACAAACTCTTTGATTTTTTGTCTCAACACAGCTTGGTTTCTTTCAAATACATCCTGTGTTCATTAACACAATGTGCAACATACCTCCAATTAGACATTATAATGGTCTAATATTAATGAGCAATAATATTACATATAAGTGATAAGCCCAACCCCTCAAAAAATCCATCAAGCCAACTTGACAGACATTTGCATTTTAATGATGCTTGAGACTAAGAAAGAATCCAGCTGCTATTAGCAAACATTAGACATTAATAGTGTTTAATCTGTACAGACACTTCACGAATGTTACTCATTAATAGACATACAGACCCTACATGCTAAGTGTCCAGAAATAGTTACATTGTCATTTTGAACTGTTCAGACATTCATTCAATGTTTTACAAATTTTAATATGACACAAAAACCTATTTCTTTACAGCTTATTGCCATGGTCGCACCCGGTTTTACCCTATTGGAGGCATGCCCCTCTTCCACCCTCCTTGCAGCTTAAGAAGCTTCTTCTGTCTTATTTTCAGTTCTGACAAAGGGTCTTCAACCTGATATATTAACTCGGTTTGCCTTCCCCTAGGATGCAGCTTGACCTGCTGAGTATTTGCAGCATTTTCTGTCTTTAGATATTTTTTTGATTATCACACCTCCCCCCACCCCCTACAAGCCTCCCTTTCTGCTCCTTTCCAATTGTAATGCCTGCTCTAATTGATCTGTCTAACTAATGGAATGTGATGGAATTGGAAAAGATGTATAGGATATGATTCTGTGAGTTCTGCATTGCTTTTTAAATGATTGTGAAGAGGACTCTTCAAAGGCAATTGTCTTCAGAGCAGTCTTGCCTTCTTCAGATTTTAGCAGTTTTGATCAGCTATTGCAGAATAATTCCAAGCCACCTAAGTCACCTTATCAATGAATTCTGAGTCCCAAGATTTAGAGATTAAGTTTGCTTTATTTGTCATAACTTTCTAGCCCTAACCTGTACATCTTTCCATTGTGGAAGGAAACTGGATCAGCCAGAGGAAAACCACACGGTTCTGGGGAGAATATCCAAACTCATTACAGCCAGTTGCTGCTGTGAAATGTTGCACTAACCATTCTGCTACTGTGTCACCTTCACCAAGCCATCCAACGTGATGGTGAATTTCTGGCAAGCTGGTGACGCATTCAATTGCAGCAGCTTCTATGGGGTGATATTTTCATTTTTAAATGTAGTTTTTTACTATCACAAAACCCAGTTGGACATTAAGAACCTGAAGTACTTTAGGTCTACCCCATCAGTGAGTTGCTCGTTGGCAAGAAACTGAAGGAGCTGGACTAGGTGTAGATCATGCTGCTGCCTACATTAAAGAGGAGGAGTCGGTACGTGAAGGTAGTATGCAGCCTAACAACAAATGATCATCTTAGTTGCATTTCTTGTGATCATAAGACCTGTTGGATATTATTAATGTGGAATGCTGCAAGTTTGACTCACTATTTATTGGTGGGCAACAGGAGCTGATGGTGGGGGAGCTGCGAGACCTCAGTCAGAGCAAGGACTGGGCCTCAAGCAGTGGTGTCACTTACTTGCAGTTGCCCAGGAGAGAGGCATCAGGGTCAATGCACTCCCCCAGAGGCAGTGTATCCAAGCTGGTGTGAGAGCTGCCCCCCAGTGTTCATTTGGCAGAAGACGTGCCATATTGTGTTCAAACTGCAGATTGCTGCAATATTCATGGACTCAGGGTCTTGGACTATTTTTTTGTGTGAATGTATTTTACAAATATGTGCTTGCTACCTTATATGTGCTATATGTGCCTTTTACCATGTGTGACTGCTGTTACTATGTTTTGCATCTTGGCACCGGAATAACACTGTTTTGTTTGGCTGTATTCATATGTGGTTGATTGACAATTAAACTTGTACTTGAGCTCTTCTTCCATCATCTTTACATCTACACTCATTTTTTTGGCCATGAATCTTCACCCAAGACTGCGAACACTTAGTCCCATTATCAGAATTCCCCGTACATAAACCTCTCCCTCTGACCTATTGCTTACTCCAGAGCTATTCATTACTAACTGCTAGCATAATACTGACCTTTTTTTTTAATGCAAGAAGTACCAAGAACAAGATTAGAGAACTTAAAGCTTTGGTCAGTACATGGAACTATAACATTGTGGCCATTACAGAAACTTGACTGTCACAAAGACAGGAATGGCTACTAGATATTCCAGGGTTTAAATGTTTTAAAAGGGACAGTGAGGGAAATAAAACAAGGGGGAGCGGCTTTGCTAATCAGAGATAGTATCACTGCTGCAGAAAGGGAGGATGTTGTGCAGGGTTCATCTCTGGAGTCAGTGTGGGTGGAAGTCAAAGACAAGAAGGAAGCAATCAACCTAATGGGAGTATTCTATAGATACTCCCTATCCCTCAGCCCACCCCACCCCGCTATACTGAGGAGCACATCAGGAGGCAGAGTTTGGGAAGGTGCAAAAATAACAGGGTTGCTGTTATAGTTGACTGCAACTTCCCTAATATTGAATGGCAACTCCTCAGGGCAAGAGGTTCAGTTGGGATGGAATTTGTTAAGTGTGGCCAGGGCGGATTCCTGACATGGTATGTGGACAGGCTGACTAGAGGCAAGGCCATACCAGGTGACAGATCGTTCAGTGGGTGGACAATGTGCACAACTCCCTGACCTGTACCATAACCTTGGATAGGGATTGGAATCAGACTCAGAATTATGAATAGGTTTAATGTCACTGACATATGTGTGAAATTTTTTTATGGCAGCAGTGCAGTAAAGTATGTAATAAAAACACTATAAATTACAATAATAAATAAATATATACATGTATAATTAAATAAGAAGTTCAAAAAGAGCAGGAGAATAGTGAGGTAGTGTACATGGGTTCATTGGCCACTCAGAGATCTGATAGCAGCGGGTAAGAAGCTGTTCCTAAAACATCGTGCGAGTTTATGCTCCAGTAACTCCAAGGCCGGCACGGTAGTGCAGTGGTTAGCACAACGCTTTACAGTGCCAACAAGATGAGTTCAATTCCTGCCACCGTCTGTAAGGAGATTGTACATTCTCCCCGTGACCGCGTACGTTTCCTATTGGAGCTCCGGTAGCCTCCCACAGTCCAAAGACGTACTGGTTGGTAGGTTAGCTGGTCATTGTACCGTGATTAGGCCGGGAATAAATAGGTGCGTCGCTGGCCGGAGCAGCTTAAAGGGCTGGTAGGGCCTGTTCCACCCTGTATCTCAATAAATAATTAAATAACCCCCCCAACTCCCCAGATGGGAGCAATGAGAAGAGGGTTGGCCCTGAGCAATGGTATGGGGGTGTGGTGTGGGAATTAAATAAATTCCTTAATGACATCGCCTTCTGAAGATGTCCTTGATGCTGGAGAGGTTAGTGCCCGTGATGGAGCTGGCTGAGTTTGCAACTTTCTGTGCAGTGGCACCTCCACACCAGACTGCGATGCGGGACACAACCTCGGCAGATAAAAAAGATGACACTTGACTGATAGATATTCCAGGTTGGATGAGCAGGACTGAGACAGAACTGCACCACAATGAAAACAACAGGAATTCTGCAGATGCTGGAAATTCAAGCAACACACATCAAAGTTGCTGGTGAACGCAGCAGGCCAGGCAGCATCTCTAGGAAGAGGTGCAGTCGACGTTTCAGGCCGAGACCCTTCGTCAGGACTAACTGAAGGAAGAGTGAGTAAGGGATTTGAAAGTTGGAGGGGGAGGGGGAGATCCAAAATGATAGGAGAAGACAGGGGGGGGGGGAATGGAGCCAAGAGCTGGACAGGTGATAGGCAAAAGGGGATACGAGAGGATCATGGGACAGGAGGTCCGGGAAGAAAGACAAGGGGGGGGGGACCCAGAGGATGGGCAAGAGGTATATTCAGAGGGACAGAGGGAGAAAAAGAAGAGTGAGAGAAAGAATGTGTGTATAAAAATAAGTAACAGATGGGGTACGAGGGGGAGGTGGGGCCTAGCGGAAGTTAGAGAAGTCGATGTTCATGCCATCAGGTTGGAGGCTACCCAGACGGAATATAAGGTGTTGTTCCTCCAACCTGAGTGTGGCTTCATCTTTACAGTAGAGGAGGCCGTGGATAGACACGTCAGAAGGGGAATGGGATGTGGAATTAAAATGTGTGGCCACTGGGAGATCCTGCTTTCTCTGGCGGACAGAGTGTAGATGTTCAGCAAAGCGGTCTCCCAGTCTGCGTCGGGTCTCGCCAATATATAAAAGGCCACATCGGGAGCACTGGACGCAGTATATCACCCCAGTCGACTCACAGGTGAAGTGTTGCCTCACTTGGAAGGACTGTTTGGGGCCCTGAATGGTGGTAAGGGAGGAAGTGTAAGGGCATGTGTAGCGCTTGTTCCGCTTACACGGATAAGTGCCAGGAGGGAGATCAGTGGGGAGGGATGGGGGGGACGAATGGACAAAGGAGTTGTGTAGGGAGCGATCCCTGCGGAATGCAGAGAGAGGGGTGGAGGGAAAGATGTGCTTAGTGGTGGGATCCCGTTGGAGGTGGCGGAAGTTACGGAGAATAATATGTTGGACCCGGAGACTGGTGGGGTGGTAGGTGAGGACCAGGGGAACCCTATTCCTAGTGGGGTGGCGGGAGGATGGAGTGAGAGCAGGTGTACGTGAAATGGGGGAAGATGCATTTAAGAACAGAGTTGATAGTGGAGGAAGGGAGGCCCCTTTCTTTAAAAAATGAAGACATCTCCCTCGTCCTAGAATGAAAAGCCTCATCCTGAGAGCAGATGCAGCGGAGATGGAGGAATTGCGAGAAGGGGATGGCGTTTTTGCAAGAGACAGAGTGAGAAGAGGAATAGTCCAGATAGCTGTGAGAGTCAGTAGGCTTATAGTAGACATCAGTGGATAAGCTGTCTCCAGAGACAGAGACAGAAAGATCTAGAAAGGGGAGGGAGGTGTCGGAAATGGACCAGGTAAACTTGAGGGCAGGGTGAAAGTTGGAGGCAAAGTTAATAAAGTCAACGAGTTCTGCATGCGCGCAGGAAGCAGCGCCAATGCAGTCGTCGATGTAGCGAAGGAAAAGTGGGGGACAGATACCAGAATAGGCACGGAACATAGATTGTTCCACAAACCCAACAAAAAGGCAGGCATAGCTAGGACCCATACGGGTGCCCATAGCTACACCTTTAGTTTGGAGGAAGTGGGAGGAGCCAAAGGAGAAATTATTAAGAGTAAGGACTAATTCCGCTAGACGGAGCAGAGTGGTGGTAGAGGGGAACTGATTAGGTCTGGCATCCAAAAAGAAGCGTAGAGCTTTGAGACCTTCCTGATGGGGGATGGAAGTATATAAGGACTGGACATCCATGGTGAAAATAAAGCGGTGAGGGCCAGGGAACTTAAAATCATCGAAAAGTTTAAGAGCGTGAGAAGTGTCATGAACATAGGTCGGAAGGGATTGAACAAGGGGTGATAAAACAGTGTCGAGGTATGCAGAAATGAGTTCGGTGGGGCAGGAGCAAGCTGAGACAATAGGTCGGCCAGGACAGGCAGGTTTGTGGATCTTGGGTAGGAGGTAGAAACGGGAAGTGCGGGGTGTGGGAACTATAAGGTTGGTAGCAGTGGATGGGAGATCCCCTGAGCGGATAAAGTCGGTGATGGTGTGGGAGACAATGGCCTGGTGCTCCTTAGTGGGGTCACAATCGAGGGGTAAATAAGAGGAGGTATCCGCGAGTTGTCGCTGTGCCTCGGCGAGGTAGAGGTCAGTACACCAGACTACAACAGCACCCCCCTTATCGGCGGGTTTAATAATAAGGTTAGGATTAGTGCGGAGGGAGTGGAGAGCAGAGCGTTCGGAAGGAGTGAGGTTGGAATGGGGACAAGGTGAGGTGAAGTCGAGACCACAATGAGTTTATCATGAAACATACTCTGCCTCCATGACCTTTAAAAGACTCAGTTGCTCTGTCTTTGCGGTGGATGGTGAAGTCCTTGGGCTGCAGCTCTTCATCTGAGATAGTGGAGTTGTGCTATGTTTCTGCTTTAAAAGGGTGACAATCATACCAATGTTCAGAAGAGCAGGGTGAGCTGCCTCAATGAATATCACCCAGCTGTACTGTGTTGAAGGGCTTTGAGAGGTCAGTCATGGCCAGAATCAACTGCTGTCTAAGCAGACCCCTGGACCGTCTGCAATTTGCCTATCGTCAGAATAGGTTTACAGTGAATACAAACTTACTGGCTCTCCAATCAGTCTTGGATCATCTGAATAAAAGCAATACCTATGTCATGACGCTAGTTACTGATTACAACTCAGTGTTCAACACATTATACTCACAGTTCTAATCAACAAGCTCCAAAACCTGGCCTTTGTACTTCCCTCTGCAACTGGATCCTTGACTTCTTCATCAGGAGACTACAGTCAGACCTCAACTATCATTAAGGTCCTCCATTATCCAGGACAAGCCCTTTCTTAATGGCTGCCATAAAGCAGGAGGCACAGGAGCCTGAAGGCATATATTCAATGTTTCAGGAATAGCTTCTTCCTCTCTGACATCAGATTGCTGAATGGACAATGAATGCATGAACACTTCTTCAGTATTTTTATTTTCTTTCTTTTCACACTACTTACTTAATTTATTTTTTATATACTTATTGAAATTTATAGTTTTTGTTATAATGTACTGCATTGTACTGCTGCTGCAGAACAACAAATTTCATGACATATGCTGATGACATTAAATCTGATTCTGATTCTGATCAAAGTTGTCAGGGCATTCCAGGTACAGAGTCCCACAGTATAACCCCAGATGCTTCCTCACTGCTTGGAGTTTACTCCATTCCATTGGATGCAACACACTCAAAACACAGAGGGCCAGGCAGCATCTGTGGAGAAGAGTAAACAGTCGATGTTTTGGGACAAGACCCTTCAACAGGACTGGAAGGGAAGGGGAAAGAAGTCAGACTAAGAAGATGAGGGGAGGGGAGCAAGAAGTACATGGTGGCTGCTGATAGGTGAAACCAGGAGTGGGGAGGGACTGAAAAAAAGAGCTGGGAAATTGATTGATTAAAGAGATAAAGGGCTGGAGAGGGGGAAATCTGATAGGCCGGAACAGAAGACCATGGTAGAAAGGGAAGGGGAAGGAGCACCGGAGGGTGGTGATAGGCAGGTGAGGAGATAAAGTGAGAGGGAAAGAGAAATGGGGAATGGCAAAGAAGATGGTTGTGGGGGTGGGGAATACTGGAAGTTTGAGAAATTAATGTTCCTGCCATCAGATTGGAGGTTACCCAGACAGAACATAAGCTGTTGCTTCTTCAGTCTGAATGTGGCCTCATCATGGCAGTAGAGGCAGCCATGGACTGACATGTCGGAGTGGGAATGGGCAGTAAAATTGAACTGGGTGGCCACTGGGAAATCTCACGTTTTGTGGCAGACAGAGCAAAGGTGCTCAAACAAAGTGGTCTTCCTATCTACGTCGGGTCTCACTGATATACAGGAGGCCACACTGGTGGCACTGGATACAATAGATGACCCCAACAGACTCACAGGCGAAATGTCGCCTCAGCTGGAAGGACTGTTTGGAGTCCTGAATGGTAGTGAGGGAGGAGGTGTAAGGGCAGGTGTGGCACTTGTTTCACTTGCAAGGATAAGTACCGGGTGGGTGATCAGTGGGGAGGGACGATTAGACGAGGGAGTCACATAGGGAGTGATCCCTGTGGGAAACAGTAAGTGGGGTGGGGGGGAGGAGGTGGTGGGATCCTGTTGGAGATGGCAGGAGCTATGGAAAATTATGCACTGGACGCAAAGCCAGTGGAGTGGTAGGTGAGGAGAGAGAAGAACCTTATCCCTGGCGTGGCAGTGGGGGAATGGGGTGAGTGGTGAGGGCAGATGTGCACAAAATGGAAGAGATACATCTGAGGGCAGCATTGAAGGTGGAAGAAGAGAAGCCCCGTTTTTGAAGAAGGGGGACATCTCAGTTGCTCTGGAATGGAAAGCCTCATCCTGAGAGAAGATGCAACAGCAACGGGGGAACTGAGAGAAGGGGGCGCCATTTTCACAAGTGACAGGGTAGGAAGACGTATAGTCCAGATAGCTGTGAGAGTCAGTGGGTTTATCAAATATACCAGTCAACAGACTGCCTCTAGAGATGGAGACAGAGAAATCAAGAAAGGGGAGAGTGGTGTCAGAAATGGACCAAGTAAATTTGAGGGCAGGGTGGAAGTTGGAGGCTAAGTTGATGAAATCAACGAGCTCAGCGTAGGGGCAGGAAGCAGTAACAATACACTTGTTGGTGGCGTGGGGAGAGTTTGGGAGCAATGCCAGTGTAGGCTTGCATCGTGGACTGTTCCACGTAGCTGATGTAAAGAGAGGCCTAGCCGGGAGCCGTACAAGTGCCCATGGCTACACCTTCGACTTGAAGGAACTGGGAGGAGCTGAATTAGAAATTGTTGAGGGTGAGGACCAGTTCCAACAGATAGAGGAGGGTAGTGGTGGAGGGGAATTGGTTGGGTCTGTTGTCCAGAAAGTAGAGGAGAGCTTTAACGCCTCCCTGATGGGAGATGAAAGTGTAGAGGGACTGGACATTCATAGTGAAAATGAGATGATGGGGGCCAGGGAACTTGAAATCATTGAAAAGATCAAGATCGTGTGAAGTGTCACGGATAGAGGTAGTAAGGGACTGAACCAGTGGGGATTAAACAGAGTTGAGGTATGCAAACACAAGTTCAGTGGGACAGGAGCAGGCAGAAATAATGGGTTTGCCTGGACAGGCAGGTTTATAGATCTGGGTATGAAGTAGAAATGGGAGATGTTGGGTGAGGGAATTATGAGGTTGGTGGCAGTGGATTGGAGATCTCCAGAGTTAATAAGGTTGGTGATAGTGTGGGAGACACTGGCCTAGTGCTCGTTAGTGGTGTCCTGTCCAAGGGGTAAGTAAGAGAAGGTGTCTTAGAGTTGTTGCCTGGCCTCCGTAAGGTAGAGGTCAGGCCGCTAGACTATTACAGCAACCCCCCCTTACCTGCAGGTTTGATGGTGAGGTTGAAATTAGTGCAGAGAGAGTGGAGAGCAGTGCGTTCAGAAGGAGTGAGGTTAGAATTGGAGAGAGGAGTGGTAAAGTTGAGATGATTGGTGTCTCATTAGCAGGTAGCAATAAAAAGATCCAGACAGGCATAAGACCAGAGCAGGATGTCCAGGAAGAGAAGGAGAGTTGAAGACAGGAGGAACAGTCATTGATGTGATCTGGAGAGTCCTTGCTAAAGAACTAGGCACAGAGACGGAGGTAGCAGAAGAAAAGCTCAATGTCATGGTTTAATGAAGTTCAATCACTTCATTGGATGGTTCTCAGGTGATAGATGATGTGGGAGTTCTGTAATCTGGGATGTGGGATGGTTGTGAGGTCGTAGATGATGCGGGAGTGGTGTAATATAGGGACGCTCGTCACCTAGTTCATCCACATGTCTCTTGTCAAATTAAGTACAGGTGGACAGGGGTCACATGTGGAGAGTCTGCAGAGTGGGCTAAAGAAATAATACTTTCATATTTGCAATTTTTATATGTTTTTTCTATTAGTAAGTATTTAACTGTATTTCTGCCACAAAGACAGCAAATTTCACGACATATGCCGGTGATATTATTAAAACTGATTCTGATTCTGAAATGAGAAACAAATAACAAATTCTTCATAAACAATAATTTTCATAGTTTTATTTTCTGCATGCACGTTGAGTTTAATTTCACAACTTGATAAAATT
This sequence comes from Mobula birostris, assembly GCF_030028105.1. Classification (NCBI taxonomy): domain Eukaryota; kingdom Metazoa; phylum Chordata; class Chondrichthyes; order Myliobatiformes; family Myliobatidae; genus Mobula; species Mobula birostris. The sequence continues at coordinate 113,797,336 of NC_092373.1, read as the reverse complement.
TGAAATAACCAAATCTAACAGTCTATTAGTAGAGCTAGTACGTTCTCTGTTGCGTATTTATTGGACTTGCTTACATTGAAACTTTTTACATCCATGCATTGTATTTACTTGTGTCAGTGAGTCCATCATGATAGCCAACTCCCAAAAGTGTCATTCTTGATTTCTTGCAACCTCCAAGATAATCCTAACCCATGAAACCTATTAGGCCCCTCCGACAGCAAATAAAAGAGCAGAACACAATTAAAGTATTTGGAGAAGTATTTACTTTTGAAAAGTCAGATCAATTGAAAAGGGCTATTTAAATTATCCACTGCTCTACTCAGGCATTATTTCAGAGAGATCAGTACATCAGTCATTTTAATTGGTTTTCTTTCTCAATGTCAATATTAGATAGTGTCATTTACAGGCTGGCTTTCTGTAATTTTAATTGAAGGTTTTGTGTTCAAAAATTTAATAATTTGCCACTACAGTCAATATTGACTTTGTCTACAGATCCATCAAGGGCTAGAGATGCCAAGATGTGGACTGTCTGGCTTTCCTGATCTGAAGTTTGATTAATGCTAAAACTTCTACAGCTGGTGAGGCAGACTGACAACACACAGAATCACTATTGAATGAGACAGGTTCATGGAAGCACTATCAGCACTACACTCTGTAGTCACACCACACAAAAAGACTGTCAACTGTCTGTCTGAGTAAAGAAATACAGTCATTGCTAAAAAGTAGACAGCAAAAAAATATTAATGCAGACAGTATAAGGTGTACATTTTACTTTGCAATTCATTTCAGTTTCTGTGAAAGACTTTTAAATCATTGCTTGCTTGCTCATTTTATTCTTATGTGAAATTTAAATGATTCCTTAAATATTGGCGTGTTTCCAGTGTTCAGACCAGGTAGTGAAGTTATGGTTTTAGTAATAAGGATATATTGACACCACACATCATTGACATGAAATATCATAAAATATCTGCCGGGGTCATCTATTGTGTCTGGGCTCCCCATGCAGGATCAATCTACATTGAGGATAAGGTTGTAAATTGGGGACTGCTTCATCAAGCTCATTACTTCTCCAAAAGCGGAACTTCTCGGTACCTAAACATTTTAATTCTGATTCCCATTCCTGTTCTGACCAGGGCCTCCTCTTGTGCCATGATGAGGCCACCCTCAGGGTGGAGGAGCAACACCTTATATTCCATCCAGGTAGCCTCCAAACTGATGGCATGAATATCAATTTCTCTTTCTGGTATTTTTCCCTCCCCTTCTCCTCTTTTTCTACTCCCCACTTGCCTTTCACCTCTTCTTACCTGCCCATCTCTTCCCCCGGATCTGCTCCCCTTTCCCTTTCTCCTATGGTCCACTCTCTCCTCCTATAGGATTCCTTCTTCTCCAGTCGTTTACCTTTCCTACCCACCTGGCTTCACCTATCACCTTCCAGCTAGCCTTCTTTCCCTGTCCCCATCTTTTTATTCTGGCATTTTCTCCCTTCCTTCTCTGTCCTGAAGAAGGGCCTGGACCTGAAATGTCGACTATTTATTCATTTTTAAAGATGCTGTCTGACCTGCTGAGTTCCTCCAGCATTTTGTGCGTGTTGTCATGAAATCTGACGTTTTGTGGTAGCAGTACAATGCAATACTTAACAATTGCTACACATTACAATCAATAAATAGTGCAAAACTGTAATAGGATGCTGTTCTACATTTTAAATATTCCACTTCTTGTTGTTTATGAACTGCATGTACTGAAATGTCTGTGATATAATTCTGCATATTACAGAATGAAAGGAAGGGGAAATTCAGCTTCATCTCAACCAGCTACAATGTAAATTCAAAGATTGCTGAGATATTAATGAAGGATTGAATCTGGGTCTCACTTCAATATTTCTAGGAAGCAATGACTGGTGATTATCTGCTTTCAGTGGCTACTCTGCCTCGTACTTAAAAGACCTGGTGTCAGAGATATGCAATTACTCAACCTAGCCCAGTCAACACAATACTGTTGTCTAGACGTGTTAGGATATGTTTCTGGTTTCTGGTCACTCCTTTTCTTTTGTTGCTACTTCGAGCAATTCTGATTGGGGCAGCTTGCAGATAATGAATGACACTGTGCTACATTAAACTGGAACTGAGCTGAACTGAGTATGCCTGGATTCTTTTTATTTTGTGTTTTATATTCTGTGCTTTTCACTCATTGTCTTTTGTCGTTTGCACAATTTTTTTTGTATATTTTTCTTTGAACAGATTCCATGGCTTTCTTTGTTTTGTGACTGTGTCAGGGTTGTATACTGCATGCATACTTTGATAATAAATGTACTTTGAATCTTTGGTTTATTGGAAACCACTGTTTCTTTTAGAATAATACTTTTTCTATGTTTTGTACTTTTTAACAAACTCAGTATTTTTCACCCTCACTGGCAGAAAGCGGTATAGCAGCTAAGCTAACGGTTTATCACGTTTCTCATTTTTCATTGGCTAATTATTAGCACATTACCCAGGTGATTTAATTGTTTTAATTATGTAACCTATTAATTAATTTACCTCTATCTAAGGAATTCCTTTATTTCATCTATAAAAATGATAGGTTTTTCGGAGGTGCCATCTTTATTCTTTTGTCTATACATCTCAGCATCATTTCCCATTAGTTTGCTTAGTACTTGTATGTTTGTACTCTAAAATAAACTGAAATCTTAGAATTAAGACCGCTTATCATTCTTGAATTCCAGAAAAACACTAACAATCAGAAATTAAAAAGAGATCCAACAAAGTCTTTGAATGACTGATATTAGAAAAGGTCCCAGCCGAAATTTCTCATGGTCGCACGTTCATTTGTAGAGATAGGTGCAGAATGCACCATACCACTGCTACCTTGTACTATTGCTGCATTCTTCCATTCCACATTCACTCCCACTCCAATGCCATGTCCATGCATAGGCCACACTTACAGACAAACTCTTGAGAAACTTAAGAAATACAGACTGAAATTTTCAGGTGACATCCAGATGAAAGGTCTCAACCGAAAGTGATTCTCCATTCCACTCTACAGACACAGATTTCTTCCAGCAGTTTGTTTCTTTTGCTACAGATTCCAGTATCTGCAGGTTTTTATGTCCCTGGAACTTGCCTCATTGTCATTTATCAGTCCACAGTTTGCCATCTGGAAAAGTGAAAAGGGAATATGATAATTCTTCAAGTTCAACAGCAGACTAATCTAACCACAAACATCAATGCAAACTTCAGTTGTTCTCATTCAGCTCTATGGCAGTTGGATTTAGCAACTCATGCAAACTGAAACTAAGGGGAATTGTCACCTGTTTTGCAAAGGATGACAATGAATACAAACTTTGTAAGCCAAATCATTTTATTTTACAACAATTTATAGAACATAGACAACATAGAACAGGCCCTTCAGCTGAACATGTTGCTGAAATTGAACTAAACTACCTTTGTAACATAGTCTACATCTCTCTCTTCCCTGTATTTTCATGTATAGTGGCATGGAAAAGTTTGGGAACCCCGGTCAAAATTTCTGTTACTGTGAATAGTTAAGTGAGTAGAAGATGAACTGATCTCCAAAAGTCATAAAGTTAAAGATGAAACATTCTTTTCAACACCTTAAGCAAGATTAGTGTATTATTTTTGTTTTGTACAATATTAGAGTGAAAAAAAGGAAAGGAGCACCATGCAAAAGTTTGGGCACCCCAAGAGATTTGAGTTCTCAGATAACTTTTACCAAGGTCTCAGACCTTAATTAGCTTGTTAGGGCTATGGCTTGTTCACAGTCATCGTTAGGAAAGGCCAGGTGATGCAAATTTCAAAGCTTTATAAATACCCTGACTCCTCAAACCTTGTCCCAACAATCAGCAGCCATGGGCTCCTCTAAGCAGCTGCCTAGCACTCTGAAAATTAAAATAAATGATGCCCACAAAGCAGGAGAAGGCCATAAGAAGATAGCAAAGCGTTTTCAGGTAGCTGTTTCCTCAGTTCGTAATGTAATTAAGAAATGGCAGTTAACAGGAACGGTGGAGGTCAAGTTAAGGTCTGGAAGACCAAGAAACTTTCTGAGAGAACTGCTCGTAGGATTGCTAGAAAGGCAAATCAAAACCCCCGTTTGACTGCAAAAGACCTTCAGGCAAACTTAGCAGACTCTGGAGTGGTGGTGCGCTGTTCTACGGTGCAGCGACACCTGCACAAGTATGACCTTCATGAAAGAGTCATCAGAAGAAAACCTTTCCTGCATCCTCACAAAAAAATTCAGCGTCAGAAGTTTGCAGAGGAACATCTAAACCAGCCTAATGCATTTTGGAAACAAGTCCTGTGGACTGATGAAGTTAAAATAGAACTTTCTGGCTGCAATGAACAATGGTATGTTTGGAGAAAAAAGGGTGCAGAATTTCATGAAAAGAACCTCTCTCCAACTGTTTAGCATGGGGGTGGATCAACCATGTTTTGGGCTTGTGTTGCAGCCAGTGGCACGGGGAATATTTCACTGGTAGAGGGAAGAATGAATTCAATTAAATACCAGCAAATTCTGGAAGCAAACATCACACTGTCTGTAAAAAAGCTGAAAATGAAAAGAGGATGGCTTCTACAACAGGATAATGATCTTAAACACACCTCAAAATCACAATGGACTACCTCAAGAGGCGCAAGCTGAAGGTTTTGCCATGGCCCTCACAGTCCCCCGACCTAAACATCATCGAGAATCTGTGGATAGACCTCAAAAGAGCAGTGCATGCAAGACGGCCCAAGAGTCTCACAGAACTAGAAGCCTTTTGCAAGGAAGAATGGGTAAAAATCTCCCAAACAAGAATTGAAAGACTCTTAGCTGGCTACAGAAAGCATTTGCAAGCTGTGATACTTGCCAAAGGGGATGTTACTAAGTACTGACCATGCAGGGTGCCCAAACTTTTGCTTTGGGCCCTTTTCCATTTTTGTTATTTTGAAACTGGAAAAGATGGAAATAAAAAAGTAATCTTGCTTAAAATATTAAAGAAATGTGTCATCTTTAACTTTATGCCTTTTGGAAATCAGGTCATCTTTTTACTTGCTTAGCTATTCACAGTAACAGAAACTTTGACCGGGGTGCCCAAACTTTTGCATACCACTGTATCTATGTACGTTGTAGATGTCTCTTAAACACCACTATTGTATCTGCTTTAACTACTGTCCCTGGTAAAACAAAACAAACTGCTGGAAGAACTCTGTGTCTATAGAGTCACTTTCGGTTGAGACTCTTCATCGGGACGTCACCTGAAAATTTCAGTCTCTATTTCTTAAGTTTCTCAGGAGTTTGTGTGAAACTTGCCCCAAACATCTCTTTTAAAGTTTCTCCCTCTCATTTTAAGTGCATGTCCTTTTGTACTTGGCACTTCTACCCTGGGAAAAAGGGTAGATCTGTGCCCTTCATAATTTTTTTTTGTAATTTATTTTTTATTGAATTTCATCATCAAACAAACATTTCTATAGATGTATTTCAGATACTGTACATATATATCATATAATCGTATTTGTCACAAATCTCCACATAATATTTATCTGAGGTATGCACTTATAGGAAGGAAAGGAAAGAAAGAACAATCGAAAGAAGAAAATTATGTACAGAGTAGGGAGTGACCTTTTTTTTACAACATATTCATTGACTTGTGAGAATAAAATCAGGCCCATGAGGTGTTATGTAGTTAAAGCATTTTTTCCAGTATGAATAAAATTGTTCCAACTTATGATTAACAGATGCTGTTATCTTCTCCATTTTGTAAATGTCCATTGTAATTTCCATCCATACATTTAAAGTTGGGCTATCCTGTGATAACCATTTCCTTGTAAGGGTCTTTTTACCAGCCACCAGCAGTACATTCATTAAATATTTATCTCTTTTCAACCATTCTTGAGGTATATACCCAAAATATATGGTTTTACTCTCTAAGGGTATTTCACATTTAAAGATGTCTTGTAGGGCATTATGTATCCCACTCCAATAGTCTTTGATAATGGGGCATTCCCAGAAAATATGATAATGGTTTGCATTTTGATTTTTACAATTTCTCCAGCAAACAGGCGGGTTACTATCATAATGGGATTTCTGAGAGGGTGTAATAAAATATCTTATCAAGTTTTTCCATCCGAACTCCCTCCATTTCTGTGAACCGGTACACTTCCATTGATACCTCTATATTATTGTCCCATCTTCCTCAGATATTATTATCCCTCCGTCCTTCTCCCATTTTGTTTTAATGTACGAAGTCGAATGTGTTTTAAGATTTGACAAACCCTTATACACGTTTGAAATTATTCTACTACCATTGACTGAATTATATCCTTTTCTAAATGGCTCTATCAGACATATACTTGCCTTGGTTACATTTTTAACTGTCCTGTTAATACACTGTGGCATCTGTAAATATCGGTAAAAGCCTTGTTTTTCTAATAAGTGTTTCTCTTTGAACCTTCCAAAACTGAACAATGTTCTTTCTTTCATTATATTGCAAATAGCTGTTGTTCCTTTAGCTGTCCAGTCCTGAAATCTAGCAACCAGTTTATTTGACGTAAAATCTAAGTCATATGCACACCATTTAAGAATTGCAATGTCTCTCTCTAGTTTATATTCTTTTATAATAGTTTTCCATATTTTAAGAGTCCATTTCACCCACAGGTTGTCAATATTATTTATGTAACTTTGTAGGTTGTTATCAGCCAAAATTGCCTGCATGGGGATGGAAAGTATCCTCGCCCTTCATAATTTTATAAACCTCAATCTGGATCCCCTCAGTCTCTGTCACTCCAGAGAAAACAACTTAACTTTTTCCAAACTCCCTTTACATTTCATGTCCTCTAATGGCACCCTACTAAACCTCTTCAGCACCCTTCCCAAATCCTCAATATCTTTCCTGTAATAGGACAACTAGAATTGTACACAATTCTGTAAATGCAATCTGACCAAAGTTTTATATAGGTGCAATATAACTTCCTTACTCTCATACTCAACACCTCAGTCAGTAAGGATAAGCATGCCATTTGCCTTCCTGACTGCTCTGTCTATTTATGTGACCACATTCAGGGGGCTACTAACTTGGATTGCAGGATCTCTCTTAACTTCTAAAAACTTGATTTTAAAACATAGAGAATTATCTTAAATATTGCTGCCAGCAAAATTGATATTAACCATCTTGGAAAAGAGGATCTCAAATGCTTATTAATCTCCTATTTATTTACTTACTTACTTAGAGATACAGCACGGTAACAGATCTTGATGGCCACCCAATTATACCCACGTGACCAATGAACCTACTAATCTGTACATCTTTGGAATGTGGGCGGCAACCAGAGCACCCGGAGGAAACCCTTATGGCCATGGGGAGAACATGCAAACTCCTTACAGTCAGTGCTTGAATTGAACCCAGGTCCCAGGATGCTGGCGTTGAAATAGTGTTATGCTAACCGCCACTCTACCGTGCTGCCCCTGATATTTCTAAATTACCAGAACTCTTACAACCACAAAATATTCTTATTTCCAAAGTTAGTTTCATCTACTTTGATAGACAGGAGAAAAATCCAATCTTTCATTTGCTCAGGAAAGTATCAGGTATGACATGAATCAGAATCAAGTTTATTATCACTAGCATATGACATGAAACTTGTTGCAAGTTAAACAATGAGTAAATTGTGCAAAAGACAAATAATCAGGTAGTTTTCATGGGTTCACAGACCATTCAGGAATCTGATGGTAGAGGAGAAGAAGCTGTTTCTTAAAACATTATGTGTGGGTCTTCAGGCTCCTGTACCTCCTCCCTGATGCAAAAAGGGCACAAGAGGGCATGGGAGTCTATAATAATGGATGCTGCCTTCTTAAGGCAGGATCTCTTGAAGATGTTCTCGATGATGGGGAGGATTGTACCCATGATGGAACTGAACTGGCTGAGTCTACAATGCTCTGCAGCCTCTTGCAATCCTATACATTGGAGGTTCAATACTAGGCTGTAATACAACCAGTCAAACAGTCATAATGCTCTCCACCATACATCCGTCGAAATTTGCAGGAGTATTTGGTGACGTACCAAATCTCCTCAAACCCCAAATAGCCACTGGTGTGTCCCCTAATCTGAGGAAAGGCATCCTTGCCATAGAGGGAGTACAAAGAAGGTTCACCAGATTGATTCCTGGGATGGCAGGACTTTCATATGAAGAAAGACTGGATGAACTGGGCTTGTACTCGTTGGAATTTAGAAGATTGAGGGGGGATCTGATTGAAACGTATAAGATCCTAAAGGGATTGGACAGGCTAGATGCAGGAAGATTGTTCCCGATGTTGGGGAAGTCCAGAACAAGGGGTCACAGTTTGAGGATAAAGGGGAAGCCTTTTAGGACCGAGATTAGGAAAAACTTCTTCACACAGAGAGTGGTGAATCTGTGGAATTCTCTGCCACAGGAAACAGTTGAGGCCAGTTCATTGGCTATATTTAAGAGGGAGTTAGATATGGCCCTTGTGGCTACGGGGGTCAGGGGGTATGGAGGGAAGGCTGGGGCGGGGTTCTGAGTTGGATAATCAGCCATGATCATAATAAATGGCGGTGCAGGCTCGAAGGGCCAAATGGCCTACTCCTGCACCTATTTTCTATGTATGTTTCTTCATGATCGTATCAAAGTGTTGTGCCCAGGGTAGATTCTCTGAGATGCTGACACACGGGAACTTGAGGCTGCTCACTCTTTCCACCAATGACCCCTCACTGAGGTCTATCTAGTGTGCATTCTCCTGCACTGTCAATGTCAGGCTACTAGATTTGTATATTGAACTAGGAATTGATAAAAATACCATGATCAAATTAATGGTCTTAAAAACTACGTGTTACATTTTTTCCACCAGTACATCTGGTCACATTATTCCAAATTTGGGTCCATATTGCATCATACTATCTGAGGAACTATGCATAAGTTATGGATCCCTCTGAGCTATATGAAACTTTCCGATAGGGAAGCCTACATTAAAGAATGATGTGAAATATTTATTCATCAACGTGCAGCTTTTTGCCATCATCAATTTTAATAGGAGCCAAAGCTCATTTAAAAATTGGAACTTCTTATTGCTCTTGTTCATAATCCTCAAAGAATCAATAAAATTAAACCCCAAGTGAAATTTTTCTCAGCTTTTAGCAGCTGCTTTTACAACCTGACTGATTATTGTTCCTTTGTGTAAAAGAATCCTTCTTGGTTGCAGCAGTGAGACTGATTTAGGTTACTAACAGCCTGAAGAACCAACTTCCTGAAGAGGAATAAATCAAAAAAGAGTTCACTATTTATCCTTAACAAGCATTAATGGTGACAGATGTCACCCTGAACTACATTTTCTTTTTAATTGCTACATTATATTTTTGCTGTGTTAACACAAATACTAGGTGTCACAAAGTCTCTCCTCTATTTGAGCAGCAAAAGCAAAACAAGAACAATTTCTAAATAGGAGTCACGTGGTAGGTTTCCATCTTTATTTTTAAAATGCAAGGCATCACTTAACTGGAGCACAGAGGAGGAAATTATCCATGGAAGTTTACAAGCCCATGATGAAACCTATTTAATTTTCTTTTCATCCCTCAATTAATGAAAGGGATATGTTCTATTAGCTTAAATGGAAGAACCTTGGGACAAGCTCTGCTGTGGGCCTGGAATGTGCTTCCTATATGATTATCCTCTCAACAGTCCAATGTCAAAGCTTACAACATTAAAGACCATTTCCCTTTGTCAGCTATTCATCTACAGAGCTTGGGAATATCCAAGTGCATGGGGCAATACTTGACCGGTTAGTGTGGTTCAAAGATTTCTAACTAGTTCTTGGAAAATCTGATCCATTAAAAATATTTCCATAAGACCGTAAGTCATAGGAGCAGGATTAGGCTGTTCGGACCATCCAGACTTCTTTGTCATTCCATTATGGCTGACTAATTATCCTTCTGAACCTCATTCTTGTACCTTCTCCCTGTAATCTCTGATGCTCAGAGTAATCAGGAACCTATCAACCTCCATTTTAGATATATGTATTAACTTGGTCTCCACAGCCACCTAATGCAATGAATTCCACAGATTCACTACCTACTGCCTGAAGAAATTCCTCCTCATCCCTGTTGTAAATGACTGTCGCTGTAGTCTGAGGCTGTGCTCTCTGGTCCTAGGATTACCCACTATATAGGAAATAGTTTTCCTACAAACACTATATCCAGCCCTTTCAATATTCAATAGGTTTCAATAAGATCCTCCCTCATTCTTCTAAGCTCCAATGAGCACAGGTCCAGAGTCATTCATACATTAACCCTTTCATTCCCAAAATCATTCCTGTGAACTTCCTCTGGATTCTCTCCAACGCCAGCACATATTTTCTGAGATAAGGGGCCCACAATTGCTCACACTACTCCAATTGCGGTCTGATCAATGCCATATTAAATCTCAGCATTACACCCTTGCTCTTATATTCCAGTCCTTTTGAATTGCTGCTGATCTTGCATTTGGTTTCCTTCCCACTGACTCAATCTGCAAGTTAACCTTTAGGGAATTCTGCACTAGGATGCCTAAGTCCCTTTGCACCTCTGATTTTTGAATGTTCTCCCCATTTAGAAAATAGACTACGTCTTTATGCCTTCTACCACGGCACATGACCATGTACTTCCCTACACCCTATTCCATCTGCCACTTTTTTGCCCATTCTCCCAATCTGTCTTAACTCCTTTCATAGACTCCCTGCTTCTTTAACACTGCCTGCCCCTCCACCTATCTTCGTATCGGCTGCAAACTTGGACACAAAGCCATCAATTCCATCATGCAAATCATTCAAATATAACGTAAAAAGAAATGGTCCTGACACCGACCCCTGCAGAATGCCGGAAACCAACCAGAAAAGACCCCCTTTATTCCCTCACTTTGCCCTCTGCCAGTCAGCCAATTTTCTGTCCATTCTACAATTTCCTGTAATACCATGGGCTTTTGTTAAGCAGCCACATGTGTGGCACCTTGTCAAAGGCCTTCTGAAAATCTAACTCTTCTTTGTGTATCTTGTCTGTTATTTCCTCAAAGAATTCCAATAGATTTATCAGGGAAGATTACTCCTTAAGAAAACAATGTTAACTTTGCTCTATTTCATCACATGCCTCCAAGTACCCCGAAAATTCATCCTTAATAATTGACTCCGACATCTTCACAACCACTGAAGTCAGGCTAACTGGCCTTTTTTTTAAGCATATCGTACCAGACATTCAGCCATTCTTGTCTGGCACATGGTGTCAGGATTAACTGGGTCACATTATGAACGTTCCTGACTCGACCCTTGTATTTTTTACGAGGTCGAGTGGCTAGCTCAACACTCAACCCGGCATGGATGGAAAGTGTGCTGGGGGGTGGCCCAACCTGGATTTGAACTCGGGAACCTTCGCTCTGGAGTCTGGCACTGATCTCACTGCGCCACCAGCCAGCCTACTGGCCTATCATTTCCTTTCTTCTGCTCCTCTCCTTTCTTAAAGAGTGTAGTGACATTTCCAATTTTCCAATCCTCTGGAATCATTCCAGAATCTAGTGATTCTTGAAAGATTATTACTAGTGCCTACACAATCACTTCAGTTACCACTTTCAGAACCCTGGGGTGTAGTCCAGTTGGTCCAGGTGACTTATCTACCTTCAGATCTTTCATCTTCCCAAGCTCCTTCTCCTTAGTAGTTATAACAACATTCACTTCTTCCTGTTGACACTTCGAATTTCTGGCATACTGTTAATGTCTTCCATAGTGAAGGCTGACATAAAATACTTATTAAGTTTATCAGACTTTTCTTTGTTCCCCCATTGCTAGCTCTCCAGCATTATTTCCAGCTGTCCAATATCCGTTCTCATATCTCTTTTATTGTTTATGTATTTGAACAAAATTCTTGGTATCCCCTTTTATGTTATTGGCTAGTTTCATATCTAATTTTTTCTGTCCTTATGGCTATTTTAGCTGTATTCTGTTGTTTTTTAAAAAGCTTCCAAATACTCTAACTTCCCATTAAGTTTTGCTATATTGTATGCTTTCTCCTTTGCTTTTATGCTGTCTTTGACCTCCCTTGTCAGACATGGATGCCTTATCCTCCCTTTGGAATATGACCTCATCTTTGGAATGTATCTATCCTGCACTTTCTGAATTATCTCCAGAAACTTCAGCCATTGTTGTTCTGCCATCATCCTTGCTAGTATCCCCTTCCAAATAACTTTGGCCAGCTCCTCTCCCATGCCTTTGTATTTCTTTTATCCACTCTAATATTGATTACGTCCGACTTTAGCTTCTCCTTCTCAAACTGCAGGGTGAATTCATATCAAATCAAATTTAATTATTATTCAAACCATACATAGATACAGCTGAATGAGACAGTGTTCCTCTAGGGCCAAGGTGCAAAACATTCAAAATAGCAAGCAAACACTCAAAGATAGTGAGAAACATAATCAAAATATCAAGTAAACAAGCATATTTTCTCAAAAAAAAAGGTATAGTACAAGGCCCTGAGCGACAATGTCCAGCAATTGATGGTAGTTTCCTGGCAGTATACTGACGCATGAAAACCAGCCTGTCATTCCACCACCTGAACACAGGAGGGCAACACTGACGGGAGAGGCTAAGCGCAAGCTGAGCAAAACCAAGCTGCAATGCTTCCGCGTCTCTCACCTGGTCTACAGCAGTAGGCAAGCCTGAGGCTTGAGGCTTAGTTCCTCACTACAAATGAGGCTACACAGCTCCCATGTTGACTGTCCCTCCACCAGACAAGGATAACAGGCTTACGGCAATCTACATCATTACTGTCCAACAGAACTCTAACATATCATGATCTCTCCTTCCTTTACCTTAAGCTCACTAATCAAATTTGGTTCATTATGCAAAATCCAATCTAGAATTGCCTTTCCGCTAGTGGGCTCAACCACAAGCTGCTTGAAAAAGCCATCTGGAATGCATTCTACAAATTCCCTCTCTTGGGATCCAGCACCAACCTAATTTTCCCAATCTACCTGCATATTGAAATCACTCAAGACTATTGTAACATTACTGTAGCAAAGCACTTGTTTCTCTGGATCACTGTAAAATTCTCTCAAAATCCTTTTCATGTCATTATAGTAGTCTTGTCACTTCCTGACCAATAAGTGAAACTTGTAATATAATAAGCAGCCAAGTATTCAAAAAGTCACAGAGTGGAGAGAAACCACAGCACTCTTTATTTCTGTTCCATCTCCACTAGACCCATATCCTCATAGTCTTGTCTATTCTTTCTTTTCAGGTATGGGCCTTAGCACTCAGATCTGCAGCTGGATCTTCAGCTTCCTCACAGACAGGACCCAGGCTGTAAAAATAGGGGACAAGTTCTCCTCTACAATCACGCTGAGCACTGGTGCCCCACAAGGCTGTGTACTCAGCCCCCTGCTGTACTCACTGTACACCCGTGATTGTGTAGCCAAGTTTCCATCAAACTCAATATATAAGTTTGATGATGACACAACAATTGTAGGCCGTATCTCGGGTAATCATGAGTTTGAGTACAAAGAGGAAATTAAGAACCTGGTGGCATGGTGCGAAGACAATAACCTATCCCTCAACGTCGCAAGACGAAGGAGTAGCGGACCGCACGACCCAATTTACATCGGTGGTGCGCAAGTGGAACAAGTCAAAAGCTTTAAATTCCTCGGGGTCAATATCGCAAATGACCTGACTTGGTCCAACCAAGCAGAGTCCACTGCCAAGAAGGCCCACCAGTGCCTTTACTTCCTGAGAAAGCTAAAGAAATTTGGCTTTTCGCCTAAAACCCTTACTAATTTTTATAGATGCACCGTAGAAAGCATGACAACCTGGTATGGAAGTTGTCCTGTCCAAGACCGGAAGAAGCTGCAGAAGATCGTGAGCACAGCGCAGCACATCACACAAACCAATCTTCCATCCTTGGACTCACTTTACACCGCACGCTGTCGGAACAGAGCTGCCAGGATAATCAAGGACACGACCCACCCAGCCAACACACTTTTCATCCCTCTTCCTTCGGGGAGAAGGCTCAGGAGCTTAAAGACTTGTACGGCCAGATTTGGGAACAGCTTCTTTCCAACTGTGATAAGACTGCTGAACAGATCCTGACCTAGATCTGGGCCGTACCCTCCAAATATCCGGACCTGCCTCTCGGTTTTGTTTTTGTACTTCCTTACTTTCCCTTTTCTATTTTCTATTTATGATTTACAATTAAAATGTTTAATCTTTCCTATCAATTTGTAATCCAGGGAGTGTGAAGTGCAGAATCAAATATCGCTGTGGTGATTATACACTCTAGTATCAATTGTTTGGCGACAATAAAGTAAACTGTTCTGTTCTGTATTCAAAGCCCTTTTAAATGTTATATATAAATCTGCTGCATTAGCTGTAACAACTCAATCCGCAACAAAAGATTTATCATGTAATATTTAGTTCTTTTGTCAATTATCTTCATGTCTTCTAGTTCTTACTCCTTCTACCTAAACCAAAAGTTTCTTTCTGTCTATTCTTTATCCTTTCTGATGTTAAATACCTCCATCAGATCCCCTGTGTTCCATGTAGAGCAACCCAGTATTCTACAATCTGCCCAGACATATTGGTACTTCAGTATGTATTTGTTGAACTGAGACTACCAATCTCCCTGGCCAAGTGTCAATAATGTGAAGTTTGCTTGTTGGCCAAGCGAATGTGGAAAAACATGGCTACATTCGACAATGTGGTATACCAGTAAACTGGCATGTTGTAGAGATTTTGCTGTTTTTTTTGTAAAAATAGTCCCTCACAAAAATAGCAAAAACTGAACATCACTCTGCAAGATTGTTCTAAGAAGGATGTCAGTGTAGAAGTTGGAAATTAGTGCCAAATGATCCATCAGAGCCAGTCTGTGTGCATGCCAACCTGTTCCAGCAGCAACACAAGCAAATCATTTCTGGTTTGTTTTGCATATCCTCAATAGTTCCGTTCCTCCACAACCCATACTAATGTAGCTTCTTGCTATTCCAGCATCCCCACAGTCTCGTTCATGGCTGTGCTAGCTTAATCTTGGCATCAGTTAAAGGAACCAGCAGCTCACCTACCAACCAATTATATAAGGGCCATCAAACCTGTAGTAGCCTCTTCATCACTGAGATAGAGTGTAAACCTTTTCATTCTGGCAGACTGCTCCCCAAAATCCAGCAGAAGCATTACCATCCCACCATCAACACTTTCTAGTTGAAATCATCTTACAATGGAAAGACTGATTTAGCTTCCAGTACGGAAACAATTCTCTAAGCTCACACAATGGAAAGGCTTAGTTATGAAACCCCCTTGCTCCCTTGTCTACGTAAGGCTAGGGAAAACACTCTCTGGTCCTGCCAAACCCATGAGACCGAGACGGTTCTCTCACCCCAAACCCCAGTTTGTGAGGACGCTGTGTTACTTGCTGCCCTGTTACAAGTTAGTGCCACAAAATAAGACACAGTACACTGCATATAACTAAAGGAATTATATTTATGAATCTTAACTAAAGAGTTAGTAAAGAAAAACAAAAAGAAAAGGGTCTATTTCAATGAAACAGTCAGATATGCTCAGGTTGGAGCTCAGCTTGAACTTCTCTGTCACTCACGCGCTGGTCCCTCGGTCAAAGTGAAAGCACACACCACCTTCCAAACATCGCTCACAATCCATCTCGAACAAATGAATCTCCCACCAGATCCTATCCTACAACTGGTTCTCCCCAGTGTCTTCTCTCTTCATCTCCCACAGAACCAAAAAAAAACCAAGTCCAAATTGGAGTCCCTCAACAAGAAAACCTCCCTCTAATTGGATGGCACGCATTCCACATCATCCCTTATAGAAACATAGAAACATAGAAAGCCTACCCCACAATACAGGCCCTTCGGCCTACAAAGCTGTGCCGAACATGTCCTTACCTTAGAAATTAATTAGGGTTACCCATAGGCCTCTATTTTTCTAAGCTCCATGTACCTATCTAGGAGTCTCTTGAAAGACCCTATTGTATCCGCCTCCACCACTGCCACTGGCAGCCCATTCCATGCTCTCACCACTCTCTGTGTAAAAAACTTACCCCTGACATCTCCTCTGTACCTACTTCCAAGCACCTTAAAACTGCGCCCTCTTGTGATAGCCATTTCAGCCCTGGGATAAAGCCTCTGACTATCCACACAATCAATGGCTCTCATCATCTTATACACCTCTATCAGGTCAGCTCTCAACGGCTATCCGTCCAAGGAGAAAAAGCTGAGTTCACTCAACCTATTCTCAATAGGCATGCTCCCCAATCCAGGCAACATCCTTGTAAATCTCCTCTGCACCCTTTCTATGGTTTCCATAACCTTCCTGTAGTGAAGCAACCAGAACTGAGCACTGTATTCCAAGTAGGGTCTGACTAGGGTCCTATATAGCAGCAACATTACCTCTCAGCTCCTATACTCAATCCCACGATTGATGAAGGCCAATGCACCGTATAACTTCTTAACCACAGAGTCACCCTTGCAGCAGCCTTGAGTGTCCTATGGACTCGGACCCCAAGATCCCTCTGATCCTCCACACTGCCAAGTCTCTTGTCATTAATATTATATTCTGCCATCATATTTGACCTACCAAAATGAACCACTTCACACATCTGGGTTGAACTCCATCTGCCACTTCTCAGCCCAGTTTTGCATCCTATCAGTGTCCCACTGTAACCTCTGACAACCCTCCACAATATTCACAACACACCCAACCTTTGTGTCATCAGCAAATTTACAAACCTATCCCTCCACTTCCTCATCCAGGTCATTTATAAAAATCACGAAGAGTAGGGGTCCCAGAACCGATCCTTGGGGCACTCCACTGGTCACCGACTTCCATGCAGAATATAACCCATCTACAACCACTCTTTGCCTTCTGTGGGCAAGTCATTTCTGGATCCACAAAGCAATGTCCCCTTGGATCTCATGCCTCCTTACTTTCTCAATGAGCCTTGCATAGGGTACCTTATCAAACGCCTTGCTGAAATCCATATACACTACATCTACTGGTCTACCTTCATCAATGTGTTTAGTCACATCCTCAAAAAATTCAATCAGGCTCATAAGGCACGACCTGCCTTTGACAAAGCCATGCTGACTATTCCTAATCATATTATGCCTCTCCAAATGTTCATAAATCCTGCCTCTCAGGATCTTCTCCATCACTTACCAACCACTGAAATAAGACTCACTGGTCTATAATTTCCTGGGCAATCTCTACTGCCTTTCTTGAATAAGGGAACAACATCTGTAACCCCCCAATCCTCTGGAACCTCTCCCATCCCCAATGATGATATAAAGATCATCGCCAGAGGCTCAGTAATCTCCTCCCTCACCTCCCACAGTAGCCTGGGGTACATCTCATTCGGTCCCAGTGACTTATCCAACTTGATGCTTTCCAAAAGCTCCAGCACATCCTCTTTCTTAATATCTACATACTCAAGCTTTTCAGTCTGCTGTAAGTCATCCCTACAATCGCCAAGATCCTTTTCCATAGTGAATACTGAAGCAAAGTATTCATTAAGTACCTGCACTATCTCCTCCGGTTCCATACGCACTTTCCCACTGTCACACTTGATTGGTCCTATTCTCTCACGTCTTATCCTTTTGCTCTTCACACACTTGTAGAATGCCTTGGGGTTTTCCTAAGTCCTGTCCGTCAAGGCCTTCTTATAGCTCCTTCTGGCTCTCCTAATTTCATTCTTAAGCTCCTTCCTGCTAGCATTATAATCTTCTAGATCGCTATCATTACCTAGTTTTTATGAACCTTTCGTAAGCTTTTCTTTTTCTCTTGACTAGATTTACAGCAGCATTTGTACACCACGGTTCCTGCACCCTACTATTCTTTCCCTGGCTGATTGGAACATACCTGTACAGAATGTCACTACAAATATCCCCTGAACATTCATCACATTTCTTCTGTACATTTCCCTGAGAATATCTGTTCCCAATTTATGCTTCCAAGTTCCTGCCTGATAGCCTCATTTTCCCCCTTACTCCAACTAAACGCTTTCCTAACTTGTCTGTTCCTATCCCTCTCCAATGCTACGGTAAAGGAGATAGATTTATGATCACGACCTTCAAAATGCTCTCCCACTGAGAGATCTGACACCTGACCAGATTCATTTCCCAATAACAGATCAAGTACAGCCTCTCCTCTTGTAGGCTTATCTACATATTGTGTCAAAAAACATTCCTGAACACACCTAACAAACTCCTCCCCATCTGAACCCCTCACTCTAGGGAGATACCAATCGATATCTTCAACAATAACCTAAACAGGCTGAAAGCAGAACAGACTTCTCTTACAGAACTACTAAATGAAGTATCTACAGCATAACAGTAAAGGTGTAAACCAGTGTATTACCGTTATTAGAGGAGATTAATAGCATTTTGATTCTTTACTGTTAATATAATAATTTTTCAATGAACATGGTAGAGAAAGGTAAGGAAAACTATTTTACCTATGACTGAATCAGTAACTCAATGATATACATTTATGATTGAGATACATGAGGCTGCAGATGTTGAACATAACAGACATGGTTACAGGTTGGGTTGAATTAGGCTTATTATAGTAAAGTTCTTGTATCTCTAGCCTGTGGACTACAAGGAATGACATAGACCAGATGGACTCAAGTGTAGTGGAGACCAGAGACAAGGATAGAGTTGAACTAAGAATCTGCCCTTAAGGTTTGATTTGTAGAGAGCAACAGCTGGGACTCATGGATCATTGCACACAGGGTAGGTAAACTCAAAACTGAGCAAAGACAAACAAAATAGAGGAAGCTTAATCAGAAAAACAAAAGAAGGCACAGATGCACTGATAACGAAAATGAGACACAGGTGAAAATAATCAACTAACAATCAGGAGAGAAGGAGTGACAGAGCCTGGAGGACTCCGATCAAAACATGACATTAAAGTTGAAGCAACAAACAAAATGCTGGAGGAAATTGGTGGGTCAGGGCAGGCAGGATTTGTGGAGTGGAGTGAAGTGACAGGTTGACATTTTGAGTCAAGACCCTTCATCTGGACTTCCATTTAAACTTCATCAAACTTATGATTATTAGTCAAAGAACAATATGATTATCATTATGAGGACACACAGTCCCCTTTTATTATCATTTAGTAATGCATGCATTAAGAAATGATACAATGTTTTTCCAGAATGATATCATGAAAACACATGACAAACCGACTTAAAAACGAACAAAAACCACATAATTATAACATATAGTTACAACAGTGCAAAGCAATACCGTAATTTAGTAAGAACAGACCATGGCACAGTAAAAGTCTCAAAGTCTCTCGAAAGTCCCATCATCTCATGTAGATGGTAAACCTCCAGTGCTGCCAACTTGCCGATGCAGCATCCCGGAAGCATCCGACCACAGTCCGACTCCGAGTCCGTCCGAAAACTCTGAGCCTCCGACCACCTCTTTGACACCGAGCACCAAGCACCATCTCTGCCAAGCGCTTCGACCCCGGCCCCGGCAACAGGCAATACGCAAAGTCGAGGACTTGGGGCCTTCGTCTCCGGAGATTCTCGATCGCACAGTAGTAGCGGCAGCGAAGCTGGCATTTCAGAAGTTACTCCAGATGTTCCTCTGCACTTCTCGTGGCTGTCTCCATCAAATCCGGATTGTGCATGGCCCCCTAGTTAGAATGAATAATTGATATTCATTCGGAACGGCCGCGCGCACTGAGTCACGCCACCATCTTCTCCTAAAAGGAATTAAGAGATATTTCCTTTTAATAAAGTGAGTTAAGAGGACTATTCTGTCAGAAACACTGGTGGAAGGAGAATCCATTGCAGAGAACAACATTAACAACATTGAAATTGTTTAAAATTAAAGATAAATATCTTTAATATCTTTGATTGTATCATTTCTTAATGCATGCATTATTAAATGACAACAAAAGAGGACTACGTGTCTTCATAATCTAATCTAAATAACAGGTAAGTGACAAGGAATTTGGACACTGAACAGTTTCTTCAAAAATTGAACATTTGGGTGATAGGTCAAAATGTTTGCATTATACTTTGTGAAATTATCATTGTTATAAATTTTGTAGGATATCTTTTGGAGTATGAATAGGTTAGAAATAAAGTGTGTTTGAATCTATAACAATTCCTGAACCCTTACGTACTGGGATTCATTATCTGCAACTTCTTCACTTGGATCACTGTACCGAAACTGCTACTTATAATGCACAATCACATCCAAACTCTTAATATCAGTTAACTTATTGAGCTAAAATATTGAGATGTCATCTACAATGATTAAATATTGATCCTAAGTAATTCAAGTCTGTCAGTTCTGACTTTTCTCTGAGGGGCTCTATGAATCTCACTCCCTATGTCTCTCTCTCTTTCTGTGAGGGATTTTATACTTTCTTTCAGTGTGCTTTGTAGTACTTCTGACATTTGCAACTGCATGCTGCCAAGTAAGCCCAGAATCAGACTTTCTGAATAATTCAGAAAGATTTCAGGTCAGGAAACTTCACCTGGAATGAAAGACAGAGAGGGAATAGTTAGTATAAAGAGGTTTGGGGAGGGTTGAAGCAAGTGGTGGCAAGCAGTAGGCAGATCCAATTGAGGAGGGTGATAGGCAGATGGAGGAGGGAAGAGTGTAACTAATGACAGAGGAACGGAAGTGATAGGGGGATGCAACAAAGGGTTGCAAGTGATGAAATCTGAGAGAAAATTCATGTGGAACATGAAATCTGAGAGGAAATTCATGGGGATCATGAAATCTGAGAGGAAAATCATGTGGAGCATGAAATCAAGTGAGGAATGTGGGGTGGGCAGATGGAGCCGTGAAAGGAAGAGACCCTGTGGAAGGGGTGGAAGAAGTGAAAGAAACGGGGTGATGGGGATGTTGGAAAGGGTGTGGGAGGAACTGGGTAGATCATGAGGATGAAAAGGACAGAGTGAAAGCAAGTTACCTCAAACTGGAGAAGCAGAATCTTCAAAGTTGTTAACTTTGTGGCAACAGTATAACGCAATGCATGTGTTATAATGGAGAAAAAGACCTGTGAATATAAAATAATTACATTAAATAAATAGTGCAAAAAATAGAAATTAAAAAAAAGTAGTGAGGTAGTCTTCATAGGTTCAATGTCCATTCAGAAATTGGATGGCAGAGGGGAAGAAACTGTTCCTGAATCATTGACCTGAGTGGCTTCAAGCTTCTGTACCTCCTTCCTGATGGTAGCAAGGAGAAGAGGGCATGTCCTGGGTGATGGGGTTCTTTAATGACCGACACTGACTTTTTGAGGCATCGCTCCTTGAAGATGTCCTGGATACTATGGAGGCTAGTGTCCATGATGGAGCTGACTAAGGTTACAACTCTCCGCAGCTCATTTTGATCCTGTGCCACAGCCACCACCCATACCGGACAGAGATGTAGCCAGTTAGAATGCTCTCCATGGTAGATCTGTAGAAATTTGTGAGTGTTTTGGGTGACATACAAGATCTCCACAAATTCCTAATGAAACTTAGCTGCTATCATGCCTTCTTTGTAGCTGCATCCATATGTTGGGTCTAGGTTCAATTAGGAAGTTGAGGATCCAGAGTGAGGCACAGAGGCCCAGGTTCTAGAGCTTTTTGATCAGAACTGTAAGAATGATGTTGTTAAACATTGGGCTGTAGTCAATTAACAGTATCTTGACATAGGTATTTGTATTGTGCAGGTGATCAAAGGCCGTGTGGAAAGCCAATAATATTGCATCTGCTGTTGACCTATTGTGGCAACAGGCAAATTGCAGTTGGTCCAGGTCCTTCAGGTCCTTGCTGAGGCAGGATTTAGTTCTAGCCATGACCAACCTCTCAAGACAATTCATCACTATAGATGTGAGTGCTATTGGATGTTAGTCGTTCAGGCATCTCACCCTGCTCTTCTTGGGCACTGGTATGATTGTTGCCCTTTTGAAGCAGGTGGGAACTTCTGACTGCAGCAATGAGAGATTGAAAATGATTTGAACACCCTCGCCAGTTGGTTGGCACAGATTTTCAGGGCTTTACCAGGTACACCACCTGGGCCCGTTGCCTTGCAAGGATTCACCCTCTTGAAAGACAGCCTGACTTCAGTCTCTGAGACAGAGATCACAGGGTTACTGGGTGCTGCACGGATCCTCATAGCTGTAGTTTTATTCTCCTTTCAAAGTGTGCACAAAAGGCATTGGGCTTATCTGGTACTGAAGCATCACTGCCATTCAAGATGTTGAGTTTCACTTTGCAGGAAATAATGGCCTGCAAAGAGTTGACGTGCATCCAATGTTGTCCCAACCTCACTCAGGCTTTTTCCTTGGGTCTTGAAGTAGCAGTCCGTAAGTCATGCCTGGTTTTCTTGTACAGACTAGGTCACCAGAGTTGAATGTCACCGATCAAGCCCTCAGCCCTACAAACCTCCTGGTTCATCCATGATTTTTGATTTAGGTACGTACAGTAAGTTTTCGCACACATTCATCCACACAGGTTTTAATGAAGTCAGTGACAACTGCAGTGTGCTCATTCAGACTCCAAGATGAATCCCTGAATACAGTCCTGTCTGCAGATTCAAAGTTGTCCTGTAAGTTCTCTGGCACCTCCCTTCTCCACACCTTCTTGGACCTCACTGCTGGTCCTGCTGTCTTCTGTCTCTGCCTATACTCAGGGAGTAGAAGTACAGCCAGGTGACCAGACCTTCCGAAGTGATGGTGTAGAATAACAAGGTAAGACCTCTTGATGGTGATATAACAGTGGTCCAGTGTGTTGTTTCCTCTGGTACTGCAAGTGATTTTTTGGGAATAATTATTTTGAGACTTTTCAAACTGGCCTGGTTAAAATCCCCTAAAATAGCAGGGAAGGCATCAGAATGTGCTGTTTCGTGCCTGTTGATTACATCACTCAGATCATCTCAAGCTTGTTTTTCACTAGTCTGAGGTGGGATGTAAACAAGACGATGGCTGAAATCTCCCACGGTAGATAAAATGGACAACACTTGATTGCAAGCTATTCCAGGTCTGGTGAACTTGTTTGTGCACCACGAGGAGATGGTCATGAAGCATACTCCTTCACCCTGCCTTTGAAAGACTCAGCAGTCCTACCTTGGCGGAGAATTGTGAAACCATCAATCTGAATCACTGTGTATGGAATGGAAGGGGTTAATCAAGATTCAGTGAAACAAAACCCGTAAGTGGTCTACCTGGTACAACACTCTAGCTCTGAGATCTTCAATTTTAATACTAGAGTCTGTATGTTTGCCAGAAAGATAGTCGATATTGGGAGTCAGAAGCCACACTTCCTTAAGCAAGCGTTCAAACCAGCTCAACATCCCCACGTCTGCAATCACATAGGGGAAGCCTGCCAGTGCCAGCAATCAGAGTCCATTCAAGTTCCGTCGACTTTCAGTAATGATAGATTTTTTAATTGCATTGAAACAACGTTACTTACCATATGGATCTTGGATGTCGTTGTGGTTCTCGGTTGTAGCAGAGTGTTTGATGGTTTCTATCAGAGCTGCACACACGAGTTGCCTTCTTGGTGGTGCCCTGGAACTCAATGTTTATGGTGTTAGATTGTAGGCTATCCAGAGCTAGCACCCATGAGCTCTAGGGGGCCATGGCAGATGGAGCACAGACCACATTGAGCGGACTGGATGCAATGAACCACTGTTTAGTGGTAAGGGAGGAGCTGTATGGACAAGTTACACCTCCTGTGGTTGCAGGAGAATGTGCCTGAGGAAAGGACAGCTTACAGGTAAGGAAGGTTGAGCGAAGCAGGAAGAGTGGTCTCTCTGGAAAGCAGAAAGATGTGCAAGGGGAAGAGTGGCTAGTGTTGGATCTCATCGTAGCTAACAGAAATTTTGAAGAATGATTTGCTGGATGCGTAGGCTCTGAGGACTAGAGAAACTTAGTCCCTGTCTAGTGGGAAGTGGGATAAGTTCAGAAGTATGGGAAATAGAGGAGTTGTGGGTGAGGGCTCCAGTGATAACAGTGGAGAGGAAACCCTGACTTCTGAAAAAGGAGGACTTCCCAGATATCCTCTAGTGCAGGCCCGGCGGTCCCTAACCACCGGGCCATGGACTGGTACCGGGCCGCAAAGCATGTGCTACCAGGCCCCGAGGAAACGATACGATTTGGCGATATGAGTCAGCTGCACCTTTCCTCATTCCTTGTCACGCCCACTGTCGAGCTTGAACGCACGTGAGGTCATTTTCCGCGCATCATCCATGTCAGCGGGGGAAGGAGATCAACTCCTCGAGCTTGCAAATGACAGCGGGATGAAAAGTAAGTTTGACATAACATCTCTGCCGGCATTCTGGATCAAAGTCAAGGCTAAATAACCTGGGATAGCCATGAAAGCACTGAAAACGTTGCTTCCATTTCCAACATATCTCTGCAATGAATGCAACGAAAACGAAATTGCAGAATAGACTGGACATAAGGAACCTCCTTCGAGTATTGCTGTCCCTCGATGGGTCCGCCTTGTTCCAGGGACCAAGTATTCAGCCCAGGGCTCCCACTGATTCAGCAATGTTGGTGTGTTGCAATAATTTTATATGTTCATACAGGGAAAATATGTGCTGTGTGTTTTTTATATCAAACGTTACTTAAAATGTTATGATGCTATTGACTTATGAGTGACTTCTATAACCATATAACAATTACAGCGCGGAAATAGGCAATCTCTGCCCTTCTAGTCCGTACCGAATGTTACTCTCACCTAGTCCCACCGACCTGCACTCAGCCCATAACCCTCCATTCCTTTCCTGTCCATATACCTGTCCAATTTTTGTTTAAATGATAATATTGAACCTGAAGCAGGAAGAGTGGTCTCTCTGGAAAGACCACTTCTACTGGAAATTCGTTCAATACTTACTTCAAGCTCCCCTGTCCTCTCCTGATAATTGACATCACTATATTCATGCGAGGAAAATATGCACTGTGTGTTTAATATTAACTTCGTTAGATAACCCTTTTAGAAACGAAATTGAGTGTATTTGCCACTTATCACCTATATTCCGGTCGTGATTAACATCCTCCCCCCCGGAACAGAATCGACAAAAACGATTTGTAGAAAAAAATCGGCAGGTACACGTCACGCATGTGCACTGGTGCCCGTGCAAGGCTTCTTGGTCATTGTAGTCTTTCTCGGGGTAAACACAATGTATTTGACTGCTACTCTTGTCCGTTGGCAACCCTACCACTGCACCCCCCCCACCCCCGGGCTGGCCGGTCCGCAAGAATATTGTCAATAATAAACCGGTCCGCGTTGCAAAAAAGGTTGGGGACCCCTGCACTGGTGGAAGACCTCATCTTGAGAGCAGATGCAGTGGAGACAGAGAAACTGAGAAAAATGAATGGTGTCCTTATAAGAGACAGAATGGGAGAAAGCGTACTCCATGTAGCTCTGGCAGTCAGTGAGGGTTTAGTAATTTTTGTTGTTTAATCTGTCTCCTGATATGGAGTCAGAGAGATTGAGAAAGGGAAGAGAGGTGTCAGAAATGGTCTATGTGAATGTCAGGTCAGAGCAAAAGTTGGTAAAGTAGAGGGAATAGATGAGTTCTACACAGGTGTACCAATGTAGGAGGCAAGGCAGGTTAATATTAAAAAAGGCTTTGCAAAACAAAATAGAGCATAAGAGATCTATAATTTCTGATGTGATCCCCAGTTAAGAGACTTGCACATAAACTTATGTTGGCTCCATAATCTTAACTCATATAAAACTTAATGCTGTCTGTTTAGGTCATTTCCCATTTGTCCTCACTGTCACAGTAACTTCTCAATGCAAACAAGATTTGGGTTTGGATATTATAAATGGACTCTGGTCTCTGTATTTACAGAAAGAATTAACCTACTTCAGAAGAATAAATTAGAATGGAAAATGGCACTGGACACCCTGGATGTTAATGATCACCCGATTGATGCTACTTCTTAACTTGCTTGAGAAGATTTAATTAAAGCAAAATAACTGAAGGTGGGAAAGGGACATCTACATGAAATTCCACAAGAGATCAGTCTCCCATCGCAACTGACCTTCAGGGAATTAGCAGCAATGGACCTTTCACAGCTGCAGTATTTCACCATATGTGTTTATCTCTTGCTAGACATGCAAGAGAGGACACGTAGAAACTCTACAGAATTTCATGAAAATTATAATGCTCAGCATATTAATGCTGCATAAATTCAATTTTTGTTGATTTAAAATACTGCTTACTTTTCCTTTATAAATGTTTGACGAATTAGTTGAAGAATTTGGAAGAATATCATTAGATTAGATTAGATTATGAGGACACGCAGACCTCTTTTATTGTCATTTAGTAATGCATGCATTAAGAAATGATACAATGTTCCTCCGAATGATATCACAGAAACACAAGACAAATCAAGACTGAAAAACTGACAAAAAACACATAACTATATAACATGAAGTTACAATAGTATAAAGCAATACCGTAACTTGATAAAGAACAGACCATGGGCATGGTAAAATAAAAATCTCAAAGTCTCTGGAAAGTCCCATCATCTCACGCAGACGGTAGAAGGGAGAAACTCTCCCTGCCATGAACCTCCAGCGCCGCAAACTTGCCAATGCAGTACCCTGGAAGAACCCAACCACAGCCGACTCTTGAGTCTGTCCAAAAACTTCGAGCCTCCGACCAGCCCTCCGACACCGAGCACCAAGCACCATCTCTGCCGAGCGCTTTGAACCCGGCCCCGGTAACAGGAAATAGGCAAAGCCGAGAATTTGGGACCTTCTCCTCCGGAGATTCTCAATCGCACAGTAGCAGCAGCAGCGAAACAGGCATTTCAGAAGTTTCACCAGATGTCCCTCCCTGCTTCTCACGTCTGTCTCCATCAAATCAGGATTGTGCACAGTACCTACTTACAAATACGATATCATTTCGGAGTGCCCGCACACACTGCGTCGCACCACCATCTTCTCCTCCCCTCCTTATCATAATGCAAATATCAAAAATTACTGTTAATTTGATAATGTTGCTTGAATTACATACAGTAGTTCTTTCTTAATACAATATACAGTGAGTTTGAATTTCCTTGTCATCTTTGGACCGGTTGAAGCCTATACTATTTACCAGCAGAGGGCGCTCTGTGCAAGCTGCTTAGTGGAGCAAACATATGTAATGAGCAGTTTGAAACCAGGGTTATCTCAGAGCAGCTCTGGTGAACCTTCAGTATTGCTTTTCTGCAAACATCCTCTGAAAAAAGAGCACGAGTAAGGACGTAAACACGAGGAATTCTGCAGATGCTGGAAATTCAAGCAACACACATCAAAGTTGCTGGTGAACGCAGCAGGCCAGGCAGCATCTCTAGGAAGAGGTACAGTCGATGCTTCGGGCCGAGACCATTCGTCAGGACTAACTGAAAGAAGAGCTAGTAAGAGATTTGAAAGTGGGAGGGGGAGGGGGAGATCCAAAATGATAGGAGAAGACAGGAGGGAGAGGGATGGAGCCAAGAGCTGGACAGGTGATTGGCAAAAGGGATATGAGAGGATCATGGGACAGGAGGCCTAGGGAGAAAGAAAAGAGGGAGGGGGGAAACCCAGAGGATGGGCAAGGGGTATAGTGAGAGGGCTAGAGGGAGAAAAAGGAGAGAGAGAAAAAGAAAAAGAATGTGTGTATATAAATAAATAACGGATGGGGTAGGAGGGGGAAGTGGGGCATTAGCAGAAGTTTGAGAAGTCAATGTTGATGCCATCAGGTTGGAGGCTACCCAGACGGAATATAAGGTGTTGTTCCTCCAACCTGGGTGTGGCTTCATCTTTACAGTAGAGGAGACCGTGGATAGACATATTAGAATGGGAATGGGGCGTGGAATTAAAATGTGTGGCCACTGGGAGATCCTGCTTTCTCTGGTGGACAGAGCGTAGGTGTTCAGAGAAACAATCTCCCAGTCTGCGTCGGGTCTCACCAATATATAGAAGGCCACATCAGGAGCACCGGACGCAGTATATCACCCCAGCCGACTCACAGGTGAAGTGTTGCCTCACCTGGAAGGACTGTCTGGGGCCCTGAATGGTGGTAAGGGAGGAAGTGTAAGGGCATGTGTAGCACTTGTTCCGCTTACAAGGATAAGTGCCAGGAGGGAGATCGGTGGGGAGGGATGGGGGAGACGAATGGACAAGGGAGTCGCGTAGGGAGCGACCCCTGCGGAAAGCAGAGTGGGGGAGGGAAAGATGTCCTTAGTGGTGGGATCCCGTTGGAGGTGGCGGAAGTTACGGAGAACAATATGGTTGGACCCAGAGGCTGGTGGGGTGGTAGGTGAGGACAAGGGGAACCCTATTCCTAGTGGGGTGGCAGGAGGATAGAGTGAGAGCAGATGTGCGTGAAATGGGGGAGATGCGTTTGAAAGCAGAGTTGATGGTGGAGGAAGGGAATCCCCTTTCTTTAAAAAAGGCGGACATCTTCCTCGTCCTGGAATGAAAAGCCTCATCCTGAGAGCAGATGCGGCGGAGATGGAGGAATTGCGAGAAGGGAATGGCATTTTTGCAAGAGACAGGGTGAGAAGAAGAATAGTCCAGATAGCTGTGAGAGTCAGTAGGCTTATAGTTGTTGTTGTTGTTGTTGTTGTTCGTCCTTCGTAGTCGAAGATGACCATGGCTTCAAAGTCAAATGGGAGATTGGTGGCTATGGGTCCGGAGGTGACTGATGAGGCCAATCCGGGCCCTGAAGGCTCGCCCACATGTGGGACACAAGTGGGTGGGTGCTGTCGTGGCAGTGGATGCTGCTCAGGCCTTGCGCACAGCAGGCTTTCGTTGCACCTCGATGATGCCCTGACTTCAGTTGCATGGGCTCCTGTGGTGATCTTGCTGCGCCAAGCTGGACGGTCGAGGGCAAGCGGTTCCCACGTGTTGATGTCGACACCCAGGCCTTTGAGGGACGCTTTGAGGCAGTCTTTGTAACGTTTCTTCTGCCCCCCCGACTGAGCGCTTGCCCTGACACAGTTCTCCGTACAGCAGCGGCTTAGGCAATTGGCTGTCTGGCATTCTGACCACATGTCCAGCCCACCTGGCTTGGGCTTTCAGCAGGAGGGTGTAGACACTGCAGAGCCCAGCTCGTTCCAGGATTTCCGTGTCGGGGACTTTGTCCTGCCACCTGATGTGGAGGAGTCTGCAGAGACAGCTCAGGTGAAAGTGGTTGAGCTGTTTGGCGTGTCTGCTGTAGACAGTCCAGGTCTCGCTGGCGTAAAGGAGGGTGGTAAGGACCACTGCACAGTAGACCTTCAGCTTGGTGGTAAGGCTGAGTCCTCTCCGCTCCCAGACGTTCTCACGGAGTCTCCCAAAGGCGGCGCTGGCTTTGGCAATCCTGTTGTTGACCTCAGCGTCTATGTTCACTGCGCGAGAGAGTATGCTGCCCAGGTAGGTGAAGTTGTCGACTGCCTGGAGGTTCTGGCCCTTCACCGTGATGCGCGGCTCCTGGTATGGCTTTCCTGGGGCAGGCTGGTACATAACTTCGGTCTTTTTGGTGCTGATAGTGAGACCGAAGTTGTCGCAGGCTTGTGAGAAGCAGTCCATTTCACGCTGCATCTCCTGCTCTGTGCTGGCGTTGAGTGCGCAGTCATCAGCAAATAAGAAGTCTCTGATGACAGTCTCTCGCACCTTTGTAACTACCTGCAGGCGCCTAAGGTTGAACAACCTGTCGTCAGTCCTGTACCTGACGTGGATTCCTTCTTCGTAGTTACAGAAGGCATCTGTCAGCATGGCAGAGAATACCATACTGAACAGAGTCGGGGCAAGAACGCAGTCTTTTTGACGCCATTTGTCACTGGGAAGGCCTCCGACTCGTCGCCGTCATCCAGAACTTTCACCATCATACCGTCGTGGAACTGCCGGACGATTGTGATGAACTTGTTCGGGCAGCCAAGCCTTTACCAGGCTTATAGTAGACATCAGTAGATAAGCTGTCTCCAGAGATAGAGACAGAAAGATCTAGAAAGGGGAGGGAGGTGTCGGAAATGGACCAGGTAAACTTGAGGGCAGGGTGAAAGTTGGAGGCAAAGTTAATGAAGTCAACGAGCTCAGCATGCGTGCAGGAAACAGCGCCAATGCAGTCGTCGATGTAGTGAAGGAAAAGTGGGGGACAGATAGCAAGGGGGGATAAAACCGTGCCGGGGTATGCAGAAATGAGTTCGGTGGGGCAGGAGCAAGGTGAGACAATAGGTCTGCCAGGACAGGCAGGTTTATGGAACTTGGTTGGGAGGTAGAAACAGGAAGTGCGGGGTATGGGAACTATAAGGGTGGTAGCAGTGGATGGGAGATTCCCTGAGCGGATAAAGTCGGTGATGGTGTGGGAGACAATGGCGTGGTGCTCCTTAGTGGGGTCACGATCCATGGGTAAATAAGAGGAGATATCCGCGAGTTGTCACTGTGTCTCGGTAAGGTAGAGGTCAGTACACCAGACTACAACAGCACCCCCTTATCAGTGGGTTTTATAGTAATGTTAGGATCAGTGCAGAGGGAGTGGAGAGCAGAGCGTTCGGAAGGAGTGAGGTTGGAATGGGAACAAGGTGCGGTGAAGTTGAGACAGTCGATGTCCCGTCGGCAGTTAGCGATAAAGAGATCCAGAGCAGGCAGAAGACCAGAGCGGGGTGTCCATGAAGAGGAGGAGGGTTGAAGACGGGAGAAGGGGTCATCGGTGGGGGTGGAGGAGTCCTTGCTGAAGAAGTAGGCTTGAAGACAGAGCCGGCAGAAGAAGAGTTCAGCCGGCGTATGCGGAACTCACTGAGGTGTGGGCGAAGGGGGACAAAGGTGAGGCCCTTACTGAGGACAGAGCATTCTGCCTCAGAGAGTTGAAGGTCAGAGGGGATGGTAAAGACCTGGCACTGATGAGAAGTGGGATCAGAGTGGGGAAGGGGGAGGCTGAGGGTGTCAGTGGAGAGGGGAGGGTTGGGGTGAGAGGAAGATGGAGCCTCTGAGGACCCAGGAGCTGACGATTGGATCTGAAGGAGACGGGATTGCAGGGTATTGGTGGGGGAAGGGGAGACGGGAGTCACAACAGCAGCACATAAAGACCCGGCCTGGAGCTCAAGGCTGGAATCTTGAGAGCTGGGATCAGAGGCGGGAGGGGGGAGGCTGGGGGCGTCAATGGAGAGGGGAGGGTTGGGGTGAGAGGAAGAAGGAGCCTCTGAGTACCCAGGAGCTGACGGTGGGATCTGAAGGAGACGGGATTGCAGGGTATTGGTGGGGGAAGGGGAGACGGGAGTCACAGCAGCAGCACATAAAGACCCGGCCTGGAGTTCAAGGCTGGAGTCGCAGTTGGTTGTTGCGCAATCGCTGTGAATGTCTCCATGGTCGTTGCTGGAGTCCGGGTTTTGAATATGCCCTGAGGTGTTGGAGCCGGCGAGATCAATGGCTGGGGCTGCAATCTGAAGTTCATGCCTGCTAGCATCAGGGCCGGCAGGCTCTGGGGTCTGCAGTTGTAAGATCTTGCGATCTTTGCCTAACATGACAAAGTCAAAAAAACTGCGATTGCAGGCAAGGATCCGACAGATGATGAAATAACGGGTAGGACCATTACAGATGGCGAAGAAAGTGTTCCGAGGGTGTGGAAGGGTCTGGGATAGGGACGCCAAATACCTCCTCATGGCGGAGAGGGTCATCTTCAGAGCTTGACGGGAGAAGCAACGGGAGGCAGAGTCAATAAAATGTGAGTACCTGGGATCCTCAGAAGGTCCAAATTGAGAGGCTCGAAAACTAATCCTGAAGCCAACTGGAATAAGTTGGTGGCAGAGGCACGTTCCAAGAAAGGATATATGGCTGTGATGCGAGTCTGAGTCAAAATGTGGTCGAAAAGTTGAAGAGCCGAAGAAATTACAGATGGGGAGCAGTGAGAGATGGTTTCACTAAACTCCCGTTGAAGAGAAGATTTAAACTTCTTCAGTGTAGGCATCACTGGAAGAGGCTTTGCAGTAGTGAATTTAAAAACGCGAACATGAGGAAATCTGCAGATGCTGGAAATTCAAGCAACACACATCAAGGTGAATGCAGTGGGCAGGCAGCATTCCTGGGAAGAGGTAAGATGTGACTGCAATCTTTATGCAACACTGGTTTGGTCATATCCAGTTCTGGGTACCAAGATGGGTTAATAGGTAAAGACTTTACAGAAGGTGCAGAGGTAATTTTCTGGAGTAATTCCTGTGGAATTTTGTTTTAGACAAACTGGATAGGCCAGGGCTGAGATACAGTATTTAAATCTCAGATAGTAGAGACAAAGTGGATGGAGAGAAACCAATAGTGATGGGATAAGAAGTCAGAAATACAGATTGGCGAGTGACTGGCAAAAGAAGCTGGAGTGACGAGGAAAAACCTATTTAGATTGTAAGTAGTTTGGGTCAGTGATACACTGTTGGGATAACAGCGGAGATAGATTTACTGGTAGCATTTAACAGGATAGATATCTAAAGGGTAAGAATTCCATGGCAATGTGGAGAAAGTGTAAGTAGCTTTATCTGGGTTGTTCTAACTGGGAAATAAGGCAGCAAGGGAAATAAATGGATATATGCTTCTTTCATTTGATTCTTCTTGTTGTACCTCTGACGAATCCACTCTCAATCATGAATCATGAGCCTGAATCATGAACAGTCTTAAGCCAATAGTACCCCTAGGCACATTGTAAAAGGACAATGCACAGCAAGAGAGTTATGAATGTCACAAAGGGAGGCTGCCTAGTTCTCTTGAAAACATTGTGAAATAAAAGGAACAGATTACCAGCGTCATCAGGGGTATATCATCCTTGTTATGCAGACAGCGACCCAGCCAGACCTTTCAACGTTGTTTATTCCCTCTCATTTATCTGTTGCTATTCTCCCTCTTTCTCATCCTCCTCCTCCCCTTCTCCTCTTCCTCCTCCTTCCCTTCTCCTCTTCTTCCTCCTGCTCCTCCACTTCATTGCTATAGAGTATATGCCCAAGGGAATGCCATGTTTGCTTTAGAAAGCGTATTCGGTGAGAAGGAAAAGCATGTATGAAGCCAGTAATTAGCAATGTAAGGTATGGCACTCTCAAAGTTTTCATTTCCATTGAACAGTTAATCTTTTTGGTGTAATAACAATGTGATAACAGTTCCATGTCCTGAAGAAAGCAAGGACATAACAAGCTATATTTTCCTTCACTGAGGATTTTTACTCCTGATATATGAGCCCAGCAATGCAATAGAGATTCAGCCAGCGTCAGGCCGGAGTTATGGCAGGAGAGTCTAGCAGAATCTCTGTGGAATTTAATGTCCGTGGCATAATGGTGTTTCAATGCACTAATTTGGAAATGTAAGCATCACTGACAAACAGCATTTATAATCAATCCCTAGATACCCTGAGGTGTTGCTACGGGTCTTTCCCTTGAACCACTGCAGTCTGTGTGGTGATGGCACTCTCACATATCTCACACTATTAAAATACTGTTGAATGAATGCAGCATCAGTACACCTGTAAAAGTGATTATCATAATATACTGTTGGAACAGATAAGAAAATTGCAACATTATGATAATACAATAAATGGAAGAGATGCATTTTCTTCAAATAAACAATTTGTTATTTAGACATATAACATTGGTCTGATATTATCTGCCCCCAGGTTACCTTGAATACAATGGTTAAATTATTTTCCTATTTTAGCTGACTTGTATCTCACCTACATCTACATCTCTACCAAACCAACATGAATGAGATTTTGTGTGGTTGATTGTGTGTATTAAAACGAGTTTATCTGAGATAATTTCCCATAAAAGTTTTCTCCCAACAGACATCTATCTCATCAGCTTGAGTTCAATTCGAATTAACATCCCAGAAGTACTAGTCACAAATTCACCAAGGCCCAACAAACAATGATGCAGGAATAAAGAACAAAAGATAGGCATGATACTTAGAGTAAACAGAAATAAATTTAAAGGGAAAGATTGTTTCTTATTTTGGGTTTAAATCTTCTGCAAAATGTAAAGCTGGGGAATGTCAATCTCATTTCAAAGGCAATTAAAATTTGTGTACTTATGTAACTCTAAAGTTAATAAACTGACAGGCTAAAAGAAATATGTACAATTTTGTGTTCGTTGGAAGCACAAAGAAGGCTATAACAAAATAGCAACCTGCTTTATACTCTTTTTTTCTCTATTAAATTTAAAAATTGACTGAAATACAAAAAACACAGCCAATTCACTATTGCTTCTAATAGAATTTCCATTTGCACCTTTAACAATTATTAAAAATATAATAATGGTAGTTCCTATTTTTGATCATCATTAGTATAATCCAGGTAGAGATCTGCATACTCAATGCTCTTGAACCCTGGCTCCATTTCCTGTAGCTCTAGACAGATATGATTAATTCATTGTTGCCTTCTTCACTATGCCTAGGAAGATTGGACCAGCTTCATTACTATCATCATTGAATCTTATAATACTGAAGGGGTCTTCAATTTACAGTGTCTGTATTAGATCTATTAGGACTATCTAATTAGATCTACTCATCTGCTCTTTTCTAATGTCCTGTTAATTTTTATGCAGCTGCTACCAGTTCTTGAATTTTAAATGGTTCTGCTTTCAAATGTCCTCAATAGAAAGTAGAATAGATTAAATGGAATCACATTGTATTTATATTTAAATTGAAATTGTGAAACCATTGCCTATAAATTGAATTGCATCCATTTGTTGCCCTAGAACGTGGCTAAAATGGCACCCATGCAAATGTTCGTGAAAATTGACGAAAATGCAATTTGCAAAGGTGTTGAGTGCATAATCACAAAGGCCTAAAACAGTTTCTTTATGATTCCCATAAGACAAATTTCATGCAGGAGAAACCCTCTGTTTTACTCCAGCCCAAAACACCATCATTCTGATCAGAGAATACTGAGAATGAGGGAGATAATGATAACGATGAAGACCATGGTATATCATTGCACTGGAGATCTTATAGGACCGTGTTAGGGAGGGAGCACTCTGCAGTTATGCGACTATCATCATCATCATCATAATGTGTGGTGTTGTACTGATGTGAATATCCATGACCATGATTGTTCATGGCAAATTTTTCGACAGAAGTGGTTTGCCATTGCCTTCTTTTGGGCAGTGTTTTTGCAAGGTGGGTGACCCCAGCCATTTTCAATACACTTCAGAGGTTATCTGACTGGCATCAGTGGTCACATACAGTAACCACAACTAGTGTTATGCACCAGCTGCTCATTGGACCATCTACCATCTACTCCCAAGGTTTCATGTCATCCTGATCGGGGAGCTAAGCAGGTGCTATACCTTGTGCAAGGGTGACCTGCAGGCTAGCAGAAGGAAGGAGCTCCTTTTACACCTCCTTTGGTAGAGACATCTCTCCATCCACCATCCAATATGTAAGCATAGCAGATGTTAATCCAAACAAGAAACAAGCTTCAGTTCTTATTGAAAATATAAATAAGTTTAGGAACACACACAAAATGCTGGTAGAACACAGCAGGCCAGGCAGCATCTCTAGGAAGAGGTACAGTCGACGTTTCGGGCCGAGACCCTTCGTCAGGACTAACTGAAATAAGAGATAGTAAGAGATTTGAAAGAGGGAGTGGGGAGGGGGAGATCCGAAATGATAGGAGAAGACAGGAGGGGGAGGGATGGAACCAAGAGCTGGGAAGTAGATTGGCTAAAGGGAAACAAAGCTGGAGACACGGGAGAAAGAAAGGGGGAGGGGAGCACCAGAGGAAGATGGAGAGCAGAGAGCAGGCAAGGAGTGATTGTGAGAGGGAAAGAGAGAGAGAAAAAGGGGGGGGGGATAGTAAATGAATAAATAAATAAAATAGGGGTTGGGGTATGAAAGGGAGGAGGGGCATTAGCAGAAGTAAGAGTTGATGGTGAAGGAAGGGAAGTCCCTTTCTTTAAAAGAAGAATAGTCCCATTCTCATTCTGATATGTCAATCCATGGCCTCCTCTACTGTCGAGATGAAGCCACACTCAGGTTGGAGGAACAACACCTTATATTCCGTCTGGGTAGCCTCAAACCTGATGGCATGAACATTGACTTCTCAAACTTCCGCTAATGCCCCTCCTCCCCTTCTTACCCCATCCCCTATTTTATTTGTTTATTCATTTACTATTCCCTCCCCGCTTTTTCTCTCTCTCTTTCCCTCTCACAATCACTCTTTGCCTGCTCTCTGCTCTCCATCTTCCTCTGGTGCTCCCCTCTCCCTTTCTTTCTCCCGTGTCTCCAGCTTTGTTTCCCTTTTGCCAATCTACTTCCCAGCTCTTGGCTCCATCCCTCCCCCTCCTGTCTTCTCCTATCATTTCTGATCTCCCCCTCCCCACTCCCTCTTTCAAATCTCTTACTATCTCTTATTTTAGTTAGTCCCGACGAAGGGTCTTGGCCTGAAACGTCGACTGTACCTCTTCTTATAGATGCTGCCTGGCCTGCTGCGTTGCACCAGAATTTTATATGTGTTGCTTGAATTTCCAGCATCTGCAGATTTTCTCGTGTATAAGTTTAGGAAGTTTGCATTTAGTCTTTAGTTTTTATTGTAAATTGAAAGCTCTAAACTGAATTTAGACACCATACACTAAGATATAATTAGTAAAATGGTGACCAAAAGTCATTTGCATTTGCATCAGGGAATGAGGTTGTGTTAATTGGCCTGCAGAGATCCAGCAACTATGGGCTTTAGTGATTTGCACTGTTGTAAATAAGTTCAGGAAGCTTGCAATTAGCTTACAACTAAAGTTTACAAAAGTGAGTCCACAGCCATGAAATGAGTTCATTGCTGCTGCTGGTCGAGGAGCCTGTTGGTTGCAGGCCGCAGCCTCAGTTCAGTGCTGAGATGAGTAATCCTCATGGAGCAGCAGCCTGTCCCTGTACTCTGACTCTGACACCCCGGCTTTTGCAATCGAGCTCTGCACTTAAACCAGCTGAACATCGGCTCTACTTCAGACCCAGGCACTGCTGCTTCAGTTGAACCGTGTCTTCTCCAGCCATGGGCAAACATTGGCTCATTCCTTCGTCCCTTGTTCTTGCACCCAGGACCTGGCGCTTTGATTTGTCCCGTACCCGCCACCCTGCCGCACCGCACTTTTGAGACACCAGTTCACCGAATCCCATCGAACACCCCAAAAATGCACTTTCTAACCATTTTGAATTTCCATGTAGACTTGAGACAGTGTGGGCTCTTTTCTAATTTCCCTTCACACCATCTCTGCTGCAATAGACAATAGACAATAGGTGCAGGAGTAGGACATTCAGCCCTTTGAGCCAGCACCGCCATTCACTGGGATCATGGCTGATAATCAACAATCAGAATCCAGTTCCTGCCTTCTAATAGGGAGACTTTCGATTTACATTAGGGAGAGTATTTCAAGAGGAGTGTCCATTGTTGTAATTTTTCAAGTATTTCCTTTTCCAAGTGTAAATGGGATAATACATCACAATCTCCATGATTCCTCATGCTGTTGAATTCGATTTTGTAATTATGTTGCCCTAGAAGCAGAGCCCATCTCGGCTTTTGTGCTGCCTCTGTGGATTACTGGGTGAAATGTATTACATCCCAAACTAGACTCAAGACCTCTATGTCAATCTAAGTGTATTTTCTGTCTGTAAGTTAATGTGATGCAAAAGCTATGGGGCATTCACTTCCATCACCCATAACATGTAATATGACTACACCTACACCATAACGCGAGGAGTCACAGACAAGCCTCACAGGATGTGGATTGTAATGTATGAGTACGTTGTCTGATGTCACCATTTTAGATTAGATTATGAGAACAATCAGTCCTCTTTTATTGTCATTTAGAAATGCATACATGCATTAAGAAATGATACAATGTTCCTCCAGAGTGATATCACAGAAAACAGGATGAACCAAAGACTAACACTGACAGAACCACATAATTAAGTGCAAGACAATACCATAATTTGATAAAGAGCAGACCATGGGCACTGTAAAAAAAAGTCTCAAGTCCTGATTGACTCC
This sequence comes from Mobula birostris, assembly GCF_030028105.1. NCBI lineage: Eukaryota > Metazoa > Chordata > Chondrichthyes > Myliobatiformes > Myliobatidae > Mobula > Mobula birostris. The sequence goes on along the minus strand of NC_092373.1, from coordinate 113,759,387 downwards.
CAAGTCCCCGATAGCAGGTGGCAAAAGGGAGAAACTCCCTGCCATAAACTTCCAAGGCACTGACAAATGCCGATGCCTTGGAAGCAGCCGACCACAGCCAACACCGAGTCCGTCCATCGCCGACACCGAGTCCGTCCATCTGAAAACTTCGAGCCTCCGACCAGCCCCTCCGATACAGCCTCCTGAGCGCCTTCAACCTCGCCCCGGCCGCCGAAACAAGTAAAGCTGAGGATTCAGGGCTTCTGCTCCGGAGATTCCGGTTACCACACAGCAGCAGCGGCAGCGAAGCGGGCATTTCAGAAGTTTCTCCAGATGTTCCTCCGTACTCTCACGTCTGTCTCCATCAAATCAGAATTGTGCACAGTCCCCTACGTGACAGATTACAGATACCATTCACCGGAGAGGCCATGCGCGCTGTGTCGTGCCACCATCTTCTCCTCCTCCTTTTTTCTTTACCTTTTTGAAAACTACCTCACATTGCTTACCCATTGCCATTTCTTCCCAATCTGAGCAGATGACACTCCAAAAATAAACCTATTGTTCTGATAAAGCCCTTTTAAAAAAATTTCTTCGAGTGCAAGAAGGACGAGACTGCGCAGGCGCGTGACGTAACAGGACAGCGCGGAGAGTTTAAAAAGGAAGGTTGCTGCCAATGGCTGTCTTTTGGATCAAGACTACAGAGTGTCATGGGAGCTGAATTCTGAAGGAAGGCAATTTTTTAAAAAACTTCTTCGCGTGCAGGAAGGACAAGACTGCGCAGGCGCGTGACGTAACAGGACAGCATGGAAAGTTTAAAAAGGAGACCACCCTATACAGTGGGCAGCTGTCGGAGCGGGAAGCGGAGTGAGCGGTAGCAGAGTGTTGGGCTTTGGCTTCAACAGGCTTCGACGGTAAACGGGAAGAGGCGAGAATGAAGCATCAACTCTTTTTTTCTCTCCCCTCCCTCGCAAATCGGCCCTGACAGACAGGAACAGCAGGGCTCACACAGCTAACAGTACGAGCTAACGGTTTTAAGTTCATCTGTTTGGCGAGGTAAGTGGGTGAGTAGACTTATTTTTCCTGTTTCATTCCTGTAGAATTAGATAGCATGCATGCAGGGTTAGTGCTTTGTTCAGGGTGTCAGATGTGGGAATCCTGAGAGACCTCCAGCCTCCCTGATGGCCACATCTGCCCCAGGTGCACCGAGATGCAGCTCCTCAGAGACCGTGTTAGGGATCTGGAGCTGCAGCTTGATGACCTATTGCTTATCAGGGAAAGTGAAGAGGTGATAGACAGGAGCTACAGGGAGGTAGTCATCCCTAGGCTACAGGGGTCAGAAAACTGGGTCACTGTCAAGAGAGGGAAGGGAAATGCCCGGATAGTGGAGAGCATACCTGTGGCTGTCCCCCTCAGCAACAAATATCTTGTTCTAGATGCTGTTGAGGGGAATGTCCTGCCCACGGTGACCGGGTCTCTGGCACGGACCCTGGCGCTGTTGTGCAGTAGGGAAGGAGGGAGAAGAGGAATGCAGTAGTCACAGGGGATTCCATAGTCAGGGGAATGGACAGGAGATTCTGTGAGCCTCCCAGGTGCCAGGATACGGGATGTCTTGGATCGGGTCCAGAATATTCTGAAGGGGGAGGGTGAACAGCTAGTTGTCTTGGTACATGTTGGTACCAATGACATAGATAGGACAAGGGAGGAGGTCCTGAAGAGAGATTTCTGGGAGTTAAGAAGGAAGCTGAGAAACAGGACCTCCAGAGTAGTAATCCAGAAGGATTACCTGCGCCACGTGCTAGCAAGGGCAAGAATAGTAGGATCGACAGATGAATGCGTGGCTGAGAGACTGATGCATGGGGCAGGGCTTCAGTTTCTTGGATAATTGGGATCTCTTCTGGGGGAAGTATGACCTGTTCAAAATGGACAGGTTATACCTGAACCCAAAGGGAACCAATATCCTGGTGGGAAGTTTAATAGAGCTGTTGAGGAGGGTTTAAACTAATTTGGCAGAGGGATGGGAACCAGAATGATAGAGTGGAGGAAGGAGAAAACAGAAATAAATCTAAGATAGTGAACAGTAAAGATGTCAGGAAAGACAGGCAAGTGATAGGGCAAATTTGTAGCCATTGGGATGAGTTGCAGTGCAATAAAGTTGCAGTGAAATCAAAGTGAAAAGTACCAAATACTGGTCTTAAGGTATTATACTTAAATGCACGCAGTATAAGGAATAAGGTGGATGATCTTGTCGTGCAGCTACAGATTGGCAGGTATGATATTGTGGCCATCACTGAGACGTGGCTAAAGGATGCATGTCTCTGGGAACTGAACGTCGAAGGATGCACGGTGTATCGGAAGGATAGGAAGGTAGGCAGAGGGGGAGGCGTGGCTTTATTGGTAAGAAATGATACTAAATCATTAGAAAGAGGTGATATAGGATCGGAAGGTACAGAATCTTTATGGGTTGAGCTAAGAAATCACAGGGGTAAAAGGACCCTGATGGCAGTTATTTATAGGCCTCCAAACAGCTGCAGTGACGTGGACTACAAAATACAACAGGAAATAGAAAAGGCTTGTCAGAAGGGCAGGGTTATGATAATTGTGGGGGATTTTAACATGTGAGGGGATTGGGAAAATCAGGTCGGCACTGGATCTCAAGAGAGAGAATTTGTAGGATGTCTGCGAGATGGCTTTTTAGAACAGCTAGGTGTTGAGCCCACTAGGGGATCAGCTGTACTGGATTGGGTATTGTGTAATGATCCGGAGGTGATTAGAGAGATTGAGGTGAAGGAACCCTTAGGAGGCAGTGATCATAACATGATTGAGTTCACTGTGAAATTTGAAAAAGAGAAGCCGAAATCTGATGTGTCAGTATTTCAGTGGAGTAAAGGAAATTACAGTGGCATGAGAGAGGAACTGGCCAAAGTTGACTGGAAAGGGACACTGGCGGGAAAGACGGCAGAGCAGCAGTGGCTGGAGTTTATGCGAGAAGTGAGGAAGGTGCAAGACAGGTATATTCAAAAAAAGAAGAAATTTTCGAATGGAAAAAGGATGCAACCGTGGCATACAAGGAAGCAAAAATTAGTGGGAAGACAGAGGATTGGGAAGCTTTTAAAAGCTTACAAAAGGAAACTAAGAAGGTCATTAAGAGGGAAAAGATTAACTATGAAAGGAAGCTAGTAAATAATATCAAAGAGGATACTAAAAGCATTTTCAAGTATATAAAGAGTAAAAGATAGGTGAGAATAGATATAGGACCGATAGAAAATGATGCTGGAGAAATTGTAATGGGAGATAAGGAGATGGTGGAGGAACTGAACGAGTATTTTGCATCAGTCTTCACTGAGGAAGACATTAGCAGTATACCGGGCACTCAAGGGTGGCAGGGAAGAGAAGTGTGTGCAGTCACAATTACGACAGAGAAAGTACTCCAGAAGCTGAATAGTCTAAAGGTAGATAAATCTCCTGGACCAGATGGAATGCACCCGTGTGTTCTGAAGGAAGTAACTGTGGAGATTGCGGAGGCATTAGCGATGATCTTTCAAAAGTCGATAGATTCTGGCATGGTTCCGGAGGACTGGAAGATTGCAAATGTCACTCCACTATTTAAGAAGGGGGCAAGGAAGCAAAAAGGAAATTATAGACCTGTTAGCTTGACATTGGTGGTTGGGAAGTTGCTGGAGTCGATTGTCAAGGATGAGGTTACAGAGTACCTGGAGGCATATGACAAGGTAGGCAGAACTCAGCATGGATTCCTTAAAAGAAAATCCTGCCTGACAAACCTATTACAAATTTTTGAGGAAATTACAAGTAGGCTAGACAAGGGAGATGTAGTGGATGTTGTATATTTGGATTTTCAGAAGGCCTTTGACAAGGTGCCACACATGAGGCTACTTAACAAGATAAGAGCCCATGGAATTACGGGAAAGTTACATATGTGGATAGAGCATTAACTGATTGGCAGGAAACAGAGAGTGGGAATAAAGGGATCTGATTCTGGTTGGCTGCCGGTTACCAGTGGTCTTCCACAGGGGTCTGTGTTGGGGCCGCTTCTTTTTACATTGTACATCAACGATTTGGATTATGGAATAGATGGCTTTGTGGCTAAGTTTGCTGACGATACAAAGATAGGTGCAGGAGCCTGTAGTGCTGAGGAAACAGAGAATCTGCAGAGAGACTTGGATAGATTGGAAGAATGGGCAAGGAAGTGGCAAATGAAATACAATGTTGGAAAGTGTATGGTTATGCACTTTGGCAGAAGAAATAAACAGGCAGACTATTATTTAAATGGGGAAAGAATTCAAAGTTCTGAGATGCAACAGGACTTGGGAGTCCTCGTACAGGATCCTTAAGGTTAACCTCCAGGTTGAGTCAGTGGTGAAGAAGGTGAATGCAATTTTGGCATTCATTTCTAGAGGAATAGAGTATAGGAGCAGGGATGTGATGTTGAGGCTCTATACGGCGCTGGTGAGACCTCACTTGGAGTACTGTGGGCAGTTTTGGTCTCCTTATTTAAGAAAGGATGTGCTGACGTTGGAGCGGGTACAGACAAGATTCACTAGAATGATTCCAGGAATGAGAGTGTTAACATATGAGGAACGTTTGTCCGCTCTTGGACTGTATTCCTTGGAGTTTAGAAGAATGAGGGGAGACCTCATAGAAATATTTCGAATGTTGAAAGGCATGGACAGAGTGGATGTCGCAAAGTTGTTTCCCATGATGGGGGAGTCTAGTACGAGAGGGCATGACTTAAGGATTGAAGGGCGCCCATTCAGAACAGAAATACGAAGAAATTTCTTTAGTCAGAGGGTGGTGAATCTATGGAATTTGTTGCCATGGGCAGCAGTGGAGGCCAAGCCATTGGGTGTATCTAAGGCAGAGATTGATAGGTATCTGAGTAGCAAGTGCATCAAAGGTTGTGGTGAGCAGGCAGGGGAGTGAAACTAAATGGGAGAATGGATCAGCTCATGATAAAATGGCAGAGCAGACTCAATGGGCCGAATGGCCTACTTCTGCTCCTTTGTCTTATGGTCTTATGGTCTTATGGTCTTTGTGAGTGTTTATGGTGAGAAACACTTTGAACTTTTCTTCCTTCTCCATCTGTAGGTAAGCCTCAGCTAAGCCCATTTTGCTGAAGTGTTTCCCTCCAGAAAGGTCTGCAAAAGATATCCTCTATCCTGGGCAGAGGAAATTGATCTACTTTCAATACAGGGCTGTTGATGACCTTAAAATCTCCACAGATCCTGACAGACCTATTCTTCTTGGCCACTAGGATCACTGGTGCTGCCCATAAGCCCCACTCCAACATTGAAATAATGCGATCCTGCGATCTAGCTCACCGGCTACATGGATGGTATAAGAAACTGGACAGGCTTTCTAAAACTTGGGTGTGGCATTTTCGTTGAACACTATTTAACCCTTGATATGTTTAAGTTTTCCAATGCCATCCTTGAATATTGCTATGGCATATCCGAAGCCTTTCTTAATTCACCTTCAGTTGGCTCTATGCAGGGGATGTGGCGTGCAAATATTGGGTAGATCTCCACTCAAGTCGTAGATGTCTCAACCAATCGCGTCCCCTCAATACTGACTCTCCTGTTTTTACCACATACCAGCTGAATGTGGATTGTTGGTTGTTATATTTCACAATCACAAATGACATTCCCACAGGAATGATCTTTTCTCCAGTATAAGTTCTTAGTTGGATACCCACAAGCTTTGGTTCAGTATCTTTGAAATCCTGTTCAGACTCGTTTTGAATTGAAATGAATTGAATTGACTTTATTAATTACGTCCTTCATATACATGAGGAGAAAAAATCTTTACGTCTCTGTCTAAATGTGCAATGTGCAATTTATAGTAATTTTTAATAAATAGCATGTACAATAGGACAGTCAATATAACATAGAAATACAATTGTACCAGCGTGAGTTTCACGGATGCTGCCTGACCTGCTGAGTTTCTCCAGTGCGTTGTGAGTGTTGCTCAGCGTGAGTTAATCAGTCTGATGACCTGGTGGAAGAAAATGTCCAGGAGCCTGCTGGTCCTGGCTTTTACGCTGCGGTACCATTTCCCAGATGGTAGGAGCTGGAGCAGTTTGTGGTTGGAGTGACTTGGGTCCCCAATGATCCTTCAGGTCCTTTTTATGCACTTGTCACTGTAAATGTCCTGCATAGTGGGAAGTTCACATCTACAGATGCGCTGGGCTGTCCGCACCACTCTCTGCAGAACCCTGCGACTGAGGGAAGTACTGTTCCCATACCAGGCAGTGATGCAGCCAGTCAGGATGCTCTCAATTGTGCCACTGTAGAAAGATCTCAGGATCTGGGAGCCCATACCAAACTTCTTTAACCACCCGAAGTGAAAAAGGTGCTGTAATGCTTTTTTCACCACACAGCCGGTAGGTATAGACCATGTGAGATCCTGGTGGTGTGTATGTCAAGGAACTTAAAGCTGTTCACCCTCTCAACCCCAGATCCATTGATGTCAATAGAGGTTAGCCTGTTTCCATTCCTCCTCTAGTCCACAACCAGCTCCTTGTTTTTGCGACAATGAAGGAGAGGTTGTCTTCTTGACGCCACTGTGTCAGGGTGATGACTTTTTCTCAGTAGGCTGCCTCGCAGTATCGTCAGCAAATTTAATTAGCAGATTGGAGCTGTGGGTGGTGACACAGTCATGGGTATACAGAGAGTAAAGGAGGGGGCTTAGGACACAGCCCTAAGGGGCACCTGTGTTGAGGGTCCGAGGGGCAGAGGTGAGGGAGCCCACTCTTACCACTTGCCTGCAATCTGACAGGAAGTCCAGGATCCAGCTGCACAAGGCAGGGTGAAGGCCGAGGTCTCTGAGCTTCTTGTCGAGTCTGGAGGGAATTATGGTGTTGAATGCTGAACTGTAGTCCAAGAACAGCATTCTCACATAAGCATCCTCTTCTTGAGGTGTGTAAGGACGGTGTGTAGAGCTGTGGAAATTGTGTCATCTGTCAATTGGTTGTGTTGGTAGGCGAACTGTAGGGGGATCCAGTGTGTAGATGTAGTCCTTAACCCACCTCTCAAAGCATTTGCTTATTTTTGAGATGAGTGAGACAGAATGTCAGTTGTTCAGACATGTTACCTTGTTCTTTTTAGGTACAGGAACAATTGTGAATGTTTTGAAGCAGGAGGGCAGTCTACACTGGGAGGAGAGATTAGAAATGCCTGTAAACACACCTGCCAGTTGTGTTGTGCACGTGATGAGTATCCGCTCTGGGATGCCATCTGGTCCCACAGCCTTGCGACTGTCCACTCATTGGAAACACCTGTGTACTTCAGCCTCAGAGATCACCAAGGTGCAGATCACTTCAATGGCTTTCCTTGGGCGCTCAGTGATGGCGATAGCAAACCAAGCATAAAAAAGATTTAGCTCCTCTGGGAGAGAGGCAGCGATGTTGGAAACACCACTGCATTTAGCTTTGAAGTCTGCGATTGTGTGCAGACCTTGCCAGAAGCTGCGTGTGTTATTAGTGGAAAGTTGTGTCTGGATCTATTTCCCGTATTGTCATTTTGTTGCCTTGATGACTTCCTGCAGATTGTAGCTGCATTTGTTGAGCCTCTGCTGATAACTGGTAATGTAAGCTCTGTATTGCGTGATAAGTACTGTTGATCTAGGGTTTCTGGTTTGGATAGACCCTGACTGATTTTGGGGAGACAACATCCTCAATGTAGTTGCAGGTGAAGCTTGTTCCTTCATCCATGAACTCAACGACATCCTCATTATGAAAGACATTCCAGTTGACGTCATCAAAGCAGTCCTGTAGTATGGAGACCGATTGGTCAGACCAACAGCAGACGGTTTTAACTATGGCCACCTCTTGTTTCATCTTCTGCCTGTACATGTGGAATGACTGAAATAGCTGAGCCAGTGTCCAATTCCATTTCAATTAATTTGCTGTTAACTTCTGGTGTAAGTCATTGCTTATCTCTGGTTAGTTTTCACATAATAAATCTCAAGGCTACACAGTGCTGTTTCACTCTTATCATTATCAGATTTTTCATCAACAGCATATGGATTGGTGCTCTTTTTGAAACAGCAACTATACTTTTTATCTTTTTCTATTCCCTGTGCAATTTATTTTTGTCTGCTCACCATGCTGTTTGTATGTGTCCTACTTTGCTGCATTTTCTGCAAGTTTGGCCTTTAAACCTGCATTGATCTGTTGTTGGTGATCCCCTGCCACAACGATAACACAATTTGTTCAGCCAGGCCGATTTCTGTTTAGATATTGCAATTTTGTTCATGCTCACCTTCATTTCTGACTGCAATTCAATTGTGTCTCTGCCTGCTGTTTCCATTGATACAGCTATTTCAACTGCTTTTTAAAATGTAAGCTGTGCTTCAGTTAGGAGCTGTTTTTGAATGCATTCTTGTAAGATTCCACAAAGCAAATGATCTCTCAGTGCATCATTAAACCCATTACTGAACTGACAATGCTCAGATAACTTCTTCAATTCCTTTTGATTCTGTTTATTAATTGTAAAGCATTCTGCAATCAACAATGGTTTCATTTCTAAATCTTTCTGCATTAGTTTCATAAAATCAGAAAAGCTCATTTCAGTTGGTTTTGTTGGTGCAGTTAAACTTCTGAGCAAACTGTATGCCTTTAAGCCCAATACACTCAATAAATGTGGCACTCGCTTTTCATTAGCTATTTTATTTACTTCAAAATACAGCTCAAATCATTCAGTGTGCAATGGACTCATCTATCTTTTTGATGTAGCCAGCGATTTCTGCTTTTTGTTTATTTATGATTCTTATCACCTTGTTGTGAACTCATAAATTTGTCCATTTTTTGCCCTTTTTTAACTCGACCATCTTTGTCCCTTTCTAAGAACTTATGTGCTGCTCTGCTTTTTTACTTAACAGTTTCTTGCTGAGTTTTTTTGAAAACTTGAATATCTCGTTGTGCTTTTTTTTAACTTGAATGTTTTGCTGAACTTGTACAAGAGGTAGTTGTCTCGGTTTTGTTTGAAACCTTCTCATCACCACTGTTATGCTTTGGGAACTCCAAAACTTAAAACTAGTTGAAAGAAAGACGAGGAGACCGAGAGATTTGTGTAATCTTAGTTTTTACTTTAGGTGAGGCATGCACTTCTGACATATTGGCATAATGTTGTATGCTTAATCAAATTTGCAATATTACTCACATATTGTTGAAATATTAAATACTCAACATGATTCAGTTTGGCCATTCTTCTCTGACCTCTTTCATTAACAAGTGTCCAGGACTTGGACTTACTTTGTTTTTAATTCTCTGGATACCAGAATGGTGACAGAGGATCAAAGGACTGCTAACAGTGTACCATTGCTTAAATGTCGAGGATGGCATAAACCAAGTAATTACACTAGAGTAGTGGACAAATTATTTGAATCCCTTCTAGGAAGGTGTTTAAACTTTCATTTAGAAAGGCAGAGGTTAATCAGAGAGAGTTGGCAAGGATTTATTTACTGTCATTTATGTGAGATTAATTTAACTGAATTCTTTATGGAAGTAACAAAGGCAGTCGATGGGAGAACTTATCTTGGATTTTAGAAAATTGGATCAAAATGTGGCTTCTTGGCAAGAAGCAAGTCATAATGGTAGATGAGCATTCTGTGACTAGAAGACTACTTGGAATCAGAATCAGAATCTGGTTTATTATCAGCATGTGCTGTTAAGTTTGTTAACTTAGCAGCAGCAATTCAATGCAATACATAATATAGAGGGAAAAGTAAATAAATAAATAAATTTCAGTATATGTATATTGAATAGATTAAAGATCGTGCAAAAACAGAAATGATGTATAGTAAGAAAGTGGGGTAGTGTTCATGGGTTCAATAGGAATTTAGAAATCAGATGGCAGAGGGGAAGAAGCTGTTTCTGAATCACTGAGTGTCTGCTTTCAGGCTTCTGTACCTCCTACCTGATGGTAACAGTGAGAAAAGGGCATGCCTTGGGTGCCGGGGTCCTTAATAATAGATACTGTCTTTCTAAGACACCACTCCTTGGAGATATACTGGGTACTTTGTAGACTAGTACTCAAAATGGAGCCAACTAAATTTATGACTCTCTGCAGCTTCTTTTGGTCCTGTGTAGTAAGTCCCCTGGCTCCCTTACCAGACAGTGACACCAGACTCACAGTCATGTTCCACAGGGCCCAGGGTTTATTCCCTTCCTTTCTGAAATCTATGCAATGCAAACGATTCAGATCTAAATGTAGGGAGCATGATTAAGCAGTTTGCAGAAGACATAAAAATTATTCATGCAGTTGAGTGACGAGGAAGTTAGATTGAAAGAAGATATAGCCAGTTAGTTTTCTAGAAAAGTGACAAATGGAATGTAATCCGGAGAAGAGTAGGTGCATTTGGCAAGGAAGTATTGAGGGCTGTGGGAACAGAGGTAGCTTGAGGCAAATGTGCAGAGATTGTTAAAAGCACAAGAGTAGCTCAATAATATGGTTAAAAGAGCAGACTGCCTACTTTCCTTGTCAGACAAATCATAGAATATAAGTGCACTGTGGTTGTCTGTAATACTCATCAGGCAACAGCTCACAGACTGTTAGTTTCTTATAGAAAAGATGAGCTGCACTGGGAGAGGCACAGGAGATGCTTACAGGGAGTTTGCAAGATGGAAAATTATAGCTGTGAGGAAAGATTAGATAAATTAGGATTGTTTACTTTTAAAGAAAGAAGGTTTAGAAGAGATTAAATTGAGGTATATAAAATAATGAGCACACAGAGCAGATAAAAAGGACCTACTTAGAGGGTCAATAAACAATGCAGTTGGGGGGGAACAGATGTAAAGTAATTGACAGAAGGGTTATAGGAGAGATGAGAGGAAAAAACTGTGCAGAGGTTATAAGGATGGTTTGAATCTCAGTGCCTGAAAAGAAGAAACTGCAGAAATCCTTGCCGCATTTAAACTGAATTTGGATTTGTAGTTGAAGAGCTGTGATTTATGGGCCCAGTGCAAGTAGTGGGATTAGATTAGATAGGTCTTTCCCAACTAGGATAGACACAACAGAATAAATAGTTTTCTTCTTTGTATAAATGTATGGTTTTTAAATATATAATTTCTGCATTCTCCGCTCGAGTTACACGGAGATAAAATTTTAGTAGTCTTCCAAAAAGATTGAATTAAATGAAATTGAATTAAGTGTATTTCCAGTTGATTAAAATTGATATATTTTATATTCACTGCCTTCCCTTCTGGAGAGAGTGTACCTTATCTTTTTGGAATCAATGAAAATTTATGCGAGCATTTTCCCAAAACTTATTTTCAAAAAACATTTGAATTATTTGGAGAGTTGAAAAATTTTGGAGAAGGAGATTCAATTTTGGATACTATAAGACCATAAGATATACAAACAGAAGTAGGCCATTTGGCCCATCGAGTCTGCTCTGCCATTCAATCATGGGCTGATCCCTTTCTTCCAGTACCCCTCCCCTGCCTTCTCCCCATACCCTTTGATGCCCTGGCTAATCAAAAACCTATCTATTTCTACCTTAAATACACCCAATAACTTGGCCTTCACAGCCACTCGTGGCTACCAATTCACAGATTTACCACGTTTTGACTAAAGTAATTTCTCCGCATCTCAGTTCTAAATGATGTCCTTCAATCCTGAAGTCGTGCCCTCATGTCCTAGAATCCCCTACCATGGGAAATAATTTTGCCATATCTAATCTGTTCAAGCCTCATTCTCCTGAACTCCAGGGAATACAGCCCAAGAACTGTATCCTCGTATGGTAACCCTTTCATTCCTAGAATCATTCTCGTGAATCTTCTCTGAGCCCTCTCCAATGTCAGTATATCCTTTCTAAAATAAGGAGCACAAAACTGCACACAATACTTCAAGTGTGGTCTCATGAGTGGCTTATAGAGCTTCAACGTTGCATCCTAGGTCTTATATTCTATACCTCTAGAAATTAATGCCAACATTGCATTCGCCTTCTTCACAACCAACTCAACCTGGAGGTTAACCTTTAGGGTATCTTGCACAAGGACTCCCAAGTCCCTTTGCATCTCTGCATTTTGAATTCTCTCCCCATATAAATAATAGTCTGCCCATTTATTTCTTCCACCAAAGTGCATGACCATACACTTTCCAACATTGTATTTCATTTCCCACTTCTTTACCCATTCCCCTAAACTATCTAAGTCTCTCTGCAGGCTGTCTGTTTCCTCAACACTCCCCACCACTCCACCTATTTTTGTATCATTGATAAATTTAGTCACAAATCCATTAATACCATAGTCCAAATCATTGACATACATCCTACAAAGCAGCGGTAACCGGCAGCCAGCCAGAATAAGATCCCTTTATTCCCACTCTCTGTTTTCTGCCGACCAGCCAATGCTCCACCTATGCTAGTAACTTCCCTGTAATTTCAAGAACTGTTATCTTGCTATACCGCCTCCTATGCGGCACCTTGTCAAAGGCCTTCTGAAAATCCAAGTACACCACGTCAACTGCATCTCTGTTTTTTTTTCTACCTTGCTTGTAATTTCCTCAAAGAATTGTAGTAGCTTTGACAGGCAGGATTTTCTTTCAGGAAACCATGCTGGCTTTGGCCTATCTTGTCAAGCGCCTCCAGGTATTCCGTAATCTCATCCCTAACAATCGATTCCAACAACACTGATGTCAGGCTAACAGGTCTATAGTTTCCTTTCTGCTGCCTCCCACCCTTCTTAAATAGCGGAATGACATTTGTAATTTTCTAAGTCATCTGGTACAATGCCAGAATCTATTGATTCTTGAAAGATTATCGTTAATGCCTCTGCAATTTCTCCAGCTACTTTCTTCAGAATCTGAGGGTGTATTCCATCAGGTCCAGGAGATTTATCCACCCACAGACCATTGAGCTTCCTGAGCACCTACTCAGTCATAGCTTCCACTGCACAAACTTCACTTCCCTGACAGTCTTGAATGACCAGTTTATTGCAGACATCTTCCACTGTGAATACTGATGCAAAATACGCATTCAGTTCCTCTGCCATCTCTGCATCTCTCATTACAATATCTCCAGTGTCATCTTGCATTGGTCCTATATCTACCCTTTTTTACCCTTTTCCCTTTTTTACTCTTTTACCCTTTATATATTTTAAAAAGGGTTTAGTATCTTCTTTGATATTAGTCACGGGCTTCCTTTCATAATTCATCTTTTCCTTCCTAATGAAATTTTAGTTTCCTTCTGCAAATCTTTAGAAGTTTCCCAAATCCTTTATCTTCTCACTAGCTCTGGCTTCCTTGTATGCCCTCTTTTTTGCTTTTACTTTGGCTCTGACTTCACTTATCAACCACAGTAGAGTCCTTCTTCCCTTTGAAAATTTCTTCTTATTTGGAATATATCTGTTGCGCTTCCCTCATTTTTCGCAGAAACTCCAGCTATCGCTGCTCTGCTGTCCTTCCTGCAAAATGTCCATTTCCAGTCAACTTCAGCCAGTTCCCCTCTCATGCCATTGTAATTTCCTTTATTCCACTGAAATACCAACATATTGGATTTTATTTTTTCCCTCTCAAATTTCAATGTGAACGTGATCGTATTGTGATCACTGTTCTCTAAGGGTTCCTTAACCTTAAACTCTCTTATTACCTCCAGATCATTGCACAACACCCAATCTAGCACGGCTGATACCCTAATGGCCTCAGCAACAATACTGGTGGTAAATAAGTATTGTTCATTGATTGTAGAATCAGAGAGTCATAGGCAGTCATGGGTTCCTGTTCCAATCTATGAAATCAATGAATTCAAGTGTAGGAAGCCAACAGGGTTACCACCAACAACTAATAGTTTTGGGAACCACCGAAAAAATAGTATTTTTGTTTCAGTTGAAAACAGATGCATATTTCTGATTGTTTGTATCATGTAATATATAAATGAAAATCTATTAATTAGATTTTAGATATATTTATAGAGTTGTTAACTTCAGCCCACTGGAGAAGAGATGTAATGGCATGTGCAAGATTACTGGTTGCCCTTTCTATTAACAACAAACCTTCAAAAAACTCTTTTAAAAAACACAAGTTTACACAGAGGAAACTTGGTGTACATTGAAGACGCCTTTAGGCATAAACATAAGTTAATGGGTGCAGCTTTTAGAGAAAAGCCCTGAATTAGAGCAAATATTGAAAGCTATAGAGAGGCAGATATTAGATCCAAATCAAACAAGTTATTTGAAGTATAAATTCCGTTAAATTATCCAACGTAAACAGTTACTCTATCAGGGAGAAAAAATGTGGGCACGAAGACTGATAGTGCCAGTTGATTAGGTGCATACTGCATTTCATAAAGAAGGTGCAATTTACACAATTCTACTTGCTTTGACCTCACAGTAGAGGTTTGTAAGAATATATTTAAGATGTTACAGAAAATTATGGCTTATACTTAAAATAAGGGCAATTAGACATGTATGAAAATGATGATTAGAGAAAAAGCAATAATTTATAAAATACACAATTTAATTTATTGTGCTTTTCCGAAATTTTATTTTAATGATTATTGTGTGTGGTAGGGGTGAAAGAGTGGGAGAGTAGTAAATGTCTGCTTAACCAAAGAGCTAGCACTCAAAGGAGCTGGCGAGTTTTTAAGCTTCTTGAACACTGCATCCAAAGAATGGATGGCATCAGTGACGTAATATAAAGGTTTACAACTGCTGATTCGTCAAACAGGATGACTGAGGGTTGAGTGGGTGCTGACAACACAGGATTATCTCAGGAAGGTAATTCTATTGACATTGTTGTTCAAATGGAACAAAATTCAAGCAATTATTGGTTTGACAGGTACCTGGTTACGCTCAGCACTGCAGCAGAAAAATGAATTGTCAGGATTTGTGTAACATACTGAGCTCGCAGAATAGGCCAGTATTTAACAATGCCTGACAGTCGTAAGTGAGCAGCAAAGAGAAGGCTAATGAGATGTGATTGTAATCTGTTGCCAGTATTTGTATATCTGGTGTTGGCTTCTTAATCTTGAGAGGGCAAGGATGTATGTGCATTGCTTTGAGGATTAAGAATGTATTTTTGGGAAAAATTGTGTTAAAATATTTCATTTAGGAAGAAAGGAAAAATACAATGCAGTGCTGACTGACAGGAGTTTAATGCTGACATATTAGTAGCTACTTTTTATGTTAATTTCTATATAATCTCCACTGATTAAAGGAGGCTCATTCGAAGTATCCAAGATTATGAAGATTATGTCCAAGATTCCTCCTACTTTACCTTCTACCATGTCCTTCTTGTCATAATGGGGGGCGTTGGTGGTGGATCTACCTAGCGAAGGTGTGGACACAGACACAGTTCCCAACTCAAGGTAGCGGCAAATGGCTGGACCTACCTAGCGAAGGCAAGGACACAGACACAGTTCCCAACTCAAGATAGCAGCAGACGGCCGGACCTACCTAGCGAAGGCAAGGACACAAAGAGACAGTTCCAAACAACGAAAGGCAGTTCCTTATCTAGACACAGCAAGGCCTCGATCTTGCCCTGGCGGTTGAACCTGATGGCATAACAGTCGAGGACACAGGGGAAGGTAGCAGGCAAGGCTTCAGGTGAAGGTAGCAGGTGAGGCTTCAGGCGAAGGTAGCAGGCGAGGCTTCAGAAGGAAGGGGAAGGGGAGCCCAAAATGAGAATCATGTGCTCAATTTAGACACCCAACAGAACAAGGGAAAACCGGGAAACCTGGAATAAGGGTTGATGGACCGGTCCGTGAACTGGAATGCGGACTTCACGGACTGGACCATGACACTTCTGTCCTCTCCTATCAGAATCCCCTTCTCCAGCTCTTTATCACTTACACCAACTGACTTTTACACCATCTCTTTACTTTACCATTCCCCTCCCCTGATTTTATCTATCATCTCCTACTTTGTATTTCTTCCTCTCCCCCCCCACCACCACCTCCGACTTTCTTACTCTGGCTTATCAACGCTGTTTTGCAGTCCTGTTGAAGGATCCTGGTCTGAAACTTCAACTGCTTACTCTTTACTATAGATGCTGCTTGACTTGCTGAGTTCCTCCAGTATTTTGTGTGGAATACTTTGATTTCCAACATCTGCAGATTTTCTCTTGTTTATGAGGCAGTGCAGCTGAATGAATAAAAACAAAAAGATAGATTACAAGTTATAATTACAAATTATAACTTACAATCAAATTAAGCAATCTGATGGAGTGGATTTGGGCTTGTCATAATTATATTCACCTGCTGCAGTCATAAATCAAAGAAAGAACAGTACTGAAGGCAGTTATGCTGAGAATTCGCCTCTGTTAATTTCCATTACTGCTGCTGCGTTCCTTAAGGAGATGATTTGGACCGACATATATGTTATGCCCCCTTGTTGGCACTAGTCTAGGATTGTCGGGAAGCAACATAAAAACAAGTCTACCCTCAGTCTGGTAAGTTGTTTGTGACAGGTAAAGGACAAGGCAGACACAGGCGGTCCTATTTTCAGTATATTTATATAATTTACAGAAGTGATCATCCGGGGCATATATACATATAAATATATTCCCCTCCCTCTCCCTCTCCCTCTCCCCCTTCTTCTCCACTTCTTCTCCCCTTCTTCTCCCCTTCTCTCTCCCCCTCCCTCTCCCTTTCCCTCTCCCCTTCCCTCTCCCCTTCCCTCTCCCCCTCCCTTCTCCCCCTCCCTCTCTCTCTCCTCCTCCTTCCCTCTCTCCCTCCCGCTCTGCCTCCCCCTCCCTCTCCCCCACTCCCCTCCTTCTCTCTCCCTCTCTCTCATTTTCTCCTTTCTTCTCCCCTCCCTCCGTCTCCTCCTCTCTCTCCCCCTCTGTCCCTCTCCCTCCCTCCCCCCTCTCTCTCTCTCACACACATAACACCCCTACTCACAAAAGCAAACTTGTCTCGACTTTACAACAAAAATAACACTAACTTATGGACAAGAAAGCGTGTTTACCAATACATTTTCACTCCGTTTCTTATAACAAATATCAATATTATAATTTTTGGTAACCAAAGATGCGTGAATACATGCTGAAAAGTGTTGGGTCTAGTCCTGCATACAAGAGAAAGACAATGGGATTGTGGTCTTTCATTATTACTACTGGGAGAGAGCTGGAACCTACGCAAACTTCAAAGTGTTGTAGTGCAAGAAGAAGAAGTAGACATTCCTTTTCTATGGTGGATAGTTACTTTGGTGCTTGTCAAACCTCTCAGAAAAGTAAATTACGGAGTGATCTACCATTATCATCCTCCTCCCACAGCACCTATAGCGCAGACGTCAACCTCCAGCTTGAAAGGCTTGCTGTAATCAGCTGCAGTGAGAACAGGTGCGTAGCACAACAGCATCTTCACACAGGTCCACACAAACTCACGGGAAGAGCTCAGCAGGCTAGTAAGAGGGAACACAACTGTGGAGAAACTTCGACAGAATCATTGATAATAACCAACCATATCTAGAAAGGGCCGGAGCTACCACTTTGTCTCGGGCACAGGGATGGGAAGTATTGCCTTAGCCTTTGTGTCAACTGGATGCACTTTACAGCATGTATTCACGCACTTAGGTGAGGCCTCATCGACCCTTATCTATCACCTCTCTGGGCAATGACCTTGCCCAGAGAGGTAATAGATAATGGTCGATGAGGCCTCACCTAAACGCGTGAATACATGCTGAAAAGTCTCTATGTGCGACGGTCCGTCAGCAGAATAGACCAGCAGGTCATCCAAACAAGCCTCGCAGTTCAGCACTCCCTCTAAAACTAGGGACCTAAGTGGTTCGGATGTTGCAGGTGGGTTACGCATTCCAAATGTTATGATGGAATACTGGAGGAACTAGCCTGGAGTAACAAAGGCAGAATTTTCAGCGGCATGAATAGTTAGCGGTATCTACCAACATCCTTTTAGCAGGTCAAGCCTACTGACGACCATAGCTGAACCTACTCTCTCAATTCAATTCTCCATACATGGCTTTAGAAAAGAGTCAGGCACCGTAACAGAATTTACTATCTGATAATCTGTTCGGAAACGGACAGTTCCATTGCTCTTAGGCACCAAGTTGCAGGGAAAACTCCAGGGACTAGAGCCGGCATGGGCTAGCCCATGATTGAACAGGTAGGTTACCTCCTGCTGCATCGTGGGGCTCACCCAGTACAAATGCTGCTAAGTAGGCTTAGCACCATTCACAACAATGTCACACATTCATTCGAGTAGGCACATCATTAAACAACGCCGGATAATCCTGAATTAATTGTAACACATCTGACTGCTGCAGGGGAACGAGGTGTGACAACAGACTGGGGAGCTCCTGTAATGCTGAATAATTCTGCAATCTGGCACACTGTTCCGGGGTGTACCAAAACAGAAGACCATCTCCATCTGTGTGGTCAGCTAGCATGGAGATAGTGGCCAATACTTCCGAAGATGGAACTCCCACTCTCTGCTTCCGATCGTAATATGGCTTTAACTATAACATGCTGATGTGGCACCCACAGGTTGGTTGCCTACGGTCAGGGGCATGAATTATGTAGTCAGTTTGAGAAAGTTTGTGAGCAATGATGTAAAAACAAGCTTTGAGAGCTGATCCAGATAGGAGACGAAATGCCAGAACCGAATCCCAGGACAGAAAGTGCGAGGCACTCCTTTTCTATTCTTACGCGCCTTCATCACAGCCTACGAGAATGACAGAGCCTTACTGGTGTGTGCACAAGCACGGTGGAGACCTTCTCTGAATTCGCTAACGTAATCCGATCCACTGTATGATGACTTGGGGAATCTCCTAACAGCTGCTGTTTGAGTAGTTAAAACGGCCCTCTAACAGTATGCCCAAAAAACTGATTCAGCAAGACTGAATCCTAGAAACACCTGTACAGTTTTGCACACTGCAAATAATACCAAAGGAATGCCCGTGTCCAAGTCTCTGCCATGTTACTAACAATAGGTATGCAACACAGACTTTAGTATTTGATGGAATTGCTCTAACGCATCCTGTGACTCGTGGTGATTCACACTAGAGGTCTTATGATGAACTGAAAGTGTGTTTATAACTGGGCAAACACTCAGGCCATAAAATGCGTACCCTGATCAGTCTGTATAACTCTTGGCAGACCAAATGTGGAGAAGATCTGCATCAAGGCTTTAATTATAACAGGGGCAGTAATTTTGCGCAGGGAAAATGGGTGGCCGAGGGCATTGCCATCAGAAAAAACTCGTTCCCCCACTTAGTTTTAGGCATGGGGCCTAAACACAATCCACCAGCACTCGTTCGAATGGCTCTCCCATCACAGGAATCGGGTGAAGAGGTGCAGAGGAAATAACCTGGTTAGGTTTACCTATGCGCTGGCACACGTGGCAAGTTCTGCAAAGGTCAGCTACGGCAGACTTCATTCTGGGCCAAAAGAAATGTCGTAAAATGCAGTTATACATTTTAGTAATACCGAGGTGCCCTGCGAATAGTTGGTCATACGTTAACTGTAGCACATACTGTCGGTAACTTGTAGGTATCACAGTTTGAAGGACAGTATCCCAGCCCAAGCCATCGGACACAACAGGCACCCAGTTACCCATAAGCAATCCATTTTCTTCAGTAAACATTCTTCTTGTATGACCCTCCCTCGCAGCAGACCAACAGAAAGCGATGGAAGGATCGACCCGTTGAGTTGCTAACACTAGAGGTCAGTGGTGTCTCTGGGTCAGAGCTCACAGCGGGCGCGGAAGCAGGAGTCGGCCGCGCAACCAGAGCTGCAGCAATTTTCATCACCTCAAACTACAACGCCGCATTTTGGTCTCCTTCTCAGCCTCTAACTCCAGTCTGTGACCTGCAGCTGCTAGTTTAGCTCGACTTGCAGCGCATGCTTTTTCTCTTCTGAGGCAAGCTGGAGCCATGCCAGACGCACCCTCAAAGGAGGATCGCAGATACTGGCCAGCGAACCTTCACCCTCAGATACAGTGGACACATAAGGTGGCAACGTGACTTTGGCCCCAGCCTCAGCCTCAGCCTCCACCAGCTCTATCTCTTGCCCATCGGATTTCTCTGTTGTGGGTACCTCTCCCCCAGGAGGTGCCTACGCACCAAGCACAAAAACACCACTCTCCATTAGACCTTCAAATACAGCATGCTTAATAACCTTTTGTAGGGCTTGTTTCACCACAGGAATACTGAAGTGCTTAAGACACTTGTCTAATTGATCTACCGTAGGATCACTCAAAAACACTTGCACACTAAACTAGTCCATACCCACACTGAGGGACTTTCACCCAAATGGCAGTGAGTTTAAACACAATGGTGACACAAACCAAACCAGCCAGCGTGGCTTCAGAACACTCTCCGGTCACTGTCCACCTAACCAACAAACACTAACTAAATCCTAGCTGTTCTTTAAGGGGATTCGGGGTTCTGGGTGGCTTTAAACACTGAACTCTGATACAAAATGTCTAATAGTGTACTCCCAGCTGGGATTAAATCCCCACCCAGGATTACAGTCCAAAACAAAAAACTGACAATAACAAAGCAAAGTAACAAACCAGTGTTCTGATGGAAGGAGTGAACACACCCTATCTGGAACACAACAACTCAAATGGAGAACACACAATGATCACTCATACAAGAAAATATCTTCAACTCACCCTTTACAAAAGAAACCTACTCCAACAGGAAGTATCCCAGGCGAGCCCCCAATTTATGTTACGTCCTCCTGTTGGCTTTAGTCTAGAGGTGTCGGGAAGCAACATAAAAATAAGTCCACACTCAGTGTTATGAGTTGTTTGTCATGGGAAATGAACAGGGTGGACACAAGTGGTCCTATTTGCAGTATATTTACAGTATTTACAGAATAGATCCAAGGCAATCAGATCCAAGGGAGCTATTTAAAAAACAAAATCCACAATACGAAAACATAGGTCAGAGTATGAAGATTTCAAATTCATTAATGTGGAAACTAGTGCGATTCCTTAACTATCAATTCTCCTCAGCAGCTCTCTTGCTTCCTGGATGCCAGCTGCTTTAAATTTCACTCTCCAAATTCTGATTGCAGTGGTCCTGACAAGGACACAGGAGCAGTAGCGGTTCTCTCAATGGACAGTGACACACTGAAAGCAAGGAAAGTTGGATAGGGAGAGAGAGAGAAAAAAAGAAAACAAAACCATGGGCGCACTCGGGTGCACAGTGCACACACACATAAAAGTATATAATAGTGGGCCCAGAGGTGCTCAGTTCATAAGATAGTAGGGCTGCTAATATAATTCATTTTCCTGTATCAATTCACACTGTTGTCTGGATGTAGGCAACTACTTTGGATTTGTAATCTTCCTGAGGGCTGATGGAAGTCGAAGGGAAAGTGCAATTTATTATGTATATCTGATAGATATTCATCTCTTCCTCCATTATTCAGGATTACAACTATCTGGCAAAGAGACTACACCGTCCTCTTCATTTCCTTGGTGCACTGGCCATTGCCAGAGATGCAATCTTGCCAAGTTACCAGAAGGGAACATCAAAATTTGCTGCAACTTGCCTGACAATTTGGACTATCCTCTCCTGTCCTAGATTGGAGCAGAGTGTTACCCTGGAGTGATGAACCCTCCATTTCGAGAAACAAGTGGGAGGAGCTGCAAAGATGCATCCAGAAGCAGTAGATTTCCATTCTTTTGGCCTCTTATCGTCATGAGCATTGGAACTAGTTGTATGACTGCCACGTGAGATTCAATTGGTCATCATAAACCTGGGACATGAATTTCTATTTTATGTGACCCAGTATCACCAATATAGTGCAACTAACCACTACTTCATTAAGGATGTTATACCCTGGAATATTGCATACATTGGCTCAACTCTACTCCTTGAAAAAAGCAGCAAAAAAACAGTATTAGTCTAAAGAAAATTCTCAGCATAACTGCCAATGCTAATTTTTTTATGACATGTAATGTGGGAATATAATTGTGACAAGCTCAAATCTGCTCCATCAAATTACTTACTCCTGAGTTTCTCTTCCTGTTTTTATTTCAGTGTCATTACTGTCTTAAAATTGGCAGCAATGCATTTAGTTATGAGAAATTATCAATTTTCTTGTATATATACATGGCACATAATCATTGTGAAAGGGATGTTTTCCACAAATGGGATTTTTCTACATAATTTATGATAGCCAGTGCTTAACGACACACTAAACTATTGACAGGATACCAGTAAAAGGACAGGTTGTACAGATCTAACTGAAACATATTAGAGCTAATTTTTCTGGGCAGTCCCTGAATGTAGAGTATAACTGTAGCCTCAGCAGAAATCTGTTATATTCCCCTGTTGCATGTTTAAATTGGGATCTAACAGTTACATTTTAATATATTTGGCAGCTCAGCTACAGGGTAGTCTAAACAATCTCCATCAGATTCTGCCACAAAATAATTGCCCAAAGTTTGCTAGAGAGGCATCTTTCTGGTTTGCTAGGCTCTTATAAAAACATTCGGACTAAACAACATATTTGCAACACCGTTTGGTAAAAATGCGAGGTGATCATGATGAGCAGGTGTGAGTAGAGCTTTGAGACTGAGGGACTCAGAACCTATCTCCTTAACCAAGGATATTTAAAGATAAGTAAACAGAATTGCTCAAAGGGAGATAACACGTATTTGAGTCATATTAGGTGATAATTGGATTGTGAGATTGAAAACATAATTTAAAAAAATTAAGCATTAAAGAATTTCCAAGAACAATTTAGTAGCTCCAGAAAATTAGTACCTCATTGGGGATCAGAGATGGAGAAGTTCAGCAACTTTAAATTCCTCAGTGCTACAATTTCAGAAGACCCATTCTGGGCCTAGCACGTAAGTGCAATTATGAAGAAAGCATGGGCGCACCTCTACTTCCTTAGAAGTTTGCGAATATTCTGCATGACTTCTAGTTACTCAAATAAACTTCAATAGATATGCGGTGGAGTGTATATTTACTGGCTACATCATAGCCTGGTGCAGAAACACCAACGCCCTTGAAAGGAAAACATTACAAAAGGGTAATGGATACACTCCAGTCTATCATGGGTAAAGCTCTCCCCACCGTTGAAAACATCTACATGGAGCGTTGTTGCAGGAAAGCAGCATCCATCATCAGGAACACCTGCCATCCAGGCCATGTTCTTTTCTCACTGCTGCCATTAGGAAGAAGGTAGAGGAATCTCAAGATTTTCACCACAAAGTACAAGAATAGTTATTACCCCTCAGTCATCAGGCTTCTGGAACCAGTGGGGATAAGGTCACTCAACTTCATTTGCCGCATCACTGAATGGTTCCCACAGCCTATGGACTCTCTTTCAAAGTCTCTTCATCTCACGTTCTTGATATTTATTTATCATTATTATTTCTTTTGCATTTGCACAATTGGCTGTAGAACGTAGAACATAGAACATAGAGCAGTACAGCTCATCATTGAATGCCTTCCATGTGATTTTCTCCTGTCCCACAAGAAGTCCTAGTGTGATTTGTGGCCAACAAAAGTGCCTTCCTTAATCTTGGCATCAGTTATTCTGGGAAACATCTGTCTCAAATGTCTTAATTGAAGTGGAGAAGATGGTGGCGCGACGGCAGCCCGCGCGGCCTCTCCGGTGATGAATATCTGTTATCTGTCAAGTAGGGGACCGTGCACAATTCTGATTTGATGGAGACAGACGTGAATGCATAGCAGAACATCTGGAAAACTTCTGAAATGACTGCTTTGCTACCGCTGCTACTGTGTGGTAACCAGAATCTCTGGAGCTGTGGGCCTCGTAATCCTCGGCTTTGCATGTTTCAGTGGCCGGGGTGAGGTCGAAGGCGCTCAGCAGAGGATGGCGCTCGGGAGGCTGTATCGGAGTGGCTGCTCAGAAGCTTGGAGTTTTCAGATGGATGGACTCAGGTTTGGCTGGGATTGGCTGCTTCCAAGTGTCGGCAAGTTGATAGTGCCTGGAGGTTTATGGCAGGGAGTTTCTCCCTTTTGCTGCCGCTATCGGGGACTTGGGAGTCTTTCATCTCAGGGACTTTGAGACTTTTTTTTTACTGTGCCTATGGACTGTTCTTCATCAAATTATGGTATTGCTTGCACTGTTGTAACTATAAGTTATAATTATGTGGTGCTGTCAGTGTTAGTCTTCGGTCTGTCTTGTTTTCTGTGATATCACGCCGGAGAAACATTGTATCATTTCTTAATGCATGTATGCATTTCTAAATGACAATAAAAGAGGACTGAGTGTTCTCATAATCTAAAAAAATATCAAAATCCTTCATGGGAATTTTTACATAGAACATAGAACATAGAATAGTACAGCACAGTACAGGCCCTTTGGCCCACAATGTTGTGCTAACCCTTAAACCCTGACTCCCATATTACCCCCCACCTTAAATTCCTCCATATACCTGTCTAGTAGTCTCTTAAACTTCACTAGTGTATCTGCCTCCACCACTGACTCAGGCAGTGCATTTCACGCACCAACCAATCTCTGAGTAAAAAACCTTCTTCTAATATCCTCCTTGAACTTCCCACCCCTTACGTTAAAGCCATGTCCTCTTGTATTGAGCAGTGGTGCCCTGGGGAAGAGGCACTGGCTGTCCACTCTATCTATTCCTCTTAATATCTTGTATACTTCTATCATGTCTCCTCTCATCCTCCTTCTTTCCAAAGAGTAAAGCCCTAACTTCCTTAATCTCTGATCATAATGCATACTCTGTAAACCAGGCAGCATCCTGGTAAATCTCCTCTATACCTTTCCCAATGCTTCCACATCCTTCCTATAGTGAGTTGACCAGAACTGAACATAGTACTCCAAGTGTGGCCTAACCAGAGTTTTATAGAGCTGCATCATTACCCCGCGACTCTTAAACTCTATCCCTCAATTTATGAAAGCTAACACTCCATAAGCTTTCTTAACTACCCTATCAACCTGTGAGGCAACTTTCAGGGATCTGTGGGCATTTACCCCAGATCCTTCCAAAGTGAACCACCTCACACTTCTCCGGGTTGAACTCCATCTGCCACTTCTCAGCCCACTTCTGCATCTTATCAATGTCTCTCTGCAATTTTCAACAATCCTCTACACTATCCACAACACCACCTTCGTATTGTCTGCAAACTTGCCAACCCACCCTTCTACCCCCACATCCATGTCGTTAATAAAAATCATGAAAGTAGAGGTCCCAGAACAGATTCTTGTGGGACACCACGAGTCACAACCCTCCACCATGACCCTCTACTTTCTGCAGGCAAGTCAATTCTGAATCCACCTGGCCAAACTTCCCTGGATCCCATGCCTTCTGACTTTCTGAATAAGCCTACCATGTGGAACCTTGTCAAATGCCTTACTAAAATCCATGTAGATCACATCCACTGCACTACTCTCATCTATCTGCCTGGTCACCCCCTCAAAGAACTCTATCAAGCTTGTTAGACGCAATCTGCCCTTCACAAAGCCATGCTGACTGTCCCTGATCAGACCATGATTCTCTAAATGCCCATAGATCCTATCTCTAGGAATCTTTTCCAACAGCTTTTCCACCACAGACGTAAGGCTCTCTGGTCTATAATTACCCAGACTATCCATACTACAGGTTCACAATCCCTTATCCAAAATCCTTGGGGCCAGTTACATTTCGGAATTCAGAATTTTTCGGATTTCAGAACCCCCCCCCCCCGCCAATACCAAAGAACACGTATGCTCAAGTCCCTTATCTAACCTGTCTCAATGCGCTGGTCTTTAGGACTCAGCAGCGCAATAAACCTACGCACATCCTCCCGTATACTTCAAATCATCTCTAGGTTACTTATAATACCTAATACAATGTAAATGCTATGTAAGTAGTTGTTCTACTGTAGGGAATAATGACAAGAAAAAAATTATTTCCAACAAGAACATTCAATAAAACATAAAAATATACAGCTTCAAACGAACCGAATCAAACACATGGTAAATGACTTATTGGAATAAATGTAGAACGTCACTGTCACTGTCACTATAAAACTTCAGTAACTTGTCTTTCTGTTTATTTAAATCATATACAGTGGTAGTTCCGACACTATTTTCTTCAGTAAGACGCCACACAGACACACCATGATCAAGCTTCTGCAATAACTCCACTCTCTGTGTTATTGATAATGAAACAGATGCTTCCTTCTCTTTTTCTCATTGTTACCCATAGGGGTATCTGCAGGTCTTTTTGACATTTTCACACTGAAATTAAACACAAAGTCAACAGTGAACACAAAATATCAGCGAACAGCAAATGCATGTGCAACCAGTACGAGCGCTGAGCCATAACTGATATCTGGCGGCTTCTGCTAGTGCTGCCATGTCACACCTGAGTGATGTCAGCTCTTGGCAAAAAAAAACTTCGGTTTTCGGAGCTTTCTGGATTTCAGAATTTCGGATAAAGGAATGTGCACCTGTACCTTTTTTGAACCAGAGGACAACATTGGCCTCCCTCCAATCCTCCGGTACCATTTCCGTGGGCAACGAGGACATAAAGATCCTAGCCAGAGGCTCAGCAATCTCTTCCCTCGTCTTGTGGAGCAGCCTGGGGGATATTCCGTCAGGCCTGTGGGATATTCCGTCAGGCCCCAGGGACTTATCCATCCTAATGTATTTTAACAACTCCAACACCTCCCCTCCCTTAATATCAACATGCTCCAGAACATCAACCTCACTCATATTGTCCTCACTGTCATCAAGTTCCCTCTGATTGGTGAATACCGAAGAGAAGTATTTATTGAGGATCTCGCTCACTTCCACAACCTCCAGGCACATTCTTCCCATCATTATCTCTAATTGGTCCTATCTTCACTCCTGTCATCGTTCTGTTCTTCACGTAATTGAAGAATGCCTTGGGGTTTTCCTTTACCCTACTCACCAAGGCCTTCTCATGCCCCCTTCTTGCTCTCCTCAGCCCCTTCTTAAGCTGCTTTCTTGCTTCCCTATATTCCTCAATAGACCCCTCTGATCCTTGCTTCCTAAACCTCATGTATGCTGCCTTCTTCCACCTGACTAGATTCTCCACCCCACTTGTCACCCATGGTTCCTTCACCCTACCATTCTTTATCTTCCTCACCGGGACAAATTTATCCCTAACATCCTGTAAGAGATCCCTAAACATCGACCACATGTCCATAGTACATTTCCCTACAAACGCATCATCCCAATTCACACCCGCAAGTTCTAGTCTTACAGCCTCATAATTTGCCCTTCCCTAATTAAAAATTTTCCTGTCCTCTCTGATTCTATCCTTTTCAATGATAATGTTCCATGATAATGACCAGGGAGCAGTGGTCACTGCCCCCCAGATGCTCACCCACTGAGAGAACTGTGACCTGACCTGGTTTGTTACCCAATACTGTCTTTTGCATCTTGGTTGTTTGCCTGCCCTGTTGGGTGTGTCTTTCGTTGATTGTATTATGCTTCTTGGATTTACTGAGTATGCACAAGAAAACATATCTCAGGGTTGCAGATGGCGACATACAGCATATGCACTTTGATAATAATTTTCTTTGAGCTTTGAAATGAGAAAGGACAGCTTCCGGAAAATACTTTGTCTGAGTCTGAGTTTATTGCACCAATATATTATACATCCTGTTATTTAAGGGCTTTGTTTGCAGCTGTATCATTTTCTGTGGCACCTTTCATGCATACTTACGTTGCAAGTGCAGTATTTTTTCAAAATGGAGGTGAAGTGACAGTTTTCTGCTTTTGCAAGGATAATGGTGGAGTGGTACACCATCAGCAAGCTCATGTGATTCATATTCTAAAAGGTAGCTCTTTTTCACCAGAAATTCCTGGTCCATTAGATCTGTCTAGAACATATGGTGCAGCAGGTAGCACTGATGCCTCAAAGCTGCAGTGACTAGGGTTCAGTGTGTAGACCCTGTCCACAGGTACAATGCATTTCCTCCATCTCCAAAAAGTGTTGTTTGGTAGGTTAGCTTGCAACTTTAAATAAATCCTAGTGTTGATGGGTAGGAAATTGTTGACCGGGAGAGAGAATAGATTACCAGTGGGGAAGTGGGACTGAGTGCCAAAATAGACATATTTGGAATATCCTCCTCTGTTGTCAGGGAATATGAAAGAAATTTTACTTGAAAGGTTAGTTGAAATGTCAACAACTTGAAATATTAATTCTGCTTGCCCCTTCAAGGATGCTGCCTGACCTTTTGGACATTTTCAGCATTTTCTGATGTTAGTTCAGGTTATTTGACTGGATCTATTTCACTGCAAGTTCAGAGCTGTTCAAGCTGAATATGTATATTGGCCATAAACTGGTAAGTGCACTCAGTAAACTGAGAAGATTAAATAATCCAGGGATGGCAGTAGGCTTACCACGTGGAGCAAAAGTACATTTTGCTATTGAATGTAATTTAAGATTCCCAAAATTGATTCAGTAGGTTAGTCTATTGCCGGCAATAAGAACTGGGAAGTGAAACTTAAAGTTAACTTGCAGTGGAACTTGTGAAAGCAGGTACAGAATATTACTCGAGAACATGCCTTGAGAAGATCTCACCATCATGTGGCCCTATTTAGTTTCCACCTTTTCCAGTATGAATCCAATCTCTTCCATTTCTATTCAAATCCAATTCCTACTACTTCCCATTCAAAATCAAACTCCACTGATTCTTGTCACAAGGTATTGACTCACAAATATTGGTGAGAGGGCAGTAAGTAAAGGAAAACTCTATCAATCTCTGATGATGCAAATTTAAAGATAAGGAATCTTGCATCAAGATCTGCAAACTTACATTATGTCATTCCATCTCTGGAAAATTTCTCAATCTATTCACATATTGGATGGAGACCATGGAAGCTACCTCCCATACTAAATGATCCAGAAACCAATAGTTACCATTTTAGTGCATTCTCTACTGGCCTGGCCTGGTGCTCCTGCCAGTTGATCACCCCGATCCTGTAGAGAGGTTACAGAAGGACTTAGATAGAAGAATGGGCAATGAAGTGGCAGATGGAATACAGTGTCAGGAAGTGTATGGTTATGTAGTTTGGTAGAAGAAATAAAAGGGTGCACTATTTTCTAAATAGAAAGAAAACTCAAAAATCTGAGGTGCAAAAGGTCTTGGGAGATCTTGTGCAGGATTCCCTAAAAGTTAATTTGCAGGTTGAGTATGTTGTGGGGAAGGCAAATGTGATATTAGCATTCATTTCAAGAGGACTAGGATATAAAAGCAAGGATGTAATATTGAGTCTTTAAAAAGCACTGGTGAGGCCTCACTTGGAGAATTTTGAGCAGTTTTGGTCCCCTTATCTAAGAAAGGATGTGTTGATATTGGAGAGGGTTGAAAGGAGATTCACAAAGAGGATTTCGGGAATAAACGGCTCAAGCACATGAAGAGCATTTGATGGCTCTGGGCCTGTATTCACTAGAATTCAGAAGAATGAGAGGTGGACTCATTGAAATGTATTGAATGGTGAAAGATTTTGATAGAGTAGATGTGGAGCAAATGTTTTCTATGGTGGGAAAGTCTGGACCAGAGGACACAGTCTCAGAATACAGGGGTGTCCTGTTAGAATGGAGATGAGGAGAAATTTCTTTAGCCACTGAGTGGTGAATCTGTGGAATTCTTTGCCACAGGCTGCTGTGAGGGCAAGTCTTTATGTACTTTTAAGGCAGAGGTTGATAGATTCTTGACTGGTCAGGGCATGAAGGGATACGAGTAGAAGGCAGGAGATTGGGGCTGAGAGAATATTTAAATCAACCATGATAGACCACCACCTTCCCACTTCAACAACCATATTCTCTGCAATCCCATTGTAACCCTCAGGCTCACCCAGCTCGTGTCCATTGAGGGGAAACAGCCCTTGGCCCCGCCAAACTGAGAAATCACATTTGTGTGGGTGCTGTGTAATATACTGCCCAGTTACAAACCCACAATGCAAAATATCAGACAGTACACCATATGCAATTAAATGATTGAACTTTATGAATCTTAATCTGAATATAGGGTTACTAATGAAAATAAAAAAAGGGACCAATTCAAGGAAAAGTCAAAAGTTCTCGTTGGAGCTCACTCAGTAGTCATTCTTCCATCATTGGTCTCCTCCAAGCTTCACCAATCTCCGGACCCTCAGATCCCAGTCCACTCTGTCTGGTGGTCTACCAGCTCTCTCCACATGCGTCTTCCCTCTTCATCTCTCCTCGACAAAAGACCACGAAAAAACATCCTTCCAGATACACAAGACAAAGCAACAATCTCCGATTGGCTAACATGCATAACCACAAGTCCTGTTATCTCCAGTCATAACCCAAGCATTGCTGCTACAGAGAAACCGTTACCTCAGCAGTGAACATTACAGGGAAGCCATTACACCATTTTATGACCTTTTCCCACCAGCCAAGCAGGGTGTTTATCTCCTCTGTTTTAATGTGCCAGTCATGATTTTTCCGTGCCTCCTTGGCTGTTTCTGGAAGGTTACTTTTAGAGTTTCCAAGACAATCCACGGCAGAGAACATTGACTATTTTCCACCTCTAGGGTTGCAAATGTTGTTGCATTTATCATTAATAATCTCTTATTAAAATTTCTTGACCAGGTGGAAACGTCTAATAAAATCAAGTTCTATATGGAAGTAAATGTTAACCCTATACAAAAAATTTAATTGCTTATGTTTCAAAGTCATTGTCTTATTTCCAAAAAGGTTCATTCCACTTATATTTCTGAATTAATGGGTGTTATAGTAATTAATTGATCTGTATGATAATCTCCAACTCTCTACTCTACGAGGTATCACTAAGTAAATAATGTTTCTTCTTCATCCAACTTTATCCATCATATTTCCACTGCTGTGACAGAAGAGCAAAGCACTATTGAGGCACCTGTGGTCTCTTGAAAGATGCAAGCTCTTCTATAAAAATCACTACATGCACACCCAGTTAGGTAAATTACCAATCAACAGGAAAACATAAACACAAGAGATGCTGCAGATGCTGGAAATCCAGAACAACACACACAAAATGCTGGAGGAATCCAGCAGGTCAGGCAGTATCAACAGAAAAAGCAGTTCATACAACCTACCTATTTTATGAGCAAAGTCGCCTCATGGAACATACGTACTCTGTTGGACAATGCTAACTCAGATAGCCCAGAGAGATGCACTGCACTTGTTGCAGTGCTACAGAGTGGACATTGCAGCTTTCCAGGAGTCCCGACTCGCTGGAGAGGGCACGCTTTGTGAAGAGAAATGAGGGTACACATTCTTCTGGTCTGGCAGGCCCGAAGAAGAACAAAGAGAATCTGATGTGTGCTTGACTATCAAGAACAGCCTGGCAGCAAAGCTACCAACCCTGCCTGTTGCTGTAAATGACCAAATCCAGACCTTGCATACAACTTTGCAAGGGAAATGCCACCTCACCATAGTCAATGTTTATGTCCCAACTCTGACTAATCCCAGTGAAGTCAAGGAGGCATTCTACAGTGAGTTGAAAACCACCAACAGTAGCGTGGCAACTTCCGATAAGCTGCTATTGCTGGGAGACTTTAATGCTCGTGTTGGCAAGGAGTCCACTGTATGGCCTGGTGTGATTGGACACCAAGGGGTTGGCAATAGTAACAGTAACAGTCTACTGCTCCTCTTGATGTGCACAGAATTCAAACTGTGCACTACTAACACACTGTTCAGATTGCCAGACAAGCTCAAATGCACATGGATGCATCCACAATCTAAATGCTGGCATCTCATTGTCTATGTCATCACCCAACAACAAGACATATCTGATGTTCGTATCACCAGAGTTAAGTGTGGAGCTGAGTGCTCAACTGATCATCAAATGGTGCGGTCAGAACTATGTCTATCGATCAAACCTCCATGCAGACTGAATGCTGCCAAATCGCCCAAAAAGCTGAACACCACCAAATAGAAACATCGTGAGTGTGCTGATGCCCTGAAATCCTCTATGGAAACTGCTATAAGCAGACTGGCTGAGAATCCACAAGACGATATTACTGAGCACTGGAATGCCTTTAAAGAAATGGTCTACAGAGCTGCCCAGGACACCTTGGGGAAAGCCAAGCACCAGCATCAGGACTGGTTTGATGAGAGCAACCAATCTGTGCAAGATCTGCTAAGAGCTAAGGCAGCTGCACACCAGGCTCTTCTTCAACACCCAAACTCAAGTTCCAAAAAACGTGCCTTTTTGAGTGCAAAATCAACTTTGAAGAGGCAGCTCAGAGCTATGAAAGACCAGTGGTGGGCGAACAAGGCCAAGGAGTTACAAGCCTTTGCTGACTGTAATGACTTAAGAAGCTTCTATGAAGCAATCAAGGTTGTGTATGGTCCATCAAAACAAAACACCTCACAACTCTTGAACAAGGACAGTACATCCACCTTCACTGAGAAGTCAGAGCACATGAAAAGACGGCAAGAACACTTCTACAAGCTGCTGAACAGACCAGGAACCATCACCGATGAAGCACTGGGCAGAGTACACCCTCGACCCATACTGTTCGAGCTAGATGCTGCCCCTACTCTTCACGAGGTCATGAAAGCCATCAAACAGCTAAAACCCAACAAAGCACCAGGGCCTGATAGTATTACAGCTGAGATCTAGCAGTATACCGGTCACACACTGACATCATGCCTGCACCAGCTGTTCACAAAGTTGTGGGGAGCTGCAGAACTACCACAAGACTGCAAAGACGCATCAATCATGACCATCTACAAGAACAAGGGAGACAAGAGAGACTGCAACAATTACCAAGGCATCCCTTTTCTGTCAGTTGCGGGAAAATGCCTCGCAAAGATCATCCTTAGACGCTTGGTGTCCAACGTCAGTGACAACATCCTTCCAGAAAGCCAGTGAGGTTTTCGAACAGGCCGTAGTACAGTGGACATGATCTTTTCACTGAGGCAGCTCCAAGAGAAATGTGTTGAGCAGCAGAGAAGTCTCTATGTCACATTTATTGATCTAACAAAAGCATTTGACACTGTTGGTAGAGATGACCTATGGAAGCTCCTACCAAAATTCGGTTGCTCCCCACGCCTAAACAACATCATCTGTCAGTTCCATGAAGGCATGGAAGGCCGCATCAACATGTGTGGTGAGTTGTCAAACCCATTTTCCATCAGCAACGGTATAAAACAGGGTTGTGTTCTGGCTCCTACTCTGTTTGGACTATTCTTCGCTGCTGTTCTTCAGGATGCCACATCAGACCTGAAGTCAGGGATCTTCCTACAAACGAGAGCTGATGGCAGGCTCATCAACCTCGCAAGATTGAGAGCAAAAACATAAGTCAGGGACATTGTGGTGCATGAGCTACAGTTTGCTGATGACTGTGCACTGGTTACCCATTCTCTCGAAGACCTACAGGAGATCACCAGTCGCTTTGCCAGTGCAGCCAAAAGCTTCGGACTGACGATCAGCCTGAAGATGAAAGTTTTGTACCAACTAGCTCCTGGCTCAAGTTATGAAGAACCAACTGTCCTCATTGATGACGCTTGTCTCAATGCTGTCAACAAGTTTTGCTACCTGGGCAGCATAATAACATCCTCAGCTTCTCTGGATGTAGAGATTGAGTCAAGAACCAGAAAAGCCTGCTTTGCCTTTGGTCAGCTGAAAGATCGAGTTTGGTCACAAAATGTTAGGTTGGCCACCAAGTGCCAGGTACACAGAACCATTGTCATATCAACCTTGTTATACGGACGTGAGACATGGTGCCCATATCAGAGACACTTATGCCAGTTTGACCAACTGCGGCAGAATCACCTACGTTCTCTGATGAAGATCACCTGGCAAGACAAGGTCTCCAATACCTAGTTCCTCTCTCAAGCCGGAATGCCAGCAGTTCGAATCTTGGTGATATCAGCCCAACTGTGCTGGGCAGGACATGTTGTCAGAATGCCTGACGGAAGACTGCCCAAGGGCATCTTGTACGGCCAAAAATGAGGAGGCCAGCAACTACAGTACAAGGATGTTCTGCACAGGAGCCTCAAGAAAGCTGACATTGCCCCATCAACATGGGAGGATCTGGCTCAAGATCGCTCACAGTGGAGGGACGCCATCAGAAAAGGTGTGGATGCTGCTGAGAACAAGCTCAACGAGACAACAGAGGAAAGGCACAGTAAGCGCCACAACAGAGCTTCTGCCCCTGCTACCCCTCCAGGCCTCACCTGCCAACTATGTGGCAAGCAGTGCCCGTCAAGGGTCGGCCTGTACAGCCACTCCAGGACGCACATAGCAAACCCCACTAACTGACTGAAAGGAACCATCGTCATCCTGTGGGATGGATAGCGAGAAAGAGAGAGAGAGAGAGAGAGAGACATAAAAAAAGCAAACTGCTAGAGGAACTCAGTGGGTGGAGCTGCGTATCTGCATTTGTGGAAGGTAAGGAAATGTCGACATTTTGAGCTGAGACCCTGCTTCGAGACCATCAGAGGAGAAGGATGAAAGCTAGAATAAGCTAGTAAAAGAGAGACGGGGGCAGATAGGTGAAAATTGGGCCAAGGAGGCTGAGGGATGCAGCTGATTGGGGGAGGAGGTGGGGGTGGTAAATCACAGGAATGTTCGAAGTTGTGGGCTGTTGCAGAAAGTGTCAAACTTAATTGCTCATCAAAAGCCACACCCCCATGGGAGGCAGGGATTGGCCCGTGTAAGAACAATTACAGCCCCTCCCAGTGGGACCTGTTTAGATAATGACATCACGGTGCCAGTAGATTTTAAATCAAGTCTGCTGGAATCACATGGTCTCTTTTGTTCTCTGAGTCATTGTGGACCAGCTAGAGGATGGAGCCATGGAAACGGTAAACAGAGGAGGTGTGCCACAGTGAAGGGGACCTGGGTGCACACTTTAGATCAGGGTTTCTCAACTGGGGTTCAGTGAGAAGTCACTAAGGGTTCCGTGAGAGATTGTGATTTAAAAAAAACATCGTTCTTTGAACTTGGCACAATGCACAATGTTAGTGTTCGTGGTGGTGGGCAGTGACCAAGCAGAGCCATTAGCAATCCTAGCCCATTATGACAGTGCACAGAAGGACTCTGTTTATCTGGTTGAGTCCATTCTCAGTTTTTGATGTGAGAGAGGGGCGGCCGTTAATTGGTCAGTGTTGTATTGCACGGAGGAGAGGATGGTAAGCTGATAATTGGTGAGCACCGTATTGTACGGAGGGGAGGACGGTAGGCTGATAATTGGTGAACACTGTATTGCACGGAGGGAAGGATAGTAAGCTGATAATTGGTGAGTGTTGTATTGCACAGAGGGAGGACAGTAGGCTGATAATTGGTGAGTTCTGTACTGCGTGGAAGGGAGGACGGTAGGCTGATAATTGGTGAACACTGTATTGCATGGAGGGAAGGATGGTAAGCTGATAAATTGGTGAGTGTTGTATTGCACAGAGGGAGGACAGTAGGCTGATAATTGGTGAGTTCTGTACTGCATGGAGGGGAGGACGGTCAGCTGATAATTGGTGAGCACTGTATTGTATGGAGGGGAGGATGGAAAGCTGATAAATTGGTGAGTGTTGTATTGCACAGAGAGGACGAGAGGACGGTATGCTGATAATTGGTGAGTTCTGTACTGCGTGGAGGGGAGGATGGTAGGCTGATAATTGGTGAGTGTTGTATTGCATGGGGGGGAGGAAAATTTCACTTGAGAATGTTTAAAAAACTGTGAAAACCTGGACAAAGAACACACAAATCTGCTACGTACAGAAATCCAATGGCTTAGCAGAAGAAGGGTTCAGTATGTTTGAGTTGAAAGGTGAATTGCAGGAATACTTTCAAGAAAATAGTAGGCCAGATGCTGCCAAGTACTTTGAAGATGAAGAATGGCTACAGAAACTAGCCTACTTGATAGACATTTTTCATGATATGAACCAGTTGAACAGGTCTCTGCAAGGCTCCAGAAGAAATGTTTTGACTTCAGGTTACAAGATTCTTGGATTTAAAAGGAAATTCTGGAAAAATCATGTTGCAAAAGGAAATCTTGAAATGTTTCCACTACTGCTTGGGCTTGAGAATGAGGAATAATATCAGGAAGTCTCAAGTCTTAATGAAAACCACCCGAAAGAACGGCAGAACAAAATTGAAGAGTATTTTTCCTCCCTTTCAACACAAGTGTATAATTTGGTGAGGGATCCTTTCTCTGAATCTTCTGCTCAACCTGAGAACTTGACTTTGAGAGAAGAGGAAGTTCTCTGATCATGCACTGCAGATGAGATTTACTACCCTGCCCCTGGACAAGTTCTGGATTTCTGTGAAAGAAGAATATCCTGCCACTGACAGGAAAGTAATGAACATTTTACTGCAGTTTTCAACTTTTTACATGTATGAGCAAGCATTTGTCTTGTTTAACAAGGATCAAGAGCAAGGATAGAAATTGTCTCATTTCAATTGAAGCTGAAATCCGTGTGTATTTATCTCAAGTTTGACCCAGAATTGAGAAATTTATTATGTTTGCCTTATGAGTTTTAAAAATTTATGAAAGGGGAAGAAAGAGATTAATTTCAAGAAAGGTAAACTGAGTTTAAGTACAGGCCGACCTTTACTAATCCAGCACCATTGGGACCTGGGGAGTGCCAGATTAGTGAAAGTGCCGAATTACAGAAGGATCACATAATCAGTACCGGATTATCGAAGGAACCGGATTACAGGTACTCGGATTAGTGAGGGCCGACCTGTATCAGTTATTTTGAGAAAGGTTGGCTAAAAATTTACTCTCTACTCAAAAGAGCATTGACAATTATTTTTTGAGTGTTACATCTACAACTTATTGATTACACTAACGCACTGTGAGCTCCAGGTATAATAATTTTTATGCAGGGGTTTCCTGAGACCTGAAAATTATTTCTAAAGTTTCTCCAGGGAAAAAAGGTTGAGAAAGGCTGCATTAGACCATAAGATATGGCAGCAGCATAAGGCTATTTGGTCCATTGAGTTTGCTCCGCCATTTCATCATGGCCGATCTAATTTTTCTCACTGCACCATTCTCATGCCTTCTCCTTATATCCCTTCATGCCCTGACCAATCAAAAATCTATCAACCTCTGCCTTAAATATACATAAAGATTTGGCCTGCAGAGCAGCCCGTGGCAAATAATACCACAGATTCACCACTCTCTGGCAGAAGAAATTCCTCCTTATCTCCATTCTAAAAGGATTGCCCTCTATTCTGAGGCTGTGTCCTCTAATTAGGCCAGTTGGCCCATTAATCCTGGAATCACTTTCATGAATCTCCTTTGAACCCGCTCCAGTTTCAGCACATCCTTTCTAAGATAAGGACCACAAAGCTGCTCATAGTATTCCGTGAGGCCTCACCAGTGCTTTATAAAGTCTCAACATTACATTCTTGATTTTGTATTCTAATCCTCTTGAAATGAATGCTAATATTGCTTTTGCCGTCCTCACACAGACTCAACCTACCAATGAACCTTCAAGGAATCCTGCACAAGGGCTCCCAAGTCCCTCTGCACCTCAGTTCTTTTTGTATTTTCTCTCCATTTAACCTTCATATCTTCTACCAAAGTGCATGACCATACACTTCCCTACATATATGTTGCATCAGCCATTTCTTTGCCCATTCTCCTCATCTGTGTAAATCCTTCTGCAGCCTCTTTACTTCCTCAAAACTACCTGCCCCTCCACATATCTTTATATCACCTGCAAACTTTGCAATAAACCCATCACTTCCATCATCCAAATCACTGACATCTTAGTGTAAAAAGAACCAGCCCCAACATAGACCCCTGTGGAACACCACTTGTCACCAGCAGCCAGCCAGAAAAAGCTCCCTTCATTCCCACTCTTGCCTCCTGCCAATCAGCCATTGCTTTATCCATGCTAGAATCTTTCCTGTAATACCATGGGCTCCTGGCTTTTTAAGCAGCCTCATGTGTGGCACTTTGTCAAAGACTTCCTGAAAATCCAAATTCACAACATCAACTAATTCTCCTTTGTACTGCTTGTTATTTTTTCAGAGAATTCCAACAAATTTGTCAGGCAAGATTTTCCCTTGTGGAAACCACGCTGACTATGACCTGTTTTATCATGTGCCTTCAAGTACCCTGACCTCATCCTTAATAATTGATTCCAAGATCTTCCCAACCAGTGAGGTGAGACTAACTGGCCAATGATTCTTCTTCTGCCTCTCTCCCTTCTGGAGGGGTGGAGTGGTATTTGCAATTCTCCATTCTTCCAAACCTATTCCAGAATCTAGTGATTCTCGAATGATCAGTACTAATGGCTCCATGATCTCTTCAACCACCTCTTTCAGAACCGTGGGGTGTACACCATTTGGTCCAGATGACTTATCCACCTTTAGACCTTTCAGTTTCCCAAGAACCTTCTCTCTAGTTATGGTGACTTCACACACCTCATGACCCCCGACATCTGGAACTTTGACCATACTTTTAGTGTCTTCCACAGTGAAGACTGATTCAAAACATTTCTTCAGTTTGTCTGATATTTCGTTGTCACTCATTACTACCTCTCCAACATCGTTTTCCAGCAGTCTGATATCCACTCTTGCCCCTCTTTTACACTTCATATATCTGAGGAAACTTTTGTTATCTTCTTTAATATTATTGGCTAGCTTACTTTCATATTCCATCTTTAACTAAATGACTTTTTAGTTGCCTACTGTTGGTTTTTAAAAGCTTCCCAATCATCTAACCTCCCACTGATTTTTTTCTCTCTTATATGCTCTCTCCTTGGCTTTTATGTTGGCTTTGACTTCTCTTGTTAGCTATGGTTATATCATCTTTCCCTTTCACTACTTCTTCCTCATTGTGATGGATATATCATGTGCCTTCCAAATCATTTCCAGAAATTCCAGCTATTGCTGCTCTGCCATCATCCCTACTGGTGTTCTTTTCCAATCAATTCTGGCCAACTCCTCTCTCATGCCTCTGTAATTCCCTTTACTCCACTGTAATACTGATACATCTGACTTTAGCTTCTCCTTCTCAAATTTCAGGGTGAATTCAATCATATTATGATCACTCTCCCCTTAAGGTTCTTTTACCTTAAGCTCTCTAATCCATTCTGGTTCATTGCACAATACTTAATCCAGAATCACTGATTCCCTCGTGACGCCACCACAAGCAGCTCTACAAAGCCATCTCATAAGCACTGTAGAGATTCACCCTCCTGAAAATCAGCACCAACTTGATTTTCCCAATCTACCTGCATAATGAAGTCCTCCATTACTAGTTTATCGTTGCCCAATTGCCATGCAATTTCTATCTCCTGTAGTATTGTGTAGGTCACATTCTTTCTACAGTTTGGGGGTCTGTATACAACTCCCATCAGGGTCTTTTCACCCTTGCAGTCCCATAGCTCTGTTCACAATGATTCAACACCTTACGACCCTAGGTCACCTCTTTCTCCTGACTTGATTTCAGTTTTTACCAATAGAGCAACACCTGCTCTGCCTTCTTGTTTGTCCTGCCAACGCAATGTGTATCCTTGGACATTAAGCTCCCAGGTACCATCTTCTTTCGACTATGATTCAGTAATGTCTACAACATCGTACCTACCAATCTGCAACCGTGCTGCAAGTTCATCTACCTTATTCCATATACAGTACTGCAGGCATTCAAACACTACACCTTCAGACCTGTGTTCACCCTTTTTAATTTTGTCTGCCTTTCATTGCAACTCATCATGTTGACTGCAATTTTGCCATATCAACAGCCTCTCCTCACTACACATTTCCTCTGTTTGTTTACATCTACCTCATACTTCAGCACGATTATCTGCCTTTCCTACGATACTTCTTGGATTGAAATATATGTAGCTCAGGCCACGAGTCACACCATGCTAAACCTTTTGATTCCTGACTTTGTCTGAGGTCTTACTAACATCTACCTCAACAACCTCTCCACTAACTGTTCTGGCACTCTGGTTCCCACCTCCTTGCAACTCTAGCTTAAACACCTCTGTGCAGCATTAACAATCCTTTCCGCTAGGATATTAGTCTCCCTCCATTTCAGGTGCAGACTGTCCTTTCTCTACAGGTCCCAATTTCCATGGAAGCGAGCCAATGACCCAAAAATCTTATACCCTCCCTCCTACACCAACTCCTTAGCCACGTATTAAACTGTATATTCTTCCTAGTTCTGGCCTCATTAGCACATGACAGGGGTAGAAATCCTAAGATCACAACCCTGGAGGTCCTGTCCTTTAACTTAGCACTTAACTCCCTGAACTCCCTATGCAGAACCTTGTTACACGTCCTACCAATATCTTTGGTACCTATATGGACCACGACTTCTGGCTGTTCAGCATCCCACCTAAGAATGCTGAGGATTCGATCTTAGATAGCCGGGACTCTGGCACCCGGGAGGCAACATACCATCTGGAATCTCATTTTCGCCGCCAGAACCTCCTGTCTGTTCCCCGAACTAATGAATCCCCTCGGAGCATAGCGTGCTTCTTCGCTCCCCTTCACTTTTGAGTCACAGAGTCAGACTCAGTGAAAGTGAAATACCTATTGTCGAGGGGCATGTCCACAGGGGTACTCTGCACTAGTTCCTTAAACCCTTTCTCCTTCCTAACTGTCATCCCGTTTCCTGTGTCCTGCACCTTGGGTATAACTACCTCTCTATATGCCCTATTTATCACCCGTCAACCTCCTGATTGATCCAGAGTTCATCCAGTTCCAGCTTCAACTCCTTAATGTGGTTGTTAAAAGCTGCAGCTGGATGCACTTCCTGCAGTTGTAGTCATCAGGGGTGTATCGGGTGTCAGGGAGGGGTAGCACCTCTGGTCGGGGAACATGTCGCATCCTTTTCAAGCTGGTTAGTCTATCTTTGGTCCCCACCTGGCACTCAGCTCTCACCTGTGGCTCCCTGTAGCTGTTTGCATACGACAGTGGCCACACTCCAGGCAACGGCTTTGACAAGCCAGCTAAACCAGGTGAGGATAGCCGACGGGTTTCAAACCCATGACGAGATAGGGAGTTGTCTATCCCAGCATGTGATAACAGACTCTGGTGGATTGAGAGGACAAGACCAATGGAAGGTCAAGAAGGCGGTCTCTGCAAGCGTCGTGGAACGTGTAGAGCAGGACAAGACACAGAAGATGTCCTGGTCACCCACTGCACCTAGTCCCATCTCCAGCCATCTCAACTCTGTCTTGCCACTGGATCCAGATGGGAATTGGAAAGAGAGAGTGAGGCAGACGCTGCGCAACTCTCCCTCACTTAAATACAAATTACGTGCTAGTCTCGACACCATCATAAAGGTGTCGAGGTCCTCGTCGACATTGACAATGGACGAACACAGTCATCAGGGACACTGGAGATTTCCCTGCCTTCCCACATCCCACAAGAGGAGCATTCAACTATCCTGCCTGCCATCTCTACTGTCCTAGCTGAGTGGATATAAAGAACTGAAGGGAAAAAAAACATAACCTTGAGCTTTTCTTTCCTTTTGTTTTCTCTGGCTGAAGCCTCTCTTTGCTGAAGCCTCAAGGAGCTAAAGTCTCAAGATCACCACTCCCACTCAGATGATGGCTGTTGTGACAATGGGCGCTGCTTTTGCCCCTGCCTTCCTTTAATTTGCTCTTACCAATTAACCCCAAATGTTCATTGGTCATTGTTCAAAGCTCTTTTTTGCTGTTGTGACCCACTACTGCCTTTTGTACTCAGTCAGTATGGACCTGATTGGCCTGTGACTGCTGTTTAAAAAGATTGGACCTCTGGGTCAGTAGCTTAATCGGCTGCCATACCAACATAGTCACCCCCTAGGTGTAAGGCCCCAACAGCTGGCCATGTCAGGCAATCATTATTTTTCCCCTTGATATGTTGTATATCCTTTTTCAACTCTGATATGTAGGCCATCTGGTGTTGGTGTCATGCAGACCAAAGGTCCGATATTTTGGCTATTGCATGCACGAGGGTCTTGTGGTCAAAGAATCCTGTGAGATGGCAACCTTCTAGAAGAAAATGAAAATGGCGACAGCCAGATAGAGACCGAGAAGCTCATGGTCAAATCTGCTGTGCTTCCTTTCACAGGGACAGAACTGCCAGCTGAAGAAGATAAGTGGCCGCCACATGCGACCGACCAACTGTTTGTGCACAGAACCCACAGCATAGATGGAGGCGTCAGTCGTTGGGGAGTGGGCACACCTGTAGGGTCACGTTGGAATGAGTCCACTTGGCATCA
Organism: Mobula birostris; assembly: GCF_030028105.1. Taxonomy (NCBI): domain Eukaryota; kingdom Metazoa; phylum Chordata; class Chondrichthyes; order Myliobatiformes; family Myliobatidae; genus Mobula; species Mobula birostris. The sequence goes on along the minus strand of NC_092373.1, from coordinate 113,717,343 downwards.
TCAAATGCCCTGGTCATGTCCGCTGACCACTCAAGCATTTGATTAGGGGTATTGCCTTTAAGTGCATTATACAGAGGGAGCATAAGTTCAGCAGCTCATGGACTGAAGCGGTGATAGAAATTCACCATACCTAAAAACTCTTGCGGTTTTTTAGCAGTGCGGGCAGTGGAAAATCCATAATCGCAGCTACGTTTGATAGGAGGGGTTTTGCACCTTCTGCGGAGATGCGATGGCCGAGAAAGGCAATGTTTGACAACCCAAACTGGCATTTAGCAGGGCTAACAATCAACCTGGGTGGCCTTAAGCACTTGAAAGGTATGTGGAGATGAGATATGTGTTTGGATTTGTCATCCAGTAGGTCACCATGGTAAACACAAAGAAAATCGTTGTCTTTTAATGCAGATTTCATCAGCCAATAGAAAGTCTGTGCTGCATTTTTTAGTCCAAACGGCACATGCAGAAACTCAAAAAAAGGCTAAACATGGTTATCAGAGCATTTTGTGAAAGTCCTCTGAACACACAGGCACCTGATGTAGCCCCTAACTAGATTGAATTTGGAGAAAATGAACTTTCCAGCTTAACGAGCTGCAACATCTTAGACATGTGGGACTGGGTAATGATCAGGGCAGGGTGGCCTTGTTAAGGCATTAGTAAATGCCACATGGGTGGCAACCACCTTCAGATGTAGGGACCATATGGAGGGCTGAAGCCCAGGGGCTATTCGACTGGCCAAGTCTTTCCATGTTGGCAAACTCAACCTTCACAGTTGCCAGCTTTTCTGGGTCCAGTCTACGTACGCGGGCATGGACTGGTGGACCAATTATGGGAATGTGATGCTCGACCCCATGTTTTGTGACTGTAGTGGAGAATGTGGGCTTAGTGAGGTTTGGGAATTTGCCCAGCAGTCGAGTAAACTCACAAATGGTGGTGCATGCACTTGACTGAGTCATTGTGGGGAACTTACTGGAGAATGGGGGTCACGGTAATGATCATTACCCTGACCCCCACAAGACAGCAGTTCTTAAGATCAACTAACAGTCTTTGGGCCCACAGTAAATCTACACTGAGCAGAGGTCGAGCCACTTTAGCCAGGATGAAGTCCCGTGTGTAACATCACCCGCTGAAGTGAACGTCACTCATTGTGTCCCGTAGTTCTGGATCCTGCTGTCATTGGCAGCCTCCAGTGAGGTTTCATTGCTCTCTGCGTCCTCATCAATAGGTGATGCTGGCAGCACACTCACTTGAGCACCCCTGTCACACAGGAAAGCATCGCCTGAAAGGGAGTCCGTCAGGGGTGCAGTGCTAGCCGGAGTGCACCGGCGCGCATCTGGCACATCTTTAAGAAAAAAGCAGAAATTAATAAGCTAATTAATTAGGTGCCGCCCAGGGTGATTTGAGTATCTCAGAAACTGCTGATCTCCTGGGATTTTTATGCACAACAGGCTCTGGAGTTTACAAAGAATGGTGCCAAAAACAAAAAAAATCCAGCGAGTGGATTTAACAAGATGTTTTCGCTCACAGAAGAGCCACTCGCTGGATTTTTTTTGTTTTTGGCACCATTCTTTGTAAACTCCAGAGTTTGTTGTGCATAAAAGTCCCAGGAGATCAGCAGTTTCTGAAATACTCAAATCACCCTGGGCGGCACCTAATTAATTAGCTTATTAATTTCTGCTTTTTTCTTAAAGATGTGCCCGATGCGCTCCGGTGTGCTCTGGCTAGCTTTGCACCACTGGTGTCGGTAATGAACGGTAGGCGACACTGACAGCTGGAACTCACAGTGTTCACAGACCTCTGGTGTCCTGATGTGCTGGCACTGTCGAAGCTGCAAGGCAGTTAGCACTTCCTATTGTCATACCAAAGAGAGTGTGGTAAAAGCACAGCCCTGGCATTGTCTGTTTCGCAGGTGTGGCTTCCTTATGATGGGGGCTTCGCTGACAGGTTTATTGAGGAACAGAACAGAGGAGGAATAATGATTCACTGCCTGGCTGAGTGTAGACTTTCATCCATTTTAGCAAGCTTCCTGTAGTCCATCAGGGAGTGCATTAGCAAGGGCTAAGCAAACTGGATCAGGAAGAGTTGCATGAAGAGTTCTTTAAAAATAAAACAAGGATGGTGATTTCTCAGGAGAGATAGCATGTGGTCCACTAGCCCCGAAGGTCTAGCATCGCAGAGACCGGGTTAGGAGAGTGTCCATTTGGCGCGCTCAGACTCTGATAGGCGGGTGTTCAAGCAGACCCACCACTCTTGCAGCCGTGGAGTTGCTGAGTGATGCTACCACATAGAAATACTTGGAGTTGTCTCTGGTGATTTCTTGCAGCATGAGTTGGGCCTCAGCTTGTATGAACCAAGCGACGACACTTTGCTCCCAAAACTCTGGCAGTTTCAAAGTGACTGCATTAGTTGATATGTTCAATAACTCTGGAATCGTCCCAAAGCATCAGGGTGACCAATGTAGGTCTTTGAAAGTAAAACAAAGTGAGGCATTTTATGCTTAATGAAACACATTTATTGAACTCCAAAACCTAAATGCAAAAAACACACTAAAAGACTTTACGTAACAACGTCATCACGTCAGACCAGGCTCTTAATGTGAAACCCCAACTCAACGTTGGTGTTTATGAATTATGTACGTTTCTCCCAATTACTTGCTCCTACACTATGAAGTGAATGATAGAGCTCTGGTAGGTAATAAGGGAGTGGCAACTCATGAACCAGATTAAAGTACCAAGTGTACTGGGAAGGGTCTGCTTTGATAAACACAAGAAATTCTGCAGATGTTGGAAATCCAGAGTAACATATACAAAATGCTGGAGGAACTCAGCAGGTCAGGCAGCATCTATGGAGAGGTATAAACACTCAATGTTATGTTGAGACCTGGTGAAGGCGATCCAGCATTTTGTGTGTTATTCTGCTTTAATAAAACCTTGTAAATCAAAACTCTGCTCATTCCATTTGAAATGTTTTTTTAAAATCAGTTTCTAGCTATAAAATGCAAGATAAATTGCTTCAAAGGACTGCATTTATGCAGACACAGTAATAACTTCTTCATAGGTGCTTTGAGGAAATGCAGCCAGTATGCTCTGTTTTAATCCCCCCCCCCCCGTGATTCCCTTGTGCATTTATCCTTCCCCCAAATGTCCCTCCAGGCACGTACTCCTTCAAGTGTTAGAAATACTATGCAAGTTAACTTTTAGGGAATCCTGCATGAGGAATCCCAAGTCCCTTTGAACCACAGAATTTTTTTGAATTTTCTCCCCATTTACAAAATATTCCACGTTTTTATTCCTTCTGCTTCCTCAACACTGCCTGCCCCTCCACCTATCTTCGTAATGTTTGCAGCATTAGCCACAAAAATATCAATTCCTTCATCTATATCATGGACATATAATATGAAAAGAAGTGGTCTCAATACGGACTCCTGCAGCACTCCACCAATCACCAGTAGCCAATCAGAATAGGCTCCTTTTATTCCCCTCTTTGCTTCTTGCCAGTCAGCCAATCTTCAATCCATGCTAGTATCTTGCCTGTAATACCATGGTGTAATGATGGGCTCCAACATCTTTCCAACCACTGAAGTCAGGCTAGTTGGCCTATAATTTCCTTTCTTCTACCTCCTTCCTCAATTACCTCATCGGTTCCTAGCTGGCTATACCTGCTATTCATCTTCTTCTTAACCAGGGCCTTAATCTCTCTCAAAAACCAAGATTCTCTAAAGCTGTTACCCTTGTCTTTTATACTGACAGCTACGAGCAAACTTTGTACTCTCAAAATTTCACTTTTGAAGCCTCCCATTTACCAAGTACACCTTTAGCAGGAAACAACCCATCCCGATCCACACGTGCCCTCCTATTTAGAATATTAACCCAAGGCCCGGACCCATCCTTTTCCATAATTATCTTGAAACTAATAGCATTTTGACCACCACTTGCAAAGTGTTCCCCTACACAAACTTCTGACCCCTGCCCTGCCTCATGCTTTAATACAAGATCAAGTATTGCACAGACTCTTGTTAGGATTTTATGAATTGATTAAGGAAACTTTCCTGAATGCATTTCGCAAACTCTTTCCCATCTACTCCTTTTACAGTACGAGAGTCATACTCAATATCCAGAAAGTTAAAATCACCTACTATCACAGCCTTATGTTTTTTGCAACAGTCCGTGCTCTCTCTGCAAGTTTGCTTCTTTAAATACTGCAGACTGTTGAGTGGTCTATAATATAATCCCATTAATGTAGTCATAACTTTCTTATTCTTTAGTTCAAACATAAATCCTCCCTGGATGTGATCTCCAGTCTGTCCTGTCTGGGTACTGCCGTGATATTTTCCCTGACTGATAATGCCCCCTCCCCCTTCAATCCCTCCCACTCTATCACATCTAAAACAATGGAACCTCGGAATGTTGAGCTGCCAGTCCCGCCCCTCCAGCAACCAAGTATCACTAATGGTTACAATATCATAATCCCACATGCTGACTCATGCGCTCTTATCTGCCTCTCCTACAATACTTGCATTGAAATATATGTATGTTGCTCAGGACATAAGTCCCACCATGCTCAATCTTTCAATTTCTAACTTTGTGTGTAGGATTAACATCTTTCCCCACAACATCCACTCCACTAGCTGCTCTGGCGCTCTGGTTCCTATCCCCCTGCAACTCTAGTTTAAGCCTCCATCCCCACCGTGTAGCACTAGTAAACCTTCCTGCTGGGGTAATAGTCCAGTTCAAGTGCAAGTTATCTCTTCTGTCCAGGTCCCACCTTCCCTGGAAGAAAGCCCAATGATCCAAAGATCTCAAGCCCTTCTGTTGTATGGAAGGTTATCTTATTTGCTGATTGAAAATTGTTCCAAAACGTTGCTTCCACCGTGCTGGTTAATGATGGGCCCACTCAGGCTATGTAGCTGCCTTCTCATTGATCAGCTCCTATGCCCTGAAGCACAGGTTTTTGGTCCCAGGTCATGTGTTGCGATACTTGCAACTGGTTTCCAGTCTTCAGGTGTATTACGGTGAACTCACGTGTATGAGTCACTCTTTTCTTTGGGACCTCAAGCCGCTCCAGCCTGTGAGCCATTGGCAGTGCTGGAAATACCACTGGGAAGATGTGTTACAGTTAATAGGAGGAGGGGCTCGTGTCTCAGGTCCACACCTAGTTAAGTAGTTGTTTATTGCTTGTCTAATCTCGTTGTGTAACTTGGACAGATTTAACAAGTGTTGTAGTTTCTATAGTCTGGGTGACTTGGAGGAGTGCTTGTTTGACTTGTTTCAATGCTGTGAATAAGCAGTTGCTGTACTTACCTGCAATCAGTGTCTGCTGTTTCACTTACTGAACATGCATATCTGCTTCTGTACAACCGTTTCCTCTTGCACCATCTCCAGAGCCACATGTTAAACTGTAGGACCTTCCTATGTCTGTCTTCACTAGTGCATGCCATGGGTAGCAATCCTTATTTCACAACCCTGACAATTGCCAGTGGATATTCTGCAGTTATGTGAATATTGCAGATATTAATTCAAACAAGAACCAGTCAGTCTTCAGATTTTCTTGTAAACTGAAGCAGTAAATTAAAATTAAATACACAGGCTGGTCCACAGAAGCAGTAAATTATAATTAAAAACACAGGCTGGTCCACAGACTCTAGATTGCATCTCCTTTGCCATACATTAAGACAATGGGGTTGTCTTAATTGTCCTGCATCAACTATGGGCTTAAGGAATTTGTACCATTGTAAGTAACATTGTGAAGTTCAGGAAAGTTTGTAATTAGTTTGTCTCAGCAAAGATATTTGAAGATTCAGAAGTATCTCCCACTGTAGATATGCAATTTACAAAGCCTAGGAGGATTAATGGTACCTAACTGCAACTCCTTTGTTTGCGTCTTTGGAAACAGCTATATTTCCTTCTTTAATTTCTCTAACTTTCCCTTTCAGGGTTCTTTTGAAGACCCTGACCTGGAGTTACACGCTAACCACAGTTCTTTGCGGGAATGGGACCCGCTGTCAGGGTTTCACGTCTGGCTGTTATTCGACACACCAAGAGCTTGGCCTAAGAGCTTCGCCTGCCTTCAGAGGACTGAGATTTCGTGGCTCTGGAGATGGGCGGATCAAAGGTCGGTGTCCAGGCAGTTCGGTCTGTCATGGGAGATGGAAGATCTAAGGCTGCTCGCCCAGAGAACTGAGATCTTTGGACACAGAGCCTCGAAAAAGCAACAGAATGGACTTCTAACATCGTAAACCAGTAAACCAAATGTACCTTTGTTTGTTATGTTTCCCCTCTTGCTGAGAAAAGAAGACACCTCTTTCTCCCTTGTTAGGGAGAGAGAAAGCCTGTGGTATGTCGAATACTGGTAGTATTGAATGAGTAGTGTTTGGAGTACTGCAAGACTGTGTCTTTACTGTTGTGTTGCTCATGCTTGAGTGCTCGGTGGCAGATGCTGGGGGGGGATCATTGCTTGCTGCCGCTTATGCGCGGGGGAGGTGGTAGCTGGGGGTGTGGACTTTGGGGTTCTAACATTTAACTGTCATTCATTCTTTGGGGGCACTCCTATGTTTTCGTGGATGTTTGCGAAAAGCATTTCAGGATGTATACTGTATACATTTCTCTGACATTAAATGTTCCTTTGAAACCTTTGAAAAGAAGCATTGTCAACCCAAAGCATTGAAGTAAATGATGTCATTGTAACTATTGGAATTGGATTGAATCACTTGCTGTTACCTTTGATTTTAAGCGTGTAAAAATCTGATGTACTTTGAGTTTGGGAAACTCTACTGCATGGGTCTCCAGGACATTGCCTGTTTGCTGTGCTGAATAAAGACTTCCATATCACCAACTTTAGTGTCTGTCCCGTGACTTTGATCACAGTCACAACAATAACTAAACATGAACTTGAACTTAATTGCTTGCAGGCAATATTTTTTCTCATTTGAAGAATTGCTTCTTTTTGTGGCTTGCTCATGCACAAAGTCATACTGGATTGCAAGGACACCATTGATAAACATTAGGGCCTAGAAAACCAACAACTCTTACAAACACAATTGTATTCTCTGCCTGCTCCGTATTCTTGGTACTGGCAAATAGTACAACCATGCATAACAACCTCAGAGCTGTAAACCACATCACCTGCTGGGTTGTGGAACAGTTTGGAGCCACAATGACCTTCACAACTGCAGCCGATGTTGTGGGCACCAGATGCTGTGAATTGGTCTTTGGTTCATTAGGTGGGAGAGCTTTATCACTGACTCCCTGGAGAAACTGAAACCATGGGTTGAAGTCTGTCTGCCTGGATCTTCTTGAGGAAACAATATAGCCATTTGCCTTTTCTTTTTTTGAACTACTGCCACTATCCTATCCTCTAAACTCTCACACCAGCAGAGAAGACCAAATAAGAATGCCCATACTCCAACACAAGGAAGTCTGCAGATGCTGGAATTTCAAGCAACACACATACAAGTCAGCATGAAGGGTCTCGGCCCGAAACGTTGACTGTACCTCTTCCTATAGATGCTGTTTGGCCTGCTACATTCATCAGCAACTTTTATGTGTGTTGCCCATACTCCAACTGTTTTGGGAAGAACATTCTTTGTTCAAATATGACCTCATCAGAATTACTCAAGATCAGCTCAGCCGCACATTTGCCAAAAATAACATTACAAATTACAGAAGTATTTTCTAGTTACCTACAGCTCCAGAAGTGCAGCTTAAAGCAGTTGACAATCCCTACAGGGCCAGAAGACACAGAAGCAGGATGAGTCTAAACCGCTATTTATTATCCCTCTCAAACCCATTTTCCCTGCCTTCTCCCTGTAACCTTTGATGCCCTTATTAATCAAGAACCTATAAACCTCTGCGTTAAATGTACCCAATTACTTAGCCTTCATAGCCATCTGTGGAAATAAATTCTACAGATTCACTACCCTCTGTCTAAAGAAATTCCTCCTTATCTTTGTTCTAAAGGGATAGGGATATCCCTCTATTTTGAGGCTATGCTGTAATCACAAGTCTCCAAATGGTTAAAGGAATTACTGCCTGGTTAATATTGCATCCAGACAAATCAGTCAATTTCATGCGCATGTTTAGGAAAAGGAAATTATTTTGTTAGTGTCTTGGTTTCAGGATTAAAATTTGCTATATATTTCTTGGAGACTGTGCCTGCAACTTAAAATAATTTTTAGGAGGTATATAGATGGGACTCAGAAGCCCCCACAAATGGAGGACAGGTCGTTAACATGGCTTCCTTCCACCAAATGCATGCCTGAGAAAGCAGTAATGAAACAGAGAGTTTGGATGAATGAGCCAAACTGTTGTGCATAATTACAATCTTGTGATTTTGAATGACAGTCAAAATAGGGCAATAAACTAAATTTCTAGTATTGTCTATTTGCTCTGCCCGACAATGAAACAATAGCATAAATAAAAATCCTCAATTCTCCACATTTTTTTGAACCAGCTGTATAATGGTTTTAAAAAAGACGTATTAACCTCCATCAGTGTATTCACTGAAGGAAAGAGATTTTCATAACAAAGCAGACCTGAAACACAGTAACTAAGGTGTTATTTAACTGGATGGTGGGCTAGAGATACATCTCTACAAAAGAAGTGTAAGGTACTCCTTCCCTCTGCTAGCCTGCAGGTCACCCTTTGGCAAGGTGTAGCACCTGCTTAGCTCCCCAATCAGAGTCACGTGAAGCTCTGGGAGCAGGAGGTGGATGGTCGTATGAGCAGCCGGTGCATATTATCGATAATGGTGGGGGTCACCCGTCTTGTAAAGTCACTGCCCAGAAGAAGACAATGGCAAAGCACTTCTGGAGAAAAATTTTTCAAGAACAATCATGGTCATGGAAGGACAATGATCGGCCACATAATATCACCCAGCACATAATGAACAAACATTTAATGCATAGGGCTGTTAGACAACTTGATTCCCTTAACTTAGACCGCCAGACCCATTCATTTGGATTGTGTCAAATTAAATCCTTATAATAGACAATTAATGATGTCATTGGGACATGATTACAGTGGTTTTAACTTTTGCCTGAATGGAGAACCTGTGTAGACTTCCTGTCAGACGAAAGGGATTGGGGATTTATTTTTCACTTTGTGGGGCCCAGATAAGCAGGTATTCCTTTTTGTCTCTCCAGGGAAAGTTTAGTCTTCTCTTTCACCAGAAATGTAATTTGCATAAGATCTTTATCATCCACTTCTTCATTTTAAATTGTGTGCAGCCCTTCACTATTCTGGAGCACAAGGCCAGGGGCAAAGTGAACCAGGAGTGAAATTCAATAATAACCTTCAGAGAGAACTGCATTAATGATTGAAGGATGTGACATTTCAGGAAAAGTGAAAGAACATTGAACATTGAAATGACGCAGGCAAAGTGGGCTGAACTCCTATTGCTGTGTACGATTTTGTGATTCTATCACTGAATTGAGCATATTTGATTAACATTTTAATTTATTCAGTTGTCTCATAGTTGTGATAACTTGCCTGTTTCAGCGGGATGCTATTTCATTTATTTCCAGCATGGTGGCAGTATAGAGCCAATTCTAATTTTGTAAGGCATGGCAAATACCTCTATGAATATAAAGCAGTATTTCTGCTCACATACTGTAGGTTTTGTGATTTGCTGTAAAGGTATGTTTATAGAATTGTTTGCTTGGAGGCACGCATTCCTTACTTTCAGAAAAGCTGCAGAAAATCTATTTCAGGAGATATGGAAAATGATCCCAACTGAACTCCCTGCCTGCTGGTGAATTATTTACACTCGAGTTGCAGTAAACAGAAAGACATCAAACAACTTGCTCAGATTCATTATTGCTGCTGTTCCATCACACTATTTTAAACAATTTAATTCTACAAAAGGGATTCTACTATTATTTTTGTTAATAACATCACTCTACTCATTCACATAGATATCTATTACTTCTCTGCATTACACTACTACCTTCACCCATGGTGTAAGCCCCCCAACTTTTGAATTTCATGTGTAATGATGTTATAAACTCCATCAATGACTTAGACTCACTCATGCCTGCTTAACTCAGGATCAGAGCAGTGTAAATAGTCCTGAAGCAGGGTCTCGGCCCAAAATATTGACTATCTATTCCTTTCCACAGATGCTATCTGATCTGCTGAGTCCCTCCAGCATTTGTGTGTGTTGCTTTGGATTTCCAGCATCTATATACTTCCTTCTGTAAATTTCTGCCTGATATTGACCAACCAAAGATATATGTCACAGGCTGACAACAGACAACCTATTGGTTGACAAGTCTTTTTTTCTTATCTTCTTAGTCTTACATATAATATGTCAAATTTCAAAATACATTTATAATCAAGGTATGTACACATTATACACCCTTGTGATTTGTCTCCTTACAGGCAGCGACAAAGCAAGGAAACCCAAAAGAACACATTAAAAGCAGGAAGACTGTCAAACACCCAATGTGTAGAGAGAAAGAAACAAAACGGTGCAAACAATAAAAATAAGCAAATAGCTTTCAGAACTGAGGTCCACGAAAGAGAGGCCACCCAGAGACAGGAAGCCACAGCCTCTGTAGAGTGCAGAGACAAGTAAACATGGCAGAGCAGTGAGCTGAATAGGTCCATGCCTTGCCTCTGCTCCTGACACCATGACCTTTTCAATCCGGCCTGGTGCTTAAATAGTTGTCCAACATCTGGTTCTTTTGCTTCAATACATGACAGTATTGAAGCCACAAAATCTGAGCAATAATATAGTTTGCCTGCAAAATTCCAGGTTAACCCTATTATATATGCAGCCAGGTTTTACAGTCACATATTTAGTCGTTTTGCAATAACAATAATGGTTAAACCTTCTATTTGTAGAACATTCCAATGCCATGAATTACAATCCTTCTCCCTGAATCCACCTGACACTGAACCAGACTCTTCACAATTGTGGTATAACTTTTGACCCTCATTTGAGCTATGGACACAAACTGGAGGCATTACATAGTCTAACAATTTCTGCTTACATAACACTGACCGAGTCTGCTCCTGCAGCAGTTCATTTGCTGTGAAACCCCATCTTTGAAGACTTCACAGCTGCAATACTCTGCTGGCTGAATTCCCTGATTCTGCACTTGGTAAACTGGAGATAATTTTAGACTCAACTGCCTGTGCTCAAAGTCATACTAAGAGCCATACACCAATCACTGTGGCATTCCATTTGCTGTGGTATTGAATGAGCTACCTTTCTCTATTATTTGTGAATACTTGCACAATTGTAATCATAAGGTGCAATGAGAAGCTAGGCTGAGTTAAAGGTTAAAGAAAATTATAGCTGATGTGTAAGCTATACATGTGCTGATATTTTTATTAGCAGCAATAAGTATCATTGGGTTTGTAATTAACTGAGGAGATGATGCAGAAATGAGATGATGTGTAAAATCTCTTTATTAAAATGGTGATTTTATGTGGTGATTGTTAATTCATTCAGTTCTGGATTTGCCATTTAGAAAGACTAAACAAGGACAAGGACGAGCAAATTTGTACAGTCATTAACTTGGAGACAAGGGAATGAAAGTAATTTTTCATAAGATTAGAGATCTGTAGAGAGAATAAAATATAAAAAGGTGTAAATGTAGCATTAGAAAAGCAGAAGCACTTGGACAGAGAGGGTGGTAACTTTTTAAAGTTGTGACCTTTTAATGTAATAACCATGTTGTCTGCTTTAATGTTAAAAAACAAAGTATCAAGATAATGATAAAGAATGGCTGAACTATACTGAGGTTTTAAATAGTCTTATGGGGTTTTAAGTAGCAAATAAAGACCAGGTAATTAAATAGACACCTTTCTAAACAGTGGTTGAATCTTGCCTGAATATTGAGAGGTAATACACACAAGAGTCCTGATCAGTCCTGTTCGGAGTCTTGGCTTGAAATATCGACTGTTTATTCTTTTCTATAGATACTGCCTGACCTGCTAAGTTCCTCCAGAATTTTGTCTGTGTTACTATTGAGGGATGATGCTAAACATATGAAAGGAAGATTCACACAACTATGGAACAGTCAAGAAGAGAACAGAATGAAGATGGTATTCCCTCAGCTTTCATTGTCCTTAATAAATCCTCAATTTTACTTAAACACTACTGGTTGCTATTCATTTTGTCTTGGTCTTAAATCTATTCCAGTCTTACCCTTCTAAGACCCAATGCTCTAGAGGTGCATCACAAGGGAGAAGATGGCGGCGTGACGGCAGCGCGCGCGGCCTCTCTGGTGAATGAATGATATCTGTAATCTGTCAAGTAGGGGATTGTGCACAATTCTGATTTGATGGAGACGGATGTGAGAGCACAGAGGAGCATCTGGAAAACTTCTGAAATGCCCGCTTCGTTGCCGCTGCTACTGTGTGGTAACCGGAATCTCCGGAGCAGAAGGCCCCGAAATCCTTGGCTTTGTGTGATTCAGTGGCCGGGGCGAGGTCGAAGGCGCTCGGCAGAGGATGGTGCTCGGGAGGCTGTATCGGAGTGGCTGGTCAGAAGCTCGAAGTTTTTGGATGGACGGACTCAGTGTCGGCTGTGGTCAGCTGCTTCCAAGGCATCGGCAGGTTGACAGTGCCTGGAGGTTTATGGCAAGGGGTTTCTCCCTTTTGCCGCCTGCTATCGGGGACTCAGGAGTTGATCGACTCGGGGACTTTGAGACTATTTTTACCGTGCCCATGGTTTGTTCTTCATCAAATTATGGTACTGTTTTGCACTGCTGTAACTATATATTATAATGATGTGGTTCTGTCAGTGTTAGTCTTTGGTTTGTCCTGTTTTCTGTGATATCACTTCGGAGAAACATTGTATCATTTCTTAATGCATGTATGCATTTCTAAATGACAATAAAAGAGGACTGAGTGTTCTCATAATCTAAAAAAATTCTCCCCTCTCTCATCTCTCTATTTCCAATTATAACACAAGCTTTTAATGTACCCTAGAATAGGACAACAGAGTTTTTCGATTATCTAAAATTTACGAAAGAAGATCTGATGAAGAATCATCACCCTAAATTGTTAACTCTATTTCTCTCTCCAGTGATGCAGCCCAACCTTCTGAGTGTTCCATGATATGCTGTGTTATTTCTTTCATCAATTCCTTTCATCAGTCTTTTACTCAGAGTCATAGAGCAATGTCTGTTGGCCTAACCAGGGCATGTTCAACACAGTGCCCAAAGTTCTACATATCCCTCTAAGCCCAGAGCACCATGTACAAATCCACATACTTAAATGATGCCTCAACCAGTTCTCCTAGCAGCTTATTTTATATACTCACCACCCTCTGTGTGAAAAAAAATTGCCTCTCAGGTCACTTCACATATTTTCCCCTCTCTCCCTAAATTTATGCCACCTCCTTTGGACTCCTCTACCCTGAAGAAAAGACTGTTAGTATCCACCTTATCTCTACCACTCATTATATAAAGTTACACTGTATATTCCAAGGAGTACAGACCTCAACCTGTCAACCTCTCTTCATACTTCAGGCCCTCCAATCCTGGCAACATCCTTGTATATTTTCTCTATACTCTCTGCAGCTTAACTACATCATTCCTGTAATAGGGTGGCCAAAACTACACAATACTTCAACGACTTAAAAAACTGCAACATGTTGTCCGAATTCCTACACTCTCTCTCTCCTCCAATCTTTGCCTTACTCTCTCATTGTCTCGCTTTCTCTCTCCGCCTCTTTTCCTCTCTCTGCCTAGCTGTCACTGCCTCACACTCTCTCTCTCAGCCACATTCTCTCTCTCCCTCTCTGAATCGTGCTCTCTCAGTCACAGTGCCTCTCCCTCTCGACCTTGTTCTCTCCCTCTTTGTCTGACTTACTCTCTCCTTGCTCTCTCTCCTGCTCTCTGTTGCCATCTCTCTTTCTTTCTCACTGCCTTGCTCTCTCTTACCCACTCTCTATCTCGCTTCCCATCGCTGTTTCGCTTTCTCTCTCTCTTCCTCACTCTCTCTCTGCATTGCTCTTGCTCTCTTCCCCTCTCTTACTTGCTTCCTCGCTCTCTGCTTCACTCTGTCACTCTGTAGTAGGCAGGCTGCAGAAGGACTTAGAATCAGAGAATGGGCAAGAAAGTGGCAAATGAAATACAATGTTGGAAAATGCATGGTCATGCACTTTAGAAATAAATGTGCAGACTATTTTCTAAATAGGGAGGAAATCCAAAGGGACCTGGGAGTCCTTGTGCAGAACACCCTAAAGGTTAACTTACAGGTTGAGTCAGTGGTGAGGAAGGCAAATACAATGTTAGCATTCATTTCAAGAGGTCTAGAATACAAGAGCTGGGATGTGATGCTAAGGCTTTATTAGGCACTTGTGAGACCTCACCATGAGTATTGTGAACAGTTTTGGGCTCCTCATCTAAGAAAAGATGTGCTGGCATTGGAGAGGGTTCAGAGGAGGTTCACAAGGATGATTCCGTGAATGAAAGGGTTATCATACGAGGAACGTTTGGCAGCCCTGAGTCTGTACTCGCTGGACTTTAGAAGGGTGAGGGGGGATCTCACTGAAATCTTTTCAATGTTGAAAGGGTTAGACAGAGTAGATGTGGAAAGGATATTTCCCATGGTGGGGGAGTCTAGGACAAATGGGCACAGCCTCAGGATAGAGGGGCATTCATTTAAAACAGAGATACAGAGACATTCTTTAGCCAGTGGGTGATGAATTTGTGGAATTTGATACCACAGGCAGCTGTGGAGGCCAGGTCACTGGGTGTATTTAAGGTGGAGATCGATAGGTTTTTGATTGGCCACGGCATCAAAGGTTACGGGGAGAAGGCCGGGGAGTGGGGCTGAGGAGGGCAAAAAAGGATCAGCCATGACTGAATGGCAGAGCAGATTCGATGGGTAAAATGGCTTAATTCTGCCCCGGTGTCTTATGGTCTTATCATTCTCAATTTCTGACCTTCAAGCCAATGTTGAATCCACCTAACTACCTCTCCCTGAATTCCATGGGACCTGTCCTTCTAGACCAGCGTAACATGTGGGACCATGTTGAAGGTCTTGCTACAATCCAAACAGACAACTGATCTACACTAATCTACCCTTTTATTAATCTCTTCAAAAAAACTCTAAAAGGTTGTCAAGCATGAGCATCCCCTGCACAAAGCCATGCTAATTAGACTTCGTCTATCCAAAATCTGTCCCTTAGAATTCACCCCAGTAACCTTCCCATCACCGGTATCAGGCTGACAGACCTATAGTTTCCTGGTTTGTACTTGGTATCTTTCTTAAACTATAGATTGATTTAAGCATGTTCCAGTCATTGGGAACTTCATCAGTGGCTAACAATGAAGCAAGTATCTCCTTAAGGATTTTTGCGAATTCTTCATCAGCCTCCCACAAAGTCCAAGGATGCATTGCTCAGGTGCTGGGGTTTATCCAAACTTAATGTGCTGTAAGACCGTAACTATTTCCTACCTTGTATTACAAATGCCCCTAAAACAAATTTGGACAAAGAGAACTTGGGCCTCTGTACCTCTGTACCTCCCTCTGTAACTGCATCCTCGACTTCCTAACCGGTAGACCACAATCAGTGCGGATTGGAAATAACATCTCCTCCTCACTGACAATCAACACTGGTGCACCTCAGGGGTGTGTGCTCAGCCCACTGTTCTACTTTTTCTACACCTATTACTGTGTGCCAAGGCACAACTCAAATGCCATCTATAAATTTGCTGGTGATACTAGTTGGTAGAATCTCAGATGGAGATGAAAGGGCGTACTGGGGCAAGATATACCAGCCAGCTGAGTGGTGTCGCAGCAACAACCTGGCACCCAATGTTAGTAAGGCGAAAAAGCTGATTGTTGTCTCCAGAAAAGGTAAGATGACAGAACACAAACCAATCCTCAGAGGGATCAGAAGTGGAGAGAGTGAGCAATATCAAGTTCCTGGGTGTAATGATCTCTGAGGACCTAACCTGGTCCCGACATATCAATGCAGCTATAAAGAAGGCAAGACAGCAGCTATATTTCATTAGGAGTTTGAGGAGATTTGGTATGTCACCCAAACACTCGTAAATTTCTATAGATTTACCGTGAAGAGCATTCTATCTGGCTGCATTACCAACTGGTATAGGAGTGGGGGTAGTTACTGCATAGGATCAAAGTAAGGTGCAGAGAGTTGTAAAATTAGTCAATCCCATCATGGGCACTAGCCTCCATAGCATCCAGGTCACCTTCAAGGAGTGGTGCCTCAGAAAGGCGGCGTTCATCATTAAGAACCTCCACCATCTAGGACATACACTCGTCTTGTTGTTACCATCAGGAAGGAGGTACAGGAGCCTGAAGACATGCACTCAATGATTCAGGAACAGCTTCTTCCTTCAAGAATGCGATTTCAGAATGGATATTAAACCCATGAATACTACCTCACTACTTTATTTCCTATTTTCTACACCACTTATTTAATTTACCTATTTAATATACTGCATATATACATCCTGTAATTCAGTTTTCTTTTTTCTCTCTGTTATTATGTATTGCATTTTACTGCTGTCACAAAGTTAACAAATTTCACAACATGTCAGTGATATTAAACCTGATACTGATTCTAAACATCTCATTTCCTCTAATTCTCAAGTGACTGTGATTTTCTCTTCAGTAAATTACAAGGAGAAATATTCATTAAATTCCCATCCATTTCCTGTAGCTAGAGACATAGGTGACCCTGCTGATCTCTAAAAGAACCTACTATCTCACTTTTTAAAATATGCAGTATTTCTGTTTTTGCACATTTTTATTAATCTATTCAATATACATAATGTACTTGTTTATTTATTATTGTTTTATTTTATTTAATATTATTATTTTTTCCTCTCTCTGCTATATTATGTATTGCATTGAACTACTGCTGCTAAGTTAACAAATTTCATGTCACATGCCAGTGATAATAAACCTGATTCTGATTCTCTTCCCTCTTTCCCTAGCCACCCTTTCACTCATAATATAGCAATAGAATCTCTTGGAATTTTCTTTAATCTTACCTGCTAGATCCATCTTATGCCCTCCCGATTTCCCTTTAGAGTCCTTTTATATTTGCCAAGTGCTTCACTCATCTTTGACCTAAATCCAATGAATGCTTCCTTCTTTACCTTGACCAGACCCTTAATGTCTCACAACAACCAGGATTTCCTAAATTTGCAGAGTTTACCCTTCACCCCTTGCTGCCCCAGGGTTCCTGATATCACATTCTTCAAAGCCTCCCAGCTATTATTCATTACCTTCCCAAACAGGCTCACTCGATCGACCGTCGCTAAATCTTGCCTCATTCACCCCAAAATTAGCCCTGCTGCAGTTTAGATCCCTAACTGGTAGACCTGTCTTACCCTTTTCCATCACTAATAGAATTATGTTCACTAGAATCAAACTACTCCTTGATTGCTACTTTAGTTTCTTTTCCTGCCTCATTCCCTAAGAGGAGGTCCAGAATTTCACTCTCTCAAGTAGGACTGTTGATTGACTCAGAATATCACGGGAATTAAAGTCTCCAACTAAAATAACCCTGTTGTTCTTACAACTATGAGCTACATCTATCCACTCTTGCTTTTCATGTTCTCACTCATTTCTTGGGGGTCTATAATACAGCTCCACTCGAGTGACCATAAACCCTTCCCATTTCTAAATCCTAACCATATGACCTCATTGGACAATGCCCAACACTATTGTGGGGATACCTTCACCAAATGACTGCATTAGTTGAAGAAGAGGGCTTCCAATCACTTTCATAAAGATAGTTATGGATGCACAGAAATCCACATTCTCCATCTTCCCACTCATCCTTGTGAGTAACTTCACTGTATATCTACGCCAAGCATTTAGCTATCCTTTGCATCCACACAAAGCTCCCTCATTTGGTGCAAGCCAGTTGATGAAAGGGGTATTAGAGATGGACCTAAAGGACAAATTTGATAACTATTGGTCCTTAGTGAACCAGCTCCAGTCTTCGCTCCCTCATCTGGACTAGCTGACAGTGAAGGCACTGATAAGGTTAACAGCAGTGAAGTCATCTTTGTTGCCATCTCAATGAGGACAGCCAATTTGTAGCCTTTGGAGTCTCTGTCATTTCATAGATCTATGCTATTTATCTGGTCAAGACCAAATTGCTGCGTCAAAGTCTTCTGGACACTGGTATCCTGAGTCTTGAAGTTGTGTTCTGAGGCAGCATCACAAAAGTGAGAGGTTTCACGGTAATGACACAGGAATTGGTTTCTGTGGATCTGAGTATTAACCAGTACTTGATGGTTGGATCTATGAATGTTAAAATGAGCTGACAGCATGCACTGCAATGTCATGGTCCAGATCAGGGTCCCTTTAAATTTAGCTTGCTTATGTTACGATCGGACCGTTGATTCCCTGTTTCCCCGTGTCCCTCGACTTTGGTGATTACAGGCAATTAACACTCGGCTGAACCGGTAGTTTATAGTCTCCGGCTTTCAGCCGTTCGGTGCGGGAGCGTCTGCAAAGTCACGGCGTGCCAATGTCACCTGGCCGGAGCAAGCCTTGTCTCCACCCAAAGCGAGTGCTGGTAATTCGTCTTTCCTCACCAGAGCAACCCTGTCCAGTCACCTCGCCGAAGCGAGCCTGCAAAGTTTCCTCATCAAGGTGGGTCCATCAGTTAACGCACCGGAGAGAATCAGGAGCCGCTGTCTACTGTTCCTGGACAGAGTCTAGAGCTCGGCACTACCCAGAGGTTCCAAGCACCACGTCCAGGCTCCGGGGACATCCAAGAAACACGTCCACGTCCTGGCTCCGGCGGCATTCAAGTATCATGTCAAGTCCTGGCCCTGCTGGCGTTCAAGTACCATGTCAAGTTCTGGCCCTGGTGGCATTCAAGTACCATGTCAAGTCCTGGCCCTGGTGGCGTTCAAGTACCATGCCAAGTCCTGGCCCTGGTTGCATTCAAGTACCATGTCAAGTCCTGGCCCTGACAGTGTTCAAGTACCATGTTAAGTCCTGGCCCTGGCGGCATTCAAGTACCACGTCAAGTCCTGGCCCTGGTGGCTTCCCAGTTCTGAGTCAAGTCCTGGCACTGGCGGTCTGTGATTCCTGTCCTACCCCCTTGTCTGAATCCCTTCTCTGCCCCTCTCACCTCTAGCCCTCATCTGCAGCCCCTGCCTGCACCTCGGTCTAGTTCCATCACCGGAGCTAGATAGGTACTGTCTGGCGTGCTTTCGTGTTGGTCTTGTCCTGTCCTCGCCTCCATGGGGTAAGTCTGGCCATCTTACCATTGCCCCGCAGAGAGTCATGTCTTGTCTTGTCTTCGCCTCCATGGGGTAAGTCAGGCCATCTTGCTGTTGCCCCGCGGAGGGTCATGAGTCCTAGCCCTATGTCCTGTACCCAAGGAGGGGTCCTGGCTCTCTGTTCTGTGTGCAAGTCCCAGCCCTATGTCCTGTACCCAAGGAGGGGTCCCGGCTCTCTGTTCTGTGTGTGAGTCCCGGCCCTATGTCCTGTACCCAAAGAGGGGTCCCAACTCTGTGTTCTGTGTACATGTCCATGGTTCCATGTACCTGCTCTCCCGAGACCGAGGCTCTGTCTTCCCATGTTCCTCCTCTCCCTAGCCCATGTCATGTCCATGCCTGGTTCTGGGGTCTGAGCCCGAGGCAAGACCCAGGTACTGGGTCCTTGCCCAGTCTCTAGCTTGGAGTTCATACTGTAGCCTCTTCATGTCTCCTCTAGTTCTGGGATCCAATTCCAAATCCTAGCCCAGACCCTTGGTCCCAGCCTGCTCATAGTCCTCAGTCCTTGTCCAGTTTGCTACTCCTGCTCCTGCCTAGATCTCATGGCATCGAACAATAAACTAAATCTAAGTAACCTCACAAGGTGTGTCTTGCATTTGGGTCCACCCTTGTTCCCAATGCCTCCGACATTGTGACATGCAAAGGTTGGTCTTCAGGCAAATCATGAGGCAGACGGGAGGAGATCCTCCCATGCTGCATGACTTTCCACCCAGGCTTTCTTGCAGGGCTGCTGACATGCTAAGTATTGCACTGTACGTGTTTTTCAGCTTATGTTTGTGGACTACATTGTAAAATCCCCCTCTGAGTCTCTGAAACAGACTTTATGAGTGACCTTGTCCACTGGAAGTTGGCAATAGTAAATGCTTAACCCTGCTCTTTGGTGTTTGGTGACTATTGTGCTAGACAAACACACTCAATGATAGGCAGGGCATAGATGACAATGCCTGAGTCATGTATCATACAGCAGAGAAACAATTCCTTTGGTGCACTGACCATCACAAATCCTACATCAGTTGCATTATATTCTCCCTATAATTCCCAGAACTTCCCCAGATTCTACCATTCCCCTACACGCTCAGGACAGTTTACAGTTGTCATTTAACCTTCCAATCTGCACACTTTTGGGCTGTGGGGAGAAACTGGGGTATCCAGGAAAACCCATACTGTGACAAGATGAATAGGTAACACAAGATGCAGGGTCCTGACCCGAAATATTGACAATTCCTTTTTCCCACTGCTGTTTGATCCTCTGGGTTCCTCTAGCAGCCTGATCTTTTACCACAGACAGCTCCAGAGATCAGGACTGAACTCAGGTTTCAAGAATTGAGAGACAACAGCATCAACTGCCGTGTTGCTGTGGATGTGAGAAGGATTGTCAAGTATGTTCCTCTTACTGTTGGTCTGGTCCTTGAAGAAAAAAATCACTGTGTAATGACACTTTGTTTTTTCACACTTTTTTTGTGTGTGACTGTATTTTACTGCTGTCTTATATGTGCTATGAGTGCCTTGTGTTGTATGACTGTCAGTTCTGTGTTTTGCAGCTTAGCCCTGGAGTATTGCTGTTTCATTTGGCTGTATTAATTCATGTTCGAATGAAAATTATGCAAACTTGAACTTGAGCTTAATACCTTTGTAGTGAGTGGTACTGGGCCCTGGTTAAATTCAACATCCCTCAGCCAATGATGAGCATTGTTTGCTTCTTGCAAAGTGGACAACCTGCACTTGCTTGATGATTAAGTGGATTTGAAACTTAAAAATGTTGCTGAAACCACTGTTTGCAGGTTGAGAGATTGAAGATCACTTTAACTTTTGCAGCCTCACTTCCGGAGATCTGTGTTTTGATCCAAGCCACCTAGCAATCCTGTCTACACATGCAGCCTATGGCTTAAAATTACCAGCTGCAAGAAGAATTCCTGACTTCAGTATAAAGCAAAAATGGCCAAATCAAGCCAAAATAAAATACCTTTAAAAATCCATAATTATGACTACTTTGGGAATGCAAAATTATCCTTTATTTGTCCTTTAATTATTCCTGCTTTAGTCAGTTTCCTGTATATTTGTGCTTTTTAAATAGAACTGGAACAAATGATGCTTCCTGACACAATTTCCCCAAAGAGTCATCAAAATAGCAATGATCCTTATTAACATTTTTAATGAGGTCAGTGTGCATTTCAGGTAGCTGCCGAGGACATCTAATGAGCACCTTGGTCCTTTCTGTGATCACTCAGGTCTGAAGTATTCTTCCGTGAAAATGGCATGAGGAAAACTAATACCATTTTCAAAAATTAGTGAAATGCAGAGAAAATTCTATTTATATTACTCCATTTGAAAAAATTATCAGAGTGACTCCTGCAAATCATTCTTTTTATCACTGGCATCTAAAGCATTAAATAGAAGTGTACATACTTTCTATTGTGCCTGTGCACAACTACATATCGATTAAATAAAAGTGCTCATGTGGGAGATGGCTTTAACTGGTGTATTCACTTTGTAGTGAGAGTGAGAGGACAAAGTACATGTGCAGACTACTGATGAATACTTAGTGCTGGGGGGGGAGAGGTTATTGTTGCTCTAAAAGAAATAGATCCATACATCACACTTTCTCCCCCTTTAGAAGAACACAACAAAAAGCTGCGTCTGTATAAAACATTTAATTACATTTTTGTAATCCCATATTCCAAATAAACATGCTTTCACAGTAACAGTGCATAAATAATTTCACAGTTCTAAAGGTTCAGTCTTTTGGGTGGTGCTCTGTTTCTTTCAGGATATCACCTTTGGACCTGTGGAGTGGTGTCAGGTTTGGTAGGTGTCTTGTCTAAGACAACGTTCTTGGTTCCCCGTGTCAAGTTGCTGTCAGTGACATCATCACTGAGAGGTAAGTCCGGTGAGTGTAATGTGTCCATCTTGTTGGATGCAGTTGACTCAGGTGTATTCTTCGGTTAGGTATGCACTATCTGATCCGCATGAGGACTCCATGTCTGATCCCCAACATCCACTGCGTACATTAGTGGTCCAGTTCTTGCAGCTATCCTACCAGATGTCCACTTGGCTTCTCAGCAATCATGTGCTAGGACCTACTGTCCAAATCTTGAACTCCTTGCTGCTTCATTTGGCAATTGGCTAAACGCCACTTTTCTCTGTAGACCTGGTATCAAGAGATCTATACAAGATCTCAGACTCCAGTTCATGAACAGAACCACAGGTGTTTAATTTGTCATTTAATTTGACAAGCCCCCACTTATGTTACGTACCCCGTAACTGGGTTGCCTAACCAGCAGAAATGGACCACTAGTTGGAGTCTGGATTACTGGAAACTAATAAAGTTTTATTAAAGGAACAAGTAACACAGTACTCTAATCATAAGGATATAAATGCAACAGATTAGCAGTGATAAAACACACATGTACACAGAACTAGGGTAATAGGAATCAACCAAGCTCTATTGCAGTCTAGGGGTAAAATGACCAGTCTCAAGTGATGCAGAGTTCAGTTCAGCTTAGTACAGTTTGTAGTAATCGCTGTTGTGCCATTGGAGAGAGAGAGAGCGAGAGATGCAAATTTTAATTCAAGCAGACCTTTGATGTTCTTCGCAGTTGGCTTTCAGGCAGACCCTTTTATGTCTTCTATCTCGCTGTGGTCACCGACTGTGACATCTCCGTTCTGGATACGACTGTTCTTCTGCGGTGAACCTGGCACCCAGGCAAGAGCGGACACACACACTAGGTTCCCGCCGATCGTCCCTTTTCACCCTGTGAATCTATGGTCGGTTCCTGCAAACCAGACCTCCAAATTCCCACCAACTTGTGGGTGCACACCACTCTTCCAGGGTCTTGTTATCTCATGATCTCGTGGTGTGTGTCGTGCCTTAATGAACCTGTTCTTTTTATCCCCCTGCTGGGGTATCGCCTGTCCATCAAACTTCAAACAGTTCAGGTTCAAAGCAACCGGTCTGTCAATATTCTGAATTGTGTTTCTTTCTCGTTAATCTCTCTCTTCTCTCTTATTAGCATTTTGAATGTTTCTCCATTGTCTCCCTTATCTCTCTCTCTCTCATTAGCATCAATCTTCTGATAACTTGGTTTGTCGTCACACTGTGCACAACTACAAATCAATTAAGTAAAAGCATGCATGCAGGAGATGGCTTTAAATGGTGTATTCACATTGCAGCGAGAGTGAGAGGACAATGCGCAAGTGTAGACAACAGGGAATGCGCAGACTACAGATCAATAAGTAGTACTATAGGGAGGGGGTGGTCATTGCTCTAAAAGAAATAGATCCATATATTACACTTACTTTCTAAGGAATTAACTGAAATCTTCCCTAACACACCAATGCTTAACCAACAGAAATTTCAGTACACCTAATTGTAAATACTGCAATAATCCTGTGCAGAGCATGACAAGGCCTCCAGCCGAGGTGCTCCCCCTCCCTGCATACCCCATACACCCCAGATACCATTTTTATTATTACGTATTTCAGCGTACTGCTGCCACTTAGTAACAAAGTTCATGAGATATGCTGGTGACCAGATATCAACAAAGTGTCTGGAAACTCTCTATTCTGGGTGTGTGTTATGGAAATCCATTAACTAACACTGGTATAATTTTGGCATGGGTCCCTGAATCAAAAGGAAATATAGAGAGCCTAATTAATTTTGTAATTCTGATGAAAACAATTTTAATGCTGCATTGGTACCGGATTACTCAATTTTAGCATGACTCTATCAAGAGATATTACAACTCAAATACTGCCCTACGGTTAGAAAACTGAATGAAGGTATAGTCAGCCTTAAGTATTATTGCACGTTAGGGGACTTTCTTGTTACAGCAGGTAATATTCTGTTCTGAATTGTTGTGAATCAAGCATTGCATCCATTAGCAATATTACTGAATGAAAATTGATTAACTACAGCCTTGCAGGCAAGAAATGCTGTCTCCATTATCAGTAAAGCCTGTTACAAATATTTATAATGCAATTATATTAGATGAGTGGTTTTCAGTGAATCAGTTCCGAGCATTCTCTTTGAAGTTACATTCTGTTTCTATTTAACTGAGGTGTAAGGAGCTTGCCTCAGACTTTCACTCTGGAAGAGGCTGCTTTGCAGAGTTTTGTTCACAAGAAGGAACTTAAGTCTGTACATAGTGTTTTTCACTCTAGTATCCCATAAATTGCTAAGAACAGTGAATATCTGATTTTACCGACTTTGGAAAAGAGCTGTATAACTGAGAAGTTTTAAATAGCACCTTCGTTTAAGATGTATGAAAGCTCCCACTGACAATCACACATTGCTGCAGATTGACACAACAGGAATTCTGCAGTTGCTGGAAATTCAAGCAACACACCTCAAAGTTGCTGGTGAACGCAGCAGGCCAGGCAGCATCTCTAGGAGGAGGTACAATCGACGTTTCAGGCCGAGACCCTTCGTCAGGACTAACTGAAGGAATAGTTAGTAAGAGATTTGAAAGTGGGAGGGGGAGGGGGAGATCCAAAATGATGAGAGAAGACAGGAGGGGGAGGGATGGAGCCAAGAGTTGGACAGGTGATTGGCAAAGGGGATATGAGAGGATCATAGGACAGGAGGCCCAGGGAGAAAGACGGGCAGGGGGAACCAGAGGATGGGCAAGGGGTATAGTCAGAGGGACAGAGGGAGAAAAAGGAGAGTGAGAGAAAGAATGTGTGTATAAAAATAAATAACGGATGGGGTACGAGGGGGAGGTGGGGCATTAGCGGAAGTTAGAGAAGTCAATGTTCATGCCATCAGGTTGGAGGCTACCCAGACGGAATATAAGGTGTTGTTCCTCCAACCTGAGTGTGGCTTCATCTTTACAGTAGAGGAGGCCGTGGATAGACATGTCAGAATGGGAATGGGATGTGGAATTAAAATGTGTGGCCACTGGGAGATCCTGCTTTCTCTGGCGGACAGAGTGTAGGTGTTCAGCAAAGCAGTCTCCCAGTCTGCGTCAGGTTTTGTTAATATATAGAAGGCCACATCAGGAGCACCGGACGCAGTATATCACCGTAGCCGACTCACAGGTGAAGTGTCGCCTGATGAAAGTGTCGCCAGGTTAGTCATGATGAAATGGCAGAGCAGACTGAATGGGCGAGATGGCCTGATTCTTTTCCTATATCCTATGGTCTTATGGTCTTAATCTCAGAACAGGCATCTTACACTACACATGCTGTTTTAGAGAATCTGCATCATTTTGAGGAGGAGACCATGTTACATTAATTCAAAATTTGAGATACTCGGGCTTCTGAAGTAAAATCAGGTCAGAATGTGTTCATGCAATATACCCTATTTCTTCACTGGAGATTACCAAAGACAAGTGTGGTTTAAAACATCATTATTGATTCTCTCCTTGCTATATTTGGCAGTAGTAGAAAGAAGACAAAAAAAAAGCAATTTGCTTGAAGAGCAACACACACAATTTACTTGAAAGACAGGTTCATCAGCAAAATCACGGCTGCATTAGCCTTGGCCCAAGAATATCACCGTTGAGGCCTCGTAATGGTCTAGAACCCCTCACCTCTCATCTCCAAATGTGAAATCTCGGCTGTCGCCATCTGTTATTTCTGTGACAGAATAAATCTATCACTTTCAACGTCTTCCGTGACATTGGGTGCCATTGCTCACTAGGGGTATAGTTATTCTAAACCAAACATTGAAAGCAGGCTCAGAAGAAAGTGCTGAAAACACCTGAACAATGCGAATGCATCACAAGGAGGACAAATGGAGTGATTATGAATATGTCTCGGTCTGAGACCTTGCGGAAATTGCTGAAACCCTCCCAGACAGCAGAATGGACTGAAGCTGCACTCTGTAAAGGGTTTGCACAATGAAGCATGTCACTCTGTTACTGTTTAAAACTTACACTACTTTCACCTCTGCTTCCGCTCATCCATTATCAAATCTACCTCCAAGTTTTCCATCTCCTGATTTAACTACTTCAGTAGAAAACCTTGCAATCTCTGATTCTCTGTAAAGTTGAGCTCATCCAACATTATTCTGCAGTGAACCTCATTCATTCATACATTTTCTGCATGTGTTCCCTGATAGCTGCTTGTCAACCACACAAATGCATTTTTCAGATTCTTATTCAATTCAGTTCAATTCAAGTTTAATCGTCATTCAACCATACATGAATACTGATAAATAGAGCCAAACAAAACAGCGTTACTATGGGGTCAAGGAGCAAAACACAGTATCAACATTCACATACAGAACAAAGCACACACAAGATAGCAAGCACAAATAATATCACAATCACTCAATAAAAGAGTCAAAAAGACACAACATCAGAATCAGAATCGGGTTTATTATTACTGGAATGTGATGTGAAATTTGTTAACTTAGTAGCAGCAGCTCATAATCTAGCAGAGAAAAGATAAATAAATAAAATAAAACATAATAATAATAAATAAACAAGTAAATCAATTACATATGTAGCCCTCCTGGCCAGCCTCAGGGTCGCTCGGCTCGCTGTCATCTAGGGAAACAGCCCTTGGCCCCGCCAAACTGGGTAATTAGTTTGTGTGGATGCTGTGTGATGTACCCCACCCCACCCAAATAACAGACAATACACCAGATGCAATTAAATGATTTACAGTTTATAGATATTACTGGAACTATATAATTAATAGAGAATAAAATATAAAAGGAAAATAAAAGGCGCCACACTTATCAAAGTTCAATCGCTTCGTGCACACGACCCTTGGAGCTCACGACCCTTCTTCTTCATCCTGCGACCCCTCGGAGCTCACGACCCTTCTTCTTCATCCTGCGACCCCTCGGACCACCTTGACCGGCCGCCTGGGACCAATAACGGTGGTCGACCAGATGCTCTACACGAGTCCGTCTCCGCCTCCTCTCCTTGCCGAGCTCGGGGTCCGACCCCGTTAGTGGACTCACAGCACCTGGTCCATCCTCTGTCTCTCTCTCCCGCCTTCTGCCTCGAAAAACCCCACGCATACAATATCTTGCAGATACACCAAAAGCATAACAACTATCCCAATTGGTTTGTAACATCTTCTTATTACAGTCTAACCCAAAACAAGCTGCTAGCGCAAGAACTTTCTCAGCGTTTAACATAACAAAGAAGCATTCCCAAGTATAACATAAAAAAAAAGCCATTTTAATTAGCCTACGCAGTAACATAAAAGACGAAACCCCCTTACACATATAGGGAATAGATTTTTTTAAAGGTGCAAAGAAAGAAATACTGTATATTAAAAAATAGTATGGTAGTCTCCAAAGCTTCATTACCCATTTAGGAATCGGATGGTAGAGGGGAAGAAGCTGTTCCTGTATCGCTGAGTGTGTGCTTTCAGACTTCTGTACCTCCTACCTGATGGTAACAGTGAGAAAAGGGCATGCCCTGGGTGCTGAAAGTTCTTAATAATGGATGCTGCCTTTCTGAGACACAGCTCCCCAAAGATGTTCTGGGTACTTTGTAGGCTAGTGCCCAAGATGGAGCTGATGAGATTTACAACCTTCTGCAGCTTCTTTTGGTCCTGTGCAGTAGCCCCTCCATACCAGACAGTGATGCAGTCTGTCAGAATGCTCTCTATGGTACAACTATAGAAGTTTTTGAGTGTTTTTGTTGATATGCCAAATCTCTTCAAACTCCTAATAAAGTATAGCTGCCGTCTTGCCTTCTTTATAACTACATGGATATGTCGGGACCAGGTTAGATCCTCAGAGATCTTGACATCCAGGAACTTGAAGCTGCTCACTCTCTCCACTTCTGATCCCCCTATGAGGATCCCTTCATCTTACTCTTCCTGACATCCACAACCAGCTCTTTTGTCTTACTGATGTTGAGTGCCAGGTTGTTGCTGTGGCACCACTCCACTAGTTGGCATATCTCACTCCTGTACACCCTCTCGCCATCACCTGAGATTCTACCAACAATAGTTGTATCATCAGCAAATTTATAGATGGCATTTGAGCTGTGCCTAGGCACACAGTCATGTGTATATATTGAGTAGAACAGTGGGCTAAACACACACTCCCGAGGTGCGCCAGTGTTGATCGTCAGCAAGGAGGATATGTTATCACCAATCTGCACAGATTGGGGTCTTCCAGTTAGGAAGTCGAGGATCCACTTGCAGAGAGAGGTACAGAGGCCCAGGTTCTGCAACTTCTCAATCAGGATTGTGGGAATGATGGTATTACATGCTGAGCTATAGTCGATGAACAGCGTCCTGACATAGGTGTTTGTGTTGTCCAGGTGGTCGAAAAACCATGTGGAGAGCCATTGAGATTGCATCTGCCGTTGACCTATTGTGGCGATAGGCAAATTGCAATGGCTAGTCAATCCATAGTCAACCACAATAGCCTAGATGCTGCAGGCCACTATCCCTGACACCCCCTTAAGGCACACCATGGTTTGAGGCCCAGCCCACGCATACAAGAAAACAAACCCACAGAGAATATTAGTAAAAATACAGCATCATGAAATATACTTGTATAGAGCCAGACCTCCCAGCTCATCAAAAAACTCAATCAACACAATGCCCCCAGTGGAGTGCACCAACCCTGCCCCCCCCCCCCATACACCAGGCTACACTGCAGCTTTGGCCCAGTCCTCACGTGTGCAAGGTGACGTGTCCACACAGAGTATCAGTAAAAATATACCCACACAAAATATACATGTATATAGTTCAGACTGTTCAGTCTATTGAAAACTTCAGTAGAACGAACACCGTGGGGGTAGCCCTGACTCCAGCCTGGATGCTGTGCCATGCAGCCACTGGTGGAACGCACTGGCACAGGCGCCTCTCTCCCAGAGGCTGTAAAACAGGCGACCCCACGGCTTGAGACCAAGTTGTTTGAATGTCGTCAAAATCAGCAGTTGACCACAAAAGAGCTTGTCTTATTCCATTCAGGGTTTCAGTCCTCACAACCTGTTTCAATTCCTTCAGTTTTACAAATGGATCAAGAACTTGGGACTTCTAATACTTATCTCTGTATGTTAATGGGATACTAAAACAATCCACTCTCAACTCAAACTATATTTGACTATACCCCTACGAAGCACCTGGACAATCTATAGATATAGGTAGGTACAGAGGAGATATCAGGGGTAAGTTTTTTTACGCAGAGATTGGTGAGTGCTGGCGATGGTGGTAGAGGTGGATACAATAGGATCTTTTAAGAGACTCCTGGACAGGTACATGGAGCTTAGAAAAATAGAGGGCTATGGGTAACCCTTGGTAATTTCTAAAGTAAGTACATGTTCAGCACAGCATTGTGGGCCGAAGGACCTGTATTGTGCTGTAGGTTTTCTACGTTTTCTATGTTTCTATTGACTATTTGTAGCATTCATGAAGTCATAACGCACTGCAGCACAGAAGCAAACCCTTTCCCCTATCTAATCCATGCCACACTGTTATTCTGCTTAGTCCTGTTGGCCCACATCTAGACCATAGCCCTCCCATCCATGTACTTTACCAAACTTCTCTTAGATATTGCAACTGAACCCGCATCCACCACTTCCACTGGCAGCTCATTCCACATTAGCAACACCACTTGAGTGACGAAGTTCCTCCTTATACCCTTAAGTATTTCACCTTTCATGCTTGACCTATGGTCTTTAGTTCTAGTCTCACCCAGCTTCAGTGGAAAAAGCCTGCTTGTATTTACCCTATCTATTTGGTTTCCTCTATCTAGTCTCTCCTCCTTCTCCGACACTCCAAGAAGTAAAGTCCTAACCTATTCAAGTTTTCCCTATATCTCAGGTCCTCAAGCCACAGCAACATTCACTTAAGTTGATATCTTTCGTTAATATAATTGTGGGAAGGTTTGCTTATA
The DNA here is from genome assembly GCF_030028105.1 of Mobula birostris. Taxonomy (NCBI): domain Eukaryota; kingdom Metazoa; phylum Chordata; class Chondrichthyes; order Myliobatiformes; family Myliobatidae; genus Mobula; species Mobula birostris. The sequence goes on along the minus strand of NC_092373.1, from coordinate 113,687,299 downwards.
CTGCTCTGGGAATTAAACTAGAGTTGCAGGGTGATGGGAACAGTGCAGCTAGAAGAGTGGTCCTGAGTCAAGTAAATGTTCAGCCTACATACAAAGACAGCAACCAAGAGGCTGGTAGAGGGCTATGGGTATATAGAGGGCTATACGACTAATGTTCTGAGTTGTATCTATTTCAATGCAAGGAATATTGTAGGTAAGGCAGATGAGCTTAAATTATGGGTCAGCATGTAGAATTATGATATTGTAGCTATTGGTGGGACGGTTGAAGGAGAGGCAGGACTGGTTGCTCCAAGTTCTGGGGTTCTGTTGGCTCCACTCCAATTCAGGTGCAAACTGTCCCATTTGTACCGATACCATCTTCCCTAAAAGAGAGTCAAAAGATCCAAAAATCTGAAGCCCTCCCTCCTGCACCACTTCCTTAGCTACATGTTAAACTGTATTATCTTCCTTTTTCTAGTCTCACTAGCATGTGGCAGGGGTAGCAATCCTGAAATTACACCTGGCAGTTCTGTCCTTTAACACCATATAGCTTTCTGTTCTCTGAAAATACTTACTGATTTGCAGAGTATTTCTAGTATTCACTATTATTTCAGATTTCAGGCCTCTTATGTTTTTTGCATCACACAATTCCAACATTGTTTTGTTTCCCTCTACTTATAATCCTCCAGAAAGGTGAGCTATGACTAGCAAGCATTCACCATCCTCTTGTAAACAGTATACACAATACTTGTGTCACCTGGAGTCCCTGTCTCCTGGCAACCTGAAGTATTCTTTCTCTCTCCCTTTGTGCAACTTAAACACTCTTGTTTTCTCTCCATTACCAATCTTATAAGTGGTCAATTATTCTGAAATTTTACCTTTGTGTTTCTCTTCCTCTTCATTGTGTTTGGCATGCTGAATGTTTTACCTTTGTGTTCTTTTTCCTCTTCATTATACTTGACATGCTGCATTTTCCAGCATTTTCTGTTTTCACTTCTCCAATACTTCTTTTGAATCTTTTATTTTAGTTACCCCTCCACTGGTGCTGGCATCCTCACACATCAAAACTCTGAATTCTAGAGCTCTCTCTATTAAATTTTCCACTTCTAAATTCTTATTCCTCATTTTACATGTTCCATAAACCCAACGCTTTATCTGAGGTCATGGTCATTTGCTTTAATTACATAGTTCAATATTAAATATTGTTAGATGATTCATCTGGGGAGCAACTTGAGGCATTTTAGGATAAAAATGCAAGTTATTTATCACAATTCTGAAGCAACATCCTTGTTAGGCAATTCATTTTCTGATGACTTGCTGTGATCTAACAAATTTCTCAGCTGCCTTTACTCCAGGTTTAAACACGCAATGTTACAACAGGGAAACTATTGATAGGTTTGATGAGCCTTGTCAGGCTCCTTTCTATGGGACAGAAAGTGTAACAGCTGTTTTCTGTTTATACTCACAGTATTAGAATGGCATAGTTTGCACAAGTATCTAGTTTTCTTTGTATTTCAACTGAGTTCGAACTCCGCTTGAAAATAGTGTTAATGAATTGTGAATTCCATCAGCCTTCAGTATGATTAATTGAATCCACATCCTGTTTCTGGCTGCGATGTCTTAAATCAATGTTATTTTATTGTACCTTAACAGCTGGTGGAAAGAACCCTAGCTCTGTCAACCTTATCATAACCTTAAATATGACCATCACAAAATACTCCTAGTCAAGAGGAAAACTCCAGTGCAAAGTTCACTTCACAAGTATGAAGTGAAAGTCAAATATGTCATCTCTGGCACCATTCTGATTAAATATAAACCTACCTTACAGGTGTGTGCTGTGAACCATTTGATTTTCTGATTATAGCTGTGTTATGGGTGATTCAGCTTGCCTGTATACGGAACCAGGACTACCTCAAGCACATAGACAACTGGCGTTGTGCACACAGAGAACTGGCGTTGTGCACACAGAGAACTACTGAAACCACCTGGTTTCCTTGGCTATGCAAGTCTAAGGAATACACACTTCGGTACTGCCAAACCTGCGAGATTGAGACAGCTGTCCCATTCCAGACCCCGGTTTGTGTGGATGCTGTGTAATTTGCTACCCTGTTACAACTCAGTGCCAAGAAATATCACTGCATACGATTAAAGGAGTTATACTTATGAATATTAACTAAAGGATTAGTAAAGAAAAGAAAGAAAAAACCAAAAAAGAGCCATTATAGTCAACTGTGCACAAGTTAGAGTTCAACTCTTCCAAAAGTTATATTCACTGATACTCAGTAGACCACTGCACCTTGCTCCACTGAATCACGGTCCCCCACTGGGTTGAATCCTATGACGGTTCTCTCCAGTGTCTTTCTCCCTTCCTCTCCCGCTGAACAAAGGACCCAGCTCACACAACACAAAAACACACTCCCCTCATTGGACTGGTCACGTTCCAATGCACCTGTTATCTCTAACCATAACCCAGACTCTAGAGAAAGACCATTACATTAGCAGTGAAACCTTTCCCAAGGCAACTTATTGTTAGGTTGCCTTGTTTTCACTTTATTTCGAAATAGGTTATTTATAAATGATTACCACCGTGCATAAACAAGTGGACTGTATTTTGTTTCACTGTGGATCATGGTTCCTTAGGGGACAGTCACCCACCTGCCCTCTGATATTAAGCACACTTTTGACTTTTTCACTGAACACAGCCAGCACTTCTGACCTCTTGCTCTGCCTCTGGATTCAGTACTGAACTCAGTGTCAGAGCTCATTTGTACTAAGGAGTTGGATATCGTTTGAATCTGAAGCCCCTGCCTCAGCTTTATACCAGCTTCAAATGGCATGTCTAGCGTTAGTCATTCATTTGATGGAACAGATAACTGATGTGTGATATGTTTTCTTTATTTTAATAAATATTAATTTTTTGAATTACTACATAAACAATATGTGCTGTTAAATCAAGTGTGTCATTTAAAAAATATATTTTAAATCATTAGTACTCTAATATGCTATACTGCAGAGCACATATTCATTATGATGATCTTGGACCTGAAATCCAAATACTCAGCAAGTACTCCACTGTATTTTCAGAAGGACATCTGGCCAAAATGAGCTCTAAGTGCTGCTGTACTGGCAACTCCGTGTGAATCTGTATCCTCCCCCCCCCAGATCAGAGTGGAGAGGCTGCCTCTGAGGGATGGAGTTGGGCTGGAGGGCATGATTTGTGTCACTGTGGAGGTGATGGAAGTCGCTGAAGTTTCCCTTTCATCAATCCACAGATATCTCTTGTGAAACAAAAACAATGACCTTTAGATTTATCCCTACAGAGAAATTCCCAGGCTCAGGAGAGCTGCACGATCAGACAAAGAGAGGAGTCTCTCAACACGTGGAGCGTAGGAATCCAGACCCCAGTGCTGGCCAAGATGCAGCCCTGAGCTTCACAGCTCAGTGTGTGTGACCACGCCATTTGCCTCCACCCGACTAACACCAGCTCTCATGCGCAACGAGGCACAAGCAGAGAGGAAAGGAATTTACTCCATGCTCCCAACACAGCCACACAATGGAGAGCACAGGTGTTTTTTGTTAGGATCCTACATGGTTGGGGGGGGGGTGGAGGGGGGGAAAGCCATGTTCCCAGCACAAGAGAAAAGTCAAAGTAAATTTATTATCAAAGTGCATGTATCTCATCATATACTATGGTAAGATCCATTTTTCTTGTGGGCATTTACATGAAAATAAAGACATACAATAGAATTTAAGAGATACTACACATAAGCGAAGACTGACAAACAACCAATGTGCAAAAGAAGACAAATCGTGCAACTTAAAATAAATAAACAAACAAAGTAAATAAATAAATAGATGCTGAGAACATGTATTTGTAAGTCGGTGGGTTCTACCTGTCTTGTATCTCTCTCTATAATGCTGTAATGATCCTCTTTAGCACGAACTCCATTAGCACTCTCCTTCCTGGAGATACTCCCCCGGAGCTGAGAGTGTTACGGGATGCCTCCGGGTGCTCCGCTTCCCTCCACATTCCAAAGGATGCACTGATTAGTGGATTAATTGATCATTGTGAATTGTCCTGTGATTATTTTAGAACATGATAGATGGATTGCTAGGCTGAAAGTGCTTGTTCCACACTGTAACTCTAAATACCAATGTGACACTTAAATTATTAGATCCAATTCATCTCTTTTAAAAGTATCTGTTCATCACATCATTCTGGAGCTTTTACCACCTGAAGCCCAGTTATAGCTTATATATCATTCTGCTCTACTGTGTGGCCTCAACAACGAGGCCTAAAGTTCAGGAAAACTTCTCTTGATAATTGCTGTAATGTAATTATTTCTTGTATGATGAAAGTGAGACTGGTTGAATCAAGCACAATTCATTTCTCTGCTCCTTCCCAAATCTTTTACATCTCTTCCAAAACAGATGCTCTGAACTGTATACAGCACTCCATAAAACACAATAAAACCTCATCTTGATTTTCTTGCTCTGTACTCTAACCTGAATCTTAAAAGAAAGCATTCAAAATGGTTCCTAACTGAAGCACAACTCACATTTAAAAGAGCAGATGAAATCACTGTATCAATGGAAACAGCAGCCAGGGATGCAATTGAATGGCATTGAAAAATGAAAATTGCAGTTTGAAAAAGAGCACTAACCTAAGTGCAGTTGAGGAAAAATCTAATAATGATGAGAGTGACAGAGGACTGAGTAGCCTTGGGATTTACAATGTGAAAACTAATAAGAGATAAGCGATATGGCTCAAAATCGGAGTGAACAGCAAATTAATTAAAATGGAATTAGACAATGGCTCAGCTGTTTCAATCATTCCACAAAATGTGTTTGAACAGCACTTCCAAAGATACTGAACTAAAGCCTGCAAATCTCCAATTAAGAACTTAGACTGGAGAATAGATAACTCCTGTGGTAATGCCATTTGCAATAGTGAAATTCAACAACCAACAAGCCACATTGGGCTTATATGTGTAAAAACAGGAAGGCCAAAATTGTGGGGCCGTGATTGGCTGAGATCACTATAACTTGATTGGAAATCCATCTACCATTGCATGCCACATCTGCTGCAACACAGTCAACTGAAAGAGAATTAGATTAGATTAGATTATGAGGACAATCAGTCATCATTTATTGTCATTTAGAAATGCATGTATTAAAAAATGATACAATGTTCCTCCAGAATGATATCACAAGAAACACAGGACAAACCAAGACTAAAACTGACAAAACCACATAATTAAAACATATAGTTACAGCAGTGCAAAGCAATACCGTATTTTGATAAAGCGTAGACCATGGCACGGTAAAAAAAAGTCTCAAAGTTCCGATAGCCTCATCATCTCACGCAGACGGTAGAAGGGAGAAACTCTCCCTGCCATGAACCTCCAAGCGCAACAAACTTATCAATGCAGCACCATTGGAAGCACCCGACCGCAGCGGCCTCTGAGTCCGTCCGAAAACTTTGAGCCTCCGACCCAGCCTGTCTGAGCACCATCCTCTGCCGAGCGCTTCGACCTCGCCCCGGCCACTGACCAACAAGCAAAGCCGAGGACTCGGGGCCTTCCCCTCCAGAGATTCTGGACCACACAGTAACAGCAGCAACGAAGCAGGCATTTCAGAAGTTTCACCAGATGTTCCACCGTGCTCTCACGTCTGTCTCCATCAAATCAGAATTGTGCACGGCCCCCTACTTGACAAATAACCGACATCACCACTGGAGTGGCCGCTGTGAGCTGCGTCACGCCACCATCTTCTCCTCCCTCCTCGATAATAGAAAGATGATACCACAGCAGTGTTCAATAATAATGTTTAATGAAAATGCCACATCCAAGTTTTACAAATCCTGTCCAATTCCTTATACCATCTGTGATAATGTAGCTAGTGAGCTGGATCACAAGGAGGCTGAAGGAATTCTTTCCAAGGTAGAATGGAGTCTAGGGTAATGTCAGTCATCCCAGTTGCAAAGAGGAATGGGTCTGTCAGGATCTGTGGTAATTTTAGGGTCACCATCCACCCAGTCCTGAAAGTAGATCAATGCCCACTGCTCAGGATAGAGGATATTGTTGCAAACATTTCTGGAGAACACTCAGGAAAGTGGACTTAGCTGAGGCCTACTTACAGTTGGAGATGGAAGAGTCTAAAGTGTTTCTCACCATAAACATTCACATAGGGGTTTATCACTATAATAGGTTTATCTTTGGAGTAGCTTCTGCACCTGCATTCTGGCAGAAAGCAATAGACCAGGTACTGCAAAGCTGCCCAGGCACTCAGTGTTACCTGGATGACATCATTGTTACCAATAAGGATGGCAAGAAACAGCTCTGAAATCTCAGGATAACGGTAAAAAGATTAGAAGATTATGGGCTGAAAGCATGATGCAACATGTGTGAGTTCTTAACACTAAGAATCACTTACTGTGGTCATGCAATTGACGCAGAAGTATTGCACAAGAGTGCTGAGAAAATTCAAGCAGTGTTGGATGGCCGACGGCCAAAATAACGTGGTACAGTTGCAGTCCTTTTTGGGATTTGTCAATTCCCGTGATAGGTTCCTGCCAAACCTGGCTACTGTGTTCCACCCCTTGAACTCATTACTAAAGATTGACAATGGACAAAGCAGTGTGAGGTGGCTTTCTTTAAGGTAAAGCAATTGTGATGTTGACACTGTACTCACACATATAACCCATATTGTCCAGTGAACTTTGCCTGTGAAGTGCGCCTCATGGTATAGGTGCAGTCATGTGACATATTACGAAAGATGGAAGTGAATATCCCTTAGCCTTTGCATCACATTTCCTTACTGCTGCAGAGAAAAATTATGCACAGATTGACAGAGAAGGCTTGAGTTTGATTTGCAGTGTAAAATGTAGTATATTACTGATCATCAACCACAGAAGGCTGTTCCACTAACCGCAGCAACACAAATTCAGAGGTGGGCTCTGTTTCTTGGAGGACACAATCACAAAATTGATTTCAAGAGGACGACTAACCATAAAAATGCTGATAGATTGTTCCATTTACCCTTTGAAAAGGAAATACCTGGAAAATGTACAAAAGAGGACACTCCTCTTGACGTATTCCTCATAATGCAAATTATAACTTCTCCTATTACAGCAGAGATGATCTAAACAGAAACTGAAAAAGACCCCACACTGCCTCAAGTCTACATGGCAACTCAAAATGTGCAGTAGAATGTGCAGCAGAAGCTCCAGCTCCCCCATTTTTATTGATGCCAGCATGAACTTGCCCTTGACGGGGGTTGCCTTAAGTGGGTATTGAGAGTTGTTGTACCATCCAAGCTGAGTGTTGGAAAAGCCGTATGCTTGCAACTAGGCGTGGTCAAAATGAAAGCGTTGGCTCAAAGCCTTGTCTGGTGGCTTGGAGTAGGTCAACAAATCAAGCAGCTTGCTGTGCACTATTCAGGATACTCAACATAAGCCTCTTAAGTTTATCTGAAGTTAAGCACAAGAATCTATCCTTTTTCCTTCCAACTTTCTCAACCTGCTTTGAAACATTGAACAAATTACTTACATTTAACTTCAGATTCCTTGGTTCCTACACCATTTTCTAAATTTTGTATTTTTCTCTCTTCACTCAGGCAAAAGTGTAATTATTTGCAGTTATCAGCATTAAGTTTTACCTGCCACCTTCTTCACCAGCCTGCATTTATCTCTTTCTATTATTAACCTCGTCACAATTCAATACGCCCCCGAGTTTTGAGTCATCTTCAAATTTGGAAATCGTACCTTGTCTAAGTCATTAATATATCGAGATATATAAAGAACAACCATGATCCTGATAACTTTTGCAGAGGAACTCCACTGCACCTTTTCCAGTCTGAAAATCAACATTTCATTGCTCTCTCCATCTCCTATTAACTACGTTGTATAGTTTCTTTAATTCCCTGGGTTTCACCCTTGATGACAGGACATTACAAATGCTTTTTGCAAGTCCATATTTCTACATATATGCATGTCTCTGCCACTTCGTGAAACATATTGTTTAAGATGGGAGTTGATTACTTTGAAACATGTTGATTTTTTTTTCAAATAAAGAAAATCCAAACTTCTCCAGCTGGAAGCATACAGTTGAGCAGGAACACAGATACACACACAAATGCACAAGCAGGGTTATAAGGGTTTAAGAGTAAACAATATCATAGAACATAGAACACAGAACATTACAGACAGTACAAGCTCTTCTGCTCATGATGTTGTGCCTATCTTTTAACCTACTCCAAGATCAATCTAACACTTCCCTCCTGATAGTTCTCCATTTGTTTTTCAAACATGAGCCTATCTAAGAATCTCTTAAATGTTCCTAATGTATCAGCCTCTACCACCACCCTGGCAGAGTGTTTCATAAACTCACCGCTCTCTGTGTAAAACACCCACCTCTGACATCCTCTCTCCACTGTAATTCAATCACTTAGAAGCTATGCTCTTGTGATTCACCCATTTGCGCCCTGTGAAAAAGCTGCTGAATGCCCACCCTATTATTGTCTCTTGTCATCTTATATGCTCCTTTCAAGTCACCACTCATCCCTCTTTACTGCACAGAGAAAAGCCCTAGCTCACTCAACCTTCCCTCATAAAACATGCTCTCTAATCCAAGTAGCATCCTCTCCACCCTTAAGACATTGGAGCAAAATATGGCATTTGGCCCAATGAGTCTGCTCCACCATTCAATCATCGCTGACTTATCTTCTTCTCAACCCCATTCTCCAAGTCCACTCTTTCAATATTCAGTAGGTTTCAATGAGATCCCCATCATTTTTCTAAACACCAGAGAGTGCAGGCTCAGAGACATCAAACACTTCTCATACATTATCCCTTTCATTTCCCGAATCATTCTTATAATTCTCCTCTGGACCTTCTCCAGCACCGGTACATTCTGTTCTAGATATGGGGACCAAAACTGACCACAATACTTCTCTTTACCTCTATTATACATGGCTAACCCCTTTTACTGACACCATATCCTCTAGCATAAAACTCATCACCAGGAAAGTATCTCCGTTCATGTTATTCCGCTGCTTACATCTTTTCATACAATCACCTCATCCTTCTAACTTTCTGAGAGTATACAGCCACTCTACTCAATCTTTCCCCATAAGGCTTTCTAACGATCAGAACAGTGGACGTTCACTGTCCCGCCTTGAAGGGATGCTTATACTTCTTGTTAAAGGAGACTAAAAATGTATGCAATACAATGGGCATAGTTTCACAGTGTCTGTAAACTGTAATAAGATCCCTTTGCATTCCATTCCTCTTGTAATAAGATTAAATCCCTTCCGCCTTTCCAATTACTTCAAATGCTATACTGTGCTTATTGTTCAAGGATCTCTTTGGTCTCTTGGAACACAAGTACTTGATAGTCTCACACCAATATTTGAGCATCTGAATTGATAAGAGATTAGGTTTTAATCGGGTATCTGTTGAACAAATTACAATTAGTTCCAGCATGATGAACTAGAAACAAAACTTAAATTCTTAAAATATTTTACATGAACTGAGGACATCACTGATATGGAAATTATGTCCATGATTTTCATAATTCAGGGGCAAAGCTGTTACTCACTGTTGTGACTGTGAACAAAGTCACCGGAGAGACACTAAAGCTGGTGATATAGAAGTCTGTATTCAGCGCAACAAGCAAGTATCATACTAGAGACACTCTTGGAAAGAAAGGCTTCCCTGACCCAATATCACATGACATTTTATATGCTGAAGTTCAAACATAATGGCCAGGACAATTCTACGGTTACAATGTATCCACAGCGCTTCCTTTGAATTACATATAACTTTCAAACACCTAAATCTTTGCAGCAATATTCCAGACACTCTAAATGAATGCCTATGACCATTGTCTCTGAGCTGCATTCATGCAGATGCAGACAGACATCTAAGGTCAGTGAGTGTTTCCTGGTTTGCAATTGACCTCCGTCTGCAGCTTCAGGAAGACCATTGTTCTGAGCTGCATTTTAAATTCAATCTGCAATCCACTTTCAGATCTGAAGACTGGTTGCTGTTAAAATTAATATTTGCTATACTCCATAACTCCAGAGTATGCCTGAACACTCACTAGTCCAAGGCTGACCAATAACTAATGCTCAATTAGAATTTTTAAAGGGCTGCTGTGAAAGAGAGGAAAACCATATTGGAAAAGGCCATGAGAATTGAGCACAGGAAAGGCTAGAACAGGGGTCCCCAACCTTCTTTGCACCGCGGACCGGTTCAATATTGACAATACTCTTGTGGACCGGCCGACGGGGGTGGGGGTGGGGCGGGGGGGAGGGAGGTGGGGGCAGGGTGGTATTAATCACGACCAGAATATAGGTGATAAGTCAAGTCAAGTATAAGTCACTTATAAATGGCTAACACACTCAATGTCGTTTCTAAAGGGGTTTATCTGATGAATTTAACATTAAACACACAGCGCATATTTTCCTCGCATGAATATAGTGATGTCAATTATAACAGTGGTCCCAAATCCCCCCGGCAGTGAAGAATGCAGCGGTACGCTGATTGCCAAAATGCACCCAGCACATCTTTAAGAAAAAAGCCGAAATAAACAAACTAATTGATTAGGCGCTGCCTGGCACATAAATGTCGGCCCGGATCAGAGGCGACGCAATCGGGGGATGTACCTTTCACAAACAGGTTCACCCTCTTGGAAGCTGTCGGGACAGAAGACACTGCCAGTCTGAGAGGTAGTCAGGTCTGCGAGTCAAAAATTGGCGCTGAAGCAAAGCCGAGGAGACAGGTGTCAGGCAGAGCTGTGGTAGTAGGGGACTCCATAGTGAGAGGTACAGAAGGGGGTTTCTGTGGCAACAGGCGAGATTTAAGGATGGTGTGTTGCCTCCCTGGTGCCGGGATCCAGGATGTCATGGACTGATTGCAGGGAATCCTCAAGAGTGAAGGTGAGCATCCTGAAGTGGTGGTGCATGCCGGCACAAATGACGTGGGGAAGAAGAGGAAAGACATTCTACAGTGTGACTTCAGAAAACTTGGAAGAAGGCTGAAAAGCAGGACTTCCAGGGTGGTTATCTCCGGTTTGCTTCCAGTTCCCTGTGCTGGAGTGGTCAAGAACAGGGAGATAATGGATCTGAATGTGTGGCTGAGGAACTGGTGCAGGAAGCAAGGATTTACATTCTTGGACCACTGGGGTATGTTTTGGGGTAAGGATGAATTGTACAAAAGGGACGGGTTGCAACTTAATAGACGGGGGACCAACATTCTGGCAGGCAGGTTTGCCACTGCAACACGGGTGTGTTTAAACTAAGTAGTGGGGGGGAGGGGACGAACTGGAAACATAAGGATGGAGATAAAGGGAAAGTGAGAATAAGAAAAGTTAAGAATGACAGCAGAATCAACAGAGCAGAAAGCTCAAGAAGGGATCGTACAGTATGGCCAAGTGAAATAGGAATTGATATGAAAGATGAGGGAAGTAATGAATTAAAAGTTTTATATATGAATACATGGAGTATAAGAAATAAAGTGGATGAGTTTGAGACACAGGTGGAAATTGGTAAGTATGATGTTGTGGGAATAACAGAGACATGGCTTCAAGTAGACAGGGCCTGGGAAATGAATATTCAAGGGTATACGTCCTATCGAAGGGACAGACTGATGGGCAGAGGGGGTGGGGTGGCTCTGTTGGTGAGGAATGATATTCAGTCCCTTGCGAGGGGGGACATAGAATCAGGAGACTTAGAGTCAGTATGGATAGAACTGAGAAATTCTAAGGGTAGAGAGACCCTAATGGGAGTTATCTACAGGCCCCCAAACAGTAGTCTGGATGTAGGGTGTAAGTTGAATCAAGAGTTAAAATTGGCATGTCGCAAAGGTTGTTATGGGGGATTTCAACATGCAGGTAGACTGGAAGAATCAGGTTGGTACTGGACTCCAAGAAAGAGAGTTTGTGGAGTCCCTCCGAGATGGATTCTTAGAACAGCTTGTACTGGAGCCTACCAGAGAGAAGGGAATTCTAGATTTAGTGTTGTGCAATGAACCAGATTTGATCAGGGACCTTGAGGTAAAGGAGCCATTAGGAGGTAATGATCATAATATGATAAGTTTTAATCTACAAATTGAGAGGGAGAAGGGAAACTCGGAAGTGTCAGTATTACAGTTGAACAAAGGGAACTATGGTGCTATGAGGGAGGAGCTGGGCAAAGTTCAATGGAACAATACCCTAGCAGGGATGACAGTGGAACAACAATGGCAGATGTTTCTGGGAATAATGCAGAAGGTGCAGGATCAGTTCATTCCAAAGAGGAAGAAAGATCCTAAGGGGATTAAGGGAAGGCCATCGCTGACAAGGGAAGTAAAGGTCAGTATAAAAAATAAAAGAGAAGTATAACATAGCAAAGATAAGTGGGAAGCCGGAGGATTGGGAAAATTTTAAACAGCAACAGAAGATAACTAAAAAGGCAATACGCGGAGAAAAAAATGAGGTACGAAGGTAAACTAGCCAAGAATACAAAGGAGGATAGTAAAAGCTTCTTTAGGTATGCGAAAAGGAAAAAAAATAGTTAAGACCAAAATTGGGCCCTTGAAGACAGAAACAGGTGAATTTATTATGGGCAACAAGGAAATGGCAGACGAGTTGAATAGGTACTTTGGATCTGTCTTCACTAGGGAAGACACAAACAATCTCCCAGATTATAATAGTGGCCAAAGGATAAAGGGTAATGGATGAACTGAAGGAAATTTATATTAGGCAGGAACTGTTGGATCTGAAGGCTGATAAGTCCCTGGGACCTGATGGTCTGCATCCCAGGGTACTTAAGGAGGTGGCTTTAGAAATGGTGGATGCACTGGTAATCATTTTCCAATGTTCTATAGATTCAGGATCAGTTCCTGTGGATTGGAGAGTGGCTAATGTTGTCCCACTTTTCAAGAAAGGAGGGAGAGAGAAAACAGGGAATGATAGACCAGTTAGCCTGACGTCAGTAGTGGGAAAGATGCTGGAGTCAATTATAAAAGATGAAATTACGACACATCTGGATAGCAGTAACAGGATTGGTCCGAGTCAGCATGGATTTACGAAGGGGAAATTGTGCTTGACTAATCTTCTGGAATTTTTTGAGGATGTAACTATGAAAATGGACAAGGGAGAGCCAGTGGATGTAGTGCACCTGGAGTTTCAGAAGGCTGTTGATAAAGTCTCACATAGGAGATTAGTGGGCAAAATTAGGGCACATGGTATTGGGCGCAGAGTACCGACATGGATTGAAAATTGGCTGGCTGACAGGAAACAAAGAGTAGCGATTAACGGGTCCCTTTCGGAATGGCAGGCAGTAACCAGTTTGGTACCGCAGGGTTCAGTGCAGGGACCACAGCTGTTTACAATATACATTAATGATTTAGATGAAGGGATTAAAAGTAACATTAGCAAATTTGTCGATGACACAAAGCTGGGTGGCAGTGTGAAATGTGAGGAGGATGTTATGAGAATGCAGGGTGACTTGGACAGGCTGGATGAGTGGGCGGATGCATGTCAGATGCAGTTTAATGTGGATAAATGTGAGGTTATCCACTTTGGTGGTAAGAACAGGAAGGCAGATCATTATCTAAATGGAGTCAAGTTAGGAAAAAGAGAAGTACAACGAGATCTAGCTGTTCTTGTACATCAATCACTGAAAGTAAGCATGCAGGTACAGCAGGCAGTGAAGAAAGCTAATGGCATGCTGGTCTTCATAACAAGGGGAATTGAATATAAGAGCAAAGAGGTCCTTCTGCAGTTGTACAGGGCCCTGGTGAGACCACACCTGGAGTATTGTGTGCAGTTTTGGTCTCCAAACCTGAGGAAGGACATTCTTGCTATTGATGGAGTGCAGTGTAGGTTCACAAGGTTAATTCCTGGGATGGCGGGACTGTCATATGTTGAAAGATTGGAGCGACTGGGCTTCTATACTCTGGAATTTAGAAGGCTGAGAGGGGATCTTATTGAAACATATAAGATCATTAAGGGATTGGACATGCTGGAGGCAGGAAGCATGTTCCCACTTATGGGTGATTCCAGAACCAGAGGCCGCAGTTTAAGAATAAGGGGTAGGCCATTTAAAACAGAGTTGAGGAAAACTTTTTCACCCAGAGAATGGTGGATATATGGAATGCTCTGCCCCAGAAGGCAGTGGAGGCCAAGTCTCTGGATGCTTTCAACAAAGAGATGGATAGAGCTCTTAAAGATAGTGGAATCAAAGGTTATGGGGATAAGGCAGGAACTGGATACTGATTGTGGACGATCAGGCCATGATCACAGGGAATGGCGGTGCTGGCTCGAAGGGCCGAATGGCCTACCCCTGCACCTATTGTCTATTGTCTATTGTCTATTGTCTAATTCTGAAGAATGAGGGTGATTCTCATTGAAACCTATTGTATGTTGACAGGCCTCAATAGAGTGGATGTGAAGAGGATATTTCCTATGGTGAAAGAGTTTAGGACCAGGGGCACGGTGTCAGAATGATGGGACATCCAATTATATTGTAGTTGAGGAAGAATTTCATAAGCCTGAAGGTGGTGAATCTGTGGAATTCATTGCCACATGTCGCTGTGGAGGCCAAGTCATTGAGTATATTTAAGGCAGAGGTTGATTGATTCTTGATTAGACAGGGCAAAAGGTATACAAGAAGACAGCAGGAGATTGGGACTGCGAAGGAAATGGATCAGCCATGATGAAATGGCGGAGCAGACTTGATGAACCAAATGGGCGAATTCTATTACTAGATCTTATGGTCTTTTGGTCTTACCTTGTGGTCTTACAATGTAAACGGTATTGCGCAAAAGCTTTGGACAGGTGAAAACCAAGTTAATTTAAAATATTTTTATCATATTCTTCACCAAGCAGGTAAGTGTAATTTAGTTAAATCTTTGAATTTTTCAATGATTTAGAAAACAAAATCTGTTTTAACACAAATCCTGATATTTAATAGCAGGTAAAGTTTGAAGTTAATATATTGGAATATGTCAAAGTTTCCATTTACCATATATACCTTCACAACCATTCATTAGGAGTGACGATAATCTATCTATATAATGTAAATAAAATGAAGTTATTGATTGTCAAAGTTAAAGTCTGTCTTGAGCCTTTGTGGCCCATCAGGCCGGTGCTTATGCTGATTTCTGAGGCGTGAAGCGACTGAGAGTACAAGACTGTCCCCCACCCCATCCCCCCGGATAGGACGCCAGTCTATCGCGGGGTTAACCCCCAGCATTCGCCAGTCCCCATTTTCAGCTGGGTGGACTGGAACAGTGCGTGGTTAAGTGCCTTGCTCAAAGACACAACATGCTGCCCTGGCCGAGAGAGCAATACTAAATTATAAAAAACATTAAAATTATGAATGATATCTAAAATATTTTCCAAGAAACCTGGATTGATACAGCATTTCTAAAACTGTAAATGAACTAAAAGCCCAAATTACTAAAATACTGAATTATTGAATGCAAATAGCATTTTCATTACAGACTACACACTTTGTTTATAAAATTGACAAGGATGTTATCAGTTAAAAACCAGAAATGTACATTTACATAAAATGTTTGTATACCTTGATAACAAAAAGTGGATGATATATTGGATCCTTTGTAGAAACCCAACAGTGTGTTAAAAAATGATCTTTAAATATTCTGCAAAATGAGAGAGCCAATGAGCATTCTGCTGGCAGTTTCCACTTAGCTTGGCATTAGATGTATTAGAAATTCATTGGTTAAGGAACCAACGATTCATGTAATATATTTTCATTAAAGACATTTCTTATTATAGAATTTATTTCAGAGGAATCAATAATTTTCCTGTGGCCCAGGGAACTCTTTTGAATTTAAACCATCCACTCCAGCTTTTCAAGGAAATCTCTGAATGATTCCCACTGAAGATTAAAGTTTACAGATATTATAAAATAATGAAAGATTTGACATTCTCAGTTTGATCTCATCCAGGCTGACTGCACACGGCATGAGACATTTGATATATATAACAAATGCAAGAGAACTGTAAAGAGGGTACTCAGGCAGGTGAGAAGAAGTCTCGAGGTTTGTCAAGCAGATAAGCTGAAGGAGAATCCCAAGGGCTTCTACAGGTACTGTATATCAGGAGCAGAAGGATAGCAAGGAACAAAATGTGGTCCACTTGAATAGCAGTGTGGTCATCAATGCATGAAGCCAAAGGAGATAGGGGAAATCTTCAAGGGATTTTTTGCATCTGTATTTACTCAAGGGATGGACACAGAGCTTGTAGGATTGAGGCAAAACAGTAGTGAAGTCATGAACTGTATTCAGATTACAGTTGAGGAGGTGCTACTGCCTGGTAGTAAACTAGGGTAGATAAGTCCTCAGGGGTCTGACAAGGTGTCCCCTCAGAGCGTATGGGAGGCTAGCACAGAAATTGCAAGGGTCCTGGCAGAGATATTTAAAATGTCTTTAACCACAGTTGAGATGCCGGAGGACTGGAGGATAGACGATGTTATACCATTGTTCAAGAAAAGCTGTAAGAATAAGCCAGGAAATGATAAGCTTGTGAGCCTGATATCAGTAGTGGTTAAATTATTGGAATGTATTCTCAGGATATATTGGTATTTGGATAGGCAGTGCCTGATCAGGGATAGTCAACATGCCTTTGAGTGTGGTACGTAGGTCGTATCTAGCCAATGTTATACAGATTTTCTAGAGGTTACCAGGAAAGTTGATGAAGAAAGGGCAGTGGACATGGTCTACATGGACTTTAGCAAGGACTTTGAGAAAATCCTACATGGGAGGCTGGTGAAGAAAGTTCGGTTGCTTGACATTCATGGTGAAGTAGTCATTTGGATTCAACATAGGCTTAGTAGGAGGAGCCGGGGAGTGGTTTTCCGACCAGAGACCTACGGCTGGTGGAATGCAACAGGGATCAGTGCTGGGTTCATTGTTGTTTGCCATATATATTAATGATTTTGATGATAATGCGGTAAATTGGATCATCAAATTTATGGATAACACCTAGTTTGGGGGGGTAGTGGGCAGCGAAGAATGCTATCAAAGCTTGCAGTAGGATCTTGTGCAGCTGGAAAAATGGGCTGAAAAATGGCTGATGGAACTTAGTGAAGACAAGTGTGAAGTGTTTCATTTTGGGAGGACTAACCAGGGTGGAACATTCACAGCGAATAGTAGGGCACTGAGAAGTGTGGAGAAACAGGGGGATCTGGGAACTAGATTCATAAATCCTTGAAAAATGCGGCACAGGTAGACAGACTCATAAAGAGAGCTTTTGGCACATTGGCCTTCATAAATCAGAGTGTTGAGTATAGGAGTGGGATGTTATATTGACGTTATAAGGCATAAGGACATTGGTTGAGGGCAAATTTAGAGTATGTATTTCTGTCCACCTATCTGCAGAAAAGATAACAGGAAGATTGAAAGAGTACAGAGAAAATTGACAAGGGCGTTACCAGGACTTGAGGAGCTGAGTTATAGGAAAAGGCCGAATAGGTTAGAACTTCATTCCCTGGAGCATAGGTGAATGAGGGGAGTTTTGATAGAGATATACAAAATAATCAAGGATATAGAAAGGGCAAATGCAAGCAGGCTTTTGCCACTGAGGTAGGGTGAGACTAGAACTTGAGCCCATAGGTTAAGGGTGAAAGGTGAAATATTTAAGAGGAACCAGAGGGGAACTTCTTCACTTGGAGTGTGGTACAAGTTTGGAAAGAGCTGCCAGCAGATGTGGTTGGATACAGGTTCGATTCCCACATTTAAGAGAGGTTTGGATAAGTACTTGGATGGGAGGAGTATGGAGGCTTATGGTCCTGGTGCAAGGTGATGAGACTAGGCAGAATAATAGTTTGCCATGGTTAAGATGGGCTGAAGGGCCTTTGTCTGTGTGGTAGTGTTCTACATCTATGACTGTATGACCACTGATGTGAGCTGTGAGTTTACTTTCTTGAAAGTACATTTCTAAATGTGGGCTAAGGGACTTATAACAAAAACGTAGGTTTCAGCACAGTTGTTCTACTAAAATTCTGCGGGGATTATGCTACAAATTCTATAATCTTACATGAATAAATATTTTTATCAACTGAGGACTTCTGAAGTAAACTAATGATAAACAAAAGAAGTAGCATGCATTTACAAAATTGTCCCACCATTTCATTCAAAGACAATCAAAGACACTTTTGACTTAGATTTGAGCTTAAATATTATTACTATGTATAAAAGTATATGAAGATCCCACAAGTGACAACTGGGTAAGTGATCAGTTAATGTATTAATGTGATTTTGATAATGTCATTGATGGATACATTTTAGACCCGAGGCTCCCAACCTTTTTTATGCTATGGACTCCTGCCATTAAATGAGGGGTCTGTGGAACCCAGGTTGGGAACCCCTGTTTTAGACAATACATTACAGAGTTCACTTGCCCTCCTTTGACACAGTTATCAGAAGGAAATACAAGCATAAATGGGAACAGGCAGTTCAAATGGTTTGGCATGGACTAGATGGGCTGAAGAGCCTGTTTCTGTGCTGTGCTTTTCTGTGACTCTATAAAAACTGGATATTGGGAAAGAAATAAAATGTTCAGGAAATGATGAGCATCCTCCTGATTGGTAATTTCAATCGTTATGGCGTTATGCATTTGTTTGTTAATTTTGTTATTTTTTTACAATTGCTACCACCTTTAATAAGATTTCACGCACAACCTCATTACATGTCTTACTACAATCACCTTTTACCTTCTTGCACAATATATCAAACACGAGTTTAGTGATGGCCCAAGTGCAGAGAGGGAGATACAGAATCATAATGAACAGTTCACTGAGTTTTAATAACAGCTGTACAGAAATAATAAATACTAGGCCAATAGGACCACCACCTAAAAACTCTCACAAAAAAACACTGATGATGTCACAGTGGCTCAAAAGCAGTGACCTAAAACAAAATTAATACCACACTTTAAACAGTATCTATCTAAATCACTAACCTTCTTTCCCAGAATGTGGAAACTAAGGTAAGCAGGACTGAGACAAAAAGGAAGGGAGTTAAGCAAAGAAACCCTCACTGACAGGAATGTGTCCATTCTCACGTGTGTCATTACTGACTTCTTCCAGCTGTCCACCTGTGAGTGCACCCAGATTCGCAGTTGTGGCAGGGACCAGAGGCCTGCGGCCATTGTACGTTGTGTATGAGAGACCTCAGGATGTGTTGTTCCAGAATCCAAAAAATGTTCCTCTGGGCCATACCCTTCCCAATTCACCAGTTACTGGACACTGCCCCACATCCGGTGAGGTGCCAGAATGCACCACACAGAATAGATCAGGAGCTATGAGAATAGACACAGAATCCACCAGATGGGGAGGGAGGGGGAGGGGGGCCGACTTCCTCCCTCTGTTTTTTTTTTCTCTCCTTCTGGGGGCGGGGGGTGGTGGAGGAAGTCACCAGCTTGATCTGGGAAGCGTGGGACACTAGGTGAATCTTCATAGGTGATAGTAGGCGTGGTCTATATAGGACAGTGGCCCCAACCACCAGGCCGCAGACCGGTACCGGGCTGCAAAGCAAAGCATGTGCTACCGGGCCATGAGGAAACAATATGATTTGGCGATATGAAACAATTTGAGTCAGCTGCACCTTTCCTCATTCCCTGTCACGCCCACTGTTGAACTTGAACGCACGTGAGGTCATTACGCACATGTCATCCATGTCAGCGTGGGAAGAAGATCAACTCCTCGAGCTTGCAAATGATGGCGGGCTGAAAAGTATGTTTGGCATAACATCTCTGTTGGCATTCTGGATCAAAGTCAAGGCTGAATATCCTGAAACAGCCACAAAAGCACTGAAAATGTTGCTTCCATTTCCAACTTAATATCTCTGCGAAGCGGGGTTTCCTGCAATGAACGAAACGGAAACTAAATTGCAGAATAGACTGGACATAAGGGACCCCTTTCGAGTATCGCTGTCTCCCATCACCTTTCGATGGGACCGTCTTGTTGCAAGGAAACAAGTCCAGGGCTCGCACTGATTCAGAGATATTGGTGCGTTGCAATGATTTTATATATTTATATGAGGAAAATATGCGCTGTGTGTTTAATATCCAAACATTACTTAAAATGTTATGATGCAATTGACTTATAAGTGATTTATAATTGACATCACTATATCCATGGGAGGAAAATATGCGCTGTGTGTTTAATATTAAATTCGCTAGATAAACACTTTTCGAAACAAAATTGAGTGTATTAGCCACATATAAGTGACTTATACTTGACTTATCACCTATATTCCGGTTGTAATTAACACCAGCCTCCTCGTCAGCCAGTCCGCAGAAATATTGTCAATATTAAACCGGTCCACGTGGAAAAAAAGTTGGGGACCCCTAATATAGGAGGCTTTATTTATAGCCTTCTCCACAATGAATGGTCCGATTTAGCAAGGGCCCAACTTACTGCTAGTTACTCTCAAAAGTAAGATTTCTAGATGCCAACTAGACTTTTTTTCCTGGGTTGTGAGGCCTCACCTGTCAGTGGAGCAGATCAGCCGGCTGGGCTATAGTTTCTGAGTGCACAGCAGAGAAGCCCTGATCCATCTCCATGTGCACTTGTAGCATTAGATCAACTGTTCAGCATCAGGAACTCCGATGTCAATCTCTTAGTCAGGGAAGAAAGATGGCTGAATCCCTTTTTGGCATTCAAAGGGGGACATGCCAGTGAAGGACAACTGGAAGTTATTGTGAGCAGACTCTGCCCAAACCAGTTGGAAGCTCCACGTTATGGGATTGGAAGAGACACAGCAGTCCAGGGTTGTCTCCAGCCCCTGATTCACCCCCTCAGTCTGGCCGTTAGATTGGGGTGGAAACCTGATGAGAGGTCAGCTCTGGCTCCCAAAAGAGAACAGGAAGCCGTCCAAAAATGGGAATTGAATTGTGGTTCTTGATCAGATACTATATCCCGAGGGAAGCCATGCAGCCTGAACACATGCTGAACCATGAGGAGGGTGGCAGTTTCATGAGCTGACAGGAGTTTTGAGAGAGCAATGAAGTGGGCTGCTCTGGAGAACCAGTAGACGACTACCAGAATGATCGTGTTCCCATCTGACAGAGGCAGACCAGAGATGAAATCGACCAAGATGTGGGGCCATCTGTAGTGAGGCACAGGCAGTGAGCAGAGCAGACCATCAGGGCACTAATGTGATGTTTTGTTCTGGGCACAAGTGGACAGGCAGAGACATCTTGTACATAGAAGGCCACCAAAATCATCTCGTTATAAATTCTAATCCCCGGATTGCCAACCAGAGTGACTCCACTCCAACATGCTGGGGCTCACAGTGGCAGGGACAAATAGCCAAATAGGAGGTTCCCCTTTGGGGTCTGGATCCACCTGTTGGGCAGCTCTCTCTATTTCTATTACCTAGATCACTGGAGCAGCTGTGCCAGAGCAAGGAAGGATGTCTCTTGATTAGCATTGTCATAGACATGTAAAATTGGTGGAAGAAAACACCAGCCTTGGTATTCTTACTGCCAGAACAGTACTGTAAATGAGGAGGAAATTAAACCATGTAAAGAAGAGAGCCCAATGGGCTTGGTGGAAATTGCGTATTTTGGTGTCACATGTGTAGGAGAGGTTCTTGTGACCTCCTCATACCCGAAAGGACACTCTGACCCCTCCAGCCAGTGTTACCATGCCTCCTTGACAGCCAGAAGTTCTCAGTTCCCAACATCATAGGAGACCAGTGATGGGAAAGGAAGGCACAGGGGTGCAGCTGGTTATCTACAGCTCCAATGCCAACATCTGATGCATCAACCTCGACGATGCATGGACGGGGTGGGTCTGGATGTTACGGCACTGGGATAATGGTGAAGCATCACCTTAGCTCTGATAATCCTTGGTCCACTTCACTGATCACAGGGATCCCTCAAAGTGCTTCCTTGTGATTTCATTTAGGGGGGCCATGATGGAACTGAAGTTTCTGATGAAGCAGCAATCAATGTTTGTGAACCCCATGAAATACCTCACCTGCTTGACCTTAGATGGTTTGGGTCACTCTGTGTGACCGTTTGGACTCAATATAAGTGCATTTGAACATTGGAAGGGGTGAGGATGTAGCCCAGGAATGACACCTGCTCTTTGTGGAACTCACACTTCTCTGCCTTGGCATAAAGGTTGTTCTTGAGGAGCCATCTGGGAATCTTCTGGACATGCAGGATGTTTTTCTAGTGAAAGTGGGAATAGATCAGAATGTTGTCTAAATACAAAACAAGCTGATTCGACATTTCTCGGAGCACTTTGCTGACCAGGGCCTGAAAAACAGCAGGTGAGCTGGTTGTACCAGTTGGCATCATGAGGTTCTCATAGTGGCCAGTGGAGGTGTGAATGCTGTCTTCCACTTCTCCCCTTCTCAAGGACAAACCAGATTGTAAGCATTGCACAGATCTATATTAGAGAATATACAGTAGTTGCTCCTTGGAGATGTTCAAATGCAGAGGCAAGCAGGGGAAGAGGGTAGCAGTTCTTCACCGTGATGTTGTTGAGGGGTCAATAATCAATACAGGGACAGAGCTTGCCTTCCTTCTTGCTCACAAAAAGAGAAACCAATCCCTTCTGGCGAGGTAGATAGATGGATAAATTGTAAAGCCAATGCCTCCTTGATGTATTCTTTCATGGCCACTGCTTCAGGACAAGAGAGGCAAAACAGCCGGCCCCAAAGAGCGCTAGGAACTTGCAGGAGGTGAATGGGGCAGTCATGTGGCCTTGTTCTTGAGAACCTCAAGGGGGTCAGCATATTCAGCTGGAATACCGAACATGAGCACATTAGCAGTTAGCACAGGAGTGGATACGCAGACAAGGGCTTGAGCTGGACCCAGACAGGTAAACAAGCATGCTGGTCCCCACTCTTGGAGTGGTTTTAGGGACTAGTTGACCCATAAGTTGTGTCGAGAGAGCCAGGAAAGGCCAAGCGCTAGTGGCAGTTGAGTTGAATTAAGAGAGAAGGTGAGCTGTTCCCTATTGTTGCCCCATAGCACAAGTTGGAGGGGTATTGTGGAAAGGTGGATCTTGCTGGTGCCCAGAGGCTAATCATCTCTCAACTGTTGGTTGGGACCTTCCCATCTCTGAGCCTGAGAGGTATTTATGATGTTGCTGGCTGCCCCGGAGTCAGTAAATGCCAGAAGCTCACGGGTCTGAGACCATGACTGGGAAGCTGGGAGCACTGGTCGAATGGGGAAAATGCTTACAGAGAGAATCAACCTGTCAAAACTCCTCTTCTTGTTGATGAGTTTCTTCTCTTACTGGGTAGGCGCTTGGGCATAATGGCTGCAATTTTCCTGGAGAGCCACAGCAGAGGCAGCAACCTGCTCTTCTGCACTAGTCAGTTCCTCCTGAGACAGGTGCAGGCACCCCACTTTTGCACAGACTCCTCTGCAGACCTTATGCTGGGTGATGAGAGAGGGGGTGAAGACAGATGGTGATCAGATAGGTTGGAGACTTGGGGCATTCTCCTCCTGTGCCATTTGGTTGCCCAATTGTCAATTTGAATGGTCAGATTTATCAGGTCATCCAGCCTGTTCTGTTCATCACACACAGTGATCTCATGCCGATGTTCACGCTGGAAACCAGTGATGAGAGATCTTTCGTTTCACCCCGACTCAAATGCTAGAGGGCAGAACTTTACTGTGTAGACTCTCTCCCTTGGCACAGGTCCAGGAATCTTTTGGCAGCCTCCTGACCTCGTACTGGATGGTCAAACACTCTCTTGAACTTGACTACAATTTGCTGGAATACTGGGCTGCATAAAAACCATGCTCTCGTAGGAGTGAGTGAGTATCTATTTCGAGATTCATCATGTTAGCCAGTTTACGTTCATCACTGAACCAATCTGGCTGGGCTTGGAAAGTCACCTCACACTGGGTATTAAAGTTTCTGCAGCCATCAGAGTCACTGGAGTATCTACCTGATGGAGGAATACTTGGTTCGGGTCCAGACACTGTCAAGAGAAAAGGGACATTAGTGGCTGGCGGTTACGGGTGCAATGGAGGAGGGCATGGAAGGTGCTGGTGCGGAAAGTGGGGCTGTCCCAGCAGAGAGCTGCTGAATAGCAGCAGTGAGAGCAGTAACGCCTGCCACGCCACTCCGTCCATCTGTTATGAGTGCAGTAATGGCTGCCAATTGATTCTGGCTGTCTGTTGTGAGTTGCTGAAATGTCATTGCGAGCACTGCCACCTGTTCTTCCAGCTTGGACTGGGCTTGCTGTTATCATACTGTGTGAGCTATTTCGGCCAACTCACCCTCCACTGACTTTACCCTCTCGTCCATTTGACCAACAAAATTTGGCTTGGACTGGGCTTGCCACTCTGCGAGTAGCTGGTCTGCCTACCCAGCATCTACTGATTTTAACTTCTCCCCTACCTGATCAGCAAAGTTCAGGGTCTATTTCAGCTGCTCTCTCTCTCCACTGGGTCCATTTCAGAATCAGAATCAGGTTTATTGGTCAAGTCTTGCTGACATGAATTCAGTGATGGTCCAAGTGCAGATGGGGAGATACAACAGCTGAATGAAAAGTACACTGAGTTTTAATAAGAACTGTACAAAGCAAAGAAAAATAATAAATGCTCGGCCATCAGGGCCGCTAAATAAAAACTCTCAAACAAAAAATTAACGCTGCTGCTGTGGCTTGGAAGCAGTAACTTAATACTAAATTAGTACTGCTTTTTTACAACATCTACCTAATCCACAAATCTTCTTTCCCGGAACATGGAATAAGGTAATCAGGGACTGTTGTCACTTTGCTTTGGTCAAGACTTGACAAGGCTGAAACAAAAGGAAGGGAGTTAAATACAATTACAAAGAGACCCTCATTAACAGGAATGTGTGCATTCTCACGTGTCTGATTGCTGACTTCTTCCAGCTGCCTGCCTGAGAGCACCCAGTTTTCACAACAGTATCCGAGATTGTGACACTGACAGAGCAACTTTAATCTCATATGATTTCAAACATGTCAAAATTGGCAGCCTTGTCTTCAGATTGTAACACCTTAAACTCCAACATTTCATCTTTAAAATCTTCTGTTACACTTTCTTATCTTCAAATATTCCTTAACACCCATCTGTTTGTTCATGTTTTTAATCATCTCTATAAATATTTCTTTTATCGAACAGAATTTGTCCCAGTCCATAGCTCAGTCTTTTTCTCAGTGTTGAACGATGTTGTATAAAATAGGTCTACAGTAACAACAGGACAAAATTAATGATTAGTTCCTTGTTGGCTTAGTAGTGAAAGTCAAATCACTCAGACTGACTCTGGAATAGATAAATAGGTGACAGAAGATCAATATTATCATTGTGATGGCAGTCAGCTCTTAGAAATTGCAATTAATTAATATGCTAATCAGTCCTAACAGTTTGCACAAGTTTGTTCATAAAATGTGGATCCTGGACAGCACAACATGATTTTAACCATTTCAGTGGCATTCTTCGATCTGCAATGATCTTGTAATAATCTGCAGGATTATCTTCAAAATTGGTGGATATCCCACATAATAGGAAATAACCCACCTCAAACCCAATCCATTTTTCTTTGTGTGGGTTAATATTCTTACATAGTCACAAAAAAGTACAGCACAGAAGCAGGCTCTTTGGCCCATCTAGTCCATGCCAAATCATTTAAACAGCTTCCTCCCATTGACTTTGGACCATAACCCTCCATACCCCTACCAGCCTATTCAAACTTCATTTAAACGTTAAAATTGAGCTTCCATGCACCACTTGTGCTGACAGCTCGTTCCATACTCCCATGACTCTCTGAGGGAAGAAGTTTCCCTTCATGTTTCCCTTAAACTTTTCACCTTGCATCCTTAATCCATGACCTCTGGTTGTAGTCCCACCCAACCCCAGTGAAAAAAAAACAGCTTGTATCAACTTTGTCTGGACCCCTCATAATTTTGTATATCTCTATCAAATCTCCTCTTAACCTATGAAATTTCAAGGACCCTATCCTATTCAATCTTTCCTTATAACTCAGGTCCTCCAGACCCAGGAACATCCTTGTAAATTTTCTCTGTACTCTTTCAATGTGATTTACATCTTTCCTGCAAGTAAGTGACAAAAAAACTGCACACGATACTCCAAACTTCAACATAACATCCGAGGTTTTCAGTAGGCTTTTTGTCATCAAGAGAAAGCCCAGTAGTCTCAAGTGTAGATCCAGCAGTACTACAGCAAGGCTGTTGCTGTATCAAAACAAGACATGGAAAAATATTCACAAGATTCAAAATTGAATATTCAAGGTTCAAGATTAGAACTATTAGTCACATATGCATCGAAACGTTCAATGAAGTGCATCTTTTGTGTTATCACCAACATAGCCTGCGGGGCAGCCTGCCAGGGTTGCCATGCTTCTGACTCCAGCATAGCACGCCCACAATGTTCAGCAGAACAGCACACAGCCAACATACAACAAGATAGACACAAACCAAATAGCAAAACAAACCTTTTCCTATGACGGGGCACCTAGAGGGCTCTGACCACAAGACCTGCAGACTCACTTTCTACAACTCATTTTCTCAGTATTATTTATTTACTTAATTGGGCCTTCATTAGTTCTGGAATACCTGAACACTGAAGATGCATATGTCAGGAAGCTTTGCATTGACCACAGCTCAGCGTTCAATTATATCATCAGTGAGCTCACTGACCTGATACGCGATACCTCCCTGGCAATTGCACCCTCAATTTCCTCACTGACAGACCCCAATGGGTACAGATTGGCAACAACATTTCCTGCACAATCACCTTCAGCACAGGTGCACCTCTGGTCTGTGTGCTTATCCCCTGCTCTACTTGCTTTACACCTTTGATTGTGTGGCGACATACAGTTCTAACGTTGTATTTAATTTTGCTGATGGCATCACTGTTGTTGGTCGAATCAAAGGTGGTAACAGATCGACATATAGGAGGGAGACCGATAACCTCGTTGAATGGTGCCACCACAACAACCTCTCACTCAACATCAGGAAAACTAAAGAGTTGATTATTGCCTATAGGAGCAAGGAACTGGAGGACCATGGCTCAGTCCCATTAGGTGATTGGAGGTGGAGAGTGTCAGTAGCTTTAAATTCCTTGGTGTTATCATATTAGAGGGTCTGTCCTGGGACTTGCATATACATACCATCATGAAGAAGGCATGACAGTGTCACTTTTTTCTGAAAAGTTTGCATAGACTTGGTCTGTCACCAATCACCTTGACAAACTTCTAAGATGCTAAATGAAAAGTATTCTAACTGGTTGCATCCTGACCTGATCGGTGAACACCAATGCCCAAGAAAAGAAAGAAAGAAACACTGCAGGAAGTGATGGATACATCCCAGTTCATCACAGGCAAATTCCTTCTCACCATTGAGCACATTTACATGGTGCACTGCCACAATAAAGCAGCATCCTTCATCAAAGTCCACCATCACACTGACCAGTCTCTCTTCTTGCTACCACCATTGGGCAGCAGATACAGAAGCTTTAGGTCCCACAACACTAGGTTCAGAAACAGTTATTATCTTGCAACCATCAGGCTCTTGGTGTGGATAACTTCACCGATCACAACTCTGTACTGATTCTACAGCTTGCAGACTCAGTTTCAAGGACACTACAACTCATGTTCTCAGTATTATTTACTTATTTTTTCTTATTTGCATAATTTGCCTTCTTTTGTACATTGGTTGTCAATCTTTATTATGTATATTTTTTTCATGAATTCTATTGTATTTCTTTATTTTCCTAACTACGAAATATGAATCATAAGGTAGTATTAGGTGACAAATACTTTGATAATAAATTTGCTTTGAACTCTGACTGACCTTGGACTTCCAACCCCAGGTCTTGCCGACCTTAAGGGTCATCAACTCTTAACCTTGGGGCCTACCAAGCTCAGTCCTTAACCTGGGGTTCACTGATCTTTGTCCTCAAAGCCTGCTGACCCAGCCTCATCCTGAGGGATTGCTGGAGTCTAACAGCTGGACCTGCTGACCAACCTCATGTCTCTGGAACTGCAACTAGATCTGCCTGCACGGACCTTCAATCCACTGAAAATCATGGCAAAAGAAGGCAAACATGAGGAGTGAAACTGATCATGAAGCTGATTGGAAAGTGAAAATAACTTAGTAAAGAAAAGAAAGCCCTACACTTATATCCAAATGGGTATAATCAAAAACAAAGGCAGGAACAATTATAGCTAAAAGTTTGCCATGTGGTTTTAGTTCTATCTTGTTCTTTTTTGCATAAATTCAACATATTTTAACTCTTGGAGCTATGTCAAGTGAGCCAATAATTTATGTCCTGTGCAGAAGTAGTGTTTTAATTATGTAAAATTATTTGCCTGTAACGACATACGTACCTCTGAGTTACACTCATTTTTAGCCCAATGTTCCAGGACCTCTGTTAATTAGAAATGCCTTTTTCCTGGCTAATGAGTGTTTGCTTCTCTGGCTTTATCCATCTGTTAACATATATCACTGTGTCTGCAAAACTGTGCATAAAGCAATTATTTAATTAACCTGCTGGATTTCAAGAAATGCAAAACAATGCCCAAGTTGTTGATGCAGATTTTTTAGTGTTAAGAATACGGTTTAGGTAAATATTGCTTTGCATTGAAATAAATCAGACTTGAACTAGGACAGCAGCTGTTGATAGAAAATAATCAGTGGTTATGATACCTGAAGCATTTGCGTATTTAACCACAGATCTGGCTGTAAGAAAATAGCTTCTTAATTATTGTCGTGCAAAGGACCTGTTGTAAAGGTGGAACCCCAGAAATACAATAATAGTTACCGCAAATATAAGTATGTATTTGTATAGAATTTTGTAACAGTGCTCTTTGAATAGGTGAATGGGAAATGTTACTTGAATGGCATTTTTTTTCTAGAATATTGCTGCAGAATCTGATTCAGTTAGATTATTTCTTTAATTTAATGATCACCCTAGCCCTCAACCCTCTCTACTGCTGTTTAAATGCTTTCCTGAAGCAGATTCTCTTAGGGGTCGTTAGCATAATGCTTTACAGTACAGGATGACCTGGGTTCAATTCCCACTGCTGCCTGTAAGGCATTTGTAAGTTCTTCCCGTGACCATGTGGGTTTCCTCCGGATGTTCTGGTTTCCTCCTACAATCCAAAGACATAACGGTTCGTAGGTTAATTGTACATTGTAAAGTACCCTGTACAGAAAACTCTAGATCTGGATTCACAAGACCTCTGCCTAATCAGAAATCTGTGCTGGGAGCAAACTGCTGCTGTAAAAATAGATGGAGAAGTGAGTCAGTCTATGAAAATCAAGAGAGACGTTAGACAAGGGTATGTTTTCTCCCCTGATTTATTTAATGTGTACAGTGAAACAATATTACGAAAATCAAGAGACATCTTGGGAATCAAATTTGGTGGTGAAAACATCAATAATTTCAGATATGCAGATGACACTGTGTTAATTGCAAGTACAGAGGAAGAACTACAAAACATAATTGTTATAATTGTTGAAGAAAGTGCAAAAAATGGGTCTATCTATCAATTGCAAAAAGACAGAATGTATGGTGATATCCAAAAAGAAGGAGAATCCTATCTGCAGGCTGAGAATAAACGGGGAAGACATAAAACAAGTACAGAACTTTTGTTACTTAGGGAGCTGGGTGACATCAGATGGCAGGTGCGACTTGGACATCAAAAGAAGAATAGGGATGGCAAAAGACACTTCTACGAGAATGAAGAGTATACTGACCAATACTAAACTAGGCATGACAACCCACCTCAGAGTACTGAAATGTTACGTTTATCCAGTTATGTTGAATGGCTCAAAATGTTGGACAATATCTAGTAACATGAAGAAACGAATTGTAGCAGCAGAGATGTGGTTTTTGAGGAGGATGCAAAGAATATCATGGACAAAATGAATATCTAATGAGGATGCCATGAACAGAGCAAACACAAAAAGAGAAATAATGTATGAGATCATGAAAAGGCAACGTAATTTCATTGGACATGTGATTAGGAAAGAGGAGTTAGAATGCACGGTAATGATGGGAAAGATTGAAGGGAAGAAAGTAAGAGGAAGACAAAGACAAATGATGATGGAGACAGCAGCCAGAGAACTGGAAATGAATACCAATGAATTGATCCACTTGACCCGAAACAGGAGTGTGTGGGCCATGGCAGTCAAAGCTCAGACTGGGCATGGCAGCTGATGATGATGATGAAGGTACCCTGTGATTAGGCTACGATTGAATCGAGGGATTGTTTGAGGGGTGGCATGGCTTGCAGGGCTGGAAGAGCCTGTTTCACATTATATCTTAATAAATAAATAAACATAAATCTTCTGAAATATATCAGCCACTAAATTTTATTATCATCACTTTACTTGGTGTCACTCTAATGACTTCTCTTCTTTCCCCACCAATCAGCTGCCAAGCCCTTCCTCTCAGGGTTTACCCTAATTTATTGATTATCTCCCTCTGAGATCCTTTCCACAAGTACCCAAAGCAGTAATGATACCTTCTTCACTATCCCAATATACATCCTTCACACTCACCGTACACTGTCATTGTAGATCATAAAGAAAATGTCTTTGTGCGGCTTGGCATGTGAAGCTTATTCTCTACTACACCATACTTCTGACTTCTGATAGAATTTTGGAGGTAAAATCTTGTGCTGCTTCCCCATCTCCTTATGGCTTTGCTTCACATGTATATTAATGCATCATAAGATTTAGTCCATGATATTAAAGGAACCCTGTCATGGTCTGAGGCTTGTGTGCCTCAGTGATGTAGAGAGCAATGTTGGCTGGAGTCAGGGCTTTATGCTTTGACTCTTGGTAGGATCACCCATGCCAAACAGGTCAAAGGCTGGAGGTCAGACTAAGAGTGATCCACAGTCGATGGTTCAGCTCCTGGCCAACAATCCTGACTGGTAAAACAAAACTGTTATGGGAACAGCAATGAAGAATCCTTCAACATCTGAGTGTCCAAGGACAGACAGAGATGGAGATCCTTCACTGCTGCCCTAAAAGCCAGTGGTGTAATGGGCAGTAAGTGAATAATTAAAAGAAATTCAGCCGGTGAATATGAAATGCAAAGACGAACCTAAAGCAGAAATCCTAACATTGCAAAAATTATTCTTAAATTACTTCAGAAAGTATTTATAAATACATCCTCAGAACAACAATATATGAAGTAAAAATATATATTTACTTTTGTCACACATACGACACTAAAATAGTCCAATGTTTGAGCATTATTTTGAAAGAAAAATATCTTGCTCTCAATTGAATCCTTAATTTTTTTACCCTTACCCTTCAAACTTGTGCACTTACGGGAGTTTAAGGCAAATTTGTGCAAGCTGTTCTCATATGTAAACTGTTTGCTCCCTGGAAAAAACACTGCTGATGGGCCACTCATGTTCCATTGTGTTTTATGTGCCCTCATTACTGTACACTTTTGGACAGCGTTTGACTTGGGTTACTACTGGAAAGATTGCAATTGATTACAATCTGGATAAACATAATTAAAACATTTAAGATTTAGAATTATAAACATTTAAATCTGATGGTGATAAAATACTCTTTGGAGAGTTTATTCACTCTTCTTGGTTTATGTAAGGACATCCCTTCATTTAATCTTGATGTAGACTCCTCATCTCAGTAAATCAAAAACAACAAATAGTCAATTTTGCAACAGTTACGTATTTTTAAAAAGATCCACGGGTTAAATTGTTCATTAAAATGAGTGTATCTTCTAGGTATATGCCAAAAACATTCAGCAGATCAATGACATCCATAGAAAGGTCAAACAAGTTAACGTTCTGAGCTGCCAATATTTTACCTGAAGTTTGTCAGAGTCTACACTGAAATTGCATGCTGTTCCTGCAGATTCTACTTGACTTAGTGAATATTTCCTGCATGTTCTGTTTCTGCTTCATATATCTGCATGTCTTCCTGGTGGATAGAGCTCAATGGTAACTGCCTTTTCAATGGAAGGTGTTCCTTTAAAAGCACGTTTGATTCTAACAGAAGTCCCTTCCACCTTCATTTGGCATTACATCTGATGGAGTGATAACACCAGCTAATCACACATTAAAGCATGATAACTAGTACAGTTGTTAGTGTGAGGTCACTGAGCATGTACACATGCCCGGATACTGGCAGAGTAATGGATTGCCCTGTGACTTTCACTAAATGTGACATGCACAGTTGTTTCCTCAAGGCACCTCAATACTGTCAGCATATATCTGAATTATACTAAACAAACCACCAAAAGCAAGCAAGCCAAAGTGACTGAAAGTAATTATCTTTCTATATTAAGAATTAAATGCAAACAATTAAATGCACTATCTGATCTTAATAAATATTGGCGTAGAAATGGAATTTGAAGGACAAGGTGAGTTCTTGGCTTCTACTATTAACAGGAAAATAGCATTTCCAGACACTGTGATTCTTTTAAAACTGACACGCTGGCTAGTTGTGCAAAACCACTATAAAATGTTAAAATGATAACAAACTAAATTGTAAGTCAGGCTAAGTGTGTAACCCTGCTGCAGTGGAGACTTGCACAGTAAATGTTGACGAGCTGTAAGAGTGGTCGTGGGTATTAGGTATAGCTATAGTAGGTCCAGAACCGATGGACAAGAAACATTTTGTGGTTTAATGTAGCTACCTCACTTGTTTAGATAGCTTTACATGGTAATATAGAATACCAAACACAGAAAAGCACAGCACTCCACTCTTCAGGAAGGGAGAGAGGCAGATGAAAGGGAACTATAGGCCTATTAGTTTGATCTAAGTGGTTGGGAAGATGTTGGAGTTGATTATTAATGATGAGGTCTCAGGGTACTTGAACGATAAAATAGGCCATAGTCAGCATGGTTTCCTCAAGGGAAATTTTTGTCCAACCAATCTGTTGTAATTCTTTGAAGAAGTAACAAGCAGGGTAGACAGCGGAGAATTGGTTGATGTTGTGTACTTGGATTTTCAGAAGGCCTTTGACAAGGTGCCACACATGAGGCTGCTTAACAAGTTACAAGAACTTGATATTACAGGGACGGTTCCAGCATGGATAAAGCAGTGGCTGATTGGCAGGAGGCAAAGAGTGGGAATAAAGGGTGCCTTTTCTGGTGGCAGCTGGTGACTAGTGGTGTTCCACAGCTCCTCATACTTACTCCTGGAACAGGACTCCACCAAAAAACATCAAACCATTGTCTTCTGTACAATCACCGCCCTTATCAACTCCAGAGACCTTCCATCCTCAGCCACTAAACTCATAATTCCCACACCCCGTACTGCTCGGTTTTACCTCCACCCCATGATCCACAAGCCTGACTGTCCCGGTAGACCCATAGTTTCTGCCTGCTCCTGCCCACCGAACTTGTATCTGCCTACCTGGACTCCGTTTTGTCACCCATAGTTCAGTCCCTCCCCACCTACATCCAGGATACATCCCATGCCCTTCACCTCTTCAATAACTTCCAGTTCCCCGGCCCCAACCGCTTCATTTTCACTATGGCTGTCTAATCCTTTTACACTTCCATTCCCCATCAAGCAGGCCTCAAAGCCCTCCACTACTTTCTGGACAATAGACCTCACCAGTTCCCCACCACCACTACCCTCCTCCGGTTGGTGGAACTGGTACACACACTTAATAACTTCTCTTTTGGCTCTTCCCACTTTCTTCAGACCAAGGGTGTAGCTATGGGCACTCGCATGGGCCCCAGCTATGCCTGCCTCTTCGTTGGTTATGTGGAACAGTCTATGCTCCAAACCTATACTGGTACTGCTCCCCAACTTTTCCTTCGCTACATTGACGACTACATTGGTGCTGCTTCCTGCACGCATGCTGAGCTCGTCAATTTCATCGACTTTACTTCAAATTTCCACCCAGCCCTCAAATTCACTTGGTCCATCTCAGACACTTCTCTCCCCTTTCTCGATCTCTCGATCTCCATCTCTGGAGACAGACTTCCCACTGACATCTTCTATAAGCCCACTGACTCTCATAACTACCTCGACTATATCTCTTCCCACCCTGTCACATGCAAAAATCCTATTCCCTATTCCTAGTTCCTCCATCTCCGTTGCATCTGCTCCCAGGATGAGGTTTTGAGGAAGTAGAGAGCCTATAGAAGGACTTGGACAGATTAGGAGAATGGACAAAGAAATGACAGATGGAATACAGTATCAGGAAGTGTGTGGTCATGCACTTTGGTAGAAGAGACAAAAGGGTTGACTGTTTTCTAAATGGAGAGAAAATACAAAACAAAACAGAGGTGCAAAGGGACTGGGAGACCTTCTGCAGGATCCCCTAAAGATTAATTTGCAGGTTGAGTTTGTGGTGAGGAAGACAAATGCAATGTTAACATTCATTTCAAGAGGACTAGAATATAAAAGCAAGGCTGTAATGTTGAAACTTTATAAAGCACTGATGAGGCCTCACTTGGAGTGTTGTAAGCAGGTTTGGGCCCCTTATCTGAGAAAGGATGTCTGAAACTGGGGAGGGTAAGAAGGAGGTTCAGAAAAATGAATCCAGGTTTGAATGGCTTCTCAGATGAAGACTGTTTGCTGACTCTGGGTCTTTGTTCACTAGAGTTCAGAAGAATGAGGGGTGACCTCATTGAAACCTATCTAATGGTGAAAGGCCTTTTCTGAGTGGATGTGGGGAGGATGTTTCCTATGGTGGGAGAGTCTAAAATCAGAGGACACAGCCTCAGACTAGAAGGGTGTCCTTTTAGAAACGAGATAGATACATAGAAACATAGAAAACCTACAGCATAATACAGGCCCTTCAGCCACAAATTGTGCCCAACACCTTAGAAATTACTAGGCTTACCTATAGCCCTCTATTTTATTAAGCTCCCATGAACCTTTCTGAAAGTCTCTTAGAAGACCCTATCATATCCGCCTCCACCACCATTGCTGGCAGCCCATTCCACACACTCACCACTCTCTGAGTAAAAAACTTACCCCTGACATCTCCTCTGTACCTACTCCCCGGCACCTTAAACCTGTGTCCTCTTGTGGCAACCATTTCAGCCCTGGGAAAAAGCCTCTGACTATCCACACAATCAATGCCTCTCATCATCTTATACAACTCTATCAGATCACCTCTCATCCTCCGTCACTCCAAGGAGAAAAGGCCAAGTTCACTCAACTTATTCTCATAAGGCATGCTCCCCAATCCAGGTAACATCCTTGAGATGAGGAGGAAAAGATGAGAGAGTGGTGAATCTGTGGAAATCTTTGCCACAGGCAGCTCTGGAGGCCGAGGCATTATATATATACTTAAGGCAGAGGTTGATAGACTCTTGATTGGTCAGGGCTTGAAGGGATACTGGGAGGAGGCAGATGATTAGATCTGTGGAGAAAATTGGATCAGCCATGATGAAATGGCGGAGCAGACTCGAGGGGCCAAATGGCCTAATTCTACTCCTCCATCTTATGGTCTTATAGCACAGGAATGGGTTCTTCAGCCTTCAAAAACTGTGCGGACTATGATGACAATTTGAACTAATCCTAGACAACACACGCAAAATGCTGGAGGAACACAGCATCTATGCAAATGAATAGTAGATGATGTTTCAGGCAGAGACTCTTCATCAGCAAGAACAGTTGTTGTCAAATCAATTAGTCAAAAACTGCAATTTCCACTTTTATTTCCTCAGAGTGCTTCGGCATTTCTGACACCTGGGGAGAGGTACTCTGTCTGTGTAATGGGTAAGATACCACACCACCCTTTTCATTGGGATGTAAACAAATCCTTTTTACCAATTGATTTATAATTCAGTCGCTCAAAGCATTGGAGTCAGTGCATGTGGCATAGTAGCTTCACATGTGATGTCTCTCTCTCTCATGCTCCATTAATAGCCTGGATCCCGGCATGTGCAATCAGGTGGCATAACTTACAATGCGCAATTACTTTACAGGACCACTGAAGTCACAAGCAGAAGCTTTGTCTGAATCTGAAGGCTATATATTCTATCCCCTGGGGAAGAGGAATTCAAGAGTTGTCAAGCTGTTTACAATCTAAACTTAGTTTTTTCTCATTTTATGTGAATCAGAAGAATGAAAATATTTTTGGTCTTTCCCCCACCAGATCCGGAGAGCAATGTGATGATAGTAGTGAAGTCTGAGGGGAGAGGGTGAGTCAGAATTGCAGGTTGGGGATTGTTCTCAGATAACACAGACACTTTGACAGATAATAATACTTGGTCAAAGCTAACACTTAGGTTTACAGAACACACTTCAAATGGCATTTATCATAGAAGGATAGTTTACTTGTAGAAAGGAGGCTACACTGGCACAAACACAGACTCTGCTGCAGTGTCTATGCGGCCCTGCAAGTGGACTGAGAAACAGGTTTGGCAATTGTGCTCGTGAGCAAGTCCATTCCAGTTAATTACTGTTTCATTATAGCAATATTTAGCTCCCTTCTTTTCGTTGTAATCTTGGTGAGACGTGACCAAAAGCACAGCAATGTTGACACACCCGGCTTGCCCTCATCTGTGTCCAGGAAAGAGGACTATCACTTTGACTGATGCTGGAAAGGAGTGGCATTGATTTTGTATTTAGTTATTGCTTTCAGCCACAGTGTTGGCATTTAACTTTCATTTTGAGAGTTTTAGTTAATGGCCCTGTTGGCCTAGTGTTTATTGTTTTCATTTTCCTTGAAATTCTGCAAGAGTTCTCATTAAAGTCAGTGACTGCTGACTCGTTTCAGTGTCTCTCTCGCTCTCTCTCCTCACTGGGTCCATATCTGAACATTCTGACATACATGTCACTTTTGAAGTATAAAGTATATATTTTCAGCCAGTCAATTGATTGTGGTGATGCTTGTCTCTTGACTTCAGAGCATTGATGAGATACTGCAGGACAATGGACAAATAACACGCCTTTGTTACATGCCTTGGTGCTCATCCCCATGTTGTTTTAACTCTCTCTCTAAAAGAAAACAAATATTCAAATATGGACACTTAAAACAATGACAAAATATGCATCAACCTCACTGGATTTCCCCTTTGTTCACCCACAAAGGCCTTTAGAGCCCAGAGCTGTACAGCACAGCACAGATTATCAGCGCACTATTCTGGGCCAGACTTTTGACCGACTTCAAGACCAATCTGAAATTTCCCTCCCACATAGATCTCCATGTATCTATGTAAGGGACTCTTAAATATCTCATATATATCTGCCTGTGCCACCATTGCTGTTCAACATACCTACCACTCTCTATGTAAAAAAGACCCACATGAGACTTCCTTCCTATACTTTCTTCCAATTATTTTAAAATTACGCCCCCTCATACTAGCCATTTCTGTCCCGGGAAAAAGACACTCTATCTGTACCTCTTATCACCCTAAATACTTGTATCAAAACATCTTTCATCTTCCTTCAATCCAAAGATCAAAACTTTGGCTCACTCAGACTTCTCTCATAAAACATGCTCTCTAATCCAGGCAACATCCTGGTAAATCTCCTCTGCACCTTCTCCAAAGCTTCCACATCCTTCCTATAAAGAGGTGACTAGGGCCACTTCTTTATGAACAACATGATGGTTCACTCTAGCTTCTTCACGGTTGTTAGTGGGACCTCATAGACAGTGAGTGGCCGCATCACCTGGCATAGGAATCCAAACTGTAAGCACCAGAGCTTCAGTTTCCCTGGCAGCGTGGTCTTGTTGATGTTAGCTAAGCCGTTGGCAATGTGTTGCTTTAGTTGCTGCACTTGCCCTTTGTCTGTGAGTCTGGCGTCGTGGCATCTACCCAAGCTTTTGACAGGCTGTTTAGACCCTATTGGAATTGGGTCATCACCGATGGAGAACTTTATGTCCTTCAGCATTCCCTTTGACTATGGAGATACGTCCTGACTTGCTGAGTTTGATTTTCATTCTCGCCCACTTGGTGTTTACCTGCAGCTTTCCAAGTAGCCGCTTGGTGGATGTTGCAGTGGTGGTCAGTGTTGTTATATTGTCCATGTATGCCATAATCGGAGAAAGATGAAGTCCAGCCCTTGTTCTTTCACTGTCTACATCCATCTTGAAGCCCTGATAATGACCTCCATGGCCATAGTGAAGGTCAGGGGTGACATAGAGCAACCAGCCATAATGCCTACTTCCATTCTCTGCCATGCTGTAGTAAAATCTGCTGTTATGAAGCACAATTGCAGGTCTTGGAAGTACAACTTCACCAGCGTTATGATGGGCTCTGGTGTTTGGAAAGTCAAAAGCTTCCCAGAGGAGTGCACGGGGAATTGAGCTGAATGAATTGGCAAGGTCCAGGAAGATCACATAGAGATTTCTTTTGTCCTTCCTAGCTGCTTGGATCTAATGCAATGTTCCAAACACCCGGAGAACTCAGGAATTTCTACTTTCTGTATCATATATATCAATGTCCTTCTTTCTCTCCAGGTAGCTGACCAGCCTCTGTGCTATTAGAGTGAAGAAGACGTTCCCCTCAACGTTTCGAAGGCCGATTGGTCGAAACTGACTGTTGCTTTCTCCATCCTTTTCTTTTGGAATCAGGACACCACCAGCCCTTTGCCACTCCTTGGGTATTACTCTCCTCTGTCACACCACCCTCATGAGCCTCCACAGACCCTATGGGAGGCAAATGTAGAAGCTGTTGGTGCCCTAGCAGAGATATTTAAATTATGTTTAGCAGCAGTAGAGGTACCAGAGGACTGGAGGATAGATAACGCTGTTCCGCTATTTAAAAAAGGCTCTAAACATCAAACTGGAGATTATAGGCTGATGAGTCTGATATCAGCCGTGGGAAAAATATTGGAAATAGAATTATACATTAGCTTTGTGGGAGAAACCAGAGAGTGGAGGTAGAGGGTTGCCTCTCTGACTGGAGGTGTGCCGCAGGGATCGGTGCTGGGTCCTTTGTTGTTTGTCATCTATATCAATGATTTGGATGATAATCTAATTAACTAGATCAGCAAATTTATGAATGATCCTAAGTTCGGGGGTGTAGTGGACAATGAGGAATGCTATCATGTCTTGCAGAGGGATCTGCATCAGCTAGAAAAATGGCAGATGGAATCTAATGCAGACAAGTGCAAGGTTTTGCACTTCAGTAGGACCAACTAGAGTAGGTCTTACATAGTGAACGGTAGGGCACTGAGGAGTGTGGTAGAGCAAAGGAATTTGGGAATACAGGTCCATAATTCATTGAAAGTGGTGTCAAGCTGGATAGGGTTATAAGAAAGCTTTTGGCACATTGGCCTTCATAAATCAATGTTTTGAGTACAGGAGATGGGATGTTATTTTGCAGTTGTACAAGATGTCGGTAAGGCCTAATTTGGAGTATTGTGTGCAGTTTTGGTCACCTACCTACAGGAATGATGTAAACAAGGTTGAAAGAGTTCAGAGAAAATTTAAAAGGATGTTGCCTGGTCTGGGGAACCTGAGTTATAAGGAAAGATTGAATAGGTTAGGACTATATTCTTTAGAACATACAAGACTGAGAGGAGATTTGATAGAGGTATACAAAATTATGAGGGGTATAGATAGGGTAGGCACAAGTTTTTCCACTGAGGTTAGGTGAGACTACAACCAGGGGTCATGAGTTAAGGGTGAAAGGTGAGAGGAGATTTGTTCACTCAGAAGGTCATGAGAGTATGGAATGAGCTTCCAGCGCAAGTGTTCCATGCCAGCTCGATTTCAATATTTAAGAGAAGTTTGGATATGTACTTGGATGATAGGGGTATGGAGGGCTATGGGAGGAGGCAGTTTACATGGTTTTGCATGAATTAAACCATGGACCAAAGAACCTATCTCTGTGCTTTACTTCTCTGTGACTCTATGACTCTAGACCCAGAGATCAGCATCATGCAGGTACAGAACTCACTGGACTGGAGGCGCAAGGGGTCAAAGCTAAGGCCCTTGCTGAGGGCAGAATGTTGCACCTCAGAGAGTGAAAGGTTGGAGGGGATAGTGAAGACATGATTGGGCATGCATTTGGGTTCAGAGGAAGGTAAAGTATTGGGAGAAGCAGAGGTCAGAGGAGGGTTAAGCTGTTCAGAGAAACAGGGGTGGGACAGTGATAGGGTCTCAGAGGAATGAAGAGGAGATGATAGGTAGGGGAGCCTGGAAGATGATAAGTAGTAGTGGTGGAAGAGAGGAGCAGAAGGACCCAGCAGTTGTGAGAAAGGTCTTGGCCTGGAGGTGGTTGGATAAAGGCCAGACTGGAGTTAGAGACAGAGAGGGAGCTGGAAGTGGCTTTGGCCTCAAGCTCCAGCTAAAAATTAAGTTTCTGTAGCCAGAATGAAAAAAAACTAAGATGTTTCTTTTTCATTTCAAAAATCATCCATATACAATTTCTGTTTATCTCTATCAGAAGTTTCTCAATTTTACATTTAATATCTGATCCTGACAGCATCTGTGCCTCAGGCACATATATTACACTTAGTTCTGAAATACTGGAGAGTAAAGTCCATGAAAAATTCACATCCACATCAATACTCATGTAATGGTACATACATGTTAATGGGATCAATGATAACATGATAACGGTACTCTGAAATGGCCCCTAAGGGTCTGGGAACTTATGGGATGCTCGATAAATATATGCAAGCATTTTATAAATGGTTTCCTGTGAATTTGCTGGGGACATTTTTATATTGTTCTCAGACTGAAAAGGTACCAGGTAAATCCACTCTTTTCATTCTGAGATAGAGTGTGGTGGCTGTTGGGTTTAGAATAAGGAAATCTGCATATAAGGTGTGCCATATAGCCTACAGTATAATAAGG
This sequence comes from Mobula birostris, assembly GCF_030028105.1. Lineage (NCBI taxonomy): Eukaryota > Metazoa > Chordata > Chondrichthyes > Myliobatiformes > Myliobatidae > Mobula > Mobula birostris. Next base: position 113,646,575 of record NC_092373.1, on the reverse strand, counting down.
GACTACTTTATGTTTTAGTAACACGTCGTTGAATGCGCTATTAGGCGCATATTGAGCATGCGCTATTAGGCACGTATTGATCTGTATGTGTGTGCGGAGTTCAGTTTTATTAATAGTATTGTTATGTAACCAGGCCACATGCACAACAAATTAAAGAACGAGGTTAATGAACCTACATCTTATTGGAACGCTGGGGTTTAGTTGATAATGACACTCAGAAGAAGAGCACAAGGAACGAGCCAAGGAGCAAGAGAAGGAGGCAGAGCGAGGCCGCGAGTCTGAAAGGAAGTGGGAGCACAGCCGGGGTCGGGAACATCGGGAGACGAAGAGGCACAGTCGGAGCCATAGCACGTCCAGGTGAGACCACAGCCGGTGCTGGCCCCCAGGGGCTGAGGTCTGCCTGCCCCAGAAGGGAGATGAAAAGGAGTGACACACACACACATCTAGACAGACTGTGCTCCTGGCGCTAGCAAAAAGGACACGTCAGTCAAAAAGGAAAATAAGGGGAGAACGGGGCTTAATTAACATACAGGCTGCTACAGAGCTTGTTAACCCCTGAAAAGCCAGCTGACAAAACATTCAAGCAAATAGTAGACACTCTCTAACAGCATTTAAACCCCAAACCACTGGTCATTGCTGAAAGATTTAAATTTCACAAATGGAATCAGAGCAAAAATGAAAGCACGGGGTGCTTCTGAGATACAGCAAAAATCTCTAGAATATGTCACAAATAAAATGTCATTGAACAGAAATGAAGGAAAGAAATGTTACCAGTGTGGGAACAGGTCAGATGACCCGAATGACTGTTGACTTAAAGACAAAGAATGCAGAAACTGTGGCAAATAGGGCCACATTGGCAGAGTATGCAAAGCTAGTCAACAGCAGAAAAAGAGCAAAATACAGAGAAACAAGATACCCCAGAAAGGAGAATACAACAAGGTACACAAAATGAAAGAAGGCAGTTCTGATGAAAACAACTCAGACGAAACTGAATTGTCTTGTCTGCAACTTCATAGCGTTAAAGAGACAGATGATCGAATAGTAATATGGATCACTCCACAAGTGGCAGGCGTGAGACTGAAAATGGAGTTGGACACCAGCTCAGCTTTAACAGTGATCTCTGTACATGGCTACAAATGACTGTTTTCTCACATACCTCTGAAACGAACTAAACTACTGCTAAAGACTTACACAGGGCAGAAAGTGCGTCCTAAAAGTAAAATTAAAGAGACAGTGACTTACGGAGACAAAACACAGCAGCTGAACCTATATGTACTGAAAAATGGAGGACCACTGTTGCTGGGACGTGAATGGCTCAGGAAAATCCAGTTGGATTGGCACACCATCAAAGCACTAGATGTGTCAACAAAGGAGGGCAGCTCAGCAGGGAAGATGTCCACAGCTCTCCTCTCACCCATTGTCGACTACTACAACGACGAGTAGGAGCTAGACAGCATTGATGATGAGGACAAACGCAGTATCCATGGCCACGACTCAGATGAAGATACAGAGGATGAAAGGGAGACAGATATTGCCAATAAGCAGGATGATGAAGACTACCTGGAAGTAAAAAAGCAGATGTACCAGGAGAAATTGACATCTCTCAAAAGACAGCTACACCAGTTACAGGAAGGCACTTTGCAGGAGTATCAGAAAAGGATGAAGAAACTACTTTGTAGATCAACAATACAAGGAAGAAATATGAAATGCAGAGCTTCTTCTGCATCTGGAAACAGAACAAGTGGAAAGGAATTATATTAAAAAGAAAAAAGCAGCAGTGAAGGAATTTGAAGATAAAAGGATTGAGTTAGAAAAAAAGAAAAAGATGATTGCGAATGAGAGGCTAACAATGGAACTCACAGGAGATTCTATGGAGGTAAAGCCAACAACAACTAGGAAATGAAGGAGGAGACCTAATGACCCTGTTCCGATTACAGACAAAAGATGAAAACCTGCACCTGTGCAGTTAAATTACTTGTTAACAGATGAACAGATAATGGAAGATCCGCAAACTCTCAATAAGCTTAAATCTCTGAAAAGACCAGCATCTCCGTCTTCTCCTGAGCATCTTCCCAGCGCTCCTGCTGAAGCACCAGCACAAAGGTATGAAGCACAAATAGAAGATGGAAAGTTATATTGCGGTAAGAGATGGTATCATAAAGGTCAGACTATCTATTTGGAATCTAAGGAGAATACGAAGATTGGCTGTGTAATTAGCTCAGTTGGAACAAATGAGACATGGGTAAGGAAGAGAAGTGGTAGCACCAAATGCATATATATCTAGGACAGCTGCACAGAGGAGTCTTCATTATACGGAGGCGATCTGGTGCCTAGATCTCTTAGCAAATTGGAGGCACACATCTTCTTAACTCCCTATGCTCAGAGGTCAACTTCTCATGACTTTTATATGGAAATCTGTATTAAAACAAACAAGTTTATTGACAGAAATTACCCAGAGAGGCAGAGAAGACCCCCCCCAGAGACTTGAGTTATAAATGGTCTTAGACCAAAAGTAAAAAAAAGGCTTGTTGCAATTTGATATTATGAAGTCACCAAGGAAACAAATGGTAGGCATTTGTATGTTAAGGGTAAACATATTTATTTAGCATAATGCCCCAGTAAAAAAAAAACAGTTGATACACTATTAAAATAAAAGTGTACCTTATAGCCTACAGTATAATAAGGGATTACTTTTTGTTTTAGTAACAAGTCATTGAATGCGCTATTAGGTGCATATTTATCTGTACGTGTGTGCCGAGTTCGGTTTCTGCCAGTAAAGAACCATGAACCTTAGCTGCCGTCTCCAGCGTTTTTATTAATAGCATTGTTATGTAACCAGGCCACATACACAACATAAGATTAAAGCTAAGTGATTAGAATAGAGAACAAAAGAAATTTACTTTCTAGAAAAGGTTAGGTGGCAGTGGAATTGAAAGAGTATCTGAAGTCAAGAGGTGTTAGATAGTCAGTGCTGAGGTGACAGTGAGTATGTAGATTTAAGTTCATATCTCGCTGAAAAAGAATTAGGGTTCATAGTCAATTAGTTAAGACATTGTAAACTCCCAAATCAAACAGATTATCACAGAATGGGAAATTCCGGTCTGTCGGTATTTATTAAATCACTAGGCTGGATGCTTGCATAACTACCAATTTGTGTAGGGAAGATGCCAGTCCTTCTCTACTGCCCTCAGAGTGTGCATGTACAAAGCTATGCAGTGAGTTAAACACCTACTCAAAAATCACCCAAGACAGAAGTTTTCTTCAGGCTTTTTAATGTGATCTTATTTGTGAAACTGCAGAAAGTTAAGTGAAATAAATATTAAATTCAACATAGAATAGTAGCATGCCTGAATATACTAATACTGTTGATTATTCTCACATTTGGTGCTGACCAAGGCAACACACAAATACACAATATTCCATAACTATGCCATGTAAAGAAGAGTAGACTCATGGTGCAACCATATCTTAATATTGATAAAGGCTAAACATACTTCCTTCAGAATATATCCAACACCTGGATTACTAAGGCACATTTTAACAGGATGCACCAGGAGCCTCACTCAGGCGTGGTACACTTGGCGGCATAACCAAGTTCTCAGAGAGCTGGCATCAATCTTGGAACAGAGGCGAATCACCACAAATGCTCTCCCACAAACATCGGCAGGAAATGTCCACATCACACGATTTATACCAGCAGGCCAACTTTCAGAGCACCATATAACACCAAAAGATGTAAGCATTCTGCAGGTTGCTCGGGATTGGAAAGTGGACGTGAACTTGGAAAAAAAGCTTGTGTTTCCCCCAGTCACTGCGGCTACAACACTCTGGCCAGACATGGTCCTGTGGTCCACAACAGCCAAGCTGGCATATGTTGTGGAATTGACAGTACCATGGGAAGATGGTGTCGAAGAAGCTTATGAGAGGAAAAAGACCAAGTAATCTGAACTGGCAGTTGAAGCTGCCCAGAATGGCTAGAAGACCAAGATTTTCCCTGTAGAAGTGGGATGCAGGGGATTCATTGCTACATCCATAACCAATCTATTGAGGAAAATGGGGGTGAGGGATCACTCCCTCCAACAAGTATTCAAGTCCCTGTCAAATGCAGCAGAAGAAGCAGCAATTGGATTTGGATTAAAAGGGAAGACAACAACTGGACTATAAGATGAAGACAGTAGGGTATGGAACTGAGAGGGGTGTATCTGGGACGCCAGGTAGCACCGTTGAGCCCTCCGGAGACATCGGAGGCATATCAACGAAACGTCAAAGAAGGAGGGTGCCCACCTGATGATCCCGATGATGTACCTACCTACACTCCCTCCTTGCCACCACTCCATGCCCTCTGCCAATATCGAGAGTGCCGACTTACCATAGGGATTGAAACATCAAGTTCTAGTAGCTCTACTCTACTAAATGTTTACCAATATTACCAAAAACTGAAGACTCACAGATATTGCTGTTTTAAGGAAAAAAGAGAAGATAGAAATGGATGTCTTTCTACTGTGTGCTTCAGATTGAATCCAAATTATTCTGTGCAGGAAATGATGACAACTTACATCTTGGACGTGACAGTCAAAAAAAATGAACTGTACACAAAACGAACTGCGCTTCTAGATGCCAGACCACTCCCCAGCTGGCATCCATAGGATGTCAAGATCAGTTACTGATCCTGAAGGTCAAGTGATCGTTTCACTAGTGTCTTTGGTAAAGGAAGGATATTCTCAGACAGTCTTTAGTGGTTCTCACTTTGAAAATACTAGTTTGCCAAATTGTGTGTCCTGGGATAGATGGAAGCTCAGTGCAGATGGGGTTGGCATTAGTAGCAACTCTTGACTGAGGTCTTTGCTGTGGTGGAACGGCACAATGGGATGTTGTGGGTCTTTGCTGCTGTAGACCTTGACTGTCAATACTTTGACTATGTGAAAGGCATGTTGGCTGCATGGTGTGGACAGCTTCTCCTTGCAGAGCTACAGCAATGTCATTTTTATAGCCAAAATGCGGGTGGACATATTCTTTAGTAATATTCATTGGCTTTTGTGACGGTAATGCGTGACTGATTCTGGTTGTAGACTGACCATGTCCAAGTCAGCTGCTACTTCATGCAACTTTGCCTCCATTAAGGCAGCCTCAGCTTTATGCTCTTCCTTGAGTGCACTTAATGTGCTTTCTCCATGTTTAGCATAAGCTGCTCTCATTCTTGCTGCTTCAGCTTTGGTGGAAGCTCCTGCTGCAACTATGCTAACCCTGAATTCATTCAAGCATTGGGAAGATGCAATAGATGTGCTACATTCTGACCTCACTTCCAGGTCTTGGCAATCAGTGTTGCTTGGGTTGGGAGCTGATGTTGCTGACTACGGATTTCAGACGTATCTCCAGTCCTCAGGCGATGTGTCTGAAGCTGAGTTATCTTTTCACTCTACTGCCCTTGCAGTGTGTACGTACAAAGCAATGCAGTGAGTTAAAACATCTTCTCAAAAATCACCTGCCTCAGAACCTTTCATCAGGATTTTTAATGAGACTATATTTGTGAAACAACAGAAAGTAAAATATATAATAAATATAATTCAAAACGGTCACACACTGGAATATACTAAAACTGTCGACTTATTTTGTTTGCTCATACAAAACAAACTGCGTGCAAAGTGAACTGTATTTAGAGGCCAGAACACGTTCACAAACAGCAAGACAAGACTGAATGGACTATTTCCATGCAGGGGTTTGGGGAGGTTGAGAGGTTGCTTTGATTTGATCTGTCAGTTTATGTATTCACATGTAAAGATGGCTCTCACAATCTTTCCTCATTATGAGAGCTGACAACTTTTAATTGTGTACAGTAACCATATAACCATATAACAAATACAGCACGGAAACAGGCCATTTCAGCCCTTCTAGTCCATGCCAAATGCTTACTCTCACTTAGTCCCACCGACCTGCACTCAACACATAACCCCCCATTCCTTTCCTGTCCATATAGCTATCCAATTTTACTTTAAATGACAATATCAATCCTGACTTTACCACTTCTACTGGAAGCTCATTCCACACAGCTACCACTCTCTGAGTAAAGAAGTTCCCCTCGTGTTACTCCTGAACTTTTGCTCCCTAACTCTCAACTCATGTCCTCTAGTTTGAATCTTCCCTACTCTCAGTGGAAAAAGACTATCCACGTCAACTCTATCTATCCCCCTCATAATTTTAAATACCTCTATCAAGTCCCCCCTCAATCTTCTATGCTCCAAAGAATAAAGACCCAACTTGTTCAACCTTTCTCTGTAACTTAGGTGCTGAAACCCAGGTAACATTCTAGTAAATCTTCTCTGTACTCTCTCTATTTTCTTGACATCTTTCCTATAATTCGGTGACCAGAACTGTACACAATACTCCAAATTTGGCCTTACCAATGCCTTGTACAATTTTAACCTTACATCTCAACTCCTATACTCAATGCTCTGATTTATAAAGGCCAGCATACCAAAAGCTTTCTTCACCACCCTAACCACAAGAGATTCCACCTTCAGGGAACTATGCACCATTATTCCTAGATCCCTCTGTTCTACTGCATTCTTCAATGCCCTATCATTTACCATGTATGTACTATTTTGATTAGTCCTACCAAAATGTAGCACCTCACACTTATCAGCATTAAACTCCATTTGCCATCTTTCAGCCCACTCTGCTAGCTGGGCTAAATCTCTCTGCAAGCTTTGAAAACCTACTTCATTATCCACAACTCCACCTATCTTAGTATCATCTGCATACTTACTAATCCAATTTACCACCCCATCATCCAGATCATTAATGCATATGACAAACAACATTGGACCCAGTACAGATCCCTGAGGCATACCACTCTGACACAAGGTTATCCATCACTACTCTCTGGCGTCTTCCATCCAGCCACTGTTGAATCCATTTTACTACTTCAGTATTAATATCTAATGATTGAACCTTCCTAACTAACCTACCATGTGGAACCTTGTGAAAGCCCTTACTGAAGTCCATATAAACAACATCCACCACTTTACCCTTGTCAACTTTCCTAGTAACCTCATCAAAAAATTCAATAAGATTTGTCAAACATCAGCATCCATGCACAAATCCATGTTGACTGTTCCTAATCAGACCCTATCTATCCAGATAATTATACACATCATCTCTAAGAATACTTTCCATTAATTTACCCACCATTGACATCAAATTTACAGGCCGATAATTGCTTGATTTACTCCTAGAACCCTTTTTAAACAATGGAACAACATGAGTAGTACGCCAATCCTCCGGCACCATCCCCGTTTCTAATGATATTTGAAATATTTCTGTCAGAGCCCCTGCTATTTCTACACTAACTTCCCTCAAGGTCCTAGGGAATATCCTGTCAGGTCCCAGAGACTTATCCACTTTTATAATCCTTAAAAGCGCCAATACTTCCTCTTCTTTTATCATCATAGTTTCCATAACTTCCCTACCTGTTTCCCTTACCTTACACAATTCAATATCCTTCTCCTTAGTGAATACCGAAGAAAAGAAATTGTTCAAAATCTCCCCCTTCTCTTTTGGCTCCGCACATAGCCGTCCACTCTGATTCTCTAAGGGACCAATTTTATTCCTCACTATCCTTTTGCTATTAATATAACTGTAGAAACCCTTTGGATTTATTTTCACCTTACTTGCCAAAGCAAACTTGTATCTTCTTATAGCTTTTCTAATTTCTTTCTTAAGATTCTTTTTACATTCTTTATATTCCTTGAGCACCTCATTTACTCCATGCTGCCTATATTTATTGTAGATATGTCTCTTTTTCTGAACCAAGTTTCCAATACCCATGAAAACCATGGCTCTCTCAAACTTTTAACCTTTTTTCTTTCAACCTATAGAACATAAAGATTCTGTACCCTCAAAATTTCACCTTTAAATGACCTCCATTTCTCTATTACATCTTCCCCATAAAATAATGTGTCCCAAGTAGAGCGGCATCAAATCTAATTTTGAGCAACAGAAGATTTATATGAAAATTGTAAATGCACCACTTGATTGTATATATCCTGGAATCTGAAAAAAATAGCCATATAATTGAATATCAATTTTTAAGGTAGGTTTAGCTTGAACTCAATGATGTGAAGTATTTAATACTTCCTCTCCTCAAATACATGAATTCTCCTCCAATAATAATACAAAGGTATTCAACCTGAAATTCTTACTCTTCACAAACATCTATAAAAGCCCCACATCTATGGAAGCCCCACAGAATGATAGAAACATCAAAGCCCCAAAGCATCCTTACCCCTCCCTTTGCACATGCAGCAGTTAAAGTATCAAACCCCTACCATCCCACCAACCAAGCAAGAGCAGAAGCCCCCCAAAGAGACCTTGATCCGGAGTCCATCAAACCTATAGTCCACTGCCCAGCACTAAGGTATGTCAGACAGGCCCTCCCTCTGTCGAGGGAGAGAGAGGTTGTTCTTGCAAAAAGTATTAATACTAGTGCTCTATCAAAAAGCAATAGAATTTTGAATCAGCAAGGAAATCATTTAAATGTACACCATTGCAATCCATTAATCTTAAAGGACAGTGTGGAGATACAGGGAATGTGTTCATGCATTAGAAGAGAGAGAGAACACTATGTAAGAATGCAGGCTTTCGAAAGAAAATGTGTAAACAAATATGGGAATAGCGAAGGTTTGAGTTGCATGTTTGGTGATGTTTTATAAAGCCGGAATGTCTAGTTGCTGACAATTCTGAGATTGCTCATCTTCATTAAGATGGTGTCAATACAGCATCAACCAAGTTAAGCCTGAAGCATCTATTCTCCCTCTGCTGCACTTTGTGAAGGTTTTCTATTGACAGAATTGACTTACCAAAAAACACATGTGAGTATCAAGAGTGCCTGAAGGTTTTAGAAATTGAACTCCATATATCTCACACATCTAACTTCTCTAGTATTTTAGGATCAATGCCAGCATAACTTGAAAGCACAACATATATTTCAACTGTCTGCTTGCTTTCAAAGTAGGTTTAATATTTTGATAAAGAGTTACAGACAAAATGGAAGGTTGCATTTCATTAACAAAGTCCAAAGTAACATGAACCCTGCAGGCTCAGTTTATATTTATTTGCATGATACCGTGTTGAGCAGATCCTTCCAGCGCTTCACAAGACACCGCCCCAGCAACCCCCGACAAATATGATTAACCATCACCTAATCATGGGGCAACTTACAATGATCAATCAACCTACCTGGTACATCTTTGGACTGTGGGAGGAAGTGGTAGTGCCGGGGAAAACCCATGCATTCCGTTGGGAGGACGTACAGACTCCTTACAAAACAGGAGTCTTTTTGACTCTTCTAGTCCAAGGATCTATGCTCCTGAAAGCTCCTGTCCAGTCAATGCCTACTCCAGTCCTATCCGAGTCCAGTCCATGTGCTTTTACCTGTCCTTGTGTCTCGCCCTACCCAGGAGTTCCTCACCCAGGCCATGTCCAGTACTGTGGCCTTGTCTTGTCCTCGCCTAGTTCTGGAGTCTGAGCCTGACTCAAGTCCCAGGTTTGGGGTCCTTGCCCAGTCTCTGGATCGGAGCCCATACACAAGCCTCGAAGTACTCTACCCTCAAGCCCCAAGACCCCAAGCCTGTCTCCAAGCCTCCAGCCTCAAGACTCCGAGCCTGTCTCCAAATCTCCAGCCTCAAGATCCCAAGCCTGTCTGCAAGCCTGCAGCCTCAAGACCCGCAACCTATCTCCAAGAATCCAGTCTCAATACCACAAGCCTGTCACCAAGCCTCCAGCCTCAAGAACCCAAGCCTCGAGCCTCAACACCCCAAGCCTGTCTCCAAGCCACCAGCCTCAAGAACCCAAGCCTGTCTCCAAGCCTCCAGCTACAAGACCGCAAGCCTGTCTCCAAGCCTCCAGCCTCAAGACCCCAAGCCTGTCTCCAAGCCTCCAGCCTCAAGACCGCAAGCTTGTCTCCAAGCCTCCAGCCTCAAGATCCCAGGCCTGTCTCCAGGGCTCCAGCCTCAAGACAGCAAGACTGTCTCCAAGGCACAAGCCTAAAGACCCCAAGCCTGTCTCCAAGCCTCCAGTCTCAAGACACTAAGCCTGTATCCAAGCCTCCAGCCTCAAGACCCCAAGCCTGTCTCCAAGCCTCCAGCTTCAAGATCCCAGGCCTTCTTCAAGCCACCAGCCTCAAGACCCCAAGCCGGTCTCCAAGCCTCCAGTCTCAAGACACTAAGCCTGTATCCAAGCCTCCAGCCTCAAGACACCAGGCCTGTCTCCAAGCCTCCAGCCACAAGACCGCAAGGCTGTCTCCAAGCCTCCAGCTTCAAGACCCGGGGCCTTCTTCAAGCCACCAGCCTCAAGACCCCAAGCCTGTCTCCAAGCCTCCAGCCACAAAACCGCAAGCCTGTCTCCAAGCTTCCAGCTTCAAGACCCCAAGCCTGTCTCCAAGCCTCCAGCCTCAAGATCCCAGGCCTGTCTCCAAGCCTCCAGCCTCAAGACACCAATCCTGTCTCCAAGCCTCCAGTCTCAAGACACTAAGCCTGTCTCCAAGCCACCTGCCTCAAGACACCAATCCTGTCTCCAAGCCTCCAGCCTCAAGACCGCAAGCCTATCTCCAAGCCTCCAGCTTCAAGACCCCAGGCCTGTCTCCAAGCCTCCAGCTTCAAGACCCCAGGCCTTCTTCAAGCCACCAGCCTCAAGACCCCAAGCCTGTCTCCAGGCCACCAGCCTCAAGACTCCAAGCCTCCAGCCTCAAGACTCCAGGCCTGTCTCCAAGCCTCCAGCCACAAGACCGCAAGCCTGTCTCCAAGCTTCCAGCCTGAAGGTCCCAAGCCGGCCTCCAAGCCTCAAGCCTCAGGACCCCAAGCCTGTCTCCAAGCCTCCAGCCTCAAGACCCCAGGCCTGTCTCCAAGCCTCCAGCCTCAAGACCGCAAGCCTGTCTCCAAGCCTCCAGCCTCAAGACACCAGGCCTGTCTCCAAGCCTCCAGCCACAAGACCGCAAGCCTGTCTCCAAGCTTCCAGCCTGAAGATCCCAAGCCGGCCTCCAAGCCTCAAGCCTCAGGACCCCAAGCCTGTCTCCAAGCCTCCAGCCTCAAGACCCCAGGCTTGTCTCCAAGCCTGCAGCCTCAAGACACCAGGCCTGTCTCCAAGCCTCCAGCCACAAGACTGCAAGCCTGTCTCCAAGCCTCCAGTCTGAAGATCCCAAGCCGGCTTCCAAGCCTCAAGCCTCAAGACCCCAAGCCTGTCTACAAGGCTCCAGCCTCAAGACCGCAAGAACATCTCCAAGCCCCCAGCCTCAAGACTGCAATCCTTTCTCCAAGCCTCCAAATTCAAGACCCCAGGCCTGTCTCCAAGCCTCCAGTCTCAAGACCCCAGGCCTTCTCCAAGCCTCCAGCCTCAAGACCCCAATCCCTTCTCCAGGCCTCCAGCCTCAAGCCCCCAGCCCCCAATCCTGTCTCCAAGCCTCCAGCCTCAAGATCCCAAGCATGCCTCCAAGCCTCCAGCCTCAAGACACTAGGCCTGTCTCGAAGCCTCCCGCCTCAACACCCCAAGCTTGTCTCCAAGCCTCCAGCTTCAAGATCCCAGGCCTTCTTCAAGCCACCAGCCTCAAGACCCCAAGCCTGTCTCCAGGTCACCAGCCTCAAGACCCCAGGCTTGTCTCCAAGCCTGCAGCCTCAAGACACCAGGCCTGTCTCCAAGCCTCCAGCCACAAGACCGCAAGCCTGTCTCCAAGCCTCCAGCTTCAAGACCCCAGGCCTTCTTCAAGCCACCAGCCTCAAGACCCCAAGCCTGTCTCCAGGCCACCAGCCTCAAGACCCCAAACCTGTCTCCAAGCATCCAGCCTCAAGACCCCAAGCCTGTCTCCAAGCCTCCAGCCTCAAGACCCCAAGCCTGTCTCCAAGCCCTCAGCCTCAAGATCCCAGGCCTGTCTCCAAGCCTCCAGCCTCAAGACACCAATCCTGTCTCCAAGCCTCCAGACTCAAGACACTAAGCCTGTCTCCAAGCCACCAGTCTCAAGACACCAATCCTGTCTCCAAGCCTCCAGCCTCAAGACTCCAGGCCTGTCTCCAAGCCTCCAGCCACAAGACCGCAAGCCTGTCTCCAAGCTTCCAGCCTGAAGGTCCCAAGCCGGCCTCCAAGCCTCAAGCCTCAGGACCCCAAGCCTGTCTCCAAGCCTCCAGCCTCAAGACCCCAGGCCTGTCTCCAAGCCTCCAGCCTCAAGACCGCAAGCCTGTCTCCAAGCCTCCAGCCTCAAGACACCAGGCCTGTCTCCAAGCCTCCAGCCACAAGACCGCAAGCCTGTCTCCAAGCTTCCAGCCTGAAGATCCCAAGCCGGCCTCCAAGCCTCAAGCCTCAGGACCCCAAGCCTGTCTCCAAGCCTCCAGCCTCAAGACCCCAGGCTTGTCTCCAAGCCTGCAGCCTCAAGACACCAGGCCTGTCTCCAAGCCTCCAGCCACAAGACTGCAAGCCTGTCTCCAAGCCTCCAGTCTGAAGATCCCAAGCCGGCTTCCAAGCCTCAAGCCTCAAGACCCCAAGCCTGTCTACAAGGCTCCAGCCTCAAGACCGCAAGAACATCTCCAAGCCCCCAGCCTCAAGACTGCAATCCTTTCTCCAAGCCTCCAAATTCAAGACCCCAGGCCTGTCTCCAAGCCTCCAGTCTCAAGACCCCAGGCCTTCTCCAAGCCTCCAGCCTCAAGACCCCAATCCCTTCTCCAGGCCTCCAGCCTCAAGCCCCCAGCCCCCAATCCTGTCTCCAAGCCTCCAGCCTCAAGATCCCAAGCATGCCTCCAAGCCTCCAGCCTCAAGACACTAGGCCTGTCTCGAAGCCTCCCGCCTCAACACCCCAAGCTTGTCTCCAAGCCTCCAGCTTCAAGATCCCAGGCCTTCTTCAAGCCACCAGCCTCAAGACCCCAAGCCTGTCTCCAGGTCACCAGCCTCAAGACCCCAGGCTTGTCTCCAAGCCTGCAGCCTCAAGACACCAGGCCTGTCTCCAAGCCTCCAGCCACAAGACCGCAAGCCTGTCTCCAAGCCTCCAGCTTCAAGACCCCAGGCCTTCTTCAAGCCACCAGCCTCAAGACCCCAAGCCTGTCTCCAGGCCACCAGCCTCAAGACCCCAAACCTGTCTCCAAGCATCCAGCCTCAAGACCCCAAGCCTGTCTCCAAGCCTCCAGCCTCAAGACCCCAAGCCTGTCTCCAAGCCCTCAGCCTCAAGATCCCAGGCCTGTCTCCAAGCCTCCAGCCTCAAGACACCAATCCTGTCTCCAAGCCTCCAGACTCAAGACACTAAGCCTGTCTCCAAGCCACCAGTCTCAAGACACCAATCCTGTCTCCAAGCCTCCAGCCTCAAGACCCCAGGCCTGTCTCCAAGCCTCCAGCTTCAAGACCCCAGGCCTTCTTCAAGCCACCAGCCTCAAGACCCCAAGCCTGTCTCCAGGCCACCAGCCTCAAGACTCCAAGCCTCCAGCCTCAAGACCCCAGGCTTGTCTGCAAGCCTGCAGCCTCAAGACACCAGGCCTATCTCCAAGTCTCCAGCCACAAGACTGCAAGCCTGTCTCCAAGCTTCCAGCCTGAAGATCCCAAGCCGGCCTCCAAGCCTCAAGCCTCAGGACCCCAAGCCTGTCTCCAAGCATCCAGCCTCAAGACCCCAAGCCTGTCTCCAAGCCTCCAGCAACAAGACCGCAAGCCTGTCTCCAAGCCTCCAGCAACAAGACCCCAAGCCTGTCTCGAAGCCTCCAGCCTCAAGACCGCAAGCCTGTCTCCAAGCCTCCAGCCTCAAGATCCCAGGCCTGTCGCCAAGGCTCCAGCCTCAAGACAGCAAGCCTGTCTCCAAGGCACAAGCCTAAATACCCCAAGCCTGTCTCCAAGCCTCCAGTCTCAAGACACTAAGTCTGTATCCTAGCCTCCAGCCTCAAGACACCAATCCTGTCTTCAAGCCTCCAGCTTCAAGACCCCAGGCCTGTCTCCAAGCCTCCAGCTTCAAGACCCCAGGCCTGTCTCCAAGCCTCCAGCCTCAAGACACCAATCCTGTCTCCAAACCTCCAGTCTCAAGACACTAAGCCTGTCTCCAAGCCACCAGCCTCAAGACACCAATCCTGTCTTCAAGCCTCCAGCTTCAAGACCCCAGGCCTGTCTCCAAGCCTCCAGCTTCAAGACCCCAGGCCTGTCTGCAAGCCTCCAGCTTCAAGACCCCAGGCCTTCTTCAAGCCACCAGCCTCAAGACCCCAAGCCTGTCTCCAGGCCACCAGCCTCAAGACACCAAGCCTGTCTCCAAGCCTCCAGCCTCAAGACCCAAGCCTGTCTCCAAGCCTCCAGCCTCAAGATCCCAAGCGTGTCTCCAAGCCTCCAGCCTCAAGACCGCAAACCTGTCTCCAAGCCTCCAGCCTCAAGACCACAAGCCTGTCTCCAAGCCTCCAGCCTCAAGACAGCAAGCCTTTGCCAAGGCTCTAGCCTCAAGTATGCAAGCCTTTCTCCAAGGCTCCAGCCTCAAGACCGCAAGCCTGTCTCCAAGCCTCCAGCTTCAAGACCTCAAGCCTGTCTCTAAGCAAGACTCAAGACCCCAAGCCTGTCTCCAAACCTCCAGCCTCAATACCCCAGGCCTGTCTCCAAGCCTCCAGCCTCAAGACTGCAAGCCTGTCTCCAAGCCTCCAGCCTCAAGACAGCAAGCCTTTGCCAAGGCTCCTGCCTCAAGACCACAAGCCTGTCTCCAAACCTCTGGCCTGAAGACCCCAAGCCTGTCTCCAAGCCTCCAGCCTGAAGACCCCAGGCCTGTCTCCAAGCTTCCAGCCTCAGGGCCGCAATCCTGTTACCAAGCCTCCAGCCTCAAAACCCCAAGACTTTTTCCAAGCCTCAAGCCTCAAGACTCGAAGCCGCCATCCTCAAGAACCCAAACCTGTCTCCAAGCCTCCAGCCTCAAGACTGCAAGCCTGTCTCGAAGCCTCTAGCCTCAAGACCCCAGCCTCCAGTCCTGCAGTCATGTCATGTCCTTGCTTGGTTCTGAGGCCTGAGCCCGAGGCAGGACCCAGGTTCTGGGTTCTTGTCCAGTCTCTGGCTGGGGTTTCAAGCCTGGGCTCCTAGTTCATAGTTCCTTGTCCGGTTTCTCTGTTTCTTGCCAATGTCCTTGCCCAAGTCCTGCATCCTTGTCTTGTTCCTTGCACTTCAGTGTCTGTGTCTCGCATTTGGGTCCGTTCCCAACGCCCCCACTGTGACAGAATGTTAGTGTAATGATAATGAGAGCTTTCAAATATTCTAACAAAGACTGGGAAAAGAAGTAACAAGCTGAGGGGAAGGTCTTTTCAAAGCCGTATGAGGATATTTTCTTGATCATTATACTTCCAACACAATGAGGAAGAAAGTGGTGCTGAATTCAGTTTCGGTGAATGATCTGGAATAAGTGGAATTTGTATCAGTCAAATACATTGCGAAACAGTGATCACAACAACATCAAGTTTAGATTTGGTACAGAAAGGGGCAAGCTAAAATAAACTTTGAAGGGAATTAATTGAAAGAAGGCTACTTGCAATCATGAAGGAAGTCACACTGAAAGAAAAAACAAGACTGAAGGATTACACAGGCAATCAAGCAGCATTTCTGGAGAGGGAAACAGAGAATTTTCAGGTCAATAGGTTTTCACCATAGGCTCACACGAGAAGAAGAAAGCCCTTAACTCCAAGTGGAGTCATCGGGATGCCGTCATTTGACGGCATTTTTTTAAAGCAAGCTTTCTTATTTTTACAAGGCCGGGTTGCTTGCTCGACACTCAACCCAGCACAGATGGAAAGCATGCAAGGGAGCCGGTTGGATTCGAACTCGGGAGCCTTTGCTCCGAAGTCTGGCGCTGATACCACTATGCCACCAGCCAGCTAGGCTCATACAAAGAGAACCAAGCTGAGTACAAAAAGACACAAGCAAGAAGAGGAAAAAGAGAGTTGGAATACATAACCAGCTTACATGACAAAGAACTAAAAAGTGTCTAGTAAATATACCGATTCATACGAGTGGTTCTTGAGATCATATAACGCTGAAGGCATGGCTACGTTACGAAAAAACTTTGCATCTATGAACAAGAAACGTTGCCAACATTATGATACAGGAAAAGTGAATCATGAAATTAAGAAAGTAACAATTATGAAAAGGATTGAGTTAGATTGTAGACAAGTATCAGATTAGGAAGGTCATCGGGTATGGAGAATTGAAACTTGTTGGCAAAGGAAAGTAAGGATGGAAATTTCTGAGATTCTGACCACAGTTTTCCAACCTTCCTCTTCAAGTCTTGCCAGATTATTGAAGAACAGCTAATATCCCTTTTGGTAAAGTAAGTAGAGGGTTGAACTATGAACCACGGACGAGTGATAAGTAATGTGATAAAGAAGTTGCCAGCAACAGTAACCTGGGACAAATATAACTGATACTTAGAAAAATATTGGTTAATAACTGAAAGACAACAAAGATAATTTCTACACCAGTCATGTTTGACTAATTTGATGGGTGTTAGTGTGGCACAGCAGCTAGTGGATGGGGAAGGTTTGATTCTGCTAGGAGCCAGACTGGATCCAGCAGGCTGAATGGTCTCCTTCAGTGATTTAATAAGTTAATTGGTTACATAGAAACAAAATTAACTAAGGAGCAGACAGAGAATGTTGGTGAATAGTTTCTTTCCAACAATAGGGAAATGTGCAGTAGAATTGCCCTGTCGATCCTGGCCATATGAACTTTTAAGATACAGTCATGATCTTGAGAATGAGATAAACAATGGAAATAGTTGAAGAATGAACATGTAAACTAAATGGTATAATTTTAAAAATGATGCAGGGAGAGAGATCGTATGGTGTATATCTTGATCTTTGAAGATAGCAGAGAGACCAAACAGTGATCCTTTAGACCAAGGGTTCCCAACCTAGGTTCCATGGACTCCCTGGTTAGTGGTCAGTGTGCATTACATAAAATGGTTGGGAATCCCTGCTGCAGAGTCATAGCGTCATTGAGGGAAAAGAGCAAAATTAAAAAAAAACAGGCCTTTCAGCCTGCCAAGTCTACAATAAGCATCAATTACTCATTTACATGAATCTTATTGTTTAATTTTTTGGCAATTTCTTATTGACTTTCTCCTCCCCCCCCCCGCACTAGATTCTACCACTCACCTACACACCTAATTTGCAGTGCTCAACTAATCAACCAACCTGCATGTTGTAGGGAAATGGAAAAAAAAACTAGAGCATCAGGAGGATACGCAAATGACTGCAGGAAAAGATATCAACTTCGTACAGACAAAACTAGAAGTCAGGATTGAGCATATATCTCTGGTGTTGAGGGGCAGTGTCATTGCTATGTCATTGTGCTGTTCTTACCTCTCCCCTCAACCCACCCCAGATAAGTTCTGTAATACTTTTACAAACTGCTGACTATGTTACAATTGATTAATGCAGTCCAATCGTGGTAATCAAAATTCAAAAATGGAAGTTAAGACCTTATCCTGTGAGCAGAGAAAGTTTACCAGAATGGTACCGGGAATAAAAAACTTAAATTACTGTATATGGAGAGTTACAGAAACTTAGAGTGTTCTCCTAGGTTCAGAAAGGGTTAAAGAGAGTTTGGATAAAGAAAAGTAAAAATCATGAATCATTTAGTTGGATTAATTAAGGAAAGCCTTCCTGTGGAACAAGTACCAGAGAACTGGTTTAAGCTATTGGGAAAGGTTGCAGAGTCAATGTGACAAAATTGGATTTTGCACAGTGAGTTGTAATGATTTATGCACTGCCTGAAAAGCAGATTCAATGATATCTATCCCTAATCCCTAATAAGTTAGAAGATGAAAATTTAGAATATTATGGTGAAAGGCACAGGATACGAATTTTACAGGTGTACTAAAGATCTACTGTTGGCATGATAGACTAACAATCGGTGGTGTCATTCTACAAATATATAACTTAATGACATTGGAATGAAAAAGGCCAACTTATCCTTCATACATTACAGCAGGGACCTATGTGAATGCATGTACTTGTCTTTGTGTATTGCTCATTACTACAAGTATTACATGGTTCACCTTTGACAAAATAGCTTGTGGGAGATCAGGGAGAAGAAAAGGAACATATCATTTAAATTAATTTAATAATTAAAACCTCAGTGATATCAGGTGATGTATCTTTGAATTTAGAATCATTCTATTCTATTGAACTTGACTGGGTTGCTTAAAGAGTTTGTGCAATTATTTCACAATTTATTTCTCTAGTTTGTTGGTTTTCAATCTTTGGTTTAGGGCTTGTTTGGATGATGGAAAACAAAAAACCAGAACTTGATGTAACAAGTCAACAATATGGCTCTTGTTAATCATTTCTGTGTACTTGAGAAATGACCATGGAAGTGTGTCAAACCAGAAGCCCAAAATGGATAAATATTTTCCAGGCTTCACAGAAATCGTATGAAATAACTCCTTTTATTAGGCAGGCTCTCATCATCAATAATGACTTGCTTACACTCTAGTTTTGTCAGTCCTGAGGTGTCTGGGGAGTCATGTGTAGGATTTGTAGGGATACTTAACCATGGCTCTACATGCTGCAGATTAAAGTCCTGAACGACCCTCCTTCATTATGAATTGTAGTGGGACTGGGATTCCCTTAAATCTGACATGATGTTGCATTAGACAGCAACAGGTAAATTCTTTATTTTCCAGTGCCAAGTAGTAAAATTATATGATGTATACTGAGGGTGACGCAGTAGTGTAGCAGTTAGCGTAATGCATTACAACACCAGTGATGCAGGTTCAATCCAGCTGCTGTCTGTAAGGAGTTTTTGCATTCTTCTTGTGACATCGAGGAGTTCTTATGGGTGTTCCAATTTCCTCTCACATTGCAAAGATAAAAGGGTTAGTAGATTAATTGATCACATGGTTTGTTGGGCCAGAAGGGCCTGTTACCATGCTGTATCTCAAACTAAATATATTACACACCATCTTTTGTCTCCTGCAAATAATTTTCTACACAACACTGAGTCCATAAAGAAGTAGTCAATGAAGTAAATAGTCAGCTCCTCTTCTCATTCTAGTCAAGAAAGTGTTTTGAGAACACAGTCATACTTTTTTCATGGCATCCAGAGTGCAATCTTACTTCATTTAGTGAAAACGAATCACAACTGAAAGTAGGTAAGTTCCATTGCAGATCCATGCAGTACCTGGTTGAAAGCATCACCTATATGTCAGCTCCTAACTCCTGATAATTTACAGAGGTTATAACATAAAACTTAATTTGCCATATGTGTAGTTGAGGCAAATAATATTAATGGCTTTAACGGCAAGTACGTTTGAGGGAGAAAGGAAAATTTTATTGATAGAATGGGAAAATATGAGGATTGGAGGAGAACTTAGCTGGTATAAATCTGAGGATAAATCAGAATAGTCTATTTTTATGAAGGGAATTCAGTTCTATTCCATATTTTGTAAAAGATCTGTCATTTTAAGAGCAAGATACTAGGTATAAAAGAGCATATAGTGATAGGTAACAAAAAGAGGTCATAAACCATGGAAATGCTGTCAGATATGTTTTACTTCTGTTTTGTCTTACGCGGGTTCATCTGAAGTAATTTAACCTAAGCTCAGGACATAAGTAGTGGATTGTTTTCCAAGTTGACAGCCTTGATAGCTATAGAGGAAAGCTGCATATCCACAAGAGAATGAACTGATTTTGTTTCTGAAGGGGTTTGCACCAGTAGCTCATATTTGTACTGCAGATGTACTAATTAGAGAATAGTCTAAAAGCCTTATGATCAGCCATTTGGCAACTGACACATTCAGCCAATTCTAAGCATTGAAATTTCAATACAGAATGAGACCTTTCAAGTTATTGTGCCAGTCCCAGGCTTTCTCAGTTATAAGTCTGTAGAATTGTACATCCAGCCATGTTAAATGCTCATTTAAATTATTTTTAGATGCAGTCAGGATTTCTGCCTCTCCTATCTGTTCAGGTGATGAATTCCAGATTCCTCAGCCTCCATCTACACCTGCATCACTAATTGGGATCATGAGCTCATTTCTTTGTTGATTAATTTCTAATGGCTCTCCTACATGTGCTTGGAGCCTGCAAAAGTTTGTAAAGTTGCTAAAGTTTACAAGGATGTGCTGAAAGACTTTATACTAACAAAGACTATTCCTTAAACCAATTATTCCTTAACATGAGCATTAGTAGACAATTTTCTGTGGATAAAGTATAAAAGAGAGAAAAAAAACAGAAGCCACATTAAACAGGATGTTAGAGAATGAGAAATGTAAGAAGGATCTTCATCGGGAGGTAATATCCAGTCTTAATTCCAGTGTATACTTCAGTAAGGATGATTCTACTGAAAACTTCAAGTGTTTTAGCCACAGCCACAATGTGGAAACCACAATGCTAAAGAATGTTAAGATCACATAGCCAGTAAAGTTATATCTCTCGATGCTGTAGGAGGAGGTGCTGAAGACCTAGATCTGGGACAAGGCTTAATTGGCATGGTTACAATGTGAATACACCAGATAAAACCATGTACCGCTTAAGTGCTTTTATTTAATATATATGTAGTTGTGCACAGACACAACAAATTGGTGATGAGTTTGAACCTGAATATCAAGGAAATATCACAAACTGCACCAAGAGTTATGGGATGAAACAGTGAGAGTTAAACAGCATGAGACCACCAAAGAACTGCACGAGTAACAGTGAAAAACACAATGAATTTAAAGTGCAAATAATGTGGTGATGGCTTCAGACAGGAAATGTGATGAATTTGATAATGCTAATTAAGACTGGGTGTCATATATCTAGAGTGTTGAACTGCATTGTAACTCGAACAATGTGGAGGAGCAAAAGAAAGCCCCTGCACTTCTTAGCTTAATGGGTGCAAGGACATATAGTTTCTCACACAATCTAGTAACCCCTGAAAAGCCAGCAAGCAAGACGTTTGATGAAATCATTACAATTTTACACCATCATTTGAGCCCTAAACTGTCGACAATAGCTGAGAGATTTAGATTTTACAAAAGGAACCAGTCAAAAGATGAAAGCCTTTCTAAATACATTCCAGAACTGTGCAAAATTTCCCAGTACTGTGACTTTAGAGATGGACTTTCTGATGCATTAAGGGACAGGCTTGTATGTGGCATACATAGTCAAAGCTCTCAAATCAGGCTACTGTCCAAAAGAAACTTAACCTTAGAATGGGCATTGACCATTGCAATATCATTAGAGACTGAAGCAAAGGATATGAAGTGTCATGCCCAGAAATGCATAGTAATACTGAAGCAGATCACAATATAATAAGGATCACAATAGCTGTATCTGGTGAAAACTGAAAGTGGAGCTGGGTTCAGGGTCAGTGTTGTCTATTTAATTCCAGAGGCTGACTACAACAGACCGTGTTCTAAGGTACCATTAGAGAAGACCTCGATGAAGCTAAAGATGTACACTGGTGAAAAGGCATCTTCCAAAGGCAAACTGAAAGTGAATGTGATGTATGGAGGCCAAAAACAGCAGTCAGAGCTTTACATGTTGAATCTTTGTAGCTCTGAATTAATTTACCCACATCCTGAAATCTGCAAGGCACAAAACAAGAGTCTCAGACGTCACACTTGTACAATAAGTATGAGGTTCCTGTAGTTTGTATGGGTGAGAGAAGAGATTGCAGAATGAATGAACAGATTTTCCTTGGGTAACTTTTGAATGGAAAGTGGGTGTTGCACAGGGTCAATGTAGTCAACCCCAGTCATTCATAATCTAGCAACAATTTGGATGAAAATAAATATTTTAAGTTTGTTGATGATGAAAAGCAAGCTGCATAGTTATAATGGAGATGCAGATAGTCTTCAGTGGAATATAGATATACAAAGGGAATGAGAAAGGATATGGCATATGGTCTATTATGTGGCAAAAGATGAAGTAACCCACTCCATTAGAAAAATAAAATGGATTATATTTACTAAGTAACAAGACATTGAGAGGTTCTGGTGCTTAGATGGTCCTGGGTATCGTGTACACAAACCCTTGAAAGTTATCATGACAGTGGAACAAGCAAATAAGAAAAAAAGCAGTATATCCCCCTTTATTATAAGAGTACAAGAGTGGGGACATCTTTCTCAAATTATACTTGCTGCTAGTGAGATTGCATCTGAAATGTTGCATTCTTGCCTGGTCTTCCTACTTAGGGAAGGATATATTTGTAATAGAGGAAGTGCAGGAAAGATTAATCAGAATCCTTCCACATATCGGCCTGTTGTCTTATGAGGAGAGATAAAACATGCTGGACTTGTACCCTCTTGAATTCAGAAGGATATGTAATAATCCAATAAAAGCACATAAAATTCTTGCAGGTCTTCACGAAGTGGATATGGCTAAAACATCCAGAGCTGTGAGTCAGAGGCTCAGGATTAAAGACCAGCTATTTAGAATATACTGAATCTTTAGAATTTTCTACTCTAAAAGCTATGAAGTTTCAGTTGCTAACTATATTCAAAACAGATTCTGACAGATTTTTGGGTACTGAAGGGATCAAGAAATATGCGATCCGTACAGGATGGGGGCACTGTTGCTCCCATGGGTGACAACTTAAAAACCACAATTTTTTTATGGCTCCTGCAATTTGAATGTTGGTACCTAAGCCATGATGGTCAAATGCTAAGCTTATGTGACAGACATCTCTAACTTACCTGACCGTAGCACGCAAGCTTTGTATTGCTTCCATTGGTGCAACAATGTAACTACAGATACTGGCCCTCTGCATAATGGTGCACTTTTTACTAAATAATATTCATTTCTGTTCTGGTACAAAGCCGTAAGAAAGGTTGGTACTGGCTCTCCCTGCTCTCTGAGTTTTTAATCAAGGATTTCTGGGTAGCCTGAACAAAACCTTTCATTTGTGTCTAACCAACTGCCTTGTCTAGATAGAAGTTCACATGATCCCTCTGCTTTAGAACCCGTGTATGATCTTGATATCTGGAAAGCTGACACCAATGCCAGTATTTCTGCCTAACCTGTCCATAGACCACTGGTTCTGAAGCCTCAGCTGTGCAACTTCCAGTTCAAATTGTTATGTCATTATAAAATTATATTACTGTAAAACTGAGTAAGGAAATATATTGTGAGGCTTAGGTTTGTTACTTGGTAATTGTCCCACACCATTTGTTGTTGCCCTGTACTTTATGTATTGACTGCTCATTGTATCACTCAGCAATAGATCTCAGGTTGGAAATCTAATTAACAAGCAGTGATCTGGAAAACAAGAAGATGTAATGTGGTGACAGCAGTTAAGTAAGTTGAAAGAAAAGGAATCTATATTATACAGAGGTGCAAGTGCTGAACTTGCAGTAAAAAACCACTAGCTTGCAGTGATTTTCTTTCTTATGTGTGGAAAATGGATGCTGCGTCTGCACAGTTTCAGCAGACGAAGAATGGGTAACCAATACTGTGGTAGAAGTGCTTGAAAATAGACTAGATTTCCAAAAAGCACAGTAGATTCTGCTGAGGGCAGGAGAGAAATGACTGGATATTTTCAAGGGTAAATGAACATCAAGAAACTGCATATACTGTTAATCAGAAATAAAAACAGTAAATGTTTTGAAATGATCGGATCAGGCAGCATCAATGGAAAGAGAAACGTAGTAGTGAGGATCAAAAAGGAATGGGCAAGGGAAGCAGAGCGATGCTTAAGGGACTGTTTTGAACTGGTGGACTGTATTCAGGGATTCATCTTCGAACCTGGATGAGTGTGCTGCAGTTGTCACCGACTTCATTCAAACCTGTGTGGATGAGTGCGTGCCCACAAAGACTTGCTGTGGATGAACCAGGAGGTTCGTCTTCTGCTGAGGTCTAGGTCTGTGGCATTTAGGTCTGGCAACCCAAGACTGTATGAGAAAACCAGGTATGACTTGCGGGGGGCCATTTCAAGATCAAAGAAACAATTCAGAGCGATGTTGGAGGCGACATCAGATGCACGTCTACTATAGCAGGGTTTGCAGGACATTACTTCATATAAAGCAAAACCCAGCATCATGAATGGCAGTTACCAGATGAGCTTTTATGCCTTTTATGCCTGCTTTGAAATGGAGAATAGGGAGAATATAACTACAGCTGTGAAGATCCCTGCTGCTCTAGGTGACCCAGTGATCTCTGTCTCAGAGGCTGATGTCAGACTGTCTTTTGAACCCTTGCAAGGTGGCAGGCCCCAGTGAAGTACTTAGTAAGGCTCTGAAAACTTGTGCCAACCAACTGGTGGGAGTATTCAAGGACATTTTCAACCTCTCACTGCTATGGTTGGAAGTTTCTACCTCCTTCAAAAGGGCAACAATTTTACCAGTGCCCATGAAGAGTAGTGTGAGCTCCCTTCATAACTATCATCCTTTAGCACTCACATCTACGGTGATGAAATGCTTTGAAAGGTTGATCTTGACCAGAATCAACTCCTGCCTCAGCAAGGACCTAGACCCACTGCAATTCACCTAATGCCATTATTTGTATACAGCAGAC
Source organism: Mobula birostris (assembly GCF_030028105.1). Taxonomy (NCBI): domain Eukaryota; kingdom Metazoa; phylum Chordata; class Chondrichthyes; order Myliobatiformes; family Myliobatidae; genus Mobula; species Mobula birostris. The sequence goes on along the minus strand of NC_092373.1, from coordinate 113,622,105 downwards.
GCAATCTCAATGGCTCTTCACGCAGCATTAGATCACGTAGACAATACAAACGCCTATGTCAGGTTGCTGTTCATTGACCATAGCTCCGTATTTAACACCATCCTTTCTATTGTCCTGATCGAACAGCTATAAGACCTGGGCCTCTGTACCTCCCTCTGTAATTGAATCCTCAACATCCTAACTGGAAGATTACAATCTGTGTCAATTGGTAATAACATCTCCTCCTCGATGACGATCAACACTAGTTCATCACAGGGATGTGTGTATATCCACAGCTCTCTCTCTCTATATCCATGACTGTGTGTCTAGGCATAGATCAAATGCTATCGATAGATTTGCTGATTATTGTTGGCAGAATTTCAGATGGAAACGAGAGGGTGTACAGGAGCGAGATATGCCAGCTAGTTGAGTGCTATCACAGCAACAACCTTACACACAAGGTCGGTAAGACAATAGAGCTGACTGTGGACTTCAGAAAGGGCAAAACAAGGGAACATGAATCAAACTTCATAGAGGGATCAGAGGTGGAGAGAGTGAGCAAATTCAAGTTCCTGAATGTCAATACATCTGAGTAACTAACCTGGTTCCCAGAATATTGGTGTAGTTATATAGAGGGTAAGACAGAGGCTATATTTCATTAGGAGTTTGAGGAGATTTGGTTTGTCACTTAAAATATTAAAAAAACATTTCAGATGTACCATGGAGAGCATTCTTACATTCCAATCACTGCCTGGTATGAGAGTATTCTGACATTCCGATCACTGTCTGGTATGAGAGTATTCTGACATTCCGATCACTGTCTGGTATGAGAGTATTCTGACATTCCGATCACTGTCTGGTATGAGAGCATTCTGACATTCCGATCACTGTCTGGTATGAGAGTATTCTGACATTCCGATCACTGTCTGGTATGAGAGTATTCTGACATTCCAATCACTGTCTGGTATGAGAGTATTCTGACATTCCAATCACTGTCTGGTATGAGAGTATTCTGACATTCCGATCACTGTCTGGTATGAGAGTATTCTGACATTCCAATCACTGCGTGGTATGAGAGTATTCTGACATTCCGATCACTGTCTGGTATGAGAGTATTCTGACATTCCAATCACTGTCTGGTATGAGAGTATTCTGACATTCCAATCACTGCCTGGTATGAGAGTATTCTGACATTCTGATCACTGTCTGGTATGAGAGTATTCTGACATTCCAATCACTGCCTGGTATGAGAATATTCTGACATTCAATCACTGTCTGGTATGAGAGTATTCTGACATTCCAATCACTGTCTGGTATGAGAGTATTCTTACATTCCGATCACTGTCTAGTATGAGAGTATTCTGACATTCCAATCACTGCCTGGTATGAGAGTATTCTGACATTCTGATCACTGTCTGGTATGAGAGCATTCTGACATTCCGATCACTATCTGGTATGAGAGTATTCTGACATTTCGATCACTGTCTGGTCTGGTATGGGACAGGATCGAAAGAAGCTACAGAAAGTTGTAAAATTAATCAGCTCCATAATGGGTACTAGCCTCCATAGTACATAAGACATCTTTAAGGAACGATACCTCAGAAAGGTAGCATCCATTATTAAGTACCCCGATCACTCAGGACATGCCCTCTTCTCATTGTTACTGTCAGGAAAGAGGTACAGAAGCCTGAAGGCACCCACTCAGTGATGCAGGAACAGCTTCTCCTGGTGACTGTGCCAACCGATTTCTGAATGGACATTGAACCCATGAACACTACCTCAGAATTGAATTGAAAATACACGTGGACTAAGATGTTAACTGTCCTGTGCTATCACCAGTGGGATCATCAGTTGATCTGCCACCTGCCTTCAGGAGTTCCGGCCCGCTTATGATCAAGACTCCCTCGAGGTGTTGGGCCAGCAGTGCTAAAGCACCACCTCCCACTGGTGAGCTTAAAAACTTGGCATCTGCCTCTATCAGAGTTGTTGGTCACTTCTACCCAACAGATAGTCTACTCTTCAGGTGCCTATGCAACTACTGAAGGGTTTGCAAGATATGTATACACTATCTGACTATCTGCCCCTCTGGACATACTTGGTCCACACCCATGCTGATCCTTTCTCTGCTGCCTCAGCTACAGCCCTGCTGGTTGACTTGATCTCTCTTCTAGTGAAGCCAAGGTCATGCAGCCACTTCTGGAAAGTGAATGCAATAAACCCACGGCAGCCTACTTCGAATGGATAACATGAGACCTTCCACCATCTATCTCTGCACTCTGATCTTAATTCTGCATACTTGGTTAACTTGCACTCATGGGCTTCATCGATGTTGTCTTCCCAGGGGACTGTGAGTTCACCAATAACCACTTCTCTACTGGTGTCAGACCATACGATTATATCTGGACTCAATATGGTGAAAGCTATTTGCTCCGGGAAACTGCCTTTCCCGTCCAGGTCAGCCTTGACACACCAATCATTGGCTGAAGAAAGTATGCTTTATCGTGGTCTTGCGCTGTACACCCTTGACTTAGAACCTTCTTTCACAAATGATATGTGATGTTCTGTGCAGCATGGGGCATGAGGTAAGTTGTGCTGATGTACTCTCTGCTCAAATGCTTCTGTTACAACTTTGAGAACGTTGTTATGTCTCCACGTGTACATGCCGCTGGAAAGATTGACTCTGCATGCACTCAAGATATGTTGAAGTGTTCCCTTCTCGCCACAAGCAGCACACCTGTCTGTCTTATCTTCATGCCAGGTGCTGAGGTTGGCAGGTGTTGGGAGCAGATCGTACGCTGCTCTGCATAGAAAAGAAATGTGGAGCAGTTCCATCTGCCACAGAACATTCCAAGATAGATGTCATTGTTCAACACTTTCCCACCAGGTCCAAACCCCTTGTTTGGCCAGGCCAGCTGTTTTAGTTAACCTCTTCTCCTCTTCTACCGCTCGTATTTCTTGTGTTACAAGCTCACGGCGCTCCTTACCTGTAGAAGATGACCACCACTTGTGGATTGTCCATCCAAGTCCCTGGCAGCCTAGCTGGATAGCCCCAACCGTCTCCTTGTGCTTCAATCTAGACTCTGCCTCATCAACTGCTACACGGGCTGACCACTTCCTGCCTGATCTCACATCCAGCTGGGTGTTCTTGATGACAGGGTCTTTTGAGTCTTGAAGCATCAAGAATGATCTTACCTTGGCTACCTTGACCTCTTCAACAAGGGATTGCACTGGGATGGTAAGCTTTGTGGATTGCAACATTGGTGAGGCTGCTTGGTACTCCAAGCTACTTCTTTACATACTTGTTGATCTTCCGTTCCATTGCCTCAACGTGGGACATTGCCACTTCATAGACAGTTAGTGGCCATATTATCTATAGCATCAGTCTGTACTGCAAGCACCACAGCTTCAACTTGTCAGGCAAGCCACACTTGTCAACAGACATCAGACCTCTACTGATCTGTTCTCCTGTCTCTTGAACCCTCTTGGTGTTTCTCAGCTCCTCTGTGTACCATCGCCCAAGGCTCCTAACTGGTTGGTCCTGAATGGATGGAATCTCCTCTCCACAAAGGGTGAAATGAAAGTCAACCAGCTTTCCTCTCCTAAGAACAAGGCTCCTTGACTTCTTGGTCTTGAACTTCATTCTTCCCCAATCCATTAGCTCCTCGAGTCTAGATAGTACATTTTCCACTGCCTCCGTGCTAGGACCCAAAAGGGTGAGATCATCCATGAACGCTCGCATTGGTGGTAACTCCCCTCTGCCATCAAGTGTGACACCTGGTCCCACTGATTCTACAGCCCTCACAGTAACCTCCAGGGCTAACACAAAAAGGATGGGTGAAATTGCACATCCCATTGGGATTCCAACATCCAAGCTCTGCCACCTAGTTGTAAACTGCTGAGTGGAAAATCTCATCCAGAAATCATTGTAGCACTGCATAACAAAGTTCTTTACCTTAGCAGGAATCCATAGGAATTCTATCACAAACGCAATCAGGGCATGGGCAACAGAACCATATGCATTTGCCAGATCAAGCCAAACTACATCCAGATATCTTCTCAACCTTTTCGACTCCTGGATGGTATGCCATGTCATATCAGTATGTTCAAGACTCCCGGGAAGCCTGGTATTCCTGCCTTCTGCACAGAAGTATTTACCAATCCATTCTCTATCACAAATGAAGATATTCTTTCTGCTAGAATGCCAAACATAATCTTCCCCTCTACATTCAGGAGTGAAATTGGTCGGAACTGATTCGCTGTAGTAAAATTCTCTTCCTTCCGGATGTATACTCCTTCAACCTCACTCCATGACACCTTGTCTCTACACCACCTTTAACAATCTCCACAAGTATTTCCTCAGCTCTTCACACTTCTTGAACACCTTATACGGCATTCCATTAGGTCCTGACCTTGCCTTTCTGGGAATCTTTCAACTTCTGCCAGTTTGGGTCCTGACAGATCGAACTTCACTCCGGGCTTGGTAGGCTTCACAAACCCTGAAATGTCAAGCAAAGGAGCCTCCCGCTGTTCATTAGAGTAAGTGCTTGCTAGGTGATCCACAAGTTCTTGTTGAGAGATGTTAAGCTGCCCACTCTTACTTTGTTCAAACAATTTCTTTGTGAACTGGTGAGGGTTCTCAAAGAATGACTTTCTTGCCTTCTCTCTCTTCTTTCTCTTTTTACGTTGTGACTCTGCACAATGGAGTGATGCTAACTTTAATCGAAAATGCTCTTGGAGATCAGCAAGCCATGGCTTGTCACCCTCACTTGCTACCTTCCACCTCTGTCTCAATGATCTAAGCTCTCTCCTCAACCTACTAATCTCCTTCTGGCGCCTGCTTGGTTGCTGTGTAGGCTTTGCTTTCTTCAACTCAACCAAACCAAACCTGTACTTTCTAACATCGTAAATCATATCGCCCATCACTTCTAACTTTCTCTTTGATGTTCCCCTGAGAGTGTTCTCCAACATCATACTGATATCCTCATCAAACACACGCCAAGCCTTCTCATCTGCCATTGGTGGCCATTTGATCTTCCTCTTCTTCTCTACCTCCTCACCACCGCCATCATGCGAAGGATCTACCTGGGTACTGTGGTCTGAAACCTGACCTGACCTGGGTTATATCTCGTCTAACCTGGAGTATGATGACTCTCTCCAGGTCAGAGCGAATCGCTGTGGCTTGTGAATCAGTGAAAAGACCACATCATCTGTGCTTGCTGAAGTAATTTCATCTTCATCCACTGGGATGGAATAGCACTTCAACTTTGCTTGGTGGACTTGTAAACCTTTAATGCTGAAAAATGCCCTCCCACACCAACACATTGGACACTCAGAGCCTCTTAACCTAGCTCTTGGTCACTTTTTTAATATTTCTGTTTTTGCACTGTTTTTAATTTAACTATTTAGTATACATATATATTTACTGTAATTGATTTACTTTTTTTCTGTATTATAATGTATTGCATTGTACTGCTACCACTAAGTTGACAAATTTCACGACATATGCTGGTGATATTAATCCTGATTCTGATTCTCATTGTGGTAGCTAATACCTTAGTTGAAAGGCAAAGGTTGCTAACCTCAAGCCTTAACTCTACTTCTTTTTTCCACAGATGCTCTCTGACCTGCTGAGCAAATCCAACATTTTCTGTTTTCATTTCAGATATTTACAATACCTGAAAGACAGGTGAAGACAAAATTAAAAAGCCTGCCATGATCTGGGGAAATTATTTGAGTTAAGGTCATGCAGATTGACCCACAGAAAATAATTCTGAAGCTTGAGGCAAGAAACAAGTGAAGCTGTCAAAGACTTCTGCACACAGCTTAGAAAAACAACCAGTAAATGCAGACAAAAGGAAGCAGCTATTGGTCCAGCATATTGAGGGCTAAGATACACAAACATGAAAGTAATTTTAACCTGCAAGATAAAATTCAGTAAGTGCAGAACAAAGTATAAATACAATGGAAGTCATAACCTGACAGTATTTTTATTCAAAAACGCTGGTCATAGAAACAAGATACTTGGGAGAATTAATGACAGTTGCATACAAAATTGAACATCTAGAGAATTTCCATGGCTAATTTCAGAGAAGAAAAGTTATAGAAATAACCATAACTCATTCCCTCAGCATACCCTCCCAAACACATGACTTTATACTGAAACACAACCAGGTAATCAGGAGATTGGGTGTGGCAGGATGGAGATATGTCTCTACCAAAGGAGGTGTAGCACTTTCTTAGACCCCCGATCAGGGTCATCTGAAGCATGGGAGCAGGGGGTGGATGGTTGATGGAATAGCTGGTGCTTATCACTAGTCGTGATTATGCGACCACTGATGCCAGACGATCCTTGAAGAGTATTAATAATGGCTGGGGTCACCCGCCCTGCAAAAACACTGCCCAGGAAAAAGTAATGGCAACCCACTTCTATAGAAAAGTTTGCCACGAACAATCATGAGACAAATGGAAGCCCATGATTTTCTACGCCTTATGACATGGCACATAATGATGATGATGATGAAGATCTGGGTGTGACTTTGGGGTTCGATCATTTAACTGCCATTCATTCTTTGGGGCATTCCTCTGTTTTTTGTGGATGGTTGCAAAAAAAAGGATTTCAGGATGTATATTGTATACATTTCCCTGACATTAAATGTACCTTTGAAACCTTTGAATCATTATCATGAATCAGGAGATGGGATATTGAGGAATAAAGTGACAACAAAAAAACTTGAGTGGGAGCAGAATGGAAATAAAAAAGAATGGTTAGTTACAGATATATTCTCAACAAATGGCCTGAAAAGGTGAAACAAACAGGCAGAAAAGGAATATTATGGTTCAGAGATGGCATCTCACCAGAATATGACAGCCTAGTAATTGGAGAATAAACAAGTTACTGCATTTAAAAACCTGATTCATGCTTCCAAATACCAAGTGAGGGATGAAGGAAGGAACAGTTTGTGAGATTTAACAATTGGAAAATGCATTTCTTAGCCATGATTCATCATCATCATCGTGTTCATTATGTGCTGTGCCATATTCCATCTGTCATGACCATGATTGTTCTTGGCAAATTTTTTCTACAGAAGTGGTTTGCATTGCCTTCTTCTAGGCAGTACCTTTACAAGACAGGTGGCCCCAGCTATTATCAACACTCTTCAGAGATTGTCTGACTGGCGTCAGTGGTTGCATAGCTAGGACTTGTGATATACACCAGCTGCTCATACGACCATCCATGACCTACTCCTAGGGTTTCACAGGACCTTGATCTGGGTGTCTAAGCAGGTGCTACACCTTGACTAAGGGTGACCTGCAGGCTAGCGGAGGGAAGATATGCCTTACACCTCCTTTGGTAGAGACATATCACCACCCTGCGACCCAACTACATGTGATTACACTTGTGAAATAATTAAACTACTTTGAGAATTTCTGTCAGATACTCGGAATTTAATGTGTGGCAGTGACCTTCTAGCCCTTTTGCTGGATCACATCTCTGATTTCTCCACCAAGGTATTCAGTTCAAAATTGGAAAATCTTGCTCTTTCCTGTGTGGTATCACTGCTTCACTGCCCTGATTGTCTTCTTGCTTCCATCTTCCCTTTAAGAGGCAGAAGCCAGATTTAAGGAGGACAAGCCAATTTTACTTGCTGATAGATACGCATGATAATGAACCTCCCACTGAGCTGTGCAGAAAATGAACAACAAATTTGGCATTGATCATGATGTAAGTTGCTTGATTCTGTTGCAGGCAACACAATGATGGCCAGGACTGCAGATAATTGGGCAAACAATATTTCTGTTTCCAGTTCTGCAGTCTTACATCTCTGGCCATGGATCCCGTCGATATAATTCAAATCTTTTCTTGTTCATGGACCTGACATTTACTTATCTCAACCTTGTTTCATTCTATGCTTATCTATTTTCACCAAAGATATAACAGGAGTGTTCCAGAGTGATTGTGTATCTGTAGGTCCTTGAGACATGAAAAGCCATAGTAATAATACAACATGCACTTATATAGCTGATAAGGATAGGTTCTCCATCGGACTCCTCTGTGGTTTGTTTTATCAGCACACAGAGGCTGTGACATTAGAAAACGGAAGAATAAATACTGGACAGATACCAATATCTCTGAATAAAATATACAGGAAGGATGCAGCTGTGGTATGTGGAACTGATTATGAGAGCTATACTTTTTTACAGTATGTTCACAGATCCACAACTTAAAATCATCCTTCAGCATTCTGAAAGGACCATTCCTACTGTGATTTCCTGGTCCTTTCTTTAAGCCCCCACCAACACCAGTTCCCTTTCTCACAATACTTTCTAATGCAATCTTAGGGGATAAAACATCTCGCTGTTTACTGCTTTCCTTCTCCATTATTCAGGGACCCAAACACTCCTTCCAAAATGAAACAGAGGAAGGACAATATTAATTTAACTCAATTCAATAATGATTCATCTTATCAGGTAGATTTTTACATCCACTACAAGTTGTAAAGGAAAGTTTGTACTTGGAAGTTGATTTTTTCCTAATAATGATTGGAATGCTTCACCTGCTAGTTAAGTTACACATATTTTTGCCAATGCAGGTTACACACTAAATTGGTTTATTATCAGTATAGAAATATTTACATAAGCTTTGAATGCCTGTTCCTGCTCTACCTTTCAAATAAGCCGTCATGATCAGTATTGGCTGAATATTAGAGATCTAATAACTCATTCCAGTATACATTGTCTTAGAGTTCTCATCTTTAAATGGTTCTCTCTATAATGTCATATCATACACCAGCAAACTCTACTCCCCATGTGAAATTTGAGACCTCAAATATCAGGTCCCTAATGGACACTCTCAATGGCAACAGACATTAAATTTGCTCCAGTGTCATAACTTTGGAGCTCACATTCTGATATTGATGTCACCGCTCTGCAAGACATATGAGCAGGAGTTGGCCAACTGAAAGAATGAGTTAGTGAGTATACTTCTGACTGGAAGTACAAGGAGAAGATGAATGGTATCTTCATGGGGTTTGTTTTATTATTATAAATGAAACCTTAGCAACTCCTCCTGTGGAGTTCATAAATGTTTCTATGTTCTATGTTTTACAAGTTTTTCCAGACCCTTTGATTCACTCCAACGCAAAATCATTAAATAATCACCCTAAACCTTGAAGCTCCAAGGAGGACTTCTTGTTTGACCTTGAATCTACCCCGTTGAACATTCCAAAGGTAGTCAAACTGTTCCTCCTGGATGACTTCAAAGGCAAGGGATTAGAGTAACCAAGGAGTAATGAACGCTATTAGCAGTGGAATCCTCATCCTGACAGGATACTGGCAACATGGCCTTGTTTCATGAAAGAGACACCTCTCATCTTGGCACTGGTACAATAAGATTACATCATCATCTGATGTGAAAGGCCTTGCTGTTTCTCTGTCTGTCTGCCTATCTGTGTGTCTGTATGCATCTCTCTCTCTCTCCAATAATAATAGAAATGTTGTCACGAAGAAATATACATGTTGAAGACTTTCAGAACTCAGCAAGGGGAGTTTTCACATTACAGTGCACCAATTTCTGAGACTCTCTATGTAGCTGCTGAATGCTTGTGAATTACTGGGTTCTCAAAATTCAGTGTTATAGCAAGACTGTTGACATCACTGTTTCCTGCTACTTTTCCAAGCCTTTTTTTTTGCAAGTAGGAACATCTTCATTTGCTTTATATATACTGTACATTAAGCACTTGCACTGTTTTATCCTAGCTTCTCAGCCTACTGTGAGGGCTGCAGTTTCTCCTGGAGCTCTGGCTTTCCTCATTACTTGAAACAAAATCCATTCTGTTCCTACAAATTCCAAACTCACTCAGTCCCACTTTCTAATATCAATCTCTCTTAATAATGTCGTGTCGGGGTTCTTTGTTTACCTTAATTAAAAAAGTTTGGACCCATGAATTCAAGGGTTCCCTAGTACTTGCCTGTTTATTCTGAGGGCTTCTGCAGAATGGTCCTACAAGCCTCTACAGACAATTGCTACTGTTCTGGCCTCCACAGGCACAGTTCATTTCATACAAACAGCACTTTCTATACATAAGCTTTATTTTATATCACTTCCTGCATGGTTATTTTTTTAAAATTCTGATTTGAAGCACACAGTGGAAAGACATTTATCTCCATCCACTCTTTATTTACCCTTGAAGTACCTGTGAGTCTTAAATTTCTGGTAGTATTGGTAAACATTTGTTAGTCATATTTGGAAGAAAATACTATGTTTAAGTTTATCTTTGAGCCACGTGTTTACTCTTGTTTACACTGTACAAATATTTAATGTTACATACGTGTACTATCTTGGTTAACATCTGTTGTGAGAAGAATTGACAGCATATTCAGGCACACAGTGATTCTGCATTAAATTTAATATCTACTTTACTTAACTCTCTGCAGTTTCAAAGATAAAAATCTGATTAAAACCCTTGAAGAAAAGCTTCTATTTTGGATGAGATTTGAGAAGTTGTTAAGCTTGCTGCATAGCTGTATCCACACACACAGTGAGGGCTGAAACCCAGATAACATAAAATTTCATGACACTGTATTTAACAAGATGCCAGCCTTAAAGTCATACTTATTTTGCAGCACCTGATGCCATATATTCTACAAGAGGTTTCTATAATAACAAACCAAAAACTATTCTGAATCTACTTTGGTTGTAGAGCAAATGCAGGACTCAGTTATGTCTGTATGCAATCATGATATTCTGTACATTTGGATCAGTAGATCACTGCCTGCTGATTCCTTTTCAAGGTTCCTAACCTAAATCTGCTATTTGGATGAGTTGCCTGGAGATGATACGACAAGCAAAAGAGACCTTATGAAACCTCAGTACTTAAGTACTCTGCTAGTGGATATCTGGTTCTCACCTGAGGTCTAATGAAGACATTTGTTTATACATGGTTCTCATGAATAAATGGCCAGTTGATTGTCAGGGCGTGCCATATGAACGTCGGTAGCTACTTCTGAGTTAACTTGTTAAGCGATTTGCTTGAGTCTACAAAGATTCTGAATAAACCCAGATATAGTGATCTGGATTAAATAAAGAGATACAGTAGAAGCAAATAAAGAGGTACTGTAGATACTGTAGATTGGTAGGCATAAAGTTGATATTAGTTTACTTGAACCCAAAGAAATGGCAGTAGCTGTGCAAAGAGGTAGAAGTGTAACAATGGGTCATTATGATGTATGGCTATCTGGCTAGAATTGGTTCAGATTAATCAAAGAACCATACAGAAAACATTGAGTATTCTGTGGAGTTTGTTTGTCCCAGACACACATTCATTGTGTTACGGAAGAATCGATTACTGTGTTAGAAAAAGGATGTCAGTTTTATTCAGAAAAAGTTGCCCAATTCATAAGTTTAAATAATATAACATACATAGAGTTCTATTGTACCACCCTGCTTCTAAAAGAGCTGCTGAACACATTGTACAACTCGTGCTTCCGTACAACTTACAATGCTCTGGATCCAAATTCAAAGAAACAATAATCATCATTGGATCACAAACTTGAAAATATTTTGATAACATTGAAGCATTCCTCACATCACAACTGGTAAAGCAGCAAGTAAGCTGCTTTATAAAATTACAGTCAAGAGCAATGTTCTTGTCATTGAAACCAATTTGGCATACTCAGTAGAAGAGAAATAGATAAAGATTAGAAGTTCAAGGCTACAATGAAAAAACAGCTACACAAGAGATTGAAGTAGTTATCTGGAAGAGTTTTAGAGTGATCCTCATGTATATTTTAGCAAAAGTGTCTGATAGTGATAAAGTTGGTTTTCTGTAGTTAGGTTATGCATATTGGGAAGAATCAATTATTATGATGAATAGGTGAATTAGCTGGTTTGCCTACAAGGATCAATTATTAATAGCAGAGGATGTAGTGGGAAAAGAAGCAAGAGAAGGTCAAAGTTCAGATTTGAGTCAGAGTCAGGTAAACATGCTCAATTTAGACACCATAAAGTCAGTCTGAAAGTGTTGGTTAGAGAAGAAGGCACTTTTCCTGAGACAGGAAATAAGAATTTGTACATTACAAGCAAAGGAAAGTGCCAATATAAACCTAAATGCAATGATATACTATTAAAGTATGAGAAAGAAGATACGGAAACACTCCCAGAGACTGTGTAAGGCAGCAAGGCAAAAGTGAATATGGAGGTTAAAGAAATTAACCTTAATTTTAAAAAATTTAGAGATTAGATTTGGAAGAAAGAACTGAAATGTATTATATACCCAGAATCTGATGTCCTGTTCCTTAGTAATTTTCAACATCACATCCCTGTTCTTATATTCGAGACTTCTTGAAATGAATGCTAACATTGTATTTGTCTTCCTCACTGCCGACTCAACCTGCAAGTTAACATTGAGGGTGTGCTGCACAAAGACTCCCAGTTCCCTTTGCATCTTAGATTTTTGGATTTTCTCCCCACTTAGAAAATAGTCTGTACATTTATTTCTTCTACCAAAGTACATGAACATGCATTTTCCAACATTATATTTCATTTGCCACTTTACTGCCCATTTTCCTAATCCATCTAAGTCCTACTGCAGCCTCCCTGTTTCCTCAACACTACCTGACCTTCCACCAATCTTCATATCATCTGCAAACTTGGCAACAAAGACATCTATTTCATCATCTAAATCATTCATATACAGCATACAAAGAAGCTGTTCTAACACCAACCCCTGTGGAACACCACTAGTCACTGGTAGCCAACTAAGGATCCTTTTATTCCCACCCGCTGCCTCCTACCAATCAGCCAATGCTCTAACCATGTTAGTAACTGTCCTGCAATACCATGGGCTCTTAACTTTGTAAGCAACCTCATGTGTGACGCCTTGCCAAAGGTCTTCTGAAAATCGAAATATACAACATCTACTGCATCTCCTTTATTCATCCTGCTTGTAATCTCCTCAAAGAATTACAACATGTTCGGCAGACAAGATTTCCCCTTAAGGAAACTATGTTGACTTTGTGTTACCTTGTCCTGTGTCACCAAGTACTGCATAACCTCGTACTTAACAATTGACTCCAACATCTTCCCAACCACTGAGGTCAGGCTAACTTGGTCTATAATTTCCTTTCTGATGCTTTCCTCCTTTCTTAAAAAGTGACATTTGCAATTTTCCAGACTTCCGGAACCATGCCAGAGTCCAATTATTCTGAAAGATCATTACTAATGACTGCACAATCTCTCCCGCTATCTCCTTCAGAACCCTAGAGTGCAGTTCATCTGGTCCAGGTGACTTATGTACCTTTAGGTCTTTCAGCTTTTTGAGCACCTTCTCCCTTGTAATTGTAACTGCACTCATTTCTCTTCCCTCACACCCTTCAACCCTGGCACATTATTAGTATCTTCCTCTGTGAAGACTGATGCAAAATATTCATTTAGTTCATCTGCCATCTCCTTGTTCCCCCCCCCACCCCCCGTTATTATTCCTCTGGCCACTATCACTCTGGCCACTTGGTAAATCCACTACTCAGCTGATTTTCCCAAAGTACTTGCATGTTAAAATCTCCCACGACTATAATAACATTGCCCTTTGACATGTCTTTTCTATTTCCCATTGTAATCTGTAATCCACATCCCAGTTACTGTTTGGAGGCCTGTGTATAACTGCTGTCAGGGTCTCTTTACCCTTGCAGTTTCTTAACTCAACCCACAAGGATTCAACATCTTTCGATTCTATGTCACATCTTTCTAATGATTTGATGCCATTCATTACCAGCAGAACCGCACCACCCCCTCTGCCTACCTTCCTATCCCTCTGATACAATGTGAAACCTTGGAATTCAGATGTCAACTACAACCATCCTTCAGCCATGATTCACTGATATCCACAACATCATACCCGACAATCTGTAAGAGTGCAACAAGATCACCCACCTTATTTCTTGTACTCCATGCATTGAGATGTAACACTTTCAATACTGTATTTGCTACCTTTTTTGATTCTGCATGCCTAATGCACTAATACTCACCCTGCTGGCTATCATTTTGTCCTGTCATCTGCCTACCCTTCCTGGCTGCATGACTGCATGTTATCTTTGCTTTTTTTAACCATCCATCCTATCCTGTGTCATATCTCCCCCCAAAGAGATCCCAATGTCTTGACCCCTGCACCGGCTTCTCAGCCACACATTTATTTGCCAAATCATCCTGTTTCTACCCTCACTGGCACGTGGCACAGGTAGCAATCCAGAAATTACTACCCTGGAGATCCAGCTTCTCAGCTTTCTACCTAGCTCTCTAAATTCTCTCTTCAGGACCTCTTTGCTTTTCCTTCCTTTGTTATTGGTACCAGTATGCACCAAGAATCTGGCTGCTCCTCTTCTCCCTCCAAAATGCTGTGGATGTGATCAGAGACATCCTGACCCTGGCACCTGGGAGGCAACATACCATCCGGTGTCCCATTCACATCCATAGAATCTCCTGTCTATTCCTCTGACTATTGAGTCCCCTATCACTACCCCTCCCCTCTTCTTCCTTTTTCCCTTCTGCACCATGGACCCAGTAACCTGGTCTCCATAGCATTCTCTTGGGAGGTTATCCCCCACAACAGCATCCAAAACGATATACTTATTATTGAGGGGAATGGTCACAGGTGTGCTCTGTGCTAACTGCCTATTCACCTTTCCATTCCTTCTCCTGACAGTCACCCAGCTACCCTTCTCGTGCAACATAGGGGTGACTACTTCCCTGTAACTTCAATCGATGACCTCCTTACTCTAACTGCTGCTCCCAATCCCTAACACAGTCTTCAAGGTTTTGCAGCTGGATGCACTTCATGCAGATGTAGTTCCCTGGGAAATTCTGAGGCTCCCAGGACTCCAACATCTGGCATGAAGAACACACAACGTCCATTTAAACTACACTAAGTACCCCTGACACAGTAAGAAAAAAGGGAAACGTAACAGAAACTTACCCAGAGTTAATGTCTCTTCCGAGCCAAAGCCTCCTTTGAGCCAAAGCCTGACACCCCCACTCTCACCATTGGCCCACTCCCAACAAAGACGCAGGTCATGTGCTTGAATGCGATGATTCTGTTGAACATATGACCAGCCATATCTGCACAATATAGAGGAGAGCAAAGCATTTCCTGTTGTGGTCATAAACAAATTGAAGCAGACCCAGGTTACCTCTCAAAGCACAGAGAACAGAGAGTGAAGAGGCAAGAGTGAAGGATGTCACAGGAGTTAGCAGGCAATAGGAGGAACCATGTGAAGAGAGGTTGATAGGTAAATAGAGACAGGTGAGGGGAGGGAAGGTGGGAGGAGACAGAAGTTGTGAGGTGATAAGTGAAGACGGCAAAGAGCTGTCTGATGATTATGGAAGATGAAAAGCAGAACCAGATAACGAAGGGATGATAGGCAGATGGAACCAGATGAGAAAAGAGTGTGTGGGTGATAGACAGATATAGTTCATGGGTGTAAATTACTGGAGTTTATATCATTGTATAGCACAGAGTTTCAAACCTTGTGATCCCCAGACAGGCTTATCTCAATCAATTCAAATGGCATCACAATGAGAGTGCTGATTCTGCTCAGGCTGAGTTGGGAGAATCACACCCTTAGAGTCTTCCAGGCTTGATTTGCGCAGGTGTTCGCCTCTCTGTGGATGAGATATGGAAACTGTTTTTGAAGAAGCTCTCATCTGCAGAGATCTTTAATGAATCTGGTTCATTGGGCTGAATTATTACACTGAGTGATCCTTATGAATTCAGTTGCTGCTCTTGAAGCCCTGCCAAAGTTGGTTATTACTCAGAACCATCAGCTCATTGCTTAAGGCACAGACTAAACCCTGCTGATGGTGAAGGAGTGGAGATGTTGCAGCAGATGACAACGTATGCAACTTTCACTGAGCACTGCAAATTGTTCTTATAGCAGAGCTTGCAAAAATTCTCCAGGAATTTTCAATTCTCACTGAATCAAGAACACCAATGATTTCTCTAATGTTATGGTGTGCAAACCATCGAGGAAATACACTAGTTTCCATTATTTGGAATAACGCAGAGGTCAGGCGGTGGGGGGTGTCAGTGGCTTGGGCCTCCGTTGGCAAATTTTACTGTCTGGTGCAACTCTGTCTGCGGAAGGCCAGAGGTACTTTTCATCTCTCACAAGAACACCTAATGTAAGGCTACACTGCACTCTGGAGATGTGAGCAAAGCCTCACAATCATTTTTGTGCATTAGGATCTCATAGTGTCATATAGTAATTCAGCATAGAATCAGGCCTTTTGGTTTAGCTCATTTGTACTGACCATCGTGCCCACTAAGCTAGTTCTGTTTGCCTGTTTTGTCCCATAATCCTCCGAACTCCTTCTCTCTGCAGACACAATTTCTTCTTCTCCTTCTTCTTCATGGTTCTTGGATATATGTTCAACTTCTGCAGACCATCTAGCAGAATTCCCAGCACAAAATAATCCATGGCAAAGCAGTAAAAATGGATAAATGGTCAAGCAGCACAAAAGGTTCTGTACAAGTTTGCAGTACCCTCTCCTGCCAGCCTTCAGAGTTGCCTGTAGCAGACTGCAGAAGTACCTGCAAAGTTGCTGGGTCATCCTTTCAACAGCACAGTTCCAGTGAATGGAGAGCAATGAAAACATGGCAGGGCCAACAGCAGGGAAGAGTGAGCCAGAAATCCAGATGATCTTTGCAAGGTTGTTAATGTCAGTCTCTGCATGGCCGATGTGCCAAATATTTGAAAGTGTGCTGAATGCAGCACAGGCAGAAGGGTGACTGAAATTTGTAAGTGATGTGATTCTAGCAGAACCAGAGCATTTTCATGATTTATTCAAAGCTGTACATCGTAAGAAAGCAGAACTTCATAAAAGCACAAGGACTGTGACATTCAAGTCACGTGAACCTGACCTTTACCGTAAATCAAGATATGACCGCTGCGAAGCTTTCAGGAATCCCGCATGACAATACGAGATTAAAATAGAGTCGCAAACCAGATACAGGTTGTGGCAGGGCTTATATGCTATAACAAACTCCAAACTGAAGTCAGGCAGCATTGCCAATGACAGTGCATCCCTTCACGATGAGCTTAATGCATTCTATGCATGTTTTGGACAGAAGGGGATTGGAATGTCATCAATCAGCAGACAGACTCCAATGCTCCTGAACCCACAGTCACTGTTGCAGACATAAATCCGCCTTCAGGAGACTGAACCCACGGGAGCAACTGGCCTGGATGCTGTCCCTGACTGTCTCCTAAGAACCCATGCAGATCAGATGGTGGAGGTATTTGCAGACATTTTTATTCTCTCCATTGCCTCAAACTGATGTTCCCACCTGCTTCAAGATGATGACTGTCATCCCGGTACCTAAGAAAAACATGTTAACGTGCCTTAATGACTACTGCTCTGATGTCCAGCATTATGAGGCTGATCATGGCATACATCAACTCCAGACAATTTGACCCACTACAATTTGCCTGCTGCTGAAGCAGGTCTGTGGCAGGTGTCATCTCACTTACCATCACTTGTCTCTGGACCATCTGGACAGTAAAGACACTTACTATATGTCAGCTAATAGTTTATTTACTACGGCACTGTCTTCATTACTATAATTCCAAGAAAACTCATCTCCAAACTCCTGAGAGTGGCACTCAAACTTCCCTTTGCAACTGGATTCTTGACTTCCTGACTGATAGACCGTAACCAGTAAGGACAGGAGGCATCATCTCAAACACAATTTTTCTTGATGGTGGTGCTGCGTGAGGCTGCATCCTTATCCCCTTCCTCTACTCCCTATAGTCGTCCAGCCAAGATGGCACTGAGCTATAATGTCTTTCGATATCATGGCTCATTTTTAGGTTCATACGGATGGTTTTGGGGACAATGCGGGGAGTTAGAGGGCAGGGGCAGAAAATGAAGAGTCAGGTGTGGGAACCAGTGTTCAAAATCCAGTTCTGAGTGCTCAGAGGTTGAAAGGTAGTGATCTGGAGATCGAGACGACTGGTGCTGAGGATACCAGTGATTCCCAGGACAGTGCGCCCCAGGCTGGAGGTCCATTCAGGCAGGAATCACGAGGGCCAGTGACTCTCCCCAGGTCACTGGGACTGAAGGTTTATGTGAGTCCAGAAGTTGAAGCCCAAAGATAAAACTCATGATTGGGGAGCGCTGGGGTTGATACAGAAGTCAGCGAAGTCCAGAGGGCAAAGATGAAGACTGAAGTCTGGAGTTTAGTAAGTCCAAGGTAGAAGCCCAAAGTTTGAATACCTAAATTGTCGAGTTCAGAGGTAGAGGCCCAAAGATCAAAACAATTAGGTTGGCTTGTCTGGAGGTCGGAAGTCTGATGTCTGAGAGTCTGAGAATCTGGGACCAAAGACTGGAGGCCTGGAGGTGACCTGCCCTGGTGCTGGAGGCTTGCCTGTGTGTTTGAGTGTTTGAGTGTATGGGTGGGAAAAAGATGTGTTTCACTGTCGTTGTCTTCTTTTGTCGCTCTTAATGCTATTTGTGCTTTCCTGCTGAACGTTGTGGGTACAGTATGTTGGTGCCGGAATGTTTGCTGACACTCACAGGCTGCTCCCAGCACATCCTTGGGTGTGTTGGTCATTAATGCAAACGTTACATTTCACTGCATGTTTCGATGTATAAATCTGAATCTGAATGTGACCGCCTGGCCAGGTTCAGCTCTAACTCCACAGGTTTGTAGATGGTATCACCCTCGTCGGCTATATCTCAAATAACGATGAGACGGGGTACAGGAAGGAGATGGAGAGCTTAATGACATTGTGTCATTTCAAGAACCTTTCCCTCAATGTCTGGAAACAAGAGAGCTGGTCTTTGACTTCAGAAAGGAAGGTGGTGCACATCCTCCTGTTTTTATCTACAATGTTGAGGTTGTGAGGGTTGAGAATTTTAAGTTCCTAGGAGTGAACATCAACAATACCCTTTCCACTACAACCACAATGAAACCAAGTAATCTCACCATCACCTCTACTTCCTCAGGAGACTGAAGAAATTTGTGTTATCGCCTTTGACCTTCTCCAATTCTTATTGATGCACCGTAGAAACTTTCCTATCAGAAACAACACAGATTGGTCTGGCAACCGTTCCACCTATGACCACAAGAAACTGCAGAAAGTTGTAGACACATCATGGAAACCAGCTTCCTTACACTACTCAGTGCCTTGGTAAAGCAGACAACATAATCAAAGACCCCACCCACCCCAAACCTCTCTCTTCTCTCCCCTCCCAAAAGGCATGTGCCACCAGGCAGTTTCTCTGCTGTTATAAGACTACTAGACATTCCCCTTGTACAATAAGATTGACTCTTGACCTTACAATCTACCCTGCTATGACCTTGCATCTTTCTGCCTTGCTGCACTGCACTTCCTCTGTACTGTGGCACTTTAATTTGCATTCTGTTATTTGACCTCGTACTACCTCAGTGAATTTATCTGCATGGACCATATACAAGGGCAGTTTTTCACTGTCCCTCAGTACATGTGACTAGAATAAACTAACTTACCAATTTATCTGTTTAACATTTTACATTATCCAATTTTTAGCTGGAAGCAATACCTCCTCCTACTGAAAATTTCACAGTGAATTAATCCCTAAAGGGTAACATTGTTTTGATGCTGACAACTCAGAATCAGAATCAGCATCAGAACCACAGAATCACAGAATCAGAATCATCAGCAACACAGCAGCTACTTCCCAGCAGGTTCAGCAAATACCAACAGAGTATGACATTTTGTACATTGTGCTGGTTACTGGACTTTCTTCCTGAATTTTACATGGAGATTGAATATCAATATCATTGCATTTGATTGTTGTTTGCTATCTTACTTGAAGGACAGCAAAATCACTCATGTAACCTTCCCAACTCTACATTGAAGTGTCAGTTTATGTTGTAGATATGATCTGAATCCATAAATTCCTGGTGATTCTGTGCATTACGGTGACTCTGACATACTTAGACAAAGAAAGGTGTCATATTTGCAGAAGAATTATGAAGTTAACATGTTATTCCTGGATTTATAATTGTAATACAAGGCTCAAGGCTCAGCGGTGAATGAGAAGAAGCAAAGGGAAGCAAAGGGGATGGTAACAGTGAGAAAGTAACCTGAGAAACTAATTGATTCAAAAGTTTCAAACTACATTTTTTATCAAAGAACATATAAATTATACAACCTGCTGCCACAAAGCAAGTAACTTGAAAGCACCCAATTAAAAAGTAATAAATTACAGTTCAACACCCAATGCTCAGAGAAAGGACAAAATCATGCACACAACAGTGGTGGCATCCGTTAGTCTCGTGAGACCATGGATCTGCGCCTGGAAAGTCTTGCTTCAGTCTATGTTGGTACAGCAGCGTCAGTTGTGGCTGTAGAGGCCCACACGGGAGTGACAGTCTCGGCTAGGGTTGCCAACTTTCTCACCCCGAAATAAGGGACAAAAGTAGCAGTCAAATACGGGACACTTGTGTTTACCCCGAGAAAGACTACCATGACCATGCAGCCCTGCGCAGGCACCTGTGTGCGCATGCGTGTATGTGCTGATTTTTTCCCTACAAATCAGTTTTGGCTTAATCTTCCCGACTACACTGTACATACATTATTCCTACTTTATATAGGCTGTGTATTTATCATATCATTCCTGCTTTTACTATATGTTAGTGTTATCTTAGGTTTAATGTGTTATTTGGTATGATTTGGTAGGTTATTTTTTGGGTCTGGGAACGCTCAAAAATTTTTCCCATATAAATTAATGGCTTTACGCCATTTTGGCACAAAAGGTTTCATAGGAACGCTCTACATTAGTGGGGGGAAAACGGGACAAGGGTGGTCCCGTATGGGACAAACCAATTTAGCCCAATATACGGGATGTCCCAGCTAATACAGGACAGTTCGCAACCCTCAGCTGCAGCGACTGTACTTGAAGGCGCTGTCCTCCAGTGCTGTCTGGGTGCTGTTTTTCCAGCAAGTGCGCTTTTCTTCAGAAGCAAGCCTCAGCGTCTCTTCTCCTCTTTGTAGACCTCTGCATAGTTCTAGCCTCCTCAGCAAGAGCGATCGCTTGTGATGTCCTCCCACCTCTCGATGTTCATGTTCAGTGACTTCACGTCTCTCTTGCAGACATCTTTGAAACGAAGATGGGGTCACCGTTGTGCTCACTTGCTGGAGGCCAGTTCCCTGTACAGCAGGTCTTTCGGGATCCTCCTATCTGACATGCGGTGTATGTGGCCCAGCCAGCGGAGATGGTGTTGTTGAAGCAGAGTGAAGAGGCTGGGTATCTGGGCGCGGGCCAGGACCTCATTGTTGGTGACTAGGTCAGCACACAATAGTATAACATCCTGAATCAAAGTTAGTCCTTAGGTCCAAACCCTGGAACAGCCCGAAGTAGGCCCAAAGCCTCAGTGTCAGTTCATCATATTGGCGGGCCTGGGCGGTCTTCGTAGCCTCAGCACCATGAAGAGAGGTGTAAACATTGTGGGAGAGTGAGTGAAATCAGCTCTTGCCTCCCTGTCTTTCCACTCTATCTGGGCCAGTGTTTAAGTTGTCCAAACAGTGTATTGTAACCCGTATTAGGACCTGGATGCCACCGCAGTGAAAGGATCCAGACCTAGACCACATTGCCCAGCGACCTGCTCCGGGCCCAGAATTCGCCGCTCAGCCCAAAGCAACTCCTGATTTTCCCAAATCAGCTCGGCACCTACAGAAATCCAACCTCACACCTGGGCCAGCTGGATAGGCACTGAAGCTCGTTTGCCTCAACTTCTCCTCATCAAATGGCTCACTCTATCTGTGTCGATTCTGCAATGAACCAGCATGGTTCATTCCCATCCAATTTTAACTAGAGTTAATTAATTTGCTGCTATTGGACAATGTCCACTAAGATTACTAAAAATCCCTGGGAGATAATGATGGAGTTTCCAAAATCTATTTTTTTTGCTGTAAGGAAGACAGTAGAAATTTAAATCTGGAGCAAAATACCAAGTTGGTGGAGGAACTCTGCATTATCTATAGAGGCAAAGGGACCCTACTGATGTAGGGTCCTGATATGAAACCCTCACAGATGCTGTTTGATCTGTTGAGTTCTTGCAGTAGTTTTTTTTACTTTTGCTGTTATGAAGTTTCAATCGATGTGCTAGTTGAAATTTCAGAATTCATTCAACAATCAATAAAAATGTGTAGAAGCTACCAATGGTAAACCTCCATCTTTCTTCTTTGAAGGAATTACTAAGGTCAGGTCAGCTGAGTGAAATTTCATCAAACAATGCTAGTTATAATGTTTGAAATATTTTCATTTGGATCAATTTTATTAGCTTGTCAAGTTCTGTAAATCTCGCAGATTTAAAAAAAACATTAAATTGCCCTCAGAATTTATAACTGAGAAATCCAGGCACACAGCTTTGCCATCTGTGCAGGCCTTCAGCTTTGGTTCTATATATTTCGACTTGGTAAATATGGGTGAGGGGGGAATCCAAGCAGTAATGCTGGTAAGAGTTGGTGGGCTGCGGGGACAACATTAGCCAGGTTTTGCCCAATACATTTGAGTGAAAGGAATTTTCAAGATGAGCATATTATATTCCAAAAAATGGTCACTCTGCCCAAGCTATTACTAACTAGAATGTGCAAACTCCGCAAAGACAGGACTGAGTACAAGTTGTTTGAGCCATGGGGCAGCAGATCTACTAGATTTACATATCATCATTCTGTTGTGAGTCTATGCCAACCATTCCGGGACTGTCTTAGTATTGTTATAAGTTATGCACTGCAATATGATGTTGCAGGATTTTGATCTATGATTTGATTCTCCTGATGTTACACAATAGTTGCTTGGAGTCCTAGCTATTTGAAAAGGTAATTGCTCCTTTCAACCTATTCTGACTTTGACATGTATCTTTTGTAATCAGAACCAGATGATAGCTCTTCACAGGGTGAATTCTTCACTACTTTTGTTCAAAAGCACAATGCCTTGTCTGCAACTCTTTTACAGAAATGGTAATTCTGGCCCATTCAAATTATCGAGTCAATGTACTGTGGATGCACACAAGTGATTCTTGGTGAGAGACAGCGATTTGCTACTTTAGTTTATTCATTGCATTTTATCTAGTTGGGCATCTGAAGGCACCTCACAGGGGCATTAGCAAACACAATTTAATTGGGAGCCACACAAGGAGAAGCAACCACTGGCTTAGTCAATGAGAAAGATTGTAAGGCTGATTTCAAAGAGAGATGGTAGAAAGGGGAAAGGTTTAAGCACACAATCCCATAGTTTAGAATTGAGACGGCTGAAGGAACATTCTACAATGAGAGCCTGAAGGAAATCAGGGAGGCAAAATTGGGAGAATGTGGAATTTCCAGAGAATTGTGGAGTTGGAAGAGGTTATAATGGTAAGAACAGCTGCCTGAAGAGGGATTTTAACTCATGGATGAGAATTATAACTGTGAGCTGTTACTGGATCAGGAATCAACAGATGATGGAAGTGAATGGAGCACAGTGAATTCTAAAACATAGACTTCAGCAGACTATTTAATTTGCTGGAGTTCATCATGTGAAATAGCAATCTAATCAATAAGCATCTCAGAGTAGACCTTTTGATTTAGGAATGATGTTTTGGATTTCAAAAAATGGTTGAACAGAATACTTTTAAAACGTGATGAGTTAAAAAGGTGAGGATCGAGAGATACCGGTGTCTGATGAGGAGCTAGGAGTTAAGTGGTCAGAGCTATTAGCCATATACATGGATCTTTAAAGTATTATGCATAGCCCCAGAAAATAGTAAGGCACACAACAAACTAGCTTTTAAAAATATATGGAAGATTAGAATACAAGATAGTAGTAAAATTATTGCTGTAGTTAAATGATCCCAGGTGTGCCATGTTCAAACCCAGATCTGATACCTTAGAAAGAATTAAATGGTCTTTGATGAAATGCAGTGTAGGTTCACGTGAACAATAGCTGGACTCCATCTGTTAAATTAGGAGGTAAGATTGAATAATTCAAATGTTGTTGCCTGGAAGCTCTGATCATAATTCAGAATATTAGAAAGCATTGACAATGCATACAGAGAGAAATTAGTTCTCATTTAGATAATTAGGTTACCAAATTATCCAGCATCAATTACTGTTTGCTTCCCTTGTACTTTGCATGAAGAAATATTTGCTAACTTTTGTGAAAGAAGTTAGCAAATATTTTTGCTTGCAAAGTAAAGGGATGCAAACAGTAATTGATGCTGGATAATTTGGTTGGAAAAAAACTTACAAAATTTACTAAAGTGTGGGGAAAAGGCAGAATCATGATACTATGATGTAGATCAGCTGTGATCTCATAAAGTAGTGGAACAGTCTCAAGGGGATAAACAGCCTATTCTTTTTCCTTTATCCCCATGTTCCATTGCATCATTTTTTTCTTATAGTGATACTACACACGTGGAGACCCACTACACGTGAGTGCTCTGCTTACAGTTATGATAGATTCTGACTCTCTTCTCTTGGAAATGATTCCCAAAATTGGCCGAAAACAGCAACTTTCTGCTGCCTTTCTCCACTACATCCTACTAGTCACTACATTTGACAGAGTGAAATATTTCCTCTTTGGATCTTTTTCTCTCCATAATTTAGCTCTGAACAGAGCATCAATTAGTCTCACTACAGTTCTATTTTTAATGATACTCTCTGGTAAATTTATAAGCCTTGGTTGTTTTTCACAGAAAATCTATTCCTTATTGATCAATGCTTTGCACCAAACTCTAAAGGTGATATTGAGCAAGTCTTTCATATCGAATGGTCTTGTGAAGTGTGAAATATTCCTCAGGCTTGTCCAATAATACTTTAAGTCTCCATTTATCCTCTCTGTTAATATATATAATGCAATATTACCTCAATTTTTTATTCACATATTATATCTGTGGGAAATGAATTGCACACACTACAACGCATTGTTTTCATCTTCTCTATGTTTCTATGATATTTCTTCCTGCCTCAACTGATCTTCAAGCTTCAAATCTTCCATTCAATCCCCAAGCTGGCATAAAACAAAGGGTTGTAATCTTTTTGAACAACTCGGATTGTTTGTAGTCTGGCTCAAACTTTATTCAAGGTACTGGCTTCCTTTTCTGTGCACATCTGCCTTACTTACCTGAAAAACTGAAGTTTCAGCATATAATCAAGAGATCCACTTCCTTTTTATTTAAGAGCTCTGAGCAAATTTATCACACCATTACAAATGCTGGCATCATTTGCCCTTAGGATATAAGCTCAGTGTTTATACTTCAATTATACCCACTGAAGTTCCACTGCATTAGGCAGAGGAAGTGCGAGGATACTTGTGTAAACCTGACACAGGGTCTGTTTTTGGATCTGATTTCTTTGTGTTGTTACAAGGATTAACCCCTAGTAATAATGATCATTTAAGCACAGAGAGAATCTGTATTTATTGGCAAGTAATTTTATTGGCCCAGGTCACAAGCACATGCATTTACACCACAGAATCCCTACATGCACATCCACTAGTTTTACTGGACCCTTCATTATCGGTCAAAGAAGAGAAAAGGTAATACCCAGGATAAAGAACCTCCACTAGTCAGGCCTTCCTCATGGTCCTGATTTGATCTTCACGTGCCTAATTTGGGATTATCTTTATCCGTGATGGCTGGTCTCCGGAGATTTGTAACTGCCTGAGCTCCCAAAATCCTCCATTCTTATCAGATCAATCCTTCCCTTATCATATCAATCCCTGTTGGTTTCAGTTTTGTTGGCTTGAGGTAATTTGACTGACATGTGTCATATTCCCATTGGAAAAACCCCAGGGCTACAAGCAATACTGTTTGCAACACACACAAAATGCTGGACGAACTCAGTAGGTCAAGCAGCATCTATGGAAAAGAATATACAATCAATGTTTCAGGCCGAGACCTTTCATCAGGACTCAGTATTGTTTTATGGCTTTCACCTTCAACTTTGTGCCTTAGTTGACCTCCTTTGTTCTAATCAACTCTTGACTGGTTCGAACTAATCAAACTGGGTCCAGATTACGAAATTACTTCTGTAAACCTGCCAGATAAAACATGATGAACATCTTCTAATCTGAGAATGGTCTCAGGCT
Organism: Mobula birostris; assembly: GCF_030028105.1. NCBI lineage: Eukaryota > Metazoa > Chordata > Chondrichthyes > Myliobatiformes > Myliobatidae > Mobula > Mobula birostris. The sequence continues at coordinate 113,596,022 of NC_092373.1, read as the reverse complement.
TAGCAGATCATTAATAGAAACTCCTGTCCACATTCAATTGCTTAGATTAAATTATACCAGAGCAACAATCAGTTAATCAAACGGTTCACAAAATGGTGGCTGGAAGGAGAGTCTCGCAAATTAACCGCCTCCATTCATGTTCACTGATTGCAGTTCTTTCTGGACAACATTTCCAATTTCCATGATATGCCTCACTGCCATATTATAGAAGTTGGCTGCATGCTGCAGATAACAATGGAAATCTCCCCCTTCAATAAAAGGTAAAGGAGTAGAACCAAGCTCCTTTCCCTAATCTCTGGTGCTGAATGAATTATGTGAAAAACATATATTACCATGGCAATACAGAGTTCAATTCTGGTTGTGCCAGGTCCTGTTCATTCATCACTTTCATCGTCCATAAACTTCAATTTCAATGATTCAAATTTAAACTCTTTATCCTTGCCTTTAAATACAGTACATACACAGTTCAATCCTCATCTATACAATGATCTCTAACTGTATAACTCACTAAAGCTTTTTACTTCATAAAATAAATTTTTGCACAGATCTATTATTGACTTTGGTCCAATTAGGCTCAAGTTTTGGAAATCATGCTTTTAACTAACAAATCTTCCTTTTCCTCTTGTAAAACCTTCTGACAGAGAAACTGCAGATACTGGAACCTAGAACAAAAATGGAATGCCAGAAGAACTCAATAATTCAAGCAACATCTGTGGAGGCCAAAGGGATGAGAATCTACATCAAGGGTGGGAAGATACCAGGAAAGGTTGCCTGTATATAACTATACGTGGGATGGAAGCTGGTTAATAATAAGTGAAACCAGATGGGTAGATGGGTAGATAGGTTGAGATGTTGGGAAGGGATGGGAGATAAACAAAGCAAGGATAAAGCAAATGAACAAATGAGAGTGTGTGGGAGAGAAGGAAAAGAACAAGGGTGTAGGTTACTTGAAATTGAAAAATTTAATATTCATTCAAAAATTCAAGGTACGTTTAATATCAAAGTATATATGCAATATACAGTACTGAGATTTGTCTTCACTACAAACGGCCACGAAACAAAGAAAAAGCAATGGAACCCATTCAAAGAAAATCATCAAACCCACAACATGCAAAAAAACCATAAATCGCACAAATAGCAGCAGAAAAGTCAAAAAAACACAGAATTTAAAACACAAAATCAAAAAAGTCCAGCCTTATTCAGTTCAGTTCAGTGTTCATAATTTGTAGTCTACCTTGATTCAAAATCACCCAAAATAGCAACAAAAAAGGAACAACCAGACACTAAAAACACATCAAAATATGACCCGCAGTCCAATCTACAAACTTCTTTGATTAAACCTTGACCAAGACCCAAATTCCAGCCCCATCTTCTGACAGCATCAAAAGAGGGAAAGAAACCATTCAAGTGTAGGTACCTCCCTTCAGGAGCAGTGGACGAGAGGGAGACTGTCACACGCAGACGTCTTCTCCCGGCAGCAGCAAGGGAGAAGCTGGTAGTCAGCACTGAATACTCAGTTGCTCTCTGCACTTGCCTCAATGATTTCAACGTCTAATGTGACCTGTAAGTTGCTAAATTAAACTGGTAAATTGGTTGATTCTTGTTTCATGTATAGTGAAAGCCTTGTCTTGCATGCCATCAATTCATTAAAACAGTGCATTGAGGTAGTACAGGTAAAACAATAACAGAATGCAGAGTAAAGCATTACAGTTACAGAGAAAGTGCTCTGCAGGTAGAATAGAAGTTCCAAGGTCAACAGTCCACCATATCGTACTAGGGAACGGTTCAGTAGTCTTATAACAGTGGGATTGAAGAGGTCCTTGAACTTCACGGTATGTTTGAGGCTTTTTATCTTCTGACCATTGGAGGGAGGAGAAAAGAAAATGTCTAGGATGGCTGAGTCTTTGATTAAGGCTGACTGCTTTACTGAGGCAGCAAAAAGTGTAGGCAGACTCCATGGAGTTGCTGTGGTGTACTGAGCTGCATTGAAAACTCTCTGTAGTCTCTTGTGGTCATGGACAGAGCTGTTGCCATACCAAGCCGTGATGTTTTTGCACAGGATGGTTTCTATGGTGTGAAAGTCGGTGAGGCTCAGTGGGGGAGAATGCCAAATTTATTTTTGCCTCCTGAGGAAGTAGACAAGATGGTGAGTTTTATTTGCCATGGTGTCAATGTGGGTGGACCAGGTCAGGATTCTGGTGGTGTTTATTCCCAGGAATTTGAAGCTCTCAGTCTACTCAATCTCAACACTATTGATCTAAACAGGAGCATGTACACCACCAGCTTCTCCTGAAATCAATCACCAGATCTCCTGTTTCATGTTGTTGCAATATATATTTAGTCTCTCTGTAACAATGGAGAAGACAGATGTTAGTCTATCTACTGTGTGGTAATTAGAGTGAGAGTTAAAAGAAGCTAATCATGGGCAGTGTGCAGGCAGTTTTGTAAAATGGTGACCTGGTCTGCTGTGGGTTTCACATAGGGGAGGCTACATTGCGAGCAATTAGTGCACTCGACCAAGTTGGAAGAGATGCAAGTGAACCTCTGTCTCAGCCAGAATGGCTGATTTAAGTTCTTGGATGGTTATGGGCAGTGCGGTGAAAGAACAGGTGGTACATATCTGTCACTTTCAGGGGACAGTGTCATGGTCCGGTCCATGGTCCAATTTCCAGATCACAGTCTAGTCCATAGACCCTTGCTCCAGGTTTTCCTGTCTACCCTGTTTCTGTTCTTGTTGAGCTCTAATTGAGGCAGCTGATGCACATTGGGGCTGGCTGCATAAATACTTCAGAGACCAGGATGTGGCTGCTGGATGGTTCTTGTCCTTACTCCTGTATCCCTTCCTCTGCCTTTTGTTTCCTCACCTGAAGCCTTGCCAGTAACTCTCGCCTCGCCTGAAGTTCTGTCTTGCCTTGCATTGCCTGTAGCCTTGTCTTGTCTTGCTGTCTTGTCCTGGAGCCACCCCGTACCTAGCTCCCTTCCTGTCCCTTGCCTCCATCGGGTGGAGATCCGCGCCCTGCCCAAGAGGAGCTTCCAGTCTCCTGCCTCCAGCCTCCAGCCTCGCCTCACCTCAAGTCTCAAGTCTCCAGCCTCCTGCCAAGCCTCGCCTCAAGTCTCTAGTCTCTAGCCTCTAGCCTAAAGACTCCAGCCTCAAACCTGAAGACTCCAGCCTCCTGCCTGACCTCAAGTCTGAAGACTCCAGCCTCCTGCCTAGCTTCAAGCCTGAAGACTCCAGCTTACTGCCTAGCCTCAAGCCTGAAGACTCCAGCCTCCTGCCTAGCCTCAAGCCTGAAGACTCCAGCCTCCTGCCTAGCCTCAAGCCTGGACTTCAGCCTCTTGCATAGTCTCAAGCCTGAAGACTCCAGCCTCCTGCCTAGCCTCAAGCCTGAAGACTCCAGCCTCCTGCCTAGCCTCAAGCCTGGACTTCAGCCTCTTGCATAGTCTCAAGCCTGAAGACTCCAGCCTCCTGCCTAGCCTCAAGCCTGAAGACTCTAGCCTCCTGCCTAGCCTCAAACCTGAAGACTCCAGCCTCGCCCTGCCTACCAGCCAAGCCTCGTGCTTGCCTAGTTCTGGGGTCCGAGCCAGAGGCAAGACCCAGGTGCTGGGTCCTTGTCCAGTCTCTGACTCGGAGTCCAAGCCCAGGCTCCTAGCTCTCTTGTCTAGTCCTGTTCCAGGTTCCCGGTTTTCCTGTCCATGTCCTTGCCCTCACCTTGTATCCTCGTCCTGTCCCTAGTACTTCAGTGTCTGTGTCTTGCACTTGGGTCCGTTCTCAGCCACCTCCCTATGACAGAACAGTCCAGCCACCCATGGACCCAACGACACAGACACTGTCGTTTTCCTCCTGCCACCCGGGGTTCCTTTCTGTTAAATACCCTCTCACCCGCCCGGGTCATCCATAGTCTGGATACCCTGTTTGGTCGCCAGGTGGCTCCCGTTGAGGCGGGGGGGGGGAACTGTCATGGTCCGGTTCGTGAAGTCTGTATTCTGGTTCACGGTTTGGTCCATTGACCCTTGCTCCAGGTTTTCCTGTCTACCCTGTTTCTGTTTTTGTTGAGCTCTAATTGAGGCAGCTGATGCTCACTGGGGCTGGCTGTATAAATACCTTCAGAGATCAGGGCATGGCTGCTGGATTGTTCTTGTCCTTACTCCTTGTATCCCTTCCTCTGCCTTCTGTTTCCTCGCCAGAAGCCTTGCCGGTAACTCTAGCCTCCACTGAAGTTCTCGTTTTGCCTTGCAATGCCTGAAGCCCTGCCTTTTCTTGCCGGTAACTCTCGCCTCGTCTGAAGTTCTGTCTTGCCGTGCATTGTCTGTAGCCTTGCCTTGTCTTGCTGTCTTGTCCTGGAGCCACCCTGTACCTAGCTCCCTTCCTGTCCCTTGCCTCCGTCGGGTAAGCCAGGCTATCTTGCCGTTACCTGTAGTTGGTTTTGTCCCTTCCTGTCCCTTGCCTTCATCGGGAGGAGATCCGCGCCCTGCCCAGGAGGAGCTTCCAGTCTCCTGCCTCCATCCTCCAGCCTCTCCTCGCCTCAAATCTCCTGACTCTAGCCTCCAGCCTTGCCTCGCCTCAAGTCTCCTGCCTCCAGCCTCCAGCCTCGCCTCACCTCGTCTCCTGCCTCCAGCCTCAAGCCTCGCCTCGCCTCAAGTCTCAAGTCTCCAGCCTCCTGCCAAGCTTTGCCTTGTCTCTAGCCTCTAGCCTGAAGACTCCAGCCTCCTGCCTAGCCTCAAGCCCGAAGACTCCAGCCTCCTGCCTAGCCTCAAGCCTAAAGACTCCAGCCTCTTGCCTAGCCTCAAGCCTGAAGACTCCAGCCTCCTGCCAAGCCTCAAGCCCGAAGACTCCAGCCTCCTGCCAAGCCTCAAGCCTGAAGTCTCCAGCCTCCTGCCTAGCCTCAAGCCTGAAGACTCCAGCCTCCTGCCTAGCCTCAAGCCTAAAGACTCCAGCCTCTTGCCTAGCCTCAAGCCTGAAGACTCCAGACTTCTGCCTCACCTCAAGCCTGAAGACTCCAGCCTCCTGCCAAGCTTTGCCTTGTCTCTAGCCTCTAGCCTGAAGGCTCCACCCTCCTGCCTAGCCTCAAGCCTGAAGACTCCATCCTCCTGCCTAGCCTCAAGCCTGAAGACTCCAGCCTCCTGCCTCACCTCAAGCCTGAAGACTCCAGCTTCCTGCCAAGCTTTGCCTTGTCTCTAGCCTCTAGCCTGAAGACTCCATCCTCCTGCCTAGCCTCAAGCCTGAAGACTCCAGCCTCCTGCCTAGCCTCAAGCCTGAAGACTCCAGCCTCCTGCCTAGCCTCAAGCCTGAAGACTCCAGACTCCTGCTTCGCTTCAAGCCTGAAGACTCCAGCCTCCTGCGTAGCCTCAAGCCTGAAGACTCCAGACTCCTGCTTATCCTCAAGCCTGAAGACTCCAGCCTCCTGCCTAGCCACAAGCCTGAAGACTCCAGCCTCCTGCCCAGCCTCAAGCCTGGACTCCAGCCTCCTGCCTAGCCTCAAGCCTGAAGACTCCAACCTCCTGCCCAGCCTCAAGCCTGAAGACTCCAGCTTCCTGCCAAGCTTTGCCTTGTCTCTAGCCTCTAGCCTGAAGACTCCATCCTCCTGCCTAGCCTCAAGCCTGGACTCCAGCCTCCTGCCTAGCCTCAAGCCTGAAGACTCCAGCCTCCTGCCTAGCCTCAAGCCTGAAGACTCCAGACTCCTGCTTCGCCTCAAGCCTGAAGACTCCAGCCTCCTGCGTAGCCTCAAGCCTGAAGACTCCAGACTCCTGCTTATCCTCAAGCCTGAAGACTCCAGCCTCCTGCCTAGCCACAAGCCTGAAGACTCCAGCCTCCTGCCCAGCCTCAAGCCTGGACTCCAGCCTCCTGCCTAGCCTCAAGCCTGAAGACTCCAACCTCCTGCCCAGCCTCAAGCCTGAAGTCTCCAGCCTCCTGTCTAGCCTCAAGCTTGAAGACTCACCTCTAGCCTCAAGCCTGAAGACTCCAACCTTGTCCTGCCTGCCAGCCAAGCCTCGTCCTTGCCTAGTTCTGGGGTCCGAGCCAGAGGAAAGACCCAGGTACTGGGTCCTTGTCCAGTCTCTAGCTCGGAGTCCAAGCCCGGGCTCCTAGCTCTCTTGTCCAGTCCTGTTCCAGGTTCCCAGTTTTCCTGTCCATGTCCTCGCCCTCGCCCTGTATCTTAGTTCTGTCCCTAGTACTTCAGTGTCTGTGTCTTGCACTTGAGTCCATTCCCAGCCACCTCCCTATGACAGACAGTGACAGGCACTGGAAGGGGTGGGTGGGAAGGGATGAGTAGACCAGAAAGAGACTGGTATCTGCAGAAAGTATAAGTGTGGACGGGGCAGGGGAAGATGTGTAGTGGGATTGCATTGGAACTGAAAGAAGTGGTGAAGATTGATGTGTTGGATGTGGAGGCAGGAGGGATGGAAGGTGAGGACCAAGTCAACTCCATTGCTGTTCCATGCTAGAATAAGGGAATGGGGATGAGGGCTAACTTTTGGGAAATGTGGGTAATGCATGAGGGATATGGCAGAGGAGAAGTCACCTTTCCAAAAGGAGGAGGACATTTCAGAAACTCTAGGACTGAAGGGGATCATGTTGATAAAAGAGACAGAGAATTTGAGAAGAAGGGATGGCATCCTTATAGGAGGCAGGCTGGAAGTATCGCTGAGGTAAAGTCAGACTCTTTGACACAGTAACATAAACAGAAAATACTGGCAATACTTAGAAGGGAAAGCAGCATCTGTGGAGGAAGAAATAATCAAAATTCTAGGTCAAGGATTCTTCATCAGAAATGTTATAATTTGCAATGGCATAAACAATGTTGGAGAGATATAAACTATAACAAAGTTAATTAATGCCTCATTGCTAGAAGTCTCCATTTGAGCTCAATATTGGTTGTATGGATCTTTTTGAAGACCTTCCTCTGCAAAAGAAAATTTAGATTTATTAAGCATCTTCTGAAGAGAGAAATGCAGAATTACTTGTGCCATGATGAGGTCACTCTCAGGGTGGAGGAGCAACACCTTATATTCCATTTGGGTTGCCTCCAACCTGATGGCATGAATATCGATTTCTCCTTTCAGTAAAAAAATGTTTTGCCTCCTTTTCCTCACTGCTTCTCTTCCCCAGTCTAGTCTCTTACCTCTTCCCACCTGCCTATCACCTCCCCTGGTTCCCCTCCTTTCTCCTATGGACTACTCCCCTGTCCTGTCAGATTCCTTCTTCTTCGTCCTTTATCTTTTTCAACCACCTGTCTTCACTAATCACCTTCTAGCTATCCTCCTTCCACTCCACTCACCTTTTTTTGTTCTGGCATCTTCCCACTTCCTTTCCAGCCCAAAATAGCAACTGTTTATTAATTTCCAGTGTTGCTGCCTGACCTGATGAGTTCCTCCGGCATTTTGTGTGTTTTGTTTTGGATTTATAGCCACTGCAGAATGTTTTTGTGTTTATAATGCAGATTTACTACTGTTTGATACTGTATAACATCACAACAATTATGCAATTTTAACTGATGCATGCCTGTTTTAATTTCAATTAGTGACAATGTTTATTAAATAGTTACAGGAGAATATTGCATTAATATAGGAAATCTTTTTTAAATAATATTAACCTTCACCTCTTCTAACAAACTGTAAAATTCTGATGAATATGTTTATCATTCATTTCCTGACATATGCAGCAGTCGATTCAGATCAGGTGTCACATTAACTTATATGCTAACCTGATCTATTTTTCTCTGAACTCAAGGAGTAGAAGAAGAAGCCTGCTTACTAAGGATAAATGTCCTCAGGAATTGCCTGCTTGTCGTATATTGATTTAGTTCAGGGTGTTGGTGTGGAGACACATCTCTACAAAAGGAGGTGTAAGGCACTCAGTCCCTCTGCTAGCCTGCAGGTCACCCTTGGGCAAGGTGTATTGCTTAATTATCTCCCCGATCAGGGTCATGTGAAGCCATGAGAGCAGGTGGTGGATGGTTGTATGAGCAGCTGGTGCATATCACAGGTCCTGGTTATGTGACCACTGATGACAGCCTCTGATAATGACTGGGGTTACCTATTTTGAAAAGATACTGCCCAGAAGAAGACAATGGCAAATCACTTCTGTAGAAATATGCCAAGAACAATCTTGATGATTGATAGAGAAAACAATAGAAGAGCTTACTGGTTGAAGACAGATGGAAGACCATGATTACCCACATCAAATGACATGGCACATAATTCAATAGATTCAAAGTACATTTATTATCAAAATATGTTTGCAGCCTACAGCTCTGAAGATGAAGAAAAAGTAAAAAGTTCCTTTTATTACCCTAGACTTCCAAATTTTAAGTCATACACCTACACAGCACTGAAATATACCCAATAGCCCACTGTGTCTATGCTGACCATCAAGTATCCATCCATGCTAATATCATTTAACAGCACCTAGTTCATAGCCTTCCATGCTCTACAGTTCAAGAGCTCAAACAGATGCTTCTTAACTACAGTGAGAGTACCTGCCACCACCACACATTCAGGGAGGGAGTACATTCCAGATTCCACCAACCCTCAGGTTTAAAGAAGAGGTCTTTCCTTACATCCTCTCTAAACATCTTGATACTAAACTTAAATGTATGACCTCTAGTTTCTGGTACTTCTTCTCTGGAGATGTTTCAGAAGTTTGAGATCCTCTATCAAGTCTATTTCAGTCTCCTCCACTCTAAGAAATATAGGCCCAGACTAACCAGTTCTTCCTCAGAACTAAAACACTCTGTCCCACACAACAATAGACAATAGACAATGCGCGCAGGAGTAGGCCATCCGGCTCTTCCAGCCAGCACCGCCATTCACTGTGATCATGGCTGATCATCCACAATCACTACCCTGTTCCTGCCTTCTCCCCATATCCCTTGACTCCTCTATCTTTAAGAGCTCTATCTAACTCTTTCTTGAAAGAATCCAGAGAATTGGCCTCCACTGCCTTCTAAGACAGAGCATTCCACAGATCCACAACCCTCTGTGTGAGAAAGCTTTCCTCAACTCTGTTCTAAATGGTCTACTCCTTATTCTTAAACCCTTATTCCGGTTCTGGACTCCCCCAACATCGGGAACATGTTTCCTGCCTCTAGCGTGTCCAATCCCTTAATAATCTTATATGTTTCAATCAGAACCCTCTCATCCTTCTAAATTCCAGTGTATACAAGCCCAGTCGCTCCAATCTTTCAACATATGACATTCCTGCCATACCTGGAATTAACCTCGTGAACCTATGCTGCACTCCCTCCATAGCAAGAATGTCCTTCCTCAAATTTGAAGACCAAAACTGCACACAATACTCCAGGAGGGGTCTCACCAGGGCCTTGTACAACTGCAGAAGGACCTCTTTGCTCCTATACTCAACTCCCGTTGTTATGAAGGCCAACATGCCATTAGCTTTCTTCACTGCCTGCTGTACCTGTATGCTTACTTTCAGTGACTGATGAACAAGGACACCCAGATCTCATTGTACTTCCCCTTTTCCTAACTTGACACCAATCAGACAGTAATTTGCCTTCCTGTTCTTGCCACCAAAGTGGATAACCTCACATTTATCCACATTAAACTGCATCTGCCCACTCACCCAAACTGTCCGTCACCCTGCATGCATTCTCATAACATCCTCCTCACATTTCACACTGTCACCCAGCTTTGTGTCATCTGCAAATTCGCTAATGTTACTTTTAATCCCTTCATCTAAATCGTTAATGTATATTGTAAATAGCTGCAGTCCCAGCACCGAAAACAAGAGAAAATCTTCAGATGCTGGAAATCCAAGCAACACACACAAAATGTTGGAGGAACTCAGCAAGCCAAGCAGCATCTAGGGAAAAGAATCAACGTTTCTGGCCAGGACCCTTCGTCAGGACTGGAAAGGAAGGGGAGAAGTCAGAACAAGAAGATGTTAGGAGGGGAGAAAGAATTGCAAGGTAGTAGGAAATTGGTGAAACTGGGAGAGGGGGAAGGGTGAAGTTAAGAGGCGAAAAGTTGATGGGTAAAAGAGATACAGGGCTGGAGAAGGAGAAATCTAATAGGAGACAACAGAAGGGAATGTAAGAAAGAAAAGAGGGAGGAGCACCAAAGGGAGGTGACGAGCAGATAAGGAAATAAGGTAAGAGATGGAAGAGGGAATGGAGAATGGTGAAGGGTGCGGGACATTACCAGAAGTTTGAGAAATCAATGCTCATGCCATCAGGTTGAAGGCTACCCAAACAGAATATAAGGTGTTGCTCCTCCATCCTGAATGTGGCCTCATTGTGGCAGTAGAAGAGGCCATGGATTGACATACCAGAATGAGAATGGGAAGTGGAGTTTCATATGACATCTTGGTGCAATCTCCTCTGAAAACTCTAGTGCAACCAGATCCTTCCTTGTAGAACTGTCCACGGTTATCCAGTTGTAGCTTCACCTGTGTTTTATAAAAATCAACAAACAAAACTGTGAATGTGGGAAATCTGACACAGAAACAGGAAACACTTAAGAAAATCCTGAGGTTAGGCAGCATTTTTGTAAAGAGAAACAGCTAACGTGTCAGGTCTGTGGCTCTTCTTCAGTGCTGGAGAAGTTAAAGGTGCATCATTTCTCTGTTTGTATGTTCTATGCTCCAGTTAATGAAAGCAAGTTTTTCACTTGCCTTATTCATGACCTTATTTACCTGTGATGCCTCTTCATGGATTGAAAATTTTAATGAAAGCTGCAGATGCTGGAAATCGAAAATGTAAATTGAAGACACAAGAAATGCACAGCAGGTAGAAGACTCATCATCAGGATTGAGAAGAAGACAAAAGAAGTGCGTTAAGCTGCCAAGAGAGAAAGGGGAGATGTCTCTGATGGGGAATAGACAGGATACCCATGAGGATTCATATCAAAAAATGTTATCTGATTTATAAATGAATGGTAGCAGTTAGAAAGTGAGAAAATAGACAACAGAATATAAACAAAAGAATGGAGGAACTGCAAAACACAAAGCCAGTCTTCTGTCAAGTCTGGCTGGACATACCCTCTGCTCCCAGAGGGATAAAAGCAAAAGCATTTTGGGGAGTGGGGTGGTAAAAGACAAGCAAGATGAGCCAGTATCACAGATAGATAACTGAAGTAGGGTAAATCAAGTTACCTAAGGGAATTTGGGGATCCATGGACTTGTACACAAAGGTTCCTCAATGCCCCCTATAGTTTAACATATGTTGTGTAAGCCCCTCCTCATTTAGTCTTCCCAAAGTGCTCTATCTTCTACCTATTAGAATTAAATTTTATCTCCTATTGTTCTAACCATCTTACCAGCTGATCAATGTCATCCTGAATGCTACAAATACCCTCTTCACTATGAACAGCACCGATTTTTGTTCCACCTACAGATTTACTAATCATACCTCCTATATTTGTAACCACATCATCATTGTATACGAGGAAAAGCACACATCTGTGTATTGCATTTTATCCAACATCACTGGTCAAAGGTTTCCAACTGGAAAAATAATGATTTACATCACATTCTGTTTCCTATTACCTAGCCAGTTTAAATCCAATTTACCAACTTTCCTGGGCTTCCAAGGACTTCAACTTTCCAGGCCAGTTTTCCTTTGGAGTTTTATCAAAAGCCTTACAGATATCTGTGTTGAACAGTATCAATTGTGTTGTCCTCTTGGTTACATTATGTTGCCTCTGAAAATATCTGTCAAATTCGTCAGACAGGATTTCCTTCTAACAAAGCCAAAATGACTATTTTTTAATAATCCCTGTCTTTCTAGGTGTAGTTAAATCTTTCCCTTTTTTTCCTCATTGTTTTTCTCAATAATATTCATGCCACAGATCTTCAGATTTGTAGCCCTGGATTATCCAAACTACCATTCTTGAACAAATATACCTCACTTGCTGGTGACCTGACGCCCTAGCCTGGGCTAGCAAAGATTCGCTGTGACCGACAAAACATTGAGGAACCTTCACAAACTCCCGCAGCCCCCAAACATTTTGGTCTCTGAGGCCCATGTGAGACTATCCTTCAAGAGGGTGAACCCACAAAAAGCATCTGTGCAGATGGTGCACCCAGTTGAATACTGAAGGTCTGTAATAACCAATTGGCTGGAGTGTTTATTGACATCTTTAACCTCTTGCTTCAGCAGTCAGAGGTACCCACCTATTTCAAGTAGGCTTCAATCATCCTGATGCCTAAGAAAAACATGCTAACCTGCCTCAGTGACTATCGTCCAGCAGCACTTATATCCAATGTGATGAAACATATCAACTCCTGGCTGACAAGTGACTTGACTCCAAATTGTCTGTCATCACAACATGTCAATGGCAGTTGCCATTTCATTGACTCTCCACTCAGTTCTGGAACATCTAAGCAGTGAAAATGCATACAATAGGATGCTCTTCGTTGACTACAGCTCAGCATTTAACACTAATCTCCACTCAAAACTATTCAATAAGCTTCAAAACTTGAGCTTCAATACCTTCATCTGTAACTGGATCCTTGATTTCTTCATGTGCAGACATCAGTTGGTGCAGGTTGACAAAAAGATCTCTTCCACAATCACCATCAGATCAGCTGTACCACAAGGCTGTGTGCTGAGCCCCCTGCTCTACTCACTTCATTGTTATGACTGTGAGGCTAAGCACAGCTCTAACCCCATATTTAAGTTTGTTGAAAACATCACTGCTGTTGGCCAAATCAAAGGTGGTGAAGAATCAGCATTTAGGAAGGAGATTGAAAATCTGGTTGAGTGGTACCACAACAACGAACTCTCACTCAACCAAAGAGCTGATTATTGACTACAGGAAGAATAAATTGGGTGTCCATGAGCTCATTAGGTGACTGGAAGTCAAGAGGGCCGGTAACTTTGAATCCCCTGAGCATTTTCATATTAAAGGATTTGTCCTGGGACCAGCATGTAAATGGTATTTCAAGGAAAGCACGACAGTGCCTTATCTTTCTCAGGTTTGGAGAAAATTCGACATGTCATCTAAAACTTTGACAAACTTCTGTAGTAGATAGTATCCTGACTGGATGCATCATGGTCTGGTATGGAATCACCAGTGCCCAGGAATGGAAAAGCCTACAAAAATTGGTGGCAACAGTCTAATTAATCACAGGAAAAGCTCTCCAACATTGAGTACATCTATAAAGAGCCCTGACACAAGGAAGCAGCATCCATCATCAAGCACCCCTACTATCCAGGTCATGCTCTCTTTGCACTGCACCATCAGAAAGGAGGTACAGGAGCTTTAGGCCCCATACCAAAAGGTTCAGGAACAGTTATTACCTTTCAATCATCCAGCTCCTGAACCAGCGTGCACAGCTCCAGCGACTTGGACCCACTACAATTTGCCTGTCACCACAATGTCTAAAGCAGATTTTGCTTCTGATTCTGGAGGGCATGTAGGTTTAAGGTGAGAATAGGAAGTTTAAAATGGTTGACTAGACAAATCTTTTTTTGTTAAAACCATATAGTTACCTGGAATGCATTGCCAGAGAAAGCCGTAGAAACGGATCTAACAATAATAATTATGAAGCGCTTAGGCAGACATGTGAACAGACAATGGGATAGAACAACTTCCATGACATATGCCAGTGATATTAAACCTGATTCTGATTCTGACCTTGCGCAGGCTTAGATTGCCATCATGGTGAGTATATTCAAAGTGAGCCAAAGAGCTTGTTCCTATGATGTGCTTTTCTTTGTTCTCCAGTACCCTTCAACCAAAGAATGTCTTAATCAATTTTGCATAAGTATCCCCCTCTGTCAAACCTGAAGACTCTATACTTTGGAATGTTGAATTGCCAATTCTCTTCTTTCAAGTATATCTTTAAGGTAGCAACAGCATCATACTCCCTGGGTTTATCAATGATCTAATTTCATCTGTTTATTAATAAGGTTCAGTGCATTACAAAAGATAACAAAAACTGAGGTGAATTGAATATGCCTGGACTCTTTAGATGTTGTGTTTTATATATTTTGTGTGTTTTTGCTCGTTTGTTTCTTTGTTGATGTTTGCATGATTTGTACTTTTTGCATGAGGGGAGGGGTTGATATTTTTTCATTGAATGGATTGCATGGTTTTTTTGTTGTTTTGCGGCTGTCCATGGGGAAAACAAACCTCAGGATTGTATAACGCATGCATACTTTGATAATGAATGTACTTTGAATCTTTGGGATGCTCTTTAGCCTTACATTCTTCCCTTGTGCTTCATCACACTCACATCTGTACTGCCACTGGACAGAGATAGTTTTCCTTCCATATTTCTCTGCGCCTTTCCCCGCAACACATCCCGTATTATACATCTACTCTGTGTGCTATTTCCCTGTTAAATTAGCTTAAACCTTACTAACAGCATCGGAAATCCTTCCTGGAAGGATTGTCTGATCCATCCTTCTAATGCTTTATACACTTAAAAATGGTACTGGAAAGAATCCAAATTGTATAACCTTAGAGGTCCCGTGCTTTAATCTGTGACCTAGCACCCTAAATTCATGTCAGTGAGTTCCTCTGGGATTTTGTGTGTGTTGCTCAAGATTTCCAGCAGCTGCAGAATCAGAATCAGAGTCATGTTTAATATCACTGGCATATGTTGTGAAACTTGTTAACTTTACAGCAGCAGTACATGATAAATAAATATAGAGAAAAAAGACTGAGTTACATTAAGTGCGTGTGTGTATATATATATATAATTAAGAAGTTAAGCTAAACTAAGCAGTGCAAAATAACAAATAAGTAGTAAGGTAGTGTTCATGGATTCAATGTCCATTTAGAAATCAAATGGCAGAGGGGAAGAAGCTGTTCCTGAATCAGAGTGTGTGCCTTCAACTTCTGTACCTCCTTCCCGAAGGTAACAGCGTAAAGAGGGCACTCTGAGTCCTGCCAAAGAGTTTCTGCCTGAAACGTCAACTGTACTGTTTTCCTAGATGCTGCCTGGCATGCTGAGTTCCTCCAGCATTTTGTATGTGTTGAACAGGGCATGTCCTGGGTGGTGGAAATCCTTAGCAATGGATGCTGACTTTCTAAGGTACCGCTCCTTGAAGATGTCTCGGATACTACAGAAGCTGGTACCCATGATAGAGCTGACTAATTTTACAAGTTTCTGCAAATTATTTTGATCTTTCGCAGTAGCAACCCACCACCTCCCCCCACCCCCAACACCAGGCGGTAATGCAACTAGAATGCTTTCCACTGTAAATCTGTAGAAATTCTCAAGTGTTTTAGTTGACAAACCAAATCTCCTTAATCTCCTAATTAAATATAGCCGTTGTCTTGCCTTCTTTATAGCTGCATCAATATGTTGCATCCAGGTTAGGTCCTCAGAGATATTGACAACCAGGAACTTGAAATTGCTCCCTCTCTCTACTTCTGATCCCTCTATGAGGACTGGATTGTGTTCCCTTGTTTTACCCTTCCTGAAGTCCAAAATCAGCACTTCGGTCTTGCCGACATTGAATGCAAAGTTGTTTTGGCAACACCACTCCACTAACTGGTCTGTCTCACTCCGGTACGCCCTTCTGTCCCCATCTGAGATTCTGCCAATAATGGATATATCATCAGCAAATTTATAGGTACAGTTTGAGTTATGCCTTGCCACTCTGTCAAGGGTGTAGGGAGAATAGAGCCGTGTGGGCTGAGCACACATCCCTGTGTTGTGCCAGTGTTAATTGTCAGTGAGGTGGAGATGTTATTTCCAATCCGCATAAATTGTGGTCTTCAAATTAGGAAGTCTAGGATCCAGTTGCAGAGGGAGGTAGAGAGGCCTAGATTCTGTAGCTTTTCGATTAGGACTGCAGGATTCATGATATTAAATGCTGAGAATTGCTTGTGTTCGTGATTTGCAGGACCTCATACCTATTTATCTGCATCATACATATCAATGTGGATCACAGACCCTGGCTCTTTACTTGCCTCTTTCAGAAGACTCTACGAGTCTGCTGTCATCTTCGCTCGTGACACTGGGGAGGCAATACACATTGTGGATTGGCATCTATTCCCTTTCCACCAGTGCTGCTCTTTGACTTGTTCCTCCTTCTTGTGCAGCTTGGCTCTGGCTGGACACTTCAGATACATGTTTTCTCCTGCCATTTTCCAACAAAAGGAATATGTTTTAGAGTGGTTTTCACTCTAAAGATTCCGTGATTGCCGGCTTCCTCTCTCTGGTGGTTGCCCATTCCTTCTCTAACATTCTTTCCTTTAAAATGCAGTGTGATTACTTTAAAAAAATGTGCCATCTATGCAAATTTCAGTCTCATGAATGCATCATTGTCCCTCCAGATGGTGCTCATGGTGATCAAACTGTTGGTAACTACTGCAGAATTAGTCATCCAGAAAGCAGAGATAATCTCAGAAATTTTACATACTGTAAACAACCTGTGCAACTCACGGGACTGAGCTCACCCGTCATCCTTTAAATGTTGAAAGAGCCTCTTAAGATTTATTTCAATCCCTGTTCCTTCACTTTTTATCAACTAAAGACAAATGTATATACTTCCCTTATAACCTAACTGACTGTTTCAACCTATCTAATTCAAATTGTCCAGTTAAAATTTTGAGAATATCATACAGACCCTTGACACCCGAGACTGTAGCATTTGGCGAATTACAATAAAAAAGCACACTGTGGTTGTTCTGTCTCCCTTCTTAAATAGCTCTCATCCAGTCAACCAAAATTCATTGACCTCAATTGAGAGGTCAAAATTGCATTTACAATGGTGGAGGGGTGGGGTTGGGGGTTATTACCATTCAATGCAAGCTTCAGCTGTAACTCAGCTGCCAAGGTTTAACTATAATGTTCTTGTTTGGGTTCTTTGTATTAAAGCATTTGCTTATTCTTTATCCAAACTTTGCAATTCACCCTTTATAACTGTGCCATAATTTCCAACCTGAACTATTCAGAATAAGTTTTTGTAAAAACTGATTCCACAATAATAACAATAGACTGTACCTCTTCCTAGAGATGCTGCCTGGCCTGCTGCGTTCACCAGCAACTTTAATGTGTGTTGCTTGAATTTCCAGCATCTGCAGAATTCCTGTTGTTCCATAATAATCCTTTCCTGTTTAAAACTGAGAGCTGGAGAATTGGATAAAAATTTCTTGTTCAGCATGTTTGCTCAGTGGAATGCTTCCATTATTTAACTGCCTGACAAAGCCAGGTTAAAAGAAGAAAAAAAATCCTGTGAAATCTTATATTCCCTGATGGTATTATGGAACTGCACATATTATTCAACTATAGGTGTTAAAGAGAAAACAGAACAGATCCATTAACACTTCATTGAATTTCCCAGGTAAGACGCAGCTTTCCCACACAATGTATTTACTGAGGCTACGTCCACACTACACCGGATAATTTTGAAAACGCCGGTTTCGAGTAAAAATGACACTAAGCATTTTTCAAAATATCTCTGTCCACACTAACACAGATATTTGGGCGAATCTCCTCTACTGGGCATGCGCAGGACACACAGAAAACAAGCGAAGAGGAAACGGTATACTTACTGCACGTTTGTCCAGTTACAGAGTAGAAAAACTTGAAAGGAATTGCTCTTGGCTCTCGCGCAGGAGGACTAAAAACTAAAAAAAAATCCTGGAGCGCATGGAGGCAACCGACAGGGAGTTCACGAACAGTATGATCCAAAAAGATCTCCCCCTACCCCTCCCACTTTCAAATCTCTTACTAACTCTTCCTTCAGTTAGTCCTGACGAAGGGACTCGGCCTGAAACGTCGACTGTACCTCTTCCTAGAGATGCTGCCTGGCCTGCTGCATTCATCAGCAACTTTTATGTTTGTTGGACAAAGTATTTGGTGAGTACATTTCTAACTCTTCTGGCTTCAGTCTCGTTGCCGTCTGTTCTGAAATTGTTAGGTTCTGCGAAGCACAGAATCAAATATCGCTGAGATGATTGTATGCTCTAGTATCAATTGTTTGGTGACAATAAAGTAGTAATAAGAAGAAGAAGAAGAAGAAGAAGAAGAAGAAAACAATGAAATGCCGGGCTGCTGCCGCCTGTTTCGGCACGTCATGACAGCGGTTTTAAAAAGCTCCGGTTACCCTGTACACACTGCAACGGATATTAGGCGTTTTCAGATTTATTCACTCTGGAGACCGTTTCTGAAAATCTCCATTTTCGGGGGCTGAAAACGCTATTTTAGTGTGGACAGAGGGTCAAAACGAAGAGAAAAGGCTTTGTTTTCAAAATTATCCGGTGTAGTATGTACGTAGCCTGAGCTTCTCTTGATATTTTGCAAATTCCTTACTTGTGAACTCTACTGGTTTGTCATTAAATGAAATTCAAATTTACTTGGTTTGTTATTCAACCACTTCTCCCCATAGACATTTACTTTAGAGAAATCATGACTTCGCAATTTTGCTTTGGAATATTGCTTGTGTGAAGCTTCTGATTTCACACTTTAGTTAAATTAATTGAAAATAACAAATTGCCAGGATTATTCTGTGCATTCATTACTGAAGCATTATAATGTACTTCCATTCTGTCTTAAGACATCTTAAGGCAGTCAATGAAGTCATAAGATCTATCTTATGTTTGACGCATTGCACAATGGTAAGTGTCACATCTGCTATAAGGGGTCCTGAAACCTTATGGCTAATGGATAGGTATTGCAGTGGGACACTACACAGCAACTTATTCATAAAGCCAATTCTACACATTTCCTAAACAGGCAACCGACATCACCACAATGAAAGATGTGTTGCATATGACCAGCTGGATCTGGAGGTTTAGGAGGGAGAAGAAGCTTATAGTTCAAGTACAGGGGTGGGTTAGCCAGGGAAGACATGTGGAGGGCAACCTAGGTAGGGAGGGATGGTCAGGCATCAGGCTCTAGAAACATCATTGAATTAGGGCCTGGACTTTAGCAGCTTGTAAAATCTGGGGGGATTTTCAGAGGCTTTGGAGGAACAGGAACCTTTGCAATTTTAGAGCATTGGGATACTGTGGGCTCTGTTTTGGGAAGCTTGCTGGAATGACCTTAATAGATGTCATTGTGGCAGTGTGGTTGCTGTCCGTTATTTTAAATCACGGGTTCTGTGGTAAAACAGGGTTGCTTTCGGAACAATTTATTCAATGTCCTGTATTGCTAACCTGAGAAAATCAGCACACAAAATGCTGGAGGAACTCAGCAAGCCAGGCAGCAAGTGTGGAAAAGAGTAATCAGTTAACATTTCTGGCTGAGACCCTTGTGTTATCGGCAAGTCAAAGGGTGAATTTCTGAAATGGTGCACAGTGGTCATTGTTTCACATAATTTTGAGTTGTGAATTTTTAATGGAATAGTGCTATGAGTGGAGTGGTATATGACAGATGTTATAGATTAGAAATTGCCAGACGACAAAAAAAATTGACTTATTTCTTTTTTTTAATGCTCCTTTATATTTTTGTTTATTTTAAGCAGTGGAGAATTACACCGTCTGGAAACAATCTCCTCCTCTCTTAAATGAATAATGATTATGAGCTTTCTGTGTTTAAGACCGATTTCACCCATAGCTACAGATGAAAATTTTAGCATGCATTGTTTATAACTTCAGGATTAATTTCAGGACCTTTCATCAAGGCTTTTCAATTAGTCTGAGTTTGCTTAAGTTCTTATTAACATGCAAAGGGTCTGATTTATTTCCAAACATCCTGTCAACACATATGACATTGTCCTATCGTAAAGTCGTCGTCAATAATATATTTAGCTACTAAGTCTTTTATATTGCTGATATACTAACTCACACTCCTGCTTTAGAACTCAACATCAGAATCAAAATCAGGTTTTATGATTACATAACTTACATAAATTGTGATTTATAACTTACATAAACTTACATAAATTGTGATTTTTTTTGTTTTGTGGCAGCAGTACAATACAGGCATTACAAATTAATATAAGACAATAGACAATAGACAGTAGGTGCAGGAGTAGGCCATTTGGCCCTTCCAGCCAGCACCGCCATTCACTGTGATCATGGCTCATCATCCACAATCAGTATCCAGTTCCTGCCTTATCCCCATAACCTTTGATTCCACTATCTTTAAGAGCTCTATCCATCTCTTTCTTGAAAGCATCCAGAGACTTGGCCTCCACTGCCTTCTGGGGCAGAGCATTCCACATATCCACCACTCTCTGGGTGAAAAAGTTTTTCCTCAACTCCGTTCTAAATGGCCTACCCCTAATTCTTAAACTGTGGCCTCTGGTTCTGGACTCACCCATCAGTGGGAACATGCTTCCTGCCTCCAGCATGTCCAATCCCTTAATAATCTTATATGTTTCAATAAGATTCCCTCTCAGCCTTCTAAATTCCAGAGTATACAAGCCCAGTCGCTCCAATCTTTCGACATATGACAGTCCCGCCATCCCGGGAATTAATCTTGTGAACCTACGCTGCACTCCCTCAATAGCAACAATGTCCTTCCTCAAATTTGGAGACCAAAACTGCACACAGTACTCCAGGTGTGGTCTCACCAGGGCCCTATACAGCCGCAGAAGGACCTCTTTGCTCTTATAGTCAATTCCCCTTGTTATGAAGGCCAGCATGCCATTAGCTTTCTTCACTGCCTGCTGTACTTGCATGCTTGTTTTCAGTGACTGATGTACAAGAACACCTAGATCTCATTGTGTTTCCCCTTTTCCTAACTTGACTCCATTAAGATAATAACCTGCCTTCCTGTTCTTACCACCAAAATGGATAACCTCACATTTATCCACATTAAACTGCATCTGCCATGCATCTGCCCAATCACCCAGCCTGTCCAAGTCACCCTGCATTCTCATAACATCCTCCTCACATTTCACACAGCCACCCAGCTTTGTGTCATCGGCAAATTTGCTAATGTTACTTTTAACTCCCACATCTAAATCATTAATATATATTGTAAACAGCTGCGGTCCCAGCACTGAACCCTGCGGTACCCCACTGGTCACCGCCTGCCATTCCGAAAGGGACCCGTTAATCGCTACACTTTGTTTTCTGTCAGCCAGCCAATTTTCAATCCATGTCAGTACTCTGCCCCCAATACCATGTGCCCTAATTTTGCCCACTAATCTCCTATGTGGGACTTTATCAAAGGCTTTCTGAAAGTCCAGGTACACCACATCCACTGGCTCTCCCTTGTCCATTTTCATAGTTACATCCTCAAGAAATTCCAGAAGATTAGTCAAGCACGATTTCCCCTTCGTAAATCCATGCTGACTCGGACCAATCCTGTTACTACTATCCAGATGTGTCATAATTTCATCTTTTATAATTTACTCCAGCATCTTTCCCACCACCGACATCAGGCTAACCGGTCTATGTTTCCCTGTTTTCTCTCTTCCTCCCTTCTTGAAGAGAGGGGCAACATTAGCCACCCTCCAATCCACAGGAACTGATCCTGAATCTATAGAACATTGGAAAATGATTACCAATGCGTTCATGATTTCTAAAGCCATCTCCTTAAGTACCCTGGGATGCAGACCATCAGGTCCTGGGGACTTATTAACCTTCAGACCCAACAGCCTATCCAACACCATTTCCTGCCTAATATAAATTTCCTTCACTTCATCCATTACCCTAGGTCCTTTGGCCACTATTACATCTGGGAGATTGTTTGTGTCTTCCCTAGTGAAGACAGATCCAAAGTACCTGTTTAGCTCATCTGCCATTTCCTTGTTCCCCATAATAAATTCACCCGCTTCTGTCTTCAAGGGCCCAATTTTGGACTTAACTATTTTTTTCCTTTTCACATACCTAAAGAAGCTTTTACTATCCTCCTTTATATTCTTGGCTAGTTTACCTTCATACCTCCATACCAGATGGAGATCTAGCCAGTCAGACTGCACATCTGTAGCAAGGTACAATAAAAAAAGTAGCGCTAAAGAGGAATAGCGAGGTAGTGCTCATTGGTTCAGAATCTGATGGCAAAGGGGAAGATGCTGTTCTTAAAATATTGAGCTTGGTTCTTCAGGATCTTATGCCTCCTTCCTGATGGTCGTAATGAGAAGAGAACATGTCCTGGATCGTGAGGGTCCTTAATGATGTACACTGCCTTTTAGCGATGTGCCTTTGGGAGATGTCCGTGATGGTGAGGAGATTCGTGTTTGTTCAAAGTTCAAAGCAAATTTTATTATCAAAGTACATATATGATACCATATACTTCTCTGAGACCCTGAGATTCATTTTCCTGTGGGCAAGCTCAGCATGTCTTTGAGATGCTAACGTTTAACAGTCATTCATTCCCTATTTTTCATGGATGGTTGTGAAGAAAAAGTATCTCAGGATGTATATTGTACATATTTCTCTGACATTAAATGTACCTTTGAAACCTTTGAATAACAACTAACAGG
Organism: Mobula birostris; assembly: GCF_030028105.1. Classification (NCBI taxonomy): domain Eukaryota; kingdom Metazoa; phylum Chordata; class Chondrichthyes; order Myliobatiformes; family Myliobatidae; genus Mobula; species Mobula birostris. The sequence continues at coordinate 113,573,727 of NC_092373.1, read as the reverse complement.
ATGAATAAAAGATCAACTAGAGTGCAGAAGACAACGAACTGTGCAAATGTACACATAAATAAATAGCAATAAATAATAAGAACATGAGATAACAAGTTAAAGAGTCCTTAAAGTGAGATCATTGGTTGTGGGAACATCTCAAAGGATGGGCAAGTGAGTGTAGTTATCCCCATTTGTTCAGCAGCCTGATGGTTGAGGGATAGTAACTGTTCTTGAACCTGGTGGTGTGTGTCCTGAGGCTCTTGCACCTTCTGCTTGATGGCAGCAGTGAGAAGGGAGCATGGCTTGGATGGTGGGGATTTCTGATGTTGGATGCAGCTTTCCGATGAGTGCTTCCTTTAGATGTGCAGAGTCTACGACTCACTGAAGCCTCTTATGATCCTATGCATCAGCACCTCCATACCAGATGGAGATCTAGCCAGTCAGAATGCACATCTGTAGCAATTTGCGGAAGTCTTTGATGACATATAAAATCTCCTCCATCTCCTCAACTCCGAATGAAGTTAATGTCGCTGGCATTATGAAGTTAATGTTACTGGCATGGCTTCTTCATGATTGCAACAATATGGTGGGTGCAGGATAGATCCTCTGAGATATTGCCTCCCAGAAGCTTGAAAATGCTCACCCATTCCATGCTGGCCCATCAATGATGATTGGTAAATATTCTCCTGACTTCTCATTCCTGAAGTCCACAAGCAGTTTCTTGGTCTTGCTGATGTTGACTGCAAGGTTTTTGTAATACCATTTGAGCAGCTGATCTCTTTCATTCCCGTACGCCACTTTGCCATCATCTGAGATTCTGTCAACGATAGTGATGTCATTGGCAAATTTACTGAACTGTGCCTAGTCACACAGTCATGAGTGTAGAGAGAGCAGAGCAGTGGGCTAGGCACAAATCCTTGAGGTGTGCCTGCATTGATTGTCAGCGAGGAAGAGATATAAAGATTAAGGGATCATGAGGGACAACTTCTTCACTCAGAGGGTCGCGAGTGTGTGGAATGAACTCCCAGCACGAAAGGTGCATGCGAGCTCAATTTCAATGTTTAAGACAAGTTTGGATAGGTACATGGATTGCAGGGTCTATTGACCCTGGGAAGATCGATAGGAGTAGGCAGTTTAAATGGATTGGCACAGACTAGATGAGCCAAAGGGCCTGTTTCTGGGCTGTACTTTTCAATGAATCGGTTACTCTGTTATCATCAACCCAGACTGACTGTGGTCTCCTGATGAAGAAGTTAAGAATCCAGTTGTAGAAGAAAGTACAGAAACCCAGGTTTTGAAGCTTGTTGATTGGTAAAAAGGGGATGACTGTGTTGGAGACTGAGCTGTAATAGATAAACAGCACCATTTTAACATTCTCTCTTAACCTTGCAGAACTGAATATGGATTCAGCAACAAGAAGGAACCTGACCCTTAACTTTACCGACAGCAACACACACAAACTGCTGGAGAAACTCTGCAGGTCAGCCAGCACCTGCAAAGGGAAACAGACAGTTGACATTTTGGATCAAGACCTTTCATTTCGACTGAAAAGAAAGAATGAAGGTAGTCCATTGTTGGGGAAAAGAGGTAGAGCAAGAGTGGCAGGTGATAGATGGATACAAAGGTGAGCAAATATGTAGATGCAGGAAATCCAAGCAATGCCCACAAAATGCTGGAGGAACTCAGCAAGCCAGGCAGTATCTATGGAAAAGAGTAAACAGTCAATGTTTTGGGTTGAGGTCATTCATTAGGTCTGCATAGAGTAAGAAGATGGGGGGAGGGAGGAAGGTGAAAGGTGATAGATGAAACTAGGAGTGGGGAGGGATGAAGTAAAAGGCTGGGTAGCTGATTGGTAAAAGAGACAAAGGGTTGGAGGTAGGCAAATCTGATAGGAGAGGGTAGAAGACCATGGAAGAACGAGAAGGGGGAGGAGCACCAGAAGGAGGTCATGGACAGGTAAGGAGATAAGGTGAAAAAAGGAAACAGGAATAGGGGAATGAATGTTAAACAGGGGGCAATTACCAGAAGTTTGATTAATCGATGTTCATGCCATCAGGTTGGAGGCTACCCAGACAGAATATAAGGTGTTGCTCCTTCAACCTGAGTGTGGTTTCATCAGAGCAGTAAAGGAGGCCATGGACTGACATGTTGGAATGGGAATGGGAAGTAGAATTGAAATGGGTGGCCACTGGGAGATTCTGTTTTTCTAGTGGATGCTCAGCAAAACAGTCTCCCAATCTATGTCGGGTCTCACTGATATACAGGAGGCCACACCGGGAGCACCAGATGTGGTAGATGACCCCAACAGATTCACAGGTGAAGTGTCACCTCACCTGGAAGGACTGTTTGGGGCCCTGAATGGTAGTGAGGGAGGAAGTAGGTGTGGAATTTCGTTCACTTGCAAAGATAAGTAAGTACCAGGAGGGAGATCAGTTGGGAGGGATGAATGGACAAGAGAGTCATGTAGGGAGTAATCTATAGAGCATTGGGAATGTAGGTGGATACTGGTGGGTGGGATAGGAAGCAGATGAGGTAGGAAGGAGAGTGGAAATGATGTCGGATGTGGGAGGTGATCAATAGAAGTGACAAAGGACTGAAGAAGATGGAAGCTGATAGGGCAGGATAATGGAGCATGGAATAACCGGAGGGAGGTGGAGAGGGGAACTGGTGGAAACAGTCAATGGGTGATAGGCAGATGAAGATAGAGTGAGGTGTCATGATATCTATTGTTGCACATCAGTATTTAAACATTAACTTATAAAGTCAGGATTGTGCAAAGCATATTTATTCATTTCAGATATATATTTAGAAACAGAAGGTTCCTACCAGAAAATATTTACTTTGATTTAACTCTGTTAATGCTCTTAAAATAGAGCAAAAGATGTAAAGGAATTTTTTAAATTAATTGAATCTGTAGTCATTTACTTTAATTGAATCCACCTCCAATAACTGGATAACTTAGTGTTTATTGGCAATTAACATTTCCTGCTGTTAAGTACATAAAAGTATGCAAACAGTTGTGATGTTGGATGAGAAATACTCCCACTGTGCAGTGCTCACTTCATGGCAACTACACAATGGAATCACATCTATGCTGTATGTTCTGAACCAATCAACAGCCCGTAAACAAGATTATCCTGAAAAAGAATTACCTTTAACCGAACAAATTCAAAATATAAACAGAAAAAAAGGAACAAGCCAGCATTTTGTTGGAACTGATAATGTAACAACAAAACTAGTTGGATGCAATTACTAAAAACAAATGAACCAGTTGTAAATGTTTTGATGGTAATAAATTAGTTGTGCACCTGTCACCGATGGCATTAAAATTCTTTAAATTGAATATTAAAGCTTCCTGTCCAAGCGGACATATAAGTAATTCTACAATATATTTTGAGGAAGAGTAAAGTCAGAGTTACAACCCACTGCACCATTAAGTGACCTACATTTAACACTAGTTCAATTCAAGCCCTGTATACCTCTGTATACCACAGGGTGACAGGGAGAACGTGGAAACTCCACACAGATAGCACTGCAAGCCACTCTTGAATCTGCATTGCTGAAGTTTTGGCTCTCCTAGTTTCACCACTGTGCGTTGACCATAATTTTGTTTCACTTCTTACCTTTTAGACAAGTGGGAGGGTTGGAGAGGATAATAAACATAAACAACTCCATTCCTCAAAACCATGTTTTATTCATTGTTGGAATGAATGCCCAAAGCAATGTATTTCCATGCAACATATGATTATACAGGTATAGGCATCCGTTAGTCTCCTGAGACCATAGATTTGCGCCTTGGAAGGTTTCCAGGGCACGGGCCTGGGAAAAGTTGTATGGAAGATCGGCAGTTGCCCATGCTGCAAGTCTTCCCTCTCCATGACACCAATGTTGTCCAAGGGAAGGGCATTAGGACCCATACAGCTTGGCTCCAGTGTCGTTGCAGAGCAATGTGTGATTAAGTGCCTTGCTCAAGGACACAACACGTTCCCTCGGCTGCCGCTCGAACTCATGACCTTCAGGTAGCTAGTCCAATGCCTTAAACAGTTGGCCACATGCCCACACAAACTCCTATAATGATTGCTCCAAAATTCAAGGATATGTACAATCTTGCCGTGATGAAATTTAAGCATAGCAAAGTGTAAGCTAAGCATAATAGAGCATTAATGAGTGGTCAGCTAAAGATACAACCTCCATTAATTCCCAGCTACAAACTGCCATGAGAAAAGCATGAAGATGTAACTTATTCCCTTCACTTTTACTGGGTGTCCCCCCCCACCCGCCACTCGTGACTAGTTACCATAATAAGTGCACAACACAAAATTAAATGCAGATAGAGAACAGATACTTGGCTCCTCCAACTCCCACAACTGACACGGGCAAGATATTGTCATGTGTTGGCCCTGGTGACATCTGAAATAACAAGTGACTACCAAAGAAAAAATTGGAAACTGATAACAGCTGTAGTTCACCTTGTGTTTTTCATTTATACACTAACCAACTCTAGTGTTACCTTCAGCAGACACCTCAATATCAATTTACTGTGATGCACAATCTCTATATAAGCTATTGAGCCCTTTCAATGTAACAGAGTCTCACATGAGATAATATCACTATGTCCATGGACCAAATTAAGCTTCACCTAGATGGAACATCTGGGTCACAGGCAAACTGATGCTCTGGCTTTTGTCTATGCTCAAATATGTTTATTCATCTTCTCTGAAGGAGCAATGAAACAACCATGAACACACTATTTTTGCTCTTTTTTGCACAACGTATTTAATTTTTGTATATGTTTCTTATTTATAGTGGTGTTTGTGTTAAACTGCATTGCTGCAGCAAAATGACAAATTTCGTGATATACCTCAGTGATATTAAACCTGATTCTGATTCATTTGAAAGCTTATAAATGACATAGAAGTCCATTGCATATCTTTTCAAATGGTTGAAAACTGATAAACATACATTATATATAAACATTATAAAACTGAAAAGATCTTCAAGCAAACTTATTTAATTCAAGAATATATAAATAATCTCATACCATATTTCTCCCTCACAAAGGTTCCTCTCCATTCAAGTGAATGGGTTTGTGTTCCCTACATTAGATCTGAATTCACAAGCATCATCATTGGGAATTCAGCAAGTTTCCACAGACCCACTGATCTCCTGCAGGATCCAAGTCATATCAGAGTACAAACGTGAACTAGCCAGCAGGTACAGGGCTTCCACAGTTTTATGGGAGTGGTGAAATTACTGATACTTTCAAGGGGTCAATATTGGCAATTCGGAGGAGTATCCTAGACATTTCTCAGTGAGTTCTGGTCCATTAGACTGGGGTATTCCAAGAATGTTCATGCTACAATATAAATCTATACTTGTAAAATCTATATTTTCAGTATCAGTGCTGATTTAAGACCTGTATCATCAGCCTGCCTTCAATAAAATAATATTTGCTTAAGGGTCTGTAGTAAGTAAAATATTGGTTTCAACCATTCACTCCTTTGAAACTTATACCATGGGACTGGATATTTTTTGATTGCAACAATCTTTTCCACAGGCACAGTAAGTAAGAAAAACACAAAATACTGAAGAACCCAGCCAGTTGAACAGTATCTGTAGAGGAAGGGAGTTGTCTATATTTTGTGTGGCGACTAGACAGTCAATAAAATGTTCTTCTCTGTAATAAACTAGACATACTTTGTTTGAGATCCTTATGCCTCATATCTAAGTATTTCACAATGGACTTCTTTGGAGGTTAAGAAATATACATGCCATAATGGGTTGAAAAATAATTGGGCCAATTTAAATAAAGATCAACTAATTAAGATGGCTGGAACCTACAAGATCTGAAACAGAAAAGTTGGGCGCTCAGGATCTGTTAACATTGCTCTGGTTTTCAGCACTAAAAATTTCCGCATGCAGGGAGTCTACACTCAAATATATATATCTCTCGTCAGAGTACATCTGCCTGTCCATTGGAAGGTGAATACAAATAACAGAAGGATTAACAATGATTAAATTATTTTAACAAGGATTGTACACTCTTGTAAAATTGGTCTATTGATTTTGGAACCTATTATGTAATAAACTCTCTCAGCAAATGTGTCAATAATGATCTTCAGTAATGCTATTTTAATACCTGAGTTAGCATTAGTCTCTTCTGATTTAATTCTTACTCTGGCTTGCTTCCTCATTTTTACAAATAGCTTGACAGTATACTTTGTAAGAGTTGGGGTTGATGATCTTCTAGAATCACATTGATGAAGGTCGAGCCGTGGATGTAATGTATATGGATTTCAGTAAGGCATTTGATAAGGTTCCCGCGTAAGGCTCATTCAGAAGGTAATAAAATATATGATCCAAGGAGACCTTGCTTTGTGGATTGAGAATCAGCTTGCCCACACAAAGCAAAGGGTGGTTGTGGATGGTTCGTATTCTGTATGGAGGATGGTGGGCAGTCGTGTTTTGTAAGGATCTGTTCTGGAACTCTTCCTCTTTGTGATTTTTTTAAATGACCTGGATGAGGAAGAAGAAGGGTGGGTTAGTAAGTTTGCTGATGACACAAAGGTTGGGAGTGTTGTGGATAGTCTGGAGAATTGTCAGAGGTTACAGTGCAACATTGATAGGATACAGAACTGGGTTGAGAAGTGACAGATGGAGTTCAGGCCAGATATGTGTGAAGTGGTTCATTTTGGTAGGTCAAATTTGAAGACAGGATATAATATTAATGGTAAGACTTCTGGCAGTGTGGAGGATCAACAGGATCTTGGGGTCCATGTCCATACGACACTCAAAGTTACTGCTCAGGTTGACAGTGTTGCTAAGAAGGTGTGTGGTGTGTTCACCTTCATCAACTATGGGATTGAGTTCAAGAGCTATGAGGTAATGTTACAACTATATAAGACCTTAGTTAGACCTCACTTGGAGTACTGTGTTCAGGTCTGGTCACATCACTACAGGAAGGATGTGGATACTATAGAGAAATTGCAGAGGAGATTTACAAGGATGTTTCCTGGACTGGGGAGCATGCCTTATGAGAATAGGTAGAGTGAACTCGGCCTTTTCTCCTTGGAGAGGTGGAGGATGAGAGCTGACCTGATAGAGGTGTATAAGATGATGAGAGGCAATGATCATGTGGATAACTGGAGGCTTTTTCTCAGGGCTGAAATGGCTAACATGAGGAGGCATAGTTTTAAGGTGCTTGGAAATAGGTACAAGGGGGATGTCAGAGGTAAGTTTTTCACACAGAGTGAGGTGGGTGCATGGAGGTGGATTCAATAGGGTCTTTTAAGAGACTCTTAGATAGGTACATGGAGCTTAAAAAATAGAGTGTTATGTGCTATGGAAACTCTAGGTAGTTTCTAGAGTAAGTTACATGGTTGGCACAACATTGTGGGCCAAACAGCCTGCAATGAGCTGTAGATTTCTATGTTTTCTAGATTTGTCCTTGAAGCTGAAAAGCAGCAACGACTAGTAAAGAGGTGAGCAGGAGGATTTGGGAGAACAGGGAAAAAAGGTGGGCAATGTATAGGAGACAATTCATGTGATTTGACAATCTCAATGACTTTTTTTCCCCAAGCAACACACATGCTGGAGGAACTCAGTAAGGCTGCCGAAGGGTTTTGGCCCAAAACATCGACTGTACATTTTTCCATAGATGCTGCCTGGCCTGCTGCTTGGATTTCAGGAAAAGGTAGATTTTCCCGTTTATGATTTTTTCCCATCAGTTTGGAATATTAAAATACGCTAACTTTGGAAAACTGCAACTAAGGATTTGGCCACAAGGAAAAAGCAATTTTAACAAACTACTTGGCATGATTTTTTTGTGACTCCATACCATAAACTAAGGATACCAAGCATAGAAACATAGAAACATAGAAACGTAGAAAATAGGTGCAGGAGTAGGCCATTCGGCCCATCGAGCCTGCACCGCCATTTATTATGATCATGGCTGATCACCCAACTCAGAACCCTGCCCCAGCCTTCCCTCCATACCCCCTGATCCCCGTAGCCACAAGGGCCATATCTAACTCCCTCTTAAATATAGGCAATGAACTGGCCTCAACTGTTTCCTGTGGCAGAGAATTCCACAGATTCACCACTCTCTGTGTGAAGAAGTTTTTCCTAATCTCGGTCCTAAAAGGCTTCCCCTTTATCCTCAAACTGTGGCCCCTCGTTCTGGACTTCCCCCAACATCGGGAACAATCTTCCGCATCTAGCCTGTCCAATCCCTTTAGGAATTTATACGTTTCAATCAGATCCCCACTCAATCTTCTAAATTCCAACGAGTACAAGCCCAGTTCATCCAGTCTTTCTTCATATGAAACTCCTGCCATCCCAGGAATCAATCTGGTGAACCTTCATTGTACTCCCTCTATGGCAAGGATGTCTTTCCTCAGATTAGGGGACCAAAACTGCACACAATACTCCAGGTGTGGTCTCACCAAGGCCTTGTACAACTGCAGTAGTATCTCCCTGCTCCTGTACTCGAATCCTCTCGCTATAAATGCCAGCGTACCATTCGCCTTTTTCACCACCTGCTGTACCTGCATGCCCACTTTCAATGACTGGTGTATAATGACACCCAGGTCTCGTTGCACCTCCCCTTTCCCTAATCGGCCACCATTCAGATAATAATCTGTTTTCCTATTTTTGCCACCAAAGTGGATAACTTCACATTTATCCACGTTAAATTGCATCTGCCATGAATTTGCCCACTCACCCAGCCTATCCAAGTCACTCTGCATCCTCTTAGCATCCTCCTCACAGCTAACACTGCCACCCAGCTTCATGTCATCCTCAAACTTGGAGATGCTGCATTTAATTCCCTCATCCAAGTCATTAATATATATTGTAAACAACTGGGGTCCCAGCACTGAGCCTTGCGGTACCCCACTAGTCACTGCCTGCCATTCTGAAAAGGTCCTGTTTATTCCCACTCTTGCTTCCTGTCTGCTAACCAATTCTCTATCCACATCAATACCTTACCCCCAATACCGTGTGCTTTAAGTTTGCACACTAATCTCCTGTGTGGGACCTTGTCAAAAGCCTTTTGAAAATCCAAATATACCACATCCACTGGTTCTCCCCTATCCACTCTACTAGTTACATCCTCAAAAAATTCTATGAGATTCGTCAGACATGATTTTCCTTTCACAAATCCATGCTGACTTTGTCCGATGATTTCACTGCTTTCCAAATGTGCTGTTATCACATCTTTGATAACTGACTCCAGCAGTTTCCCCACCACCGACATTAGGCTAACCGGTCTATAATCCCCTGGTTTCTCTCTCCCTCCTTTTTTAAAAAGTGGGGTTACATTAGCCACCCTCCAATCCTCAGGAACTAGTCCAGAATCTAACGAGTTTTGAAAAATTATCACTAATGCATCCACTATTTCTTGGGCTACTTCCTGAAGCACTCTGGGATGCAGACCATCTGGCCCTGGGGATTTATCTGCCTTTAATCCCTTCAATTTACCTAACACCACTTCCCTACTAACATGTATTTCGCTCAGTTCCTCCATCTCACTGGACCCTCTGTCCCCTACTATTTCTGGAAGATTATTTATGTCCTCCTTAGTGAAGACAGAACCAAAGTAATTATTCAATTGGTCTGCCATGTCCTTGCTCCCCATAATCAATTCACCTGTTTCTGTCTGTAGGGGACCTACATTTGTCTTTACCAGTCTTTTCCATTTCACATATCTATAAAAGCTTTTACAGTCAGTTTTTATGTTCCCTGCCAGTTTTCTCTCATAATCTTTTTTCCCCTTTCTAATTAAGCCCTTTGTCCTCCTCTGCTGAACTCTGAATTTCTCCCAGTCCTTAGGTGAGCCACTTTTCCTGGCTAATTTGTATGCTTCTTCTTTGGAATTGATACTATCCCTAATTTCTCTTGTCAGCCACGGGTGCACTACCTTCCTTGATTTATTCTTTTGCCAAACTGGGATGAACAATTGTTGTAGTTCATCCATGCAACCTTTAAATGCTTGCCATTGCATATCCACCGTCAATCCTCTAAGTGTCATTTGCCAGTCTATCCTAGCTAATTCACGTCTCATACCTTCAAAGTTACCCCTCTTTAAATTCAGAACCCTTGTTTCTGAATTAACTATGTCACTCTCCATCTTAATGAAGAATTCCACCATATTATGGTCACTCTTACCCAAGGGGCCTCTCACAACAAAATTGCTAATTAACCCTTCCTCATTGCTCAAAACCCAGTCCAGAATAGCCTGCTCTCTAGTTGGTTCCTCGACATGTTGGCTCAAAAAACCATCCCGCATACATTCCAAGAAATCCTCTTCCTCAGCACCTTTACCAATTTGGTTCACCCAATCTACATGTAGATTGAAGTCACCCATTATAACTGCTGTTTCTTTATTGCACACATTTCTAATTTCCTGTTTAATACCTTCTCCGACCTCACTACTACTGTTAGGTGGCCTGTACACAACTCCCACCAGCGTTTTCTGCCCCTTAGTGTTACGCAGCTCTACCCATATCGATTCCACATCCTCCCGGCTTATGTCCTTCCTTTCTATTGCATTAATCTCCTCTTTAACCAGCAACGCCACCCCACCTCCTTTTCTTTCATGTCTATCCCTCCTGAATATTGAATATCCCTGAACGGTGAGCTCCCATCCTTGGTCACCCTGGAGCCATGTCTCTGTGATCCCAACTATATCATAATCATTAATAACAATCTGCACTTTCAATTCATCCACCTTGTTACGAATGCTCCTTGCATTGACACACAAAGTCTTCAGGCACTCTTTTACAACTCATTTAGCCCTTATACAATTATGTTGAAAAGTGGCCCTTTTTAATGCTTGCCCTGGATTTGTTGGCCTGCCACTTTTACTTTTCTCCTTACTACTTTTTGCTTCTACCCTCACTTTACACCCCTCTGTCTCTCTGCACTCGTTCCCATCCCCCTGTTGTGAACTAACCTCCTCTCGCCTAGCCTCTTTAATTTGATTCCCACCCCTCCAACCATTCTAGTTTAAAGTCACCTCAGTAGCCCTCGCTAATCTCCCTGCCAGGATATTGGTCCCCCTAGGATTCAAGTGTAACCCGTCCTTTTTGTACAGGTCACGCCTGCGCCAAAAGAGGTCCCAATGATCCAAAAACTTGAATCCCTGCGCCCTGCTCCAATCCCTCAGCCACGCATTTATCCTCCACCTCATCGCATTCCTACTCTCACTGTCGCGTGGCACAGGCAGTAATCCCGAGATTGCTACCTTTGCGGTCCTTTTTCTTAACTCCCTTCCTAGCTCCCTATATTCTCCTTTCAGGACCTCATCCCTGTTCCTACCTATGTCATTGGTACCTATATGTACCACGACCTCTGGCTCCTCACCCTCCCACTTCAGGATATCTTGAACACGATCAGAAATATCCCGGACCCTGGCACCAGGGAGGCAAACTACCATCCGGGTCTCTGGACTGCGTCCACAGAATCGCCTATCTGAACCCCCTACTATCGAGTCCCCTATCACAACTGCCCTCCTCTTCCTTTCCCTACCCTTCTGAGCTACAGGGCTGGACTCTGTGCCGGAGGCACGGCCACTGTTGCTTCCCCCGGGTAAGCTGTCCCTCCCAACAGTACTCAAACAGGAGTACCTATTGTTAAGGGGCACAGCCACCGGGGTACACTCTATTACCTGACTCTTCCCCTTCCCCCTCCTAACCGTGACCCACTTGTCTGCCTCCTGTGGCCCCGGTGTGACCACCTGCCTGTAACTCCTCTCTATCAACTCCTCACTCTCCCTGACCAGACAAAGGTCATCGAGCTGCAGCTCCAGTTCCGTAACGCGGTCCCTTAGGAGCTGCATCTCGATGCACTTGGCGCAGATGTAGACATCCGGGAGGCTTGGAGACTCCAGGGCCTCCCACATCCGACACCGAGAACAGCAAACTGCCCTCACACTCATACTGCCTCTCTCCTCAAATAACAACAGAAAATGAATACCAAACCTTCCTCGCCTCGCCCGTTTCTGCCTAAGCCCATTGAACCGAAGCCCTTAAGTCTTCACTCTGCTCCCGGCTCACTCCGCCGCCCGCAAACTACGCTGCCCGCTGTATGAAGCTCTGTTCTTTTTAAATCTGCCGCGCTGCACTGCCTGACGTCACACGCCTGCGCAGTCCCGCCTCTCTGAACGCAGTTGGAGAAAAAAAAAACGAAAATTTCAAAAATGTCTTTCTCGGCACTCCCGCTCCAACTCTCAGACTTCCTTCTTGATTGCAATCTTGGGCAAATGCAGCATTACAGTAACTTTATACAGCATTGTTTTTGATCATAGACAGTCATAGAGTTCGACAGCATGGGAACACGGTCTTCAACTCATCACATCCTTGCCAATCTTCTTCCATCTGCACTAATCCTATTTGCTTGTATTAGGTCCCTAATATACAAATTGTGTCAGATTTCATCATTTACTTTGGCAATGAGTTCCAGATATCAACATTTCCTGTGCAAAAAACTTAGCCCTTAGATTTTCTTTACATCTCCTTCCTCTCAGCTTAAGCTAATGCTCTCTTGTTTTGATACCCCTGCTACTGGAAAAAAGTTCTGACTGACTAACCTGTCTATGCGTCTTTTAATTTTACGTACTTCTATCAGGTCATCCCTCTGTCACCTAAGCTTCAGAGAGGACAAGCACAGCCAATCCAACCTCTTCCCATAAAGTCCTCTAAAACAGGCAATATTCTGGTGAATTTCCTCTGCTCTCACTTTCTCTTTGGAGCAGTCACATTTTTCTTAATAGTGTAGCAACCGAAACTGTATAATAGTCCAAGTGAAGAGTAAATGGCATTTTCTCAGAAAGGGATATTAGTAAATAAGATAGAATGCATCTTTGACTGCTTCAGCAAGGGACAGAGGAAAGATGGTTGCAATATAATTCTGATTAGTGCAAGGTGATGCTCTTCTAGGGGATTAGAGAGGATTAGGTATGAAGAAGTATTGGACAAATTTAAGTGGCACAGTAGTGTAGCGGTTGGTGCAATCACTTTATAGTGCCAGCAGCCCCCAATCAGGATCCCTGCTGCTGTCAGTAAGGAGTTTAGACATAACCCCCTTGACTGCGTATCTTTCATCTGGTGCTCCAACTTCCTCCCACATCTCAAAGGCGTATGGTTAGAGTTAGTGAGTTGTGGGTATGCCGTGTTGCCACCAAAAACATGGAGACACTTGTGGGCTGTCCCAGCACCATCTTCAGACTGTGTTTGTCATTGGCACAGAACAATGCACTTCACCGCATATTCCGATGTTTCAATATACTGATGTCAAATAAAACTAATCTTTTTTCTTTCATCTTTTTATGTTTGGATTGTTATCTCTGCAACATCAGAGGCTGAAAGTCAATCTAATAGAAGTATATAAAATTCTTTGAGTCATAGGTAGGACAGACAATCAGAGTCTTTTTTTTCTGGGATGCACATATCATATACCAGAGGACAGCATTAAAGTGAGAAGGGAGAAACATCTAAGATTTACGAGGTAAGCTTTTTACATGGAGAGTTGTAGGTGGTTGGAATGCTCTGCGGGGGAGGTGGTGGAAGCAGATGTGATGGCGTTGCTTAAGGGTCATTTAGATACGCACATAGACAGGGAATTGCGGGATATAAGTGATGTGCAGGCAAATGGGGTTAGTTTAATTTTGCATCACAGCTGTTCCTGTCCTGTACTGTTTTATGCTCTACTGTACATTCTATTAATAATGATCAGGCATACCCAATGAATAGTCATCCCCAGGGATTATTGAGAAACAGCAGAACCGAGATGAACAAGTCCAAAAATCCTTGAAGGTAGTAGCACAGGTAGATAAGATGGTGAGAAAGACATACAGAACACTTGCCTTTATTTGCTGGGGCATAGTATGTAAAAGCAGGGAGATAAGCAATCTAGCCAGCCCACTGCCTGATCTTGAATTCCTCCTGGTTGACTGTGTATGTCAGAGAATGTTCATCCCCAGCATCCATTCAATAAAGCAACACACATCAAAGTTGCTGGTGAATGCAGCAGGCCAGGCAGCATCTGTAGGAAGAGGTGCAGTCGACGTTTCAGGCCGAGACCCTTCGTCAGGACTAACTGAAGGAAGAGTGAGTAAGGGATTTGAAAGTAGGAGGGGGAGGGGGAGATCCAAAATGATAAAAATCCATTGAATATATGTTTTTTACTTATCGAGATACAATGCAGAATAGACTCTTCCGGCCCTTTGAGCCGCGCCACCCAGTAACCCCCGAATTAACCCTAGCCTAATCATGGGACAATTTACAATGACCAATTGACCTACTAGCTGGTATGTCTTTGGACTGGGTGGAAACAGAAGCACCCAAAGGAAACTCACACAGTCAAGAAGAGATTGTACAAACTCCTTACAGGCAGTGGCAGGAGTTGAGCCTGGTTCACCTGCACTGTAAAGCATTGTGCTGGCCAGTATACTACCGTGTCATCTCTAATATCCTGGTAATATTTATCTACCTTATGCAAATTTAATCAAGGGGATATTTTGTGTAGACACAGGAGATTTCAGGTGGTGGAGCATCCAAAGAAATACACAAAATTCTGGAGGAATTCAGCAGGCCAGGTGGTAGTGATGGAGGACACTTGCCATGATGCTTAATGACTAATCTTTATCTCACTGATGAAAGAAAAATGCTGTGGATCCAGGAATTCAGGTATCAAGATGGTTTAATGTTATTTCCAGTGCACAAGTATAAATGAGTTCAAAATAATCGTTACTCTGGATCAGATGCAGCACAATATAACACAGTAAAATAAAGTACATAATAATAAAAAACACATTAAATGTTCAAAAACACACGAGCAGCAGTGGTGGAGGTGTTGATCTTGGGGAAAGTAACTGTTTCTGAGTCTCGCAACACACATCAAAGTTGCTGGTGAGCTCAGCAGGCCAGGCCGCATCTCTAGGAAGAGGTACAGTCAACGTTTCAGGCTGAGACCCTTCGTCAGGTCAGTCCTGTGGCCTGGCCTGCTGCGTTCACCAGCAACTTTGATGTGTGTTGCTTGAATTTCCAGCATCTGCAGAGTTCCTGTTGTTTCTGAGTCTGGTGGTCCTGGTGTGGATGCTGTGTAGCCTCCTCCCTGATGGGATAGACGAACAGTCCACGGGCCGAGTGGGTAAAATCTGTAAAATTGTTCCAAACAGCCATGTCAATTAATACTTATTGTGGAGAGGAACTAGCAACAACAATAGAGGTAGAAGGCAAAGGAATGTGGTGATAGAGTCAATTAAAAAAACAAGAAATAGTTTAAGAGGAGGTGTAAATGACAACAATAGTTTCAATACCAGCGTGTAGGAGGTGAGAAGATGGTGATTATAATCAAAGGCTCTAATTCAATGTTCTGGGCATGGAAGCCTAGCTGAAGGATGAGTTGTTGTTCCTTGAGTTTGGGAACAATGTAGAAATCTCAAAGCGTTAAATTAGAGTGGAATTAGGGCAGAAAATTAAAATGGTTCATGTCTAAAAAGTGTTAAAACATGCAGGCTAAGTGGACTGCACGGCAAGATGTTCATTCACGAGGAAATCTGCAGATGCTGGAAATTCAAGCAACACACATGAAGGTTGCCGGTGAACGCAGCAGGCCAGGCAGCATCTCTAGGAAGAGGTACAGTCGACATTTCGGGCCGAGACCCTTCGTCAGGACTAACTGAAAGAAGAGCTAGTAAGAGATTTGAAAGTGGAAGGGGGAGGGGGAGATCCAAAATGATAGGAGAAGATAGGAGGGGGAGGGATGGAGCCAAGAGCTGGACAGTTGATTGGCAAAAGGGATATGAGAGAATCATGGGACAGGAGGCCCAAGGAGAGAGAAGGGGTGGGGGGGGGCGTATCAAGAGGATGGGCAAGGGGTATAGTGAGAGGGACAGAGGGAGAAAAAGGAGAGTGAGAAAAAGAATGTTTGTATATTAATAAGTAACGGATGGGGTACGAGGGGAGGTGGGGCATTAGCGGAAGTTTGAGAAGTCAATGTTCATGCCATCAGGTTGGAGGCTACCCAGACGGAATATAAGGTGCTATTCCTCCAGCCTGTGCGTGGCTTCATCTTTACAGTAGAGGAGGCCGTGGATAGACATATCAGAATGGGAATGGGATGTGGAATTAAAATATGTGGCCACTGGGAGATCCTGCTTTCTCTGGCGGCCAGAGCGTAGGTGTTCAACGAAACGATCTCCCAGTCTGCATCGGGTCTCGTCAATATATAGAAGGCCACATCGAGAGCCCCGGACGCGGAATATCACCCCAGCCGACTCACAGGTGAAGTGTCGCCTCACCTGGAAGGACTGTCTGGGGCCCTGAATGGTAGTGAGGGAGGAAGTGTAAAGGCATGTGTAGCATATGTTCCGCTTACAAGAATAAGTGCCAGGAGGGAAATCAGTGAGGAGGGATGGGGGGGGTGGAAATGAATGGACAAGAGAGTCGCATAGGGAGTGATCCCTGCGGAAAGCAGAGGGGAGGGAGGGAAAGATGTGCTTAGTGGTGGGATTCCGTTGGAGGTGGCGGAAGTTACGGAGAATAATATGTTGGACCTGGAGGCTGGTGGGGTGGTAGATGAGGACAAGGGGAACCCTATTCCTAGTGGGGTGACGGGATGGTAGAGTGACAGCAGATGTACGTGAAATGGGGGAGATGCATTTGAGTGCAGAGTTGATGGTGGAGGAAGGGAAGCCCCTTTCTTTAAAAAAGGAGGACATCTCCCTCGTCCTGGAATGAAAAGCCTCATCCTGAGAGCAGATGTGGCAGAGACGGAGGAATTGCGAGAAGGGGATGGCATTTTTGCAAGAGACAGGGTGAGAAGAGGAATAGTCCAAATAGCTGTGAGAGTCAGTAGGCTTATAGTAGACATCAGTAGTTAAGCTGTCTCCAGAGACAGAGACAGAAAGATCTAGAAAGGGGAGGGAGGTTTCGGAAATGGACCAGGTAAACTTGAGGGTAGGGTGAAAGTTGGAGGCAAAGTTAATGAAGTCAACGAGCTCAGCATGCGTGCAGGAAGCAGCGGCAATGCAGTCGTCGATGTAGCGAAGGAAAAGTGGGGGACAGATACCTGTATAGGTTTGGAACATGGATTATTCCACAAAGCCAACAAAAAGGCAGACATAGCTGGGACCCATACGAGTGCCCATGGCTACACCTTTGGTTTGGAGGAAGTGGGAGGAGCCAAAGGAGAAATTATTAAGAGTAAGGACTAATTCCACTAGACGGAGCAGAATGGTGGTGGAGGGGAACTGGCTAGGTCTGGAATCCAAAAAGAAGCGGAGAGCTTTGAGACCATCCTGATGGGGGATGAAAGTATATAGGGACTGGACATCCATGGTGAAAATAAAGCGGTGGGGCCAGGGAACTTAAAATCGTCAAAAAGTTTAAGAGCGTGAGAAGTGTCACGAACATAGGTAGGAAGGGATTGAACAAGGGGGGATAAAACCGTGTCGAGGTATGCAGAAATGAGTTCGGTGGGGCAGGATCAAGCTGAGACAATAGGTCTACCTGGACAGGCAGGTTTGTGGATCTTGGGTAGGAGGTAGATACAGGAAGTGCGGGGTGTGGGAACTATAAGATTGGTAGCAGTGGATGGCCTCCTCTACTGTAAAGGTAAAGCCACACTCAGGTTGGAGGAACAACACCTTATACTCCGTCTGGGTAGCCTCCAACCTGATGGCATGAACATTGACTTCTCAAACTTCTGCGAATGCCCCACCTCCCCCTTGTACCCCATTCATTATTTATTTATATACACACATTCCTTTTCTCTCTCTCCTTTTTCTCCCTCTGTCCTTCTCACTATATCTGTACGGGGTCTTTCTTTTTTGTATGTCAAATATAAAATGGCTTCTTTGTTATGTTATACTTGGGAATGCTTCTATGTTATGTTAAATGCTGAGAAAGTCTCCAGCTAGACATTTGCTTGGGTTAATACAGACAGCAGGGTGCTATTAGCCAATGGGTGTTCATGTATCGGTTTTTTTTTGGATGATAATGCTGTCTCATATGACTGGGAACGGGGTTTTTCGCGGGGAGTCGGAGGAGGGACGGGGAGGACGGCGGACGTGCGGAAAGGCTCTGGTTCGATCACTTCTGGTGGTCCTGAGCCGTGAGTCGACAGGATCCGGGTGGTCGTCAGGAATTAATTGAGCTCCAACGGTTGCGCACGAAGAACTTGGACTTTGATAAGTCTTGGCGCCTCTTGTTTTTCATTACTTCCTTTTCTGTATCGAATTTATTTTAATGTCATAGACAGTAATATCTATAAAGTGTACTTGGTAAAACGTACTGGGTGTGCTGGCTGATGATCGATGTTTGGGATTGATTCGGGTGGCTGTGGTGCAGCAACTGACTCCGTGGGAAGTGTTGAGGCAGGTGCTGGGCGGGATTTCCCCTGGACATATACGAGCCAATATAACTGAGTGTTGCATACCCCTTGCCCATCCTCTGGGTTTCCCCCTCCTCCCCCTGTTCTTTATCCCTCGGCCTCCTGCCTCATGATCCTTTCATATCCCTTTTGCCAATCACCTGTCCAGCTCTTGGCTCCATACCTCCCCTCCTGTCTTCTTCTATCATTTTGGATCTTCCCCTCCCCCTCCCACTTTCAAATCTCTTATTAGCTCTTCTTTCAGTTAGTCCTGACGAAGGGTCTCGGCCCGAAACGTCGACTGTACCTTTTCCTAGAGATGCTGCCTGGCCTGCTGCGTTCACCAGCAAATTTGAAAATGTTCATTCAGCTGGATTTTCCATATTTCTGTACAACAGTAAATGAGGCCATTAAATTCAATAGACAATTGACAATAGGTGCAGAAGTAGACCATTCGGCCCTTCGAGCCTGCACCGCCATTCTGAGATCATGGCTGATCAATACTCGGTTCCTGCCTTGTCCCCATAACCCCTGATTCCCCTATCCATAAGATACCTATCTAGCTCCTTCTTGAAAGCATCCAGAGAATTGGCCTCCACTGCCTTCTGAGGCAGCGCGTTCCACACCTCCACAACTCTCTGAGAGAAGAAGTTCCTCCTCAACTCTGTCCTAAATGACCTACCTCTTATTCTTAAACCATGCCCTCTGGTACTGGACTCTCCCAACATCTGGAACATATTTCCTGCCTCTATCTTGTCCAATCCCTTAATAATCTTATATGTCTCAATCAGTTCCCCCCTCAATCTCCTTAATTCCAGCATGTACGAGCCCAGTGTCTCTAACCTCTCTGCGTAAGACAGTTCGGACATCCCAGGAATTAACCTAGTGAACCTACGCTGCACCTCCTCCACAGCCAGGATGTCCTTCTTTAACCCTGGAGACCAAAACTGCACAAAATACTCCAGGTGTGGTCTCACCAGGGCCCTGTACAAATGCAAAAGGATTTCCTTGCTCTTGTACTCAATTCCCTTTGTAATAAAGGCCAACATTCCATTAACCTTCTTCACTGCCTGCTGCACTTGCTCATTCACCTTCAGAGACTGATGAACAAGTACTCCTAGATCTCTTTATATTTCTCCCTTAACTAACTCCACACCATTCAGATAATAATCTGCCTTCCTGTTCTTGCTCCCAAAGTGAATAACTTCACACTTATTCACACTAAATGCCATCTGCCAAGTTTCTGCCCACTCACCCAGCCTATCCAAGTCATCTTGAATTCTCCTAACATCCTCATCACATGTCACACTGCCACCCAGTTTAGTATCATCAGCAAACTTGCTGATGTTATTCACAATACCTTCCTCTAAATCATTGACGTAAATCGTAAACACCTGTAGTTTCAATACCGAGCTCTGTGGCACCCCACTAGTCACCACCTGCCATTCCGAGAAACACCCATTCCCTGCTACCCTTTGCTTTCTATCTGCCAACCAGTTTTCTATCCATGTCAATATCCTCCCCCCAATGCCATGAGCTCTGATTTTACCCACCAATCTCCTATGTGGTACCTTATCAAATGCCTTCTGAAAGTCAAGGTACACCACATCCACTGGATCTCCCGCGTCTAGCTTCCTGGTTACATCCTCGAAAAACTCCAATAGATTAGTCAAGCATGATTTGCGCTTGGTAAATCCATGCTGGCTCAGCCCAATCCTATCTCTGCTATCAAGATATGCCGTTATTTCATCTTTAATAATGGACTCTAGCATCTTCCCCACTACTGATGTTAGGCTAATAGTTCTCTATTTTCTCCCTCCCTCCTTCCTTAAAAAGTGGGATAACATTAGCTGTTCGCCAATCCTCAGGAACTGATCCTGAATCTAAGGAACGTTGGAAAATGATCACCAATGCATCCACAATTTCCAGAGCCACCTCCTTTAGTACCCTAGTATGCAGACCATCTGGACCTGGGGATTTGTTAGCCTTCAGTCCCATCAGTCCCATCACCGTTTCCTTCCTAATGTCAATCTGTTTCAGTTCCTCTATTACCCTATGTCCTTGGCCCATCCATACATCTGGGAGGTTGCTTGTGTCTTCCCTAGTGAAGACAGATCCAAAGTACTTATTAAATTCGTCTGCCATTTCTCTGTTTCCCATAACAATTTCTCCCAATTCATTCTTCAAGGGCCCAACATTGTTCTTAACTATCTTCCTTCTCTTCACATACCTAAAAAAACTTTTGCTATCCTCCTTTATATTCCTAGCTAGCTTGCGTTCATACCTCATTTTTTCTTCTGGTATTGCCTTTTTAGTTAAGTTCTGTTGCTCCTTAAAAATTTCCCAATCATCCATCTTCCCACTCACCTTAGCTCTGTTATACATCTTTTTTAATGCTATGATATCCCTGACTTCCTTTGTCAACCACTGTGGCCACTTTCCCCCCTTTGAATCCTTCCTTCTTCGGGGGATGTACTGATTTTGCACCTTGTGCATTATTCCCAAGAATACCTGCCATTGCTGTTCCACTGTCTTTTCTGCTAGGATATCCGACCAGTCAACTTTGGCCAGCTCCTCCCTCATGGCTCCATAGTCTCCTTTGTTCAACTACAATACTGACACTTCTGATCTGCCCTTATCCCTCTCAACTTGCAGATAAAAACTTATCATATTATGGTCACTACCTCCTAATGGCTCCTATACTTCAAGATCACTTGTCAAATCCTGTTCATTGCACAACACTAAATCCAGAATAGCCTTATCCCTGGTCAGCTCTTGTACAAGCTGCTCCAAAAATGCATCCCGTAGGCACTCTACAAACTCCCTATCCTGGGGTTCAGTACCAACTTGATTTTCCCAGTTCACCTGCATGTTGAAATCCCCCATAACTACTGCGGCATTTCCTTTGCCACATGCCATTGTTAACTCCCTATTCATGGACCCAATATCCATGCTACTGATTGGGAGCCTGTAGATAACATCTATTAGGGTCTTTTTGCCCTTACTTTTCCTCAGTTCTATCCACACTGATTCTACTTCTGATTCTATGTCCCCTCCTGCAAGGGACTGAATCTCATTCCTCACCAGCAGGGCCACCCCACCCCCTCTGTCCACCTTTCTGTCCCTTCGATGTCACGTATACCCTTGTACGTTCAATTCCCAGGTCTGATCCCCCTGCAGCCATGTCTCCGCTATTCCAACAACATCATAGTTACCCATTCGCACCTGAGCTTCAAGCTCATCCGCCTTATTTCTGACACTTTGTGCATTCAGATATAGAATTTTTAACCCATTTCTCCTCTCTCTCTTTAAATCTCTGCTTATTGTGCATAACCCAGCTCCCCGAACTCTCACTGGGCTATACGCCCCTTGAATTTTGTTGTCCTTCTTAAATTTACTTACTCTTTCTGCACATTTAACTCCATGCTCCGTCAGACCATCCCTCTGCACATGTATCCTCCTTATCACTTGTTCCGCCTCACCTTTCTCTACTTCACACTTAATAGTCCGGAGCCGTGTAGTCCCCACCTGTCCTTTATACATCATCTCGCTATCCTCTCTCACATTCTGGATCCCTGCCCCCTGCAAATTTAGTTTAAACCCCCCCCAAGCAGCACTAGCAAACTTTCCTGCAAGAATGTTAGTACCCCTCCAGTCCAGGTGTAAACCATCCCATCGGAACAGATCCCACCTTCCCTGGAACAAAGCCCAATTATCTAAAAACCTGAAGCCCTCCCTCCTGCACCATCCTCTCAGCCACGTATTGATCTGTATAATCCTTCTGTTCCTCGCCTCACTCACACGTGGCACAGGTAGCAATCCTGAGATTGCTACCCTGGAGGTCCAGCCCTTCAGCCAACTCACAGAGCAAATCCATTCCTCAGTATTTTCCACTGAAAACAATTCTCTCCATATTACCAAAAAAACCCAAACCCCACCTCCTACCACCTACCTACACAGTGGGGCAATTGACATTGGCCAGTTTAACTCAGATGCCTCTGAGATGTGAGAGGAAGGGTAACCAATGGGGGCGGGGTACATATGGTCATGAGGAAGAACTTGCAGACATCTGCACACTCCACCACCTCTACTCTCCTTAGACTACAGAATATTTTATTGCCACAAGAAAACTGTAAAACACATTTAAGGAGAAACAATAACACTGATTCATCTGAAAATTATATTCAGACTACTGGACAATGTGAGAAGCTGGAAGGGCAGTGTTTCATCCTCTCAGTTTGCATAGGAGTGTCTGTAGGAATATTCAGATTCAGATCGATATAGTCATTCCTCACACACAGTGAAACGCTTCATTTGTGTTAACAGCCTAAGGATTTGCTGGGGCAGACCTCAGGTGTTGCCAGACTTTCTGACACCAACACACCATGTCCACCATGTTCAGAACAACACAAGCAACTACAAACAAATAACAACAACAGCAAATCAACACTCTTTTCTACTCACCCCCTCACACTCGACAGAGAGGCTTGCAACGCAGGTACAGGCTACCTCTATACCATTGACCTCCAGTCCTTAACCACAGACTGTTACACTCACAATTATAAGGCCTCCAATCCCCAATGCTGGCTTGAACTTACAGACACTGGGTCTCTAACCTCCAGAAAAGGCAACCCAGATGCTTCAAACTTCAGGCTTCATCTTCCAGCAGGTTGATCTCTGGATTTTGACCTCTGTCTTTGACCTTTGGACTTTTCCGACCTCTGGGTATTGACCCTAGGACTCATTGATCATGGGACTTTGAGCTCTGGACCTTGATCCCTGGATTTGCATGGATTACGACCCAGGCACACTGACATGGGAGGGTCACCGGCACTCATAGACTTCCAAACCAGACACTCACTGACATGGGGGATGGGATTCACCAGCTCTTGTCCTTGGGGCTCATTGACCTCTTTTCTTGACCACTGAGCTTGATGACCTTTGTCCTCAGTAGATCTGACCACCATCCTCCAGGATCGCTGGTCTTCAACAGTCCCTTTCATTGACTCGTCATTTACTGACCCTGACCTCTAACTCCTCTCATCCCTGTTCCTAAACCCCAACCTGACCCCTTACCCCCTGTGCTGTCCCAAAGCCATTCCTATTAACTGAGAAAGTAACTAAATCTGAGCTATGATCAGTTTCATCTTGACTGGAAGTCGAGATTATCAAAGGGGAACCATGTTGGAGTATCTTATGGTAGATCAAGTTGTTGCAAATGATTGTT
This sequence comes from Mobula birostris, assembly GCF_030028105.1. NCBI lineage: Eukaryota > Metazoa > Chordata > Chondrichthyes > Myliobatiformes > Myliobatidae > Mobula > Mobula birostris. Next base: position 113,550,143 of record NC_092373.1, on the reverse strand, counting down.
TCTGTTGGTGATAGCATTGCATTGGAAATAGTACAGCATAATGCAGAGGTGGAAAGGGTAGGACTGAGGACAAGTAAAACTGTCATGAGTTTGTGAGGGAGGACAACACAATTGTGGAAAACAGAGTGAAGATTGTTACTATTCTGGCCTTCAGTAGTCCTTGATTAAGGAAATATTTGAAGTCATCGGGTGGAAAATAGCATTAACACAGTGAGAGTGACTGAGAAGTTGGAGAATAAAATAATTAATCTATAAAGCATGTATTTTTCATTTATTCAGGGTGCCATGGGAGCATAGTGGTTAGCACAACACTTTACAGTACAGGTTCAATTCCTGCTGCTGCCTATAAGGAGTTTGTACGTTCTCCCCATGACCGTGTCGGTTTCCTCTGGGTGCTCCAGTTTCCTTCCATAGCCCAAGCACATATTGGTTGGTAGGTTAATTGGTCATTGTAAATTGCCTTGTAATTAGGCCAGCATTAAATTGGGGTATTGCTGGGCAGCGTGGCTCGTAGGTCTGGAAGAGCCTACTCTGCACTGTATGCAAGAAAAAAGAAAAAGAAAAGCAGGATGGAAGCAGTCCTAGGAATCAGTGGGGCCATACAGGAGATATCGAGTAACACATCCCTTGAAACTAAGAAGTGTTTAAAAAGTGAGGAATAGCAATGATCCAAATGAATATGTGTAAAGGGTAGGAAAAAAATGAAGGAAATTCCATGATGTCTTTCATTTCTTAACTAACACTTGTTTTACCACAATTTATGCCAATTAGTCATTTTTATGTGAAGTTTGTCATTTTCTGGTGTATTAAATGTGTCTATTGGCTGCTGGTGGTATTCATCTGCTATTTTGCCTTCATTGACTTCAACCTGTTCTGATTTACAAGCTGTAATTTGTGTAAGTGCATTTCTTGCTCTTGACTTTGTTTGACCCCAACCTTGTCCCTTTTTCATTTCAAATGCATTCCAAATCATTTCAATGACAGCCTGACAGTGCTGATTTAGCAAGTGAAAAGTGATGACTTGCCATCACACTTGTAATTCACTGCCCAGTTACTGCCTCTGCATGTCATTGAGTTGATAGGACAAAGGCAGGATCTGCATTTAGAGAGTCACAGGCATGAACGCTTTGCAGCCCAAAGGGGTGGCAATATTAGCAAAGGTACCACTTTGCTAAAGGCAAAAATCCCACCTGAAATCTACTTCAGAGGGCTTCGATGAGGGAGGCTACAAACAAAGGGATAACGGGTATGCGCTGTTAAATTTTTGGTGCTTAGGAACTCATCAGAAAGCATGTGGTCAAGAAAATCTAGAAATATGGAAGAGTCTAGCACCACGGTGGCAAAGTTTCTGTTCAGGGACTGGAGACCATTCTGTTCAGTGTGGGAAATCATGGATAGGTCAGGTCACATGCTATAGAGTCATACTGATTCTATGGGGCAGTAGTCAGCAGCTGGGAGGTTGGTGCTTACGTTCAAGAGAAAAATGTGCTCTCAGCCAACAGATGCTGAAATGGTGCAGCCTGCACTATGTCTCCAAGGTCCAAAGCTGCAAGCCATTCTACCGAGAGGTGGCAATTATCCACTAGATGGTTTGCAAACATTTTTGGAAATCAAGGAGATTTTGGAGCACCAGCCACTAAGAAAATGCACATATAATGTAATCTTTCATTGCAAGTACTTTAATGCTTATTTTGTGGTGGCATTTATATTTGCATAAAGGTAAGTTTTTTTTGAAATGTTAATTATTTACACCGACATTTTTTAATCTATTCTCACATCATCCTTTACAAATATAAATGCAATTAAACTTCACATGTCATCCTTGTCCAGAATTACTCAGCTTCTGCAGTGCCCATCAGTGCCGGAAGGCCTCCCTGGAGCCAGCAAACACTTCATGCTCTATCCCTATCGACTCCAGCACAAATATGTATTCATAGAAGAGGAGCAGGCAGTCAGCTTGTATAGAATCCTGCTACGATGTGTGCTGGCAATATCAAAACCCAGGTGTGGAGGACAGACAAGACTCTGATGTAGAGATGGTGATGAGAGTTTATTCATAATAATTCCAAAAGGACCTTGATAGCTCGGCCGAATGACATGTGAGAAGTAGCATGCTCAAAATGAGCACCCAGTGATTAGTGCTACTCAGGCATCCGCTTAAATAATACAAGAAACAAGGAATCCCTGATCTTATCAAAATAAACTTAACAAGTGTAATGTCCTGGTTCATATTTTTATTGTTATGCTGTATGTATTTCATTTTGGCAGCTCTGTAAGAGCAGTCTGTTCTGTTTTCAGCTTGTCTTGGTTATTGTTGAAGATAAGAGATAAGGAGAAATGTGTGCCATCCAATTGGGATGGTCGAATTAAGGGGCGGTTTCTCTGGTGAGGGACACTAAGGTTGAGCTTCGGTTTTTTTCGAGAGTAGATGAAGAGGGACGACGCAGGAGAGAACAGGCCATAGGATTCAATCTGGAGCGGGACCGTGATTTGATGAATCCAGGGGTGAGATCAATTGAGATTCAGTGACTATGAGAAACTGTGAGCTCCAACTTGTGCACATTAGACTGCTTAATTAAAATGGGCGCTTTTTTTTCTTTTCTTTGCCAACCTTTTCGTCAAACTAAGAATCATAAAGATAATCTTTTAATCATATGCAGTGTACTGTATGTTATTTTGTGGCACCAATTTGTAACCGGGTAGCAAATTACACAACATCCACACAAACTGGGGTTTAGGGTGGGATCAAGAGCACCTCAATCTCACAAGTTTGGCGGGGCCAGCGGTTGTCTTCCCTAGACTTTTGCAGCCAACGAAACCCGTGGGTTTCATTGTGGGGCTCATCCGGGATCCATTTGGTTGGATGCTGTGTGATTGCCCTGAGCATTGATCCAGTGAGTTGTGTGTTTAAGTCTGTGCTAAACTATTGTCCAGTAAAGTGATTACAATATGTGGTTATGGATGCTGCAGGGGTGGGGTGGTAGTATGAATCCACAGGGTTACTGATGACGAATGCGTATGTATTGAGTGGGGTAGACATTCGTATTCCTGACGAATAGTTAACTCGAATTTTAAGTACCATTAAAGCCATAGGAACAGTTATGATTGTGGAGTGGAGGTTTGATAAAATAGCGGGCAAAGACTTTGCTTTAGTTCAGATTAATACTGACGTAATGGCAGCGGAACTACTTGGTACTACTGGGGACCTGTGAGGGGGTGCCGTGGGCTGTCCATACTTTCCGGGAGGAGGACTGTGTAGGAGAGCGGGCCCAATCGCAAGCTGAGGTGGAGACTTCAAAGACAGGTTGCTCTCATTTGGAGTGAGGGGAAGGAGTGGTCTGATTTGAAATGTCTAATGAGTTCCCCAGTGAAGAGTAAGACTTCTGAGGTGCTATCAGCCCTTACCTCCAAGCCGAATAAATGGCCCAGTCCCCAGGCAGATCTATCAAAAGCTGAGAATATTTCCAGGGGTGAAGTCCAGCCCCCGAGGGGGAAGAGGAATATGAGACTTGGACGAAACAGATCTCTCAGATGCTGGATGAGTGGCAGAGCTCTGATGATGTAAAAAAGACAGCGACTGGGGGCCGCCTGCTGATGTAGTGAGATCTGTAAAGACGCAGAACCCCTTTGACATCTCTGTGGGCTACATGCAAGCACTAGAAAATGTGTTTGGTTTGAGGGGAAACCCAATGGAGCTCATGACGGGGTTTCAGAACATGCGTCAGGAGAAGCGGGAGAAGCTTTCTGCCTACATTTTTCGGCCAAAGAGGCAGCTAAATTGCTTGTGGCGTAGAGGGGCCATTCAGATGGCTGAGCTGATTCAGTTAAAAATGAACCAAATAGCGAAAGGCACCCAGTTCCAGGACCTGATTGCTTGGGGTCTCCAAATGTCTCATAGGGCATGACCCCTTCCCTCATTTGTCGAGCTATTCAGAGAAGTAAGAGAGGAGGAGAATCTGTCGGGGGTGGGGGGTATGTGGTTCCATCAGCAGGATACAGTTCTTGGTAGTAGTCCCCTGCGGTGAAGTGAGCACTGATAGCCCACCCCAGGGAGTGGTAAAGGAGATGGTGGCAGAGTTGAGAACTGAGATGTCCCAGTTGTTATCAGCGGGTGCAGCCACCCCGTACAACAGAACTGACAGGGAGGCCGACCCCCCTAAAAGGACGGACTATGCAGAGGGCTGCTCGTGACCGGGGTCTCGCGAGAAGGGGGGTGGCTGGTATCGTCTGTTATAACTGGTGAAGGGGAATACTTTGGGAGGAGTGTGAATGACGGGAAACCCCTTGGAGAGTGAGCCCTGCGTACCTAAGTGGAGAGACCCAGTGAGGGAACGGCCTGGCATCTCAGGGGAATATGTTCCCAGCAATAAATCAGGGAACATCTTAAATCAAAAAAGCCCTGTTCCTGAAGGCTTAGTGGGGCTAAGCTCCAGTGTATTGCTACGGGTAGAGGGTATTTATGCTCGAGCCAGACTTGACACAGGCTCGCAGGTCACTTTGCTGTACCATTCGTTTTACAACCGGTAGTTGATGCATTTACCATTGATGCCACTCAGTGTGCTAGAGATCTGGGGTCTTAGTATGGGTGATTATCCATATGTTGGGTACTTGTCAGTGAAACTGGAGTTTTCGGACACCGATGTGGGAGTGGCTGAGGTGCTTGATACATTAACGCTGGTTTGTCTGGACCCTGTTGAGAAGGGCAGAAATCCAATACTTGTGGAGACAAAAACTCTTATTGTGAGGAGGATAATTGGGAGCCCGCAAGGAGAAAGTTGGAGAGAGTTTTCTGAAAACATTGTCCATTCACCTGGTGTTTTGATCTGCTTTTGAGAAAGTGCGTAGCCGCACTGGGCCGGATAATGAGCTTAGACGAGGGACTGTGTGGTTCACCCCGTCAAAATCAGTTGTGTTACGGCTTGGGGAAGTAGCGAGAGTGATGGAAAATCTCAAATTTCCCGGAATGCCTGAGGCCGAGGCCCTCCCGGTGGATGCTCTGGAAGACCACGAAGGGGAGTCAGGCTTACCTGCTGGGGTACTGATGAGGCCCAAACTGCAGAACCCCTTGGTTGTACAGGTGAACAGGATGGCAGTGATTGTCAGGAACACTACGAAGAGGGAGATCACCTTCAAGCGGGGGATGCCACTAGCGCACCTGTTCCCGGTGACGGTAATTTCCAGTCTCCTTGTGGGACAAGTCTCTCCAAAAAGGGGAAAGTTGACTGCTGAGTTATTCAACTTTGGGGGCTCCCTGGTACCTGGAGGTTGATAGAGAAGATGTTGAAACTGGAAGATGTCTTTTCTATTGACGAGTTTGATGTGGGTTGTTCCAAGAGCACGCATCACACCATCCGGGTGACCGAGGCCACCTGATGCAGAGAAAGGTCGTGGCAACTAGCACCTGCGGAGGTGGAAGACTTCCAGCGCATCTGTGGAAGCTGAAGGAAGCTGGGATCATCACTGAGTCCAGAAGCCCCTATGCGTCCCCAGTAGTAGTGGCAAAAAGAAGAATGGGAAGGTACAGATGTGTATAGACTATAGGACTCTGCAGCAACGTTGGGGGACTGAAGGACCAGCAGCAGGAAGAATTAAACCGGCACCTGCCCCTGGATGGGATATGGACTCAGAGGATGAGGAAATGGTGGGGTGGTATATGCTGCCTTTCGCCAACTTCCCAATAATTGAAGAAGAGACTCCCAATCTTTCTCACACTGAGGCAGGTGAAATGGGGGACAGGGACGAGCAGTGCTCAGGCAGGCTTGCAGTTGGACCATGGGGAGGGGGACTGGGCTGTAAAGTAACTGGGGAAGAGGCTGAGCTCAGCCAAGTGACAGAGAGATCCGAGTTGCAGGAGGGCACAAGTGATAGACTCGGGGAGGCTTCGCCATATAGATCTGAAGCATCCCAAAAAGTTTCTGAAACTGAAAAAGTAGATGATGGGATAAGGAGTTTCAAAGAATCAGGAGACCCCCAGATAGGCTGGCCTACGTATCACCAGAGGAATAGAGTGCTACGACTATCCCCCTAGTGAGATATGTCAATACCCTTCACAAATGGATTGGAGATGCTGACATCACAAAATTCCTTTGAAAGCAGTGGTATTAATACGAGATGACAAATAATTTCAAAGTCATGAGGACATGACTATTTTGGGGGGAGAGTGTAATGCCCTGGTTCATATTTTTACTGTTATGCTGTATGCATTTGAATCCCATGGTAGAGGATTCTAGGACAGGAGGGCACAACTTCAGGATTGAAGGACATTCATTTAGAACAGAGATGCAGAGAATTTACTTTAGTCAGAGGGTGGTAAATCCATGGAATTTGTTGCCACGAGCGGCTGTGGAGGCCAAGTCATGGGGTGTATTTAAAGCAGAGATAGATAGATTCTTGATTATCCAGGGCATCAAAGGGTATGGGGTGAAAGCGGGGGAGTGGGATGTCTGGAAGAATTGGGCCAGCCCATGATTGAATGGTGGAGAAGGCTCGATGGGCCAAATGGTCTACTTCTGCTCCTATATCATATGGTCTTATGGTCTATGGTCTTACTTCATTTTTGACAGTTCTGAAGAGCAGCCTGTTCTGTTTTCACAATTTGTTGAAAATAAGAGATAAGGGGAATTGTGTGCCATCCCATTGTGATGGTCTAATTAAGGAGGGGTTTCTCTGGTCAGGGTCACTAAGGTTGGGCTTGGGGCTTTTGTGTAAGAGGAGATGATGAGGGAAGATGCAGGAGAGAAGAGGGCATAGGATTTGACCCGGAGCGGGACCATGATTTGACGAAGCTGGGGTGAGATCAATTGAGGATAGCAAATTACACAGCATCCACACAATCAGGGGTTTGGGGTGTGATTGAGAGCACCTCAATCACACGACTTTGGCAGGGCCAAGGTCGTCTTCCATAGACTCACGCAGCCAAGGAAACCAGGGGGTTTCACACACTTAAACAGAAGGCACCAGGAGACAGCATTACAAAGAGTGATTCGCTCAAGAAAAACACAAGGAACTCCAAATGCAAACACGAGGAAATCTGCAGATGCTTAAAATTCAAGCAACACACACAAAATGCTGGTGGAATGCAGCAGGCCAGGCGGCATCTGTAGGAAGAAGCACAGTCGACGTTTCGGGCCAAGACCCTTTGTCAGGACTAACTGAAAGAAGAGATAGTAAGAGATTTGAAAGTGGGAGGGGGAGGGTGAGATCTGAAAAGATAGGAGAAGACAGGAGGGGGAGGGATAGAGCTAAGAGCTGGACAGTTGATTGGCAAAAGGGATACAAAGCTGGAGAAGGGAGAGGATTATGGGATGGGAGGCTTAGGGAGAAAGAAAGGGGGAGGGGAGAACCAGAGGAAGATGGAGAGCAGGCAAGGAGTTATTGTGAGAGGGACAGAGAGAGAAAAAAGAGAGAGGAAAAAAAGGAAAAAAGTAATAAATGAATAAATAAAAAAAATAGGGGATGAGGTAAGAAGGGGAGGAGGGGCATTAGCGGAAGTTAGAGAAATCAATGCTCATGTCATCAGGTTGGAAGCTACCCAAACGGAATATAAGGTATTGTTTCTCCAACCTGAGTGTGGCTTCATCTTGACAGTAGAGGAGGCCATGGATTGGCATATTGGAATGGAAATGGGAGGTGGAATTAAAATGTGTGGCCACTGGGAGATCCTGCTTCCTCTGGCGGACAGAGCGTAGGTGTTCAGCAAAACGATCTCCCAGTCTGCGTCGGGTCTCACCAATATACAGAAGGCCTCACCGGGAGCACCGGACACAGTATATCACACCAGCCGACTCACAGGTGAAGTGTCGCCTCACCTGGAAGGACTGTCTGGGGCCCTGAATGGTGGTGAGGGAGGAAGTGTAAGGGCAGGTGTAGCACTTGTTCCGCTTGCAAGGGTAAGTGCCGGGAGGGAGATCGGTGGGAAGGGATGGGAGGACGAATGGACAATGGAGTCGCGTAGGGAGTGATCCTTGTGGAAAGCAGAGAGAGGTGGAGAGGGAAAGATATGCTTGGTGGTGGGATCCTGTTGGAGATGGCAGAAGCTACGGAGAACTATATGTTGGACCCAGAGTCTGGTGGGGTAGTAGGACAAGGGGAACCCTATCCCTAGTGGGGTGGCGGGAGGATGGGGTGAGAGCAGATGTGCGTGAAATAGGATAGATGTGTTGATGGTGGAGGAAGGACAGCCCCTTTCTTTAAAAAAGGAAGACATTTCCTTTGTCATGGAATGAAAAACCTCATCCTGAAAGTAGATGCGGTGGAGACGGAGAAATTGCGAGAAGGGGATGACATTTTTGCAAGAGGCAGGGTGGGAAGAGGAATAGCCCAGGTAGTTGTGAGAGTCCGTAGGATTATAGAAGACATCAGTAGATAAGCTGTCTCCAGACACAGAGACAGAAAGATCAAGAAAGGGGAGGGAGGTGTTGGAAATAGACCAAGTAAATTTGAGGGCAGGGTAAAAGTTGGAGGCAAAGTTAATGAAGTCAACGAGGTCAGCATGTAGCGTCGATGTCGCAAAGGAAAAGTGGGGGACTGATACCAGTATAAGTTTGGAACATGGACTGTTCCACAAAGGCAACAAAAAGGCAGGCGTAGCTGGGACCCATACAGGTGTCCATGGCTACCCCTTTAGGTTGGAGGAAGTGGGAGGAGTCAAAGGAGAAATTATTAAGAGTAAGGACTAGATGAATGGAGAGTGGTGGTAGAGGGGAAGTGGTGGTAGAGGGGTCTGGAATCCAAAAAGAAGTGGAGAGCTTTGAGACCTTCCTGGTAGGGGATGGAGGTATATAGGGACTGGACATCCATGGTGAAAATAAAGTGGTGGGGGCTAGGGAATTTAAAATCATTGAAAAAATCCAGAGTGTGAGAAGTGTCATGAACATAGATAGGAAGGGATTGAACAAGGGGGGATAAAACTGTGTGGAGGTATGCAGAAATGAGTTCAGTGGGGCAGGAGCAAGCTGAGACAATGAGTCTACCTGGACAGGCAGGTTTGTGGATCTTGGGTAGGAGGTAGAAACGGGAAGTGCAGGGTGTGGGAACTATGAGGTTGGTGGTAGTGGATGGGAGATCCCCTGAGCGGATAAGAATGGTGATGGAGTGGGAGACAATGGCCTGGTGCTCCTTGGTGGGGTCATGGTGGGGTAAATAAGAGGAGGTATCAGCAAGTTGTCTCTGTGCCTCAGCAAGGTAGAGGTCAGTACGCCAGACTACAACAGTACCCCCCTTATTGGCGGGTTTTATAGTAAGGTTAGGATTGGTGCGGAGGTAGTGGAGAGCAGAATATTCGGAAGGAGTGAGGTTGGAATTGGAACAAGGTGTGGTGAAGTCGAGACGGTTGATGTCCCGTTGGCAGTTAGCAATGAAGAGATCTAGAGCAGCCAGAAGACCAGAGCGAGCTGCCCATGAAGAGGAGAAGGGTTGAAGATGGGATAAGGGGTCATCGGTGGGGGTGGGAGAGTCCTTGCTGAAGAAGTAGGCTCGAAGACGGAGACGGTGGAAGAAGAGTTCAGCATCATGGTGCACATGGAACTCACTGAGGTGTGGGCAAAGGGGGACAAAGGTAAGGCCCTTACTCTGAGGCAACTCTCTGCCTTGGAGAGTTGAAAGTCGGAGGGGATGGTAAAGACCCGCCACAGATAAGAGCTGGGATCGGGGGGGAGGGTGCGGAGGGGGACAGAGGCTGGTAATGTCAGTGGAGAGGGGAGGGTTGGGGTGAGAGGAGGATGGAGCTGCTGAGGGCCCAGGAGCTGAGGGAGACGGGGTTGCTGTTATGGTCCCGTCTGGCAATCCCCGACCTTGCCACTTGCCTCAAGATTTGGGCCTCGATCACCTCATTTAGATTCCAATCATTCCCAGGTATCACTAACTACAAATACCTGCTTCCCATCAAATGGCAGGATAAAAACCCTGTGACCACAGCAAGAAGCCGCCAGTTTGTTGGTTGACTCTTGTGAGGGTAAACCTTGTTTCCTATTCCTGAGAATTGTTAGTTCTAGGCTTCGCATCGTCTCCTGGATATGGGCTCCCTGTTTGCAGAGGTGCTACGCCTAATGACTCTGCCTCAGCATCTGTGTCCTGCACTTGAGTTCGTCCCCAGCCATGTTCCTGCAACAGAACGAACTGGCCAGCATAAACCCAGCGGACACGAATCCTCTGCAACAAGCCCTCGCCAGCCAGGGCTTCCTATTGGGCTTTCACGATCAGATACTCCGGGAAGTCATGGAAAACCTCCGTTGCCTGTCAGTAGACGTAAGAAAGGTCAGTGAACAGGTCGACCGAGTATCCACCCATCTTACCCCGTCGACTCCGGGGACTCCGTCTGACCAGCCCAGACAGTCTGTGGTGGCGATGCCCGAGGCATCAACAACACGTCCGCTAAGGGAACCGCGCGTCCCTGAACCAGAACCCTACGCCAGAGATCTGGGGAAGTGCCGGGCTTTTCTGCTACAATGCTCCCTGGTGTTCGAGCAGCAGCCATCCACGTACGCCACGGACAGATCTAAAATAGCTTACATTATGGGGTTGTTACAAGGAAATGCCTTAGCGTGGGCCACCGTGATTTGGGATAATTAGCCAGAGACCTGCCCTTCCTTCCCCACCTTCATCTCAGAAATAAGGAAGATCTTTGACCATCCCGTCTGCGGTAAAGATGCCGCTAAGCGGCTACTCACCCTCCATCAAGGTTCACGTAGTGTTGCAGAATACTCGGTGGAGTTCCGGAAGCCAGCCGCCGACTCGGGCTGGAACGATGAGGCACTCCAGGAGGTATTCCGGCAAGGCCTCTGTGACAAGGTAAAGGACGAGTTGGTGGCTAGGGATGACACTAACAGCCTGGATTCATTGATCTCCCTAGCCACCAGGCTGGACAACCGACTCCGAGAACGACAGAGGGAGAGAACCGGTCGTCCTTTGGCCACCCCACGGCATGCTTTACCATCTACTCCCAGCCCTAACCTCTCTCCTCCTCCCACTCCTAGAATAGCATCCAGCCCGGCCGTTTCCACCACCCCGGGAGAGAAACCAATGCAGCTGGGACGGAGCCGTCTTTCTCCCTCCAAGCGGCTCCGGAGACTGAGAGCAGGGGATTGTGTCTATTGCGGTCAGTCTGGCCGTTTTCATGACACCTGTTCCCTTTGGCCAAAAGGGAGGGCTCACCAGTAGAAAGGGAGACCCTGGTGAGTCAGACCACATTCCCTTCTGTCCCCCAATCCCGGATGCAAGTCCAAGCCACTGTAAGCTACAACCAACAGTCCCTGTCCTTATCTGCCTTGATAGACTCTGGTGCTGAGGGGAATCTGTTGGATGAAGATATTGCAACCCAGGCCGGAATTCCTCGAGAGCCGTTGATTACTCCTCTGGAAGCCCAGGCACTGGACGGAAGACTTCTGGCCCGAATCTCTCACTGTACCCTCCCACTGCCTTTGATTCTCTCGGGGAACCACCGGGAACAGGTACAATTTAACTTGATCTCCTCCCCTCAAGCCCCAATAGTTCTTGGGTACCCATGGCTGAGCCGCCACAACCCTAGCATTGATTGGTCCACTGGGAGGATAGCCAGCTGGAGTCCGTTTTGTCACGCCACCTGTCGGCAGTCGGCCTTTTCCCCTGTGAAAACCACCTCAACCTCACCTGCAGTTGAACCCCCTGACTTGTCCACGGTTCCAGCGGAGTACCACGACCTGGGACACGTGTTTAGTAAACAAAGCGCCCTTTCCCTGCCTCCACACCGACCCCACGACTGTGCTATTGACCTTCTTCCCGGAGCTCCTCTGCCCACCAGTCGGCTGTATAACTTGTCCCAGCCAGAGAGGGAAGCATTGGAGGGTTATATCAGTGAATCTCTCACGGCGGGCATCATCTGACCCTCATCCTCCCCGGTGGGTGCAGGGTTCTTCTTCGTGGGGAAGAAGGATGGTTCCGTACGTCCCTGCATCAACTAAATCATATAACCATAAAGAGCAAGTACCCACTGCCTCTGATAAGTTCTGCGTTCGAACCACTTCACGGAGCCACCATTTTCTCGAAATTGGACCTACCAAGCACCTACCATCTGGTCCGAATACGGGAGGGGGACGTGTGGAAGACGGCATTCAATACCCCTTTAGGCCACTTCGAGTACTTGGTCCTGCCTTTTGGCCTCACCAATGCCCCTGCAGTCTTTCAAGCCTTGATTAACGATGTACAAAGAGACTTCATTAACCGCTTTGTGTTTGTCTATCTGGATGACATCCTAATCTTTTCCAACAGTCCCCAGCAACACGTTCTTCATGTCCGTTAAGTCCTGCAGAGACTGGAGGAGAATAAATTATTCGTAAAGGCAGAGAAGTGCGAATTCCACATCCCCTCGGTCAGCTTCCTAGGTTATATTATCGAGAGCGGACAGGTGAGAGCTGATCCCGAGAAGATCCGGCTGTGACGGAGTGGCCCAAACTCACGGACTGCAAGCAACTCCAACGGTTCCTGGGGTTTGCGAACTTCTATCGCCGGTTCATCAGAAACTACAGTCAGGCGGCGGCTCCTCTGACCCGACTTACCTCACCGCCTTTGGAACTCCGAGGCGGACTCAGCATTGGCAGAACTAAAGAGGCGCTTCACGTCTGCTCCCGTTCTGATTCAGCCGGACCCCTCCTGTCAATTCATTGTGGAGGTTGACGCCTCCGGCTCCGGGGTGGGAGCGGTACTGTCCCAATGTTCGGGCCCGGATCAGAAACTACATCCCTGTGCCTTCTTCTCTCGCCGACTGTCTCCCGCTAAACAAAATTACGACGTAGGGAACCGGGAGCTACTGGTGGTCAAACTGGCGTTGGAAGAATAGAGACACTGGTTGGAGGGGGCGGAACACCCGATCAACGTCTGGACAGACCATAAGAACCTTGAATATATCCAGACCGCCAAATGCCTGAATTCTCGCCAGGCCCGTTGGTCATTATTCTTTGGCCGGTTCAGGTTTACCCTCACGTACTGTCCAGGATGCAAGAACAGAAAGCCGGGCGCGCTGTCCCGCCAGCATGACTCCAAGGATGGCACCTCCGGTCCCGAGACTATCCTCCCACCTTCCTGCGTGGTTGCCACCCTCACTTGGGAGATCGAGGCTAAAGTAAAGGAAGCCCAGCAGGACGACCCCGACCCGGGCAATGGACCCGGCGATCCCCTGTACGTGCCCGTCTCCGTCAGGTCCCAGGTTCTCTAATGGGGGCACACATCCTGGTTCGCCTGCCACCCCAGGAGTGATCGGACCCTGGCTCTGCTGAGGAAGTACTTTTGGCGGCCGTCCATGGAGGGGGACACCTGTTCTTATGTCTCAACTGGTTCCATCTGTGCCCGGGGAAAAGTCTCTCATCGACCACCTGCTGGGCTACTTCGTCCTCTACCTGTCCCTGGTCGCCCCTGGTCACACATCGCCTTGGACTTTGTCACCGGTCTACCCCCTTCCCACGGAAACACCACGGTCCTCACTGTGGCAGACTGATTCTCCAAAGCGGTGCACTTTGTGGCCCTCCTTAAACCCCCTTCCTCTCAGGAAACCACAGATTTTCTCATCCGCGACGTCTTCCGCCTCCACGGAATCTCCGCGAACATTGTCTCCAATCGAGGTCCCCAGTTTGTCTCACAAGTATGGAAGGCCTTCTGCCAAGCCTTGGGCGCATTGGTCAGGCTGTCATCTGGCTTCCACCCCCAGACGAACGGGCGGACGGAACGGGCAAACCAAGACCTTGAGGTGACGCTTCATTGCGTAACGGCAAACAACCCATCGACCTGGAGCGACCACCTGCCATGGGTTGAGTACGCCCACAACTCTGGTGAGTTCTGCCATTGGGAGGTCTCCGTTTGAGTGCTTCCTTGGGTACCAACCCCCGCTGTTTCCCGCGCAAGAAGAAGAGATTGCAGTGCCGTCGGTTCAGGACCATATTAGTCGGTGCCTTAACATTTGGGAGGAGACGCGCATGGCCCTACTCAAATCAACAAATCGAAATAAGAAGACAGCCAACCGACACCACATCCCGGTGCTCGAGTACCAACCTGGGCAGATGGTGTGGCTGGCCTCCAAGGACATCCTGCTCAAGAACGAACATAGAAAACTCGCCCCTCGCTTCCTGGGACCATTCACGGTTGAAAGGGTAATCAATCCCACAGTGGTCCGCCTAAAGCTGCCTAGATCCATGCGCATCCTCCCAACCTTTCATGTGTCTCAGTTAAAGCCGGTTTCCATCAGCCCGCTGTGTCCCCCTGCTGAGACTCCCCCACCTGCCCATATCATCGACAACCATCCGGCGTACACCGTCCAACGACTACTAGATGTGCGCCATCGGGGCAGGGGTCTCCAATATCTGGTAGACTGGGAAGGGTACGGTCCAGAAGAGCGTTCCTGGGTTCCTCGCTCCTTCATCCTACACCCCTCCCTCATCCAGGATTTTCATCTGGACCATCCGGACAGGCTGGGAGGATCGCCTGGATGTTCCCATCGTGGTGAGGGGGGGGTACTGTCATGGTCCCGTCTGGCAATCCCCCACCTTGCCATTTGCCTCAAGATTTGGGCCTCGATCACCTCATTTAGATTCCAATCATTCCCAGGTACACGCACCTCCTTCCCATCAAACAGCAGGATAAAAACCCTGTGACCACAGCAAGAAGCAGCCAGTTTGTTGGTCGACTCTTGTGTGAGTAAACCTTGTTTCCTAATCCTGAGAACTGTTAGTTCTAAGCTTCGCATCGTCTCCTGGATATCGGCTCCCCGCGGCAGTGCTACGCCTAACAACTCTGCCTCAGCATCTGTGTCCTGCACCTGGGTTCGTCCCCAGCCACATCCTTGCAACAGTTGCAGAGTGGTGGTGGGGGTAACTCTGAACAATTAACTCTAAATGATTAACTACTGCCGTTAAACACCAGTCAACCAATTCAGGTGCTCCAGAGCCCAATGCTCTCCGGCGCTCTGTGGAACTCATTACAGAATCTTCATTAGCCTGCTTCCTGAACCAGTAAAACAGCCATCTCGGCCAGGTTCAGGGTGGACAAACAGGTTCCCTAATTGACTCACAATTCCCTCTGCATTGGGTACCCAAAGGTTAGGAGACTGGGGCTGATGTGCAATCAGAACCTGAGGAGTATTATGACTGAATGGTCACTGTGATGTTCGGTTGCAGAAGAAAGAAAATACTGGGTGGTCAGTGATTGGCGAATAGGGAATGAAAGAATAGTAGTTGTACATATTGCAATTTTCCAAGCTCATTTCTCTTCTTTGTCTCTAAATTTGTGTGGGAGACGAGAGACAGGCCTGATTCAGAAGGGAGCAAGGTTGAGCTGGAAACTATTGAGAGAGCTTCAGACCAATGGACATTAGGAAGGCAAAGAGAAAGGGAAAGGTAATAATGCAGGACAATCACAGGGAAAATGATAACAGAATAAAAACAAATTGTAAAATAAAGGTTCATTATCTGATTGCAAGTTGCATAAATGAGATACAGGCATGCATAGAAACAAATGGATATGATCTAATAGCCATTACAGAGAAGTGTTTGCAAGGTAACCAAGGCTGGGAATAGAACACTCAGGGATAGTTATCATTTCAGAACAACAGGTAAAAGAAGGAGAAATAACTCTGTTGACACAGAATGAATCAGTACGATAGTTGTATACGTTGGGCAAGTCATACTAGGAAGGATAGCCATGAGAATGAATCCACATAGAGTATTCAGGATGGTTTTTCAGAGCAATATATTGAAGAACCAACATATGAAACAGGATTAAATAATGGTATGAAAGTAAGGTGGCAGAATTTCAAATTCATTTCCTCTGTGTTATCATTTCAGAGGATCTACCCTGGGCCCAGCACGTAAGGGCAATTATAAAGAAAGCATGGCAGCACCTCTACTTCCTGAGATGTTTGTGAAGATTTGGCATGACATCTAAAACTTTGACAAACTTCTATAGATGTGCGATGGAGATGTAAGGGGTTTCTTCTTTTATGTTACTGCTAAGGCTAATTAAATGGCTCCTTTGTTATGTTAAAAATAAAAATGGCTTCTTTGTTATGTTAACTGCTGAGAAAGTGCTTCTCTCTCACAGCTTGTTTGGGTTATAATTACTGATAAGAGAATTGTATTCATTTGCTAACCAAATTGGGAAAAATGTTATTCTTTCTTGTGTGTCTCTAAGCTATTGTTTTTGCAGACTTTGGGGCAAAAGGTGCGATGGGGACAGAGAGACGAGACGCGATGCTGTAAGCTGCCCAACGGAATGGACCCTGAGCGGGAGTCCGAGGCCCAGGGTCTTTGGCGAGTAGAGGAGACGAAGACAAACTCGTGGAGCATCTGGTCACCGTGGTTGGTCCCTGGCGGCGGGTCGAGGGGGTCGGAGGGGATCGAATGGTGGAAAGAAGACTCCGTTAATTGAGCTCCAACTGTCGTGCATGAAGTGATTGAACTTTGATAAGTTTGGCGCCTTTTACTTTTCCTTTTATATTTTATCTCTGTTAATTATATAGTTCCAGTAAGATCTATAAAGTGTAATCATCTGTCTGTTATTTTGCTGGGGTGGGGTACATCACACAGCATCCATACAAACTTGATTACTCAGTTTGGTGGGGCCGAAGGCTGCTCCCCCTAGACAAAAGTGAATTTATTGACTGGTTGCATCACAGCCTGTAATTGAAACAACAATGTGTTTGAATGGAAAATCCTATAAAAAAGTAGTGGATATGGCCATGTCCTGTTACCAGGTTTGGATATGGCCCAAATGCGGAGTGAGATACACTGAAGCAAGTCAATAGTTCACAGACCTCAATGTGAACAGTGTTAAAGGGAAAGTAAAACAATGAATGCTAGGCCAAACAGAGATGTTAACTAAAACTTACAAATGGAAAACGAAGCCTATACTGCAGCTGAAAAGAAAATCTAAACACTAAACGAATACCGCTAGTCTTCAGAGTCAATTGACTCGAAAGTCCAATTTCCTCAGGGAAGGCCGAATGCAAACAGGCAGCGAAGCGTTGCTATGCTCTGTCCAATTCTTGACAAGCACTACGATGACAAGTATGGAGTTAAGTACTATCACGATTAAATAATAATTAGCTGACACGTGCAAATTGACAAGGGCAATTGCCATATCTACTGCGCTGCCGAATCCGTGGTTGTGACCGGGCCCCCTTCTCTAGGTGCAGCCCCTGAGGTGCCACAGACCTGTGTCCACCGGAAGTCCCGGAGCAGCGACTTGTCCAAAATGACCTACGCCGGGATCCAAGTACGTTCTTCTGGGCCATACCCTTCCCAGTCCACAAGGTAATGGACCTTACCACGTACCCAGCGAGTACATGGTAAGGTCCAGCACTTTGTGGACTGGGAAGGGTATGGCCCAGAAGAATGTACTTGGATCCCAGTGTAGGACATTTTGGACAAGTCGCTGATGCCAGGAGGGGCTGCACAGTATAGATGAGGGAACCATCTACCAGGCGGAGAGGAGGGGAGGTGGGGTGACTGGGGCCAGGGGAGAGGTAGTAACCAGCTTGGCTGGAAAACATGGAACACTGGGTGGATCTTCAGTGATGCTGGTAGATGCAATCTATAGGACACCTTGTTGACAGCCTTTTCCACTACAAACAGTTCCACACAGCGTTTCTGGTTCTCGACTTTCAGAGGAAGATCCCTTGATGCCAACCAGACCTCCTTTCTGGGCTTGAATGGCCTTACCTGTCGACGGGGGCAGACCAGTGATGAAATTTACTGAGAGGTAGGACCAGGGGTGGTGAGGCACAGGCAGTGGACATGACAGAGCTGCAGTTCACTGGCGTGATGTCTTGCTCCAAGCGCCGGTGGGACAGGCTGATACAAAGTCGTGGACATCCTGGGACATAGATGACAACCAAAATTGCGCCTTTATAACCTCTTGAGTCCGTCGAATTCCCGGACGTCCAGCCAGACGGGAGGAGTGACCCCATTCCAACACTTTGGAGCACACCGCAGCAGGGACAAACAGCCATTTGGGAGGTTCCCCCATCCAGGCCTGGATCTGATTGTTGGGCGGCCCTCAGCTCTGCCTCTATTCCCCAGATTACCGGAGCAGCGATACATGAGCGAGGTAGAATAGACTCTGGATTGGCATTGTCCTCAGATGCCGGGAGAGAAAGCGTCGGCCTTCGTATTCTTGCTGCCAGGACAATAATTGAGGATGAAATTAAACCGTGTGAAGAAGAGAGCCCACTGGGTTTGACGAGAGTTGAGTCTCTTAGCATACTGAATATAGGAGAGGTTCTTGTGATCTGTCCAGACCAAGAACGGATGCTCTGCCCCCTCCAGCCAGTGTTGCCATTCCTCCTGGGCCTCCTTGACAGCCAGAAGCTCTCGGTTCCCAATGTTGCAATTCCTCTCGGCTGGAGTCAAGCGACGGGAAAGAAAGGCACAAGGATGCAGCCGGCTATCCGCAGAGGAGCGCTGAGAGAGGACAGCTCCAATGCCTACATCAGATGCATCCACCTCGACAATGAATGGCTGAGGTGGGTCTGGGTGTTGCAGCAGTGGGCCACCATTTCAGGATGAGGGAGGGAAAAGAGCTGGCCCCGGGGAGGACTAGTGCCAGGTAGGAGGTCTATGGAACAGTTGTATGGCCAGTGTGGGGGCAGGGTGGTAGCCTCATAATAAATGGCGGTGCAGGCTCGAAGGGCCGAATGGCCTACTCCTGCACCTATTTTCTATGTTTCTATGTTTCTCTCTTTTAATGAAAACCTCAAGGAGATCTGCATATTCGGCCAGAATCCCAGACAGGTCCACATCCTTAGCTGACACAGGCGGGGATTCATGGGATGGAGCTTGAGCTGGACCCAGACAGGTGGACAGGCATGTCGGTCCTCACTCTTAGAGTACCTTCAGAGACCAATGGATCCGTGGGTTATGTCGGGATAACCACAGGAGACCAAGTACCAGTGGCAGTTCAGGTGAATTAATCAGATAGAAAGATATTCCAGCATCAGGTGGAGGGTTTGGATGGTAAGGTGGATCTGGCTGGTTCCCAGAGGTCGACCATCCAGCGCCTTGGCGTTGATCTTTTCTCTTAATTCCTGAGTTGGAACTCCCCATCTTTGAGTGAGCGAGATGTCCATAAGATTTCTGGCTGCACCAGAGCCAATAAATGCCTTAAGTTCATGGGTCTGAGACTGCCATGACAAGGAAGCTGTGAGCATTACAGAATCAGGGGAAGCTGACTGAAGAGAGAACCGACCCGGCAGGATTCCCCTCCCTGCTGACGGGTTTTCTCTTTTACTGGATTGTTGGAACATGCCGCCGGAAGTGTCCTGGATCACCACAGGAGAGGCAGGAACCTGTTCTCCAGCATGGCTGTCATTTCTCCTGAGACAGGCGCATGTGCCCCACTTGCATGGGTTCCTCCGTGGGCTGGGTGCTGGGTGCTGAGGGAGGGGGAGAGGGCGAGGAACGACGCTGATCAGGTGAGGGAGGGGGAGAGGATGAGGAACGACGCTGATCAGGTGAGGGAAGGGGAGAGGGCGAGGAACGACGCTGATCAGGTGAGGGAGGGGGAGAGGGTGAGGAACGACGCTGATCAGGTGAGGGGGTGGAGAGGATGAGGAACGACGCTGATCAGGTGAGGGAGGGGGAGAGGGCGAAGAACGACGCTGATCAGGTGAGGGAGGGGGAGAGGGTGAGGAACGACGCTGATCAGGTGAGGGAGGGGGAGAGGGTGAGGAACGACGCTGATCAGGTGAGGGAGGGGGAGAGGGTGAGGAACGAAGCTGATCAGGTGAGGGAGGGGGAGAGGGCGAAGAACGACGCTGATCAGGTGAGGGAGGAGAGGGCGAGGAACAATGCTGATCAGGTGAGGGGGAGAGGGCGAGGAACGACACTGATCAGGTGAGGGGGAGAGAGTGAGGAACGACGCTGATCAGATGAGGGAGGAGAGGGTGAGGAACGATACTGATCAGGTGAGGGAGGAGAGGGCGAGGAACTACGCTGATCAGGTGAGGGAGGGGGAGAGGGTGAGGAACGACGCTGATCAGGTGAGAGAGGAGAGGGTGAGGAACGACGTTCATCAGGTGAGGGAGGGGGAGAGGGTGAGGAACGACGCTGATCAGGTGAGGGAAGGGGAGAGGGTGAGGAACGACGCTGATCAGGTGAGGGAGGGGGAGAGGGTGAGGAACGACGCTGATCAGGTGAGAGAGGAGAGGGCGAGGAACAATGCTGATCAGGTGAGGGGGAGAGGGCGAGGAACGACACTGATCAGGTGAGGGGGAGAGGGTGAGGAACGATGCTGATCAGGTGAGGGAGGAGAGGGTGAGGAACGATGCTGATCAGGTGAGGGAGGGGGAGAGGGTGAGGAACGACGCTGATCAGGTGAGGGAAAGGAAGAGGGTGAGGAACGACGCTGATCAGGTGAGGGAGGGGGAGAGGGTGAGGAACGACGCTGATCAGGTGAGGGAGGAGAGGGTGAGGAACGATGCTGATCAGGTGAGGGAGGGGCAGAGGGCGAGGAACAATGCTGATCAGGTGAGGGGGAGAGGGCGAGGAACGACACTGATCAGGTGAGGGGGAGAGGGTGAGGAACAACGCTGATCAGGTGAGGGAGGAGAGGGTGAGAAACGATGGTGATCAGGTGAGGGAGGAGAGGGCGAGGAACGACGCTGATCAGGTGAGGGAGGGGGAGAGGGTGAGGAACGACGCTGATCAGGTGAGGGAGAGGGAGAGGGTGAGGAAAGACGCTGATCAGGTGAGGGAGGAGAGGGTGAGGAACGATGCTGATCAGGTGAGGGAGGGGGAGAGGGTGAGGAACGACGCTGATCAGGTGAGGGAGGGGGAGAGGGCGAGCAACGACGCTGATCAGGTGAGGGAGGGGGAGAGGGCGAGGAACGACGCTGATCAGGTGAGGGAGGGGGAGAGGGTGAGGAACGACGCTGATCAGGTGAGGGAGGAGAGGGTGAGGAACGATGCTGATCAGGTGAGGGAGGGGGAGAGGGTGAGGAACGACGCTGATCAGGTGAGGGAGGGGGAGAGGGCGAGCAACGACGCTGATCAGGTGAGGGAGGGGGAGAGGGCGAGGAACGACGCTGATCAGGTGAGGGAGGGGGAGAGGGTGAGGAACGATGCTGATCAGGTGAGGGAAGGGGAGAGGGTGAGGAACGAGGCTGATCAGGTGAGGGAGGAGAGGGTGAGGAACAACGCTGATTAGGTGAGGGATACGGAGAGGGTGAGGAACGACGCTGATCAGGTGAGGGAAGGGGAGAGGACAAGGAACGACGCTGATCAGGTGAGGGATGGGGAGTGGGTGAGGAACGACGCTGATCAGGTGAGGGAGGAGAGGATGAGGAACGATGCTAATCAGGTGAGGGATGGGAGAGGGTGAGAAACGACGCTGATCAGGTGAGGGAGGGGGAGAGGGCGAGGAACGACGTTGATCAGGTGAGGGAGGGGGAGAGGGCGAGGAACGATGCTGATCAGGTGAGGGAGGGGGAGAGGGTGAGGAACGAAGCTGATCAGGTGAGGGAGGGGGAGAGGGCGAAGAACGATGCTGATCAGGTGAGGGAGGAGAGGGCGAGGAACGACACTGATCAGGTGAGGGAGGGGGAGAGGGTGAGGAATGACGCTGATCAGGTGAGGGAGGGGGAGAGGGTGAGGAACGACGCTGATCAGGTGAGGGAAAGGAAGAGGGTGAGGAACGACGCTGATCAGGTGAGGGAGGGGGAGAGGGTGAGGAACGACGCTGATCAGGTGAGGGAGGAGAGGGTGAGGAACGATGCTGATCAGGTGAGGGAGGGGCAGAGGGCGAGGAACAATGCTGATCAGGTGAGGGGGAGAGGGCGAGGAACGACACTGATCAGGTGAGGGGGAGAGGGTGAGGAACAACGCTGATCAGGTGAGGGAGGAGAGGGTGAGAAACGATGGTGATCAGGTGAGGGAGGAGAGGGCGAGGAACGACGCTGATCAGGTGAGGGAGGGGGAGAGGGCGAGGAACGACGCTGATCAGGTGAGGGAGAGGGAGAGGGTGAGGAAAGACGCTGATCAGGTGAGGGAGGAGAGGGTGAGGAACGATGCTGATCAGGTGAGGGAGGGGGAGAGGGTGAGGAACGACGCTGATCAGGTGAGGGAGGGGGAGAGGGCGAGCAACGACGCTGATCAGGTGAGGGAGGGGGAGAGGGCGAGGAACGACGCTGATCAGGTGAGGGAGGGGGAGAGGGTGAGGAACGACGCTGATCA
Source organism: Mobula birostris (assembly GCF_030028105.1). NCBI lineage: Eukaryota > Metazoa > Chordata > Chondrichthyes > Myliobatiformes > Myliobatidae > Mobula > Mobula birostris. The sequence goes on along the minus strand of NC_092373.1, from coordinate 113,527,956 downwards.
GGTGAGGGAGGAGAGGGTGAGGAACGATGCTGATCAGGTGAGGGAGGGGGAGAGGGTGAGGAACGACGCTGATCAGGTGAGGGAGGGGGAGAGGGCGAGCAACGACGCTGATCAGGTGAGGGAGGGGGAGAGGGCGAGGAACGACGCTGATCAGGTGAGGGAGGGGGAGAGGGTGAGGAACGATGCTGATCAGGTGAGGGAAGGGGAGAGGGTGAGGAACGAGGCTGATCTGGTGAGGGAGGAGAGGGTGAGGAACGATGCTGATCAGGTGAGGGAGGGGAGGGCGAGGAACGATGCTGATCAGGTGAGGGAGGGGGAGAGGGTGAGGAACGACGCTGATTAGGTGAGGGATGCGGAGAGGGTGAGGAACGACGCTGATCAGGTGAGGGAAGGGGAGAGGAGAAGGAACGACGCTGATCAGGTGAGGGATGGGGAGTGGGTGAGGAACGACGCTGATCAGGTGAGGGAGGAGAGGATGAGGAACGATGCTGATCAGGTGAGGGATGGGAGAGGGTGAGGAACGACGCTGATCAGGTGAGGGAGGGGGAGAGGGCGAGGAACGACGTTGATCAGGTGAGGGAGGGGGAGAGGGTGAGGAACGACGCTGATCAGGTGAGGGAGGGGGAGAGGGCAAGGAACGATGCTGATCAGGTGAGGGAGGGGGAGAGGACAAGGAACGACGCTGATCAGGTGAAGGAGGAGAGGGTGAGGAACGATTCTGATCAGGTGAGGGAGGGGGAGAGGGTGAGGAAAGAGGGTGATCAGGTGAGGGAGGGGGAGAGTGAGGGGGAGAGGGTGAGGAACGACGCTGATCAGGTGAGGGAGGCGGAGGATGGGGAACGACGCTGATCAGGTGAAGGAGGAGAGGGTGAGGAACGATGCTGATCAGGTGAGGGAGGGGGAGAGGGTGAGGAACGACGCTGATCAGGTGAGGGAGGGGGAGAGGGCTAAGAACGACGCTGATCAGGTGAGGGGGAGAGGGCGAGGAACGACACTGATCAGGTGAGGGGGAGAGGGTGAGGAACGACGCTGATCAGGTGAGGGAGGGGGAGAGGGCGAGCAACGACGCTGATCAGGTGAGGGAGGGGGAGAGGGCGAGGAACGACGCTGATCAGGTGAGGGAGGGGGAGAGGGTGAGGAACGACGCTGATCAGGTGAGGGAGGAGAGGGTGAGGAACGATGCTGATCAGGTGAGGGAGGGGGAGAGGGTGAGGAACGACGCTGATCAGGTGAGGGAGGGGGAGAGGGCGAGCAACGACGCTGATCAGGTGAGGGAGGGGGAGAGGGCGAGCAACGACGCTGATCAGGTGAGGGAGGGGGAGAGGGTGAGGAACGATGCTGATCAGGTGAGGGAAGGGGAGAGGGTGAGGAACGAGGCTGATCTGGTGAGGGAGGAGAGGGTGAGGAACGATGCTGATCAGGTGAGGGAGGGGAGGGCGAGGAACGATGCTGATCAGGTGAGGGAGGGGGAGAGGGTGAGGAACGACGCTGATTAGGTGAGGGATGCGGAGAGGGTGAGGAACGACGCTGATCAGGTGAGGGAAGGGGAGAGGACAAGGAACGACGCTGATCTGGTGAGGGATGGGGAGTGGGTGAGGAACGACGCTGATCAGGTGAGGGAGGAGAGGATGAGGAACGATGCTGATCAGGTGAGGGATGGGAGAGGGTGAGGAACGACGCTGATCAGGTGAGGGAGGGGGAGAGGGCGAGGAACGACGTTGATCAGGTGAGGGAGTGGGAGAGGGTGAGGAACGACGCTGATCAGGTGAGGGAGGGGGAGAGGGCAAGGAACGATGCTGATCAGGTGAGGGAGGGGGAGAGGACAAGGAACGACGCTGATCAGGTGAAGGAGGAGAGGGTGAGGAACGATTCTGATCAGGTGAGGGAGGGGGAGAGGGTGAGGAAAGAGGGTGATCAGGTGAGGGAGGGGGAGAGTGAGGGGGAGAGGGTGAGGAACGACGCTGATCAGGTGAGGGAGGCGGAGGATGGGGAACGACGCTGATCAGGTGAAGGAGGAGAGGGTGAGGAACGATGCTGATCAGGTGAGGGAGGGGGAGAGGGTGAGGAACGACGCTGATCAGGTGAGGGAGGGGGAGAGGGCTAAGAACGACGCTGATCAGGTGAGGGGGAGAGGGCGAGGAACGACACTGATCAGGTGAGGGGGAGAGGGTGAGGAACGACGCTGATCAGGTGAGGGAGGGGGAGAGGGCGAGCAACGACGCTGATCAGGTGAGGGAGGGGGAGAGGGCGAGGAACGACGCTGATCAGGTGAGGGAGGGGGAGAGGGTGAGGAACGACGCTGATCAGGTGAGGGAGGAGAGGGTGAGGAACGATGCTGATCAGGTGAGGGAGGGGGAGAGGGTGAGGAACGACGCTGATCAGGTGAGGGAGGGGGAGAGGGCGAGCAACGACGCTGATCAGGTGAGGGAGGGGGAGAGGGCGAGGAACGACGCTGATCAGGTGAGGGAGGGGGAGAGGGTGAGGAACGATGCTGATCAGGTGAGGGAAGGGGAGAGGGTGAGGAACGAGGCTGATCTGGTGAGGGAGGAGAGGGTGAGGAACGATGCTGATCAGGTGAGGGAGGGGAGGGCGAGGAACGATGCTGATCAGGTGAGGGAGGGGGAGAGGGTGAGGAACGACGCTGATTAGGTGAGGGATGCGGAGAGGGTGAGGAACGACGCTGATCAGGTGAGGGAAGGGGAGAGGACAAGGAATGACGCTGATCAGGTGAGGGATGGGGAGTGGGTGAGGAACGACGCTGATCAGGTGAGGGAGGAGAGGATGAGGAACGATGCTGATCAGGTGAGGGATGGGAGAGGGTGAGGAACGACGCTGATCAGGTGAGGGAGGGGGAGAGGGCGAGGAACGACGTTGATCAGGTGAGGGAGGGGGAGAGGGCGAGGAACGATGCTGATCAGGTGAGGGAGGGGGAGAGGGTGAGGAACGATGCTGATCTGGTGAGGGAGGGGGAGAGGGCGAGGAACGACGCTGATCAGGTGACAGAGGGGGAGAGGGCAAGGAACGACGCTGATCAGGTGAGGGAGGGGGAGAGGACAAGGAATGACGCTGATCAGGTGTGGGAGGGGGAGAGGACAAGGAACGACGCTGATCAGGTGAGGGAGGAGAGGGTGAGGAACGACGCTGATCAGGTGAGGGGGAGAGGGTGAGGAACGACGCTGATCAGGTGAGGGAGGGGGAGAGGGCAAGGAACGATGCTGATCAGGTGAGGGAGGGGGAGAGGACAAGGAACGACGCTGATCAGGTGAAGGAGGAGAGGGTGAGGAACGATGCTGATCAGGTGAGGGAGGGGGAGAGGGTGAGGAAAGAGGGTGATCAGGTGAGGGAGGGGGAGAGGGAGGGGGAGAGGGTGAGGAACGACGCTGATCAGGTGAGGGAGGCGGAGGATGGGGAACGACGCTGATCAGGTGAAGGAGGAGAGGGTGAGGAACGATGCTGATCAGGTGAGGGAGGGGGAGAGGGCAAGGAACGATGCTGATCAGGTGAGGGGGGGAGAGGGTGAGGAACGACGCTGATCAGGTGAGGGAGGGGGAGAGGGTGAGGAACGACGCTGATCAGGTGAGGGAGGGGGAGAGGGCTAAGAACGACGCTGATCAGGTGAGGGGGAGAGGGCGAGGAACGACACTGATCAGGTGAGGGGGAGAGGGTGAGGAACGACGCTGATCAGGTGAGGGAGAAGAGGGTGAGGAACGATGCTGATCAGGTGAGGGAGGAGAGGGCGAGGAACTACGCTGATCAGGTGAGGGACGACGTTGATCAGGTGAGGGAAGAGAGGGTGAGGAACGATGCTGATCAGGTGAGGGAGGAGAGGGCGAGGAACGACACTGATCAGGTGAGGGAGGGGGAGACGGTGAGGAATGACGCTGATCAGGTGAGGGAGTGGGAGAGGGTGAGGAACGACGCTGATCAGGTGAGGGTGGAGAGGGTGAGGAACGATGCTGATCAGGTGATGGAGGGGGAGAGGGCGAGGAACAATGCTGATCAGGTGAGGGGGAGAGGGCGAGGAAAGACACTGATCAGGTGAGGGGGAGAGGGTGAGGAACGACGCTGATCAGGTGAGGGAGGAGAGGGTGAGGAACGATGCTGATCAGGTGAGGGAGGGGGAGAGGGCGAGGAACAATGCTGATCAGGTGAGGGAAGGGGAGATGGTGAGGAACGACGCTGATCAGGTGAGGGAGGAGAGGGTGAGGAACGACGCTGATCAGGTGAGGGAGGAGAGGGCGAGGAACGACATTGATCAGGTGAGGGAGGGGGAGAGGGTGAGGAACGACGCTGATCAGGTGAGGGAGGGGGAGAGGGTGAGGAACGACGCTGATCAGGTGAGGGGAGGGAAGAGGGTGAGGAACGACGCTGATCAGGTGAGGGAGGAGAGGGTGAGGAACGATGCTGATCAGGTGAGGGAGGGGGAGAGGGCGAGGAACAATGCTGATCAGGTGAGGGGGAGAGGGTGAGGAACGACACTGATCAGGTGAGGGGGAGAGGGTGAGAACGACGCTGATCAGGTGAGGGAAGAGAGGGTGAGGAACGATGCTGATCAGGTGAGGGAGGGGGAGAGGGTGAGGAACGACGCTGATCAGGTGAGGGAGGGGGAGAGGGCGAGGAACGATGCTGATCAGGTGAGGGAGGGGAGAGGGCGAGGAACGACGCTGATCAGGTGAGGGAGGGGTAGAGGGCGAGGAACGACGCTGATCAGGTGAGGGAGGGGGAGAGGGCGAGGAACGACGCTGATCAGGTGAGGGAGGGGGAGAGGGCGAGGAACAATGCTGATCAGGTGAGGGGGAGAGGGTGAGGAACGACACTGATCAGGTGAGGGGGAGAGGGTGAGAACGACGCTGATCAGGTGAGGGAGGAGAGGGTGAGGAACGATGCTGATCAGGTGAGGGAGGGGGAGAGGGTGAGGAACGACGCTGATCAGGTGAGGGAGGGGGAGAGGGCGAGGAACGACGCTGATCAGGTGAGGGAGGGGAGAGGGCGAGGAACGACGCTGATCAGGTGAGGGAGGGGTAGAGGGCGAGGAACGACGCTGATCAGGTGAGGGAGGGGGAGAGGGCGAGGAACGACGCTGATCAGGTGAGGGAGAGGGAGAGGGTGAGGAACGACGCTGATCAGGTGAGGGAGGGGGAGAGGGTGAGGAACGACGCTGATCAGGTGAGGGAGGGGGAGAGGGTGAGGAACGACGCTGATCAGGTGAGGGAGGGGGAGAGGACAAGGAACGATGCCGATCTGGTGAGGGAGCGGGAGAGGGCAAGGAACGACGCTGATCAGGTGAGAGAGGGGGAGAGGGCAAGGAACGATGCTGATCAGGTGAGGGAGGAGAGGGTGAGGAACGACGCTGATCAGGTGAGGGGGAGAGGGTGAGGAACGACGCTGATCAGGTGAGGGAGGGGGAGAGGGCAAGGTACGATGCTGATCAGGTGAGGGAGGGGGAGAGGACAAGGAACGACGCTGATCAGGTGAAGGAGGAGAGGGTGAGGAACGATTCTGATCAGGTGAGGGAGGGGGAGAGGGTGAGGAAAGAGGGTGATCAGGTGAGGGAGGGGGAGAGTGAGGGGGAGAGGGTGAGGAACGACGCTGATCAGGTGAGGGAGGCGGAGGATGGGGAACGACGCTGATCAGGTGAAGGAGGAGAGGGTGAGGAACGATGCTGATCAGGTGAGGGAGGGGGAGAGGGTGAGGAACGACGCTGATCAGGTGAGGGAGGGGGAGAGGGCTAAGAACGACGCTGATCAGGTGAGGGGGAGAGGGCGAGGAACGACACTGATCAGGTGAGGGGGAGAGGGTGAGGAACGACGCTGATCAGGTGAGGGAGGGGGAGAGGGCGAGCAACGACGCTGATCAGGTGAGGGAGGGGGAGAGGGCGAGGAACGACGCTGATCAGGTGAGGGAGGGGGAGAGGGTGAGGAACGACGCTGATCAGGTGAGGGAGGAGAGGGTGAGGAACGATGCTGATCAGGTGAGGGAGGGGGAGAGGGTGAGGAACGACGCTGATCAGGTGAGGGAGGGGGAGAGGGCGAGCAACGACGCTGATCAGGTGAGGGAGGGGGAGAGGGCGAGGAACGACGCTGATCAGGTGAGGGAGGGGGAGAGGGTGAGGAACGATGCTGATCAGGTGAGGGAAGGGGAGAGGGTGAGGAACGAGGCTGATCTGGTGAGGGAGGAGAGGGTGAGGAACGATGCTGATCAGGTGAGGGAGGGGAGGGCGAGGAACGATGCTGATCAGGTGAGGGAGGGGGAGAGGGTGAGGAACGACGCTGATTAGGTGAGGGATGCGGAGAGGGTGAGGAACGACGCTGATCAGGTGAGGGAGGAGAGGGTGAGGAACGATGCTGATCAGGTGAGGGAGGGGGAGAGGGTGAGGAACGACGCTGATCAGGTGAGGGAGGGGGAGAGGGTGAGGAACGACGCTGATCAGGTGAGGGAGGGGGAGAGGACAAGGAACGATGCCGATCTGGTGAGGGAGCGGGAGAGGGCAAGGAACGACGCTGATCAGGTGAGAGAGGGGGAGAGGGCAAGGAACGATGCTGATCAGGTGAGGGAGGAGAGGGTGAGGAACGACGCTGATCAGGTGAGGGGGAGAGGGTGAGGAACGACGCTGATCAGGTGAGGGAGGGGGAGAGGGCAAGGTACGATGCTGATCAGGTGAGGGAGGGGGAGAGGGTGAGGAAAGAGGGTGATCAGGTGAGGGAGGGGGAGAGGGCAAGGAACGATGCTGATCAGGTGAGGGAGGGGGAGAGGATGAGGAATGATGCTGATCAGGTGAGGGAGGGGGAGAGGGTGAGGAAAGAGGGTGATCAGGTAGCACATAGGAAGTTTGAAACATTCTTCCCCTGCACCACTCAGTTACCTGGTCGCCAACTCAAATAGCCAGATTAATCAGGTCATCCAGACTATCCGGCTCGTTCTGGACAGCGATCTCATGCCGGATCTCTGTACTCAGTCCACGCTGGAAGGCAGTGATGAGAGATCTCTCATTCCATCCTGTCTCTACTGTAACAGTATGGAACTAGACTGCACACGTTCTCACTTTTCCTTTGCCTTGGAGCAGGTCCAAGAGTCAGTGGGCAGCCTCCTGACCCTGAAATGGAAGACTAAAGCCCTCCTTAACTCCACCATGAAATGTCAGAACATTTCGGGGTATCCTCGCTCCCATAAAGCGTTTAACAGGCTGAGTAGAGGCCCATCGAAAAGATTGACCATGTACGCCAATTTTCAAGCACCGTCACCAAAACGACCAGGCTGGGCTTGGAATGTCAGCTCGCATTGGGTAATAAAATTCCTGCAACCATCAGGATCACCAGAATAGCTGCCTGGTGGTGGAATACTCGGTTCCTGTATGGGCGTGGGAGTCGGCCCTTGTATGGGCGTGGGTGCGGGAGCATTAGTAGCAGAGATTATCGGGGCAGCAGGAAAGGAGGACCTGCGAGATGCTGGGAGTGGGACTGAGGCGGCCTGAAGCTGCTGAATTGAGTTGGCGAGAATGTTAATGGCTGTCCACAGTAAGTTCACAGATGGCGGCTGTGAGTGTGGAAATCGCCGACATCTGAGTCCGATTGTCTGCGGTGAGCTGTTGAGCAGTTGCAGCTCGGGACAATACCTGTTCCTCCAAGTGAAATTGGGTTTGTTTGCCTCATTGCCTCCGTAACTTCACTGAGAACAGATTCCATTTCCTGTAGCTTGTCTCCTACCTGACCAATGAATCTCACGGCCAAGTTCAGCTGCTCTCTCTCTGCTGGGTCCATCTTTGTGTGTGGTCGAGACTTGCTGTCACCAGGTTCAGACATGGCCCAAGTTCAGAGTGACAGACACTGAAGCGGGTTGATAGTTCACAGACTTTAATGTGACCAGTGTTAAAGGGAAAATAAAACAGTAAACGCTAGACCAACAGGGCTGTTAACTGAAACTCTCAAATGGAAAATGAAGCCTACACTGTCGCTGAAAAGAACAGCTAAACATTAAACGAATACCGCTAGTCTTCAGAGCCAGTTGACTCGAAAGTCCAATTTCTCAGCGAAGGCCGAATGCAAACAGGCAGCGAAGCATTGCTGTGCTCTGTCCAAATTTCGACAAGCACTGTGACAACAAGTGTGGAGTTAACTACTATCACGATTAAATAATAATTAGCTGACACATGTAAGTTCACAAGTGCAAAAGCGGTATTTATTGCGCTGCTGAATCCATGGTTGTGACATGTCCATGATGGATTAAGTCTTCCCCACCATTGAGGACATCTGTTGCAGGGAAGTAGCATCCATCATCAAGGACCCCTACCACCTGGGTCATGTTCTCCTTTTGCAGCCGCCATCAGGAAGATGATACAGGAAACTCAGAACCTACGCCACCAGGTTCAGGAGCAGTTATTACTCCTTAACCATCAGGCCCTTGAACCCAAGGGGATAACCACTCAACTTCACACACACTGTATCTGAATTGCTCCCACAAACTATGGACTCACTTTCAAGACTCTTCATCTCTTGTTTTTGATATTTATTGCTTATTTATATATTACTATTATTTTCTGTTCTGTATTTGCATTTGTATTGTTGTCCTTTGCACACTGGTTGTTTGTCTGTCCTGGTGGATGTGGTCTTTCATTGATTCTATTGTGTTTCTTAGATTTACTGTATATGCCTGTAAGAAATCGAATCTCAGGGTTGTATATGGTGACATCTAAGCACTTTGATAATAAATTTGCTTTGAACTTTGAACTTAATGAACTAAAGGTTAAGAGGGAAAGGAATGAGCAGAGGCACACATTCAGGACGTATTTCACAAATCTCTGAAAAGCTCTGTTCAAGTGAGAAAGAAAGGCTATTGTAGTGTTCTCATGCAGTGTGTTGAAACTCTGACTAAACACCAAGTTAAACTGGAGCCAATGAAGACAGAGTCGGAGTAAGGTTAACTATCTACTGTTCACTCTTCCACATTAACATCGTATGGTGAAAAGGCATTGCTTCTATAACGTTTCTTTGTGAGTAGACATGGAGCTTCTCACCTTTCACGCTGCACGCGCAGGACCCCACCTTTTCTCCTTCTCCGAACCAGAAGTTACCCCCAAGACGCGGCGAAACCGGAGGTGACATCATCACATGCCGTGATGTACCACAGACAAGGAATTTTACCTTTTGTTAAACTGTAACGTAGTTATCAAACTTTAACTTTAACTAGAAAATGGTTACAAACAAATTACTTAAAGCGGAAATTTAATAAAATTAAATAAGTGCCTTAAGGGCAACACAGCTATGTTAGAAGAGTATGGCATCCATTGCTAACTCATGGTTTAAGAATGGTTTGAAATTGAAAGAAACAGCAAATAATGTTGAAAAGTCAGTAAAGGGCCAAAGAACTAAGAAATTATGAGCAACCAGCCAGTAATGACTAAATATTTTATCAAGGGAGAAGACAATGTGAGTATATAAGAAGAAATTACATAAAAACAAACGTAATGTTTGCACAAGTATAAAATGGAAGAGGCACAATAGGGCTACAGTGGATGCAATCTCACTGGCTCTCCACTCGGCTCTGGATCACCTGGACAACACCAATTCTTACATAAGACTGCTGTTTATTGATTAAAGCTCAGCGTTCAACACTATTATCCTCTTAGTACTAATCAATAAGCTTCAAACCCTAAGCACCTGTACTTTCCTCTTCAACTGAATCCTTGACCTCATTGGGAGACCACAGTAAGTGCAAATCAGAAGCAACACATTTTCCTCACTGACAGTCAACACTAACACACCTCAAGGGTGTGCATTTAGCCCACTGTTCTGCTCTCTCGACACTCATGATTGTGTAACGAGACACAGCTCAAACACCATCTATAAATTTGCTATTGACACCACTACTGACAGTAGATTCTCAGATAGTAATGAGGAGGCATACAGGAATGAGATAGTTCAGCTAGTTGAGTGGTGTTGTAGCAACAACCTTGCGTTCAACGTAAGATTAAGGAATTCAAATCAAATAAAGTTTAATTATCATTCAGTTAATTATCATACATGGATACAGTCAAATGAGATAGCATTCCTCTGGGGCCCAGGTGCATAGCATTCATTCAGAATAGCGAGAGAGAAAAAAAACACACACACACCCATCATTATGCAAAAAAGCACATGCAGAGTCAAAGTCCCTAAGCGACATGCAAATTGATGGTACAGCTGCTGGCAATCCAGCTTGTCCTTCTGCCAGTTGAACACTGGAGGGCAGTACTGACAGAAAGGCCAGCTTCTAACTGAGCACAGATTCCACGTTACACTGCCTCCAGCAACGTCTCACCTGGACCGAAGCAGATTGTGCTGAATTGATTGTGGACTTCAGGAAAGGGAAGTCAAGGGAAAACACAGCAGACCCCATCAAGTGATCAGAAGTGGAAAGCGTGAGTAGTTTCAAATTCCTCTATTTTTCAAAATGTCTGAAGATCTATCCTGGGCGTAACAGATTGATGTAATTGGAAAGATGCATGGCAGCGACTCTATTTCATTAGGAGTTAGAGGAAAATTGGTAAGTCACCAAGGACACTCGCAAATTTCTACAGATGTACCATGGAGAGCATTCTAGTTAGTTTGATTACTCTCTGGTATGGAAGGGCCACTGCACAGAATCAGAAGAAGGCTGTAAACTCTCCGTCATGGGCACTAACCTCCTAACTATCGAGGACATCTTCAAAAAGCAATGCCCCAAAAAGGCGGCATCAATCATTAAGGTCCCCCGCCACCCAGTACAAGCCCTTTTCTCAATACTACCATCAGCGAGGCAGCACGAGAACCTGAAGACATACATTCAATGTTCTAGTATCAGCATCTTCCCTCCTGCCATCAGATTTCTGAATGAACAGTGAACCCATGAATACTAACTCACTATTTTTGCTCTTTCCTTGCAGTACTTATTTAATTTAAATATTGTATGTATAAATATATGTGCAGATTTTATGTTATATAATGAATATATACAGTATATATTTCTTATTGTAATTTATAGTATGTTTTATGAATTGCACTGACCTGCTGTGACAAAACAAAAAACTTCATGATTCTGACTCGGATCTTGATTCCGAGAGTAGCTAGAGAAAAAGTTGTTATGAAGATTTGGTAACGGGAAATAGCGAAATAGAAGAGATAACTAATAATTATTCTTGAATAATAGTAATATTATTGAATAATATCTTCATAGTAGAAGACATTAAAATATCTCCAAAGTAAAGGATGATCAAGTGTACATTGGGAAGAAGCAACTTAAATCAAATCCATGCATTACAAGATAAAACATACTAGACAACCTAATGAGGCTAAGGCCAGTGGCTCCTGGACGCAGTGTCCGAAATCCTAATTTCTTAAAATACATGACTGCAGAAACAGTGAATATATTGGCTGTAATCCAGAAAAAAACCTCATAGATTCTGGAGAGGATTGGAAAATTACTAATGTATCATTGCTATTATAGGTGACAGATGGCAGGAATCGAAAGGGCAGTTAGCTTACCTATGGTCTGTTCATGGTCTCCTGCCACTGTAGCCCATTTACTTCAAGATTCAAGGTGTTGTGCATTCAGAGATGCTTCTTTACATTTGTGTACTGGAAATGACATTAAACAATCTTGAGTCTTCTGCACTTACTGTTATAACGAATGGTTATTTGAGTTACTGTTACCTTCCTGTTAGTTTGAAGCAGTCTGGCCATTCCCCTCTGACCTCTCTCATTAGCAAACTGTTTCACCCACTGAACTGCTGCCCACTGAATGCTTTTTTTTGTTATTTGAGCTATTCTCTGTAAACTCTAGAGGCAGCTGTGAGTGAAATCCCAGGAGATCAAAGTTTCTGAAATACTCGAACTAACCTGTCTGGCACCAATAATCATTCAACGGTCAAGGTCACTTAAATCACATTTCTTCCCCATTCTGATGTTTGGTCTGAACAACAACTAAACCTCTTGACCATGTCTGCATGTTCTTATGCACTGAGTTGTTGGTACATTAGTGGCTGATTAGATACTTATATTAACAGATGTACCGAATAATGTGGCCCCTGAGTGTATGCTATTGGGAAAATCCTGCAATCCTTTCTTAAACAAGTAATAGGAGGACATTTAGAAAGTCTTTAGGCAATCACAGTGAATAAAATAGTTTTATGCAAGGAAAAATATTGATTGACAAATTTGCCAGCTATCTGAAGATTTAGCACTCAAGGTGCATTACAGGGTACTAATATTGCAGTGGATTTAGATTTGCAAGAGAACGTTTGATGAAGTGACAAAAAGTTACAGTGCTAGAGTGCCTGGTATTGGGGTAGTATATTGGCATGGAGAAGGGATTGACAAGTAAAGGAAAACAAGACGATGGAAAAAACAATTTTTGGATGGATAATCAGAATTTGACAAGCACTTCAATTGTTTATTATCAATATTCATGACTTGAACAAAGGGGCAAATGATGGCGGCAATGCCCAGTTAATAGGAGGTGAGTTCACATTCATCATCAGCCAAGGATGGGATGGACATATTTGTCACCGAGTACATGACCAGCATTTGGTCTTATTCTTTTATTTCTTGGACTACGGACAACACCAGAAAGGCATAAGTTTATTATCCTTCTCTAAGTGACCCTGAAAAAGTGATGGCAAGACACCTTCTTAAACCACTAAGTTATTCCATTGAAGGTACTTCCACAACCTTATTGGGTAGGAGATTCCAGGATATTGATCCAGCAGTCATGGAGAACTATCAATATATCTCCCATGTCTTGCAAGGGAACCTGCAGGTGGAGCTCTGCAATTTATCTTTGGCGGTAAAGGTTTCAGACTTAGAAGTTATTTTTGGAGAAAGATAGGTGAGTATCTGCAATTAATGGCACGTATTGCAACCATAAAACACCAATGGTGGACAGAATAAACACGTAGGTAGGAGATAGAGTTCCAGTCAAACAGATTATTTTGTCCTGAAAGATATCAAGCCTCTTGAATTGTTTGAGCTCCACTCATTCAGGAGTGTGGAGTGTGGAATGCATTCTACTACTCTCCTTTTTCTTGTAACATGAGATGATGGGAAGTTTTTTATGTGTCAGGTTCCCACACTTAACCAAATGCTGAGTTGATATCAAGTGAAGTTACTTTCTCATCACCTCTGTTCATGTTTGGGTCAAGGCTATAATGAGACAGGTGCTGGGTGAATCCTAAACTGAGCTTCTGTGAAAAAGATTCATTATCAAAGTATGCAATTCTGAAATACTTCTTCTCCAGATAGCCACAAAACCAAGAAAGAAGAAAAGAATGGCAGCACAATCATCAACCCCCAAATCTCTCCTCCCCTCACAAAAGGTGAACAAATACAGAACAGGCACATTGACCCCCAAGTCCCCCTCCCTTGCACACAAAAAAGAACTGAGAAAAGTCCAGCAAAAAACACAGAATACAAAAAAACCATAAGACTGGAAATATGTCCACAGTCCAAGTTCACATCAAAAGCAGAAAACTTGGGCAACATTCTTCCTCTCCATAGCAGAGTGATCGCACCAACAATAAAAAGACAGTCTCCCCTCTCCATAACTGACTGACCTTACCAGCAATAAAAAGACGGTCTCCCCTCTCTGCAGCAGAGCGAATTCACCAGCAATATAAAGGCATTTTCCTCTCTCTGTAGTGGAGCCATCTCACCAGCAATAAAAAGACAGTCTCTCCTTTCCAGCAGCAGAACAATCCCCCGGCGATAAAAAAAGGCAGGCAGACATCATTTCAATCTCCCTTGTCCCTTTAATTGACGAATAATGGAAGCTTTAATTAGCAAAATGGAATCGAACATCTGTTCACAGCCTTCTTGCTACGAGGTTCCTGCACACTGCTCTGCCTCCGGAACCCACTTGGGGACTGCAGAGCACTGAGACACCCAAATGATCTCCAAACTGCAAATCACAGGCTCCAATAATTCTAGGGTCAATTTCAAGATGGAAAGCAAATGTAAAAGACAAAAAGAAGTGAAGAATATGGTTTCATGACCTATCCAGAAGATGTCAACCGAAGGAACATTGCACGCAGGCGTCATCTTGATCAGAAGTCTTGACCAGGTTATTGCTAAGTAAGAGACATTTGGTAACATTATTGATTTTTCCTTCTATCACTTTGCTTGCAATTGAAACTGGACTAACTTATAGAGTATGGCATTATTACCATAATGTTGCCAAGATCAGTCAATGATGGAGACTGAACTGATTTGGTGGTAACAGAATATATTCAGTGTCCTTGCTTCTTAAGTTGCTTCTAACAAGTGTTCTTCAACTCAGAGTAACACTGATTCACCTGCAAAGGAGAGATAGTAGGTAATAATCTAGAGATTTCCATGAATCTATAGCCAATCGTCAGGACATTCAGGACTACTCCCTGACACCTGCATGCATCCTCTCTCTCTCTCTCTCTCTCTCTCTCTCTCTCTCTGGCGTTCTGTCCTGACAGTGAGACATGACTTGCCTAGGGATTGTGATGGACAATTTTTTTATAAGGTAGAATCCTATGACTGTGGTTGGAATTGCTTGACTGATTTGTGGAGAGTCTCCCATTTTTGATACCAGTCCCCGAATGTTTATGAAGAAGATTTTGCAAGTTGTATCTGCTGAGGGACTTGGCAGCATCCAAATTTGGTGCCTAGGTTAATGCTAGATGGCTATTCCTGCGGCATGTTTGGTGGCAACCTTGCTGTTTCCTTAACATTTTTCTGTTTCATTATGAGGCCGAGGTACTAGCTCATTGCTCAACCCAGTACTGATGGAAAGCAAGAAGGTAGCCGGCCAGATTTGAACCTGGAACCTCTCGCTTGAGGTCCGCTGCAGATGCCACTACACCACTGGTGGGCAATGCCAGATGGTAGATCTGATTTTACCCTTTCTTTTTTTTATACAGTGTTTACATTACAACAGAATACTTTGCTAAACTGATTCAGAAGGTAATCAACTGCATCGCTATTTGATTTTGGTTACAAATTGGTCAGAACAGATAGTGATGGCAAACGTCCTCCACTGAAGCACACTATAGTCGTTGAAAATGACCGAATTCCCATACTTCTCCTTCCTTCTCACATCTTATGTGAACGTCATCCCACAATTACTTGATTAATAAGCTGCACATTTTAATTGCTTCCTTCCTCTCATCATAACTCTATCCCTTTCTTCTTCCAAAAGCAATAATTCAAGATTAACAGGATATATGATTAGCTGTTGATTCAGTAGCTAACACTAATTATGTGTTGTGCAGTTTTTGGCCAAAATACAGTTACTATTGTATTGTTGAACATGCAAATAATAAATTAATTTTAAGCATAAAATAACTCATTAAAAATCTTAATGTCTGCATTTGTGTCCAGCTTCATTACTCTCAATGTCTGTGACAATAAACTTTTGTTTCTGCCTCTACATGGGAGTCTGTCATTTCTGGGTACCTGGTCTGATTGTCTGTCAGTGCACAGTATGAAAGTAGGACTCCACAATAAATTGATCCAGTAGATGTTCTATGGTGGTCGGCAGGAGGTGAGGGCGCCTTCTATTCTCAGTGCTTGCTCTGAAGCTATGTTCCAAGTATCCTGAGGCTACCTTTCAAGCTTCTCAAGTCCACATTCTCAGCTTCTCTAGTCTATGTTCAAGGTCTTTAAGGTTTTCTGGGCTTCCCATGGCCCACCATGTTTCCAAGGTCTATTCCAAGTTTCTGAAGACTATTATAGAGCCACGGAGTCATAGTGTTATACGCAATATTTCTGAGTTATGTGCAATGTTCCCAAATTTACCTGCCCTGTCTCAATAGCATCAGGTGTGTCACATTTACCAGCCGTGTCTCATGAGCGTCTGGTCTGTTTGTTGTCTTTGCAACAGCAGTATAACAATAGAAAAAAACTGTGAATTACAATAAGTATGTATATATGAAATGTTTAAATAAATAGTGCAAAAACATAAATTAGGAAGTAGTGAGGTAGTGTTCCTGTGTTCAATATCCATTGAGAAAGCAGATGGTAGAGGGGAAGAAGCTGTCCTGGGTGATGTGGGACCTTAATGATGAACACTGCTTTTTGAGGCACTGCTGCTTGAAGATGTCCTGGACATCTTTACTAGTTGTTCAAGCTTTCTTTATTAGTTGTTCAACCCTTAGCAATAAATAAAAAGTTAATAGTTTTATACATTCTAACTCCTTTGCTTTGTATATATTCATAATGTTACAGCAGTTCTCAGGCAGGACAGATTAGAGGGCTTGTCTACTGAGTCCTTATGGGTGGAGCTGAGAAACAGGAAAGGTATGGCCACATTAGTGGGGTTGGATTATAGACCATCCAATAGTCAGTGAGGATTGGAGGAGCAAATCTGCAGAGAGATAGCAGGCAACTGCAGGAAACAAAGTTGTGGTGGTAGGGGTTTTAATTTTCCACATATTGATTGGGACTCCTATACTGTTAGGGGTCGAGATGGGTTAGAGTTTGTAAAATGTGTTCAGGAAAGTTTTCTAAATCAATATATAGAGGTACCAACTAGAGAGGATGCAATATTAGATCTCCTATTAGGAAACGAGTTAGGACAAGCGATGGAAGTGTGTGTAGGGGAACACTTTGGTTCCAGTGATCATAACACCATTAGTTTCAACTTGATCATGGATAAAGATAGATCTGGTCCCAGGGTTGAGGTTCTAAACTGGAAGAAGGCCAAATCTGAAGAAATGAGAAAGGATCTAAAAAGCGTGGATTGGGATAGGTTGTTCTCTGGCAAGGATGCGATCAGTAAGTGGGAAGCCTGCAGAGGAGAAATTTTGAGAGTGCAGAGCTTGTACCTTCCTGTCAGGATTAAAGGCAAAGTGAATAAGAATAAGGAACCTTGGTTCTCAAGGGATATTGCAACTCTGATAAAGAAGAAGAGAGAGTTGTAAGACATGTATGGGAAACAGGGACTAAATAAGGTGCTTGAGGAGTATAAAAAGTGCAAGAAAATACTTAAGAAGGAAATCAGGAGGGCTAAAAGAAGACATGAGGCTGCCTTGGCGGTCAAAGTGAAGGATAATCCAAAGAGCTTTCACAGGTATATTAAGAGTAAAAGGATTGTAAGGGATAAAATTGGTCCTCTTGAAGATCAAAGTGGTCGGCTATGTGCGGAACCAAAAGAAATGGGGGAGACCTTAAATGGTTTTTTTGTGTCTGTATTTACTAAGGAAACTGGCATGAAATCCATGGAATTAAGGGAAACAAATAGTGAGATCATGGAAACTGTACAGATTGAAGAGGAGGAGGTGCTTGCTATCTTGAGGCAAATTAAAGTGGATAAATCCTCAGGACCTGACAGGGTATTCCCTCAGACCTTGAAGGAGACTAGTGTTGAAAGTGCAGGGGTCCTGGCAGATATATTTAAAATGTCGGTGTCTACGGGTGAGGTGTCGGAGGATTGGAGAATGGCTCATGTTGTTCCGTTGTTTAAAAAAGGATTGAAAAGTAATCCGGGAAATTATAGGCCGGTAAATTTGACATTGGTAGTGGGTAAGTTATCGGAGGGAGTACTAAGAGACAGAATCTACAAGCATTTGGATAGACAGGGGCTTATTAGGAAGAGTCAACATGGCTTTGTGCGTGGTAGGTCATGTTTGACCAATCTATTGGAGTTTTTCGATGAGGTTACCAGGAAAGTGGATGAAGGGAAGGCAGTGGATATTGTCTACATGGACTTCAGTAAGGCCTTTGATAAGGTCCCGCATGGGAGGTTAGTTAGGAAAATTCAGTTGCTAGGTATACATGGAGAGGTGGTAAATTGGATTAGACATTGGCTCAATGGAAGAAGCCAAAGAGTGGTGGTAGAGAACTGCTTCTCTGAGTGGAGGCCTGTGACTAGTGGTGTGCCATAGGGATCAGTGCTGGGTCCATTGTTATTTGTCATCTGTATCAATGATCTGGATGATAATGTGGTAAATTGGATCAGCAAATTTGCTGATGATACAAAGATTGGAGGTGTAGTGGACAGTGAGGAAGCTTTTCAAAGCTTGCAGAGGGATTTGGACCAGTTGGAAAAATGGGCTGAAAAACGGCAGATGGAGTTTAATACAGACAAGTGTGAGGTATTGCACTTTGGAAGGACAAACCAAGGTAGAACATACAGGGTAAATGGTAAGGCACTGAGGAGTGCAGTAGAACAGAGGGATCTGGGAATACAGATACAAAATTCCCTAAAAGTGGCGTCACAGGTAGATAGGGTCATAAAGAGATCTTTTGGTACATTGGCCTTTATTAATCAAAGTATTGAGTATAAGAACTGGAATGTTATGATGAGGTTGTATAAGGCATTGGTGAGGCCGAATCTGGAGTATTGTGTTCAGTTTTGGTCACCAAATTACAGGAAGGATATTAATAAGGTTGAAAGAGTGCAGAGAAGGTTTACAAGGATGTTGCCGGGACTTGAGAAACTCAGTTACAGAGAAAGGTTGAATAGGTTAGGACTTTATTCCCTGGAGCGTAGAAGAATGAGGGGAGATTTGATAGAGGTATATAAAATTATGATGGGTATAGATACAGTGAATGCAAGCAGGCTTTTTCCACTGAGGCAAGGGGAGAAAAAACCAGAGGACATGGGTTAAGGGTGAAGGGGGAAAAGTTTAAAGGGAACATTAGGGGGGGCTTCTTCACACAGAGAGTGGTGGGAGTATGGAATGAGCTGCCAGACGAGGTGGTAAATGCAGGTTCTTTTTTAACATTTAAGAATAAATTGTACAGATACATGGATGGGAGGTGTATGGAGGGATATGGTCCGTGTGCAGGTCCGTAGGACTAGGCAGAAAATGGTTCAGCGCAGCCAAGAAGGGCCAAAAGGCCTGTTTCTGTGCTGTAGTTTTTCTATGGTTTCTATGGTTTTCTATAACTTAATGAGGCAACCTGCCAGTCCAAGCCGTTTTGCAGTTGGGGCTGACTTGTTTGAAAGTGGGTATATTGTTGATATGGATGTCGCTCTCCTGAGTTGTTCTGTTTGTAGCTCATGGCTGCTCAATGCTTATTCATGTTTCTCATTACTTCTACTCATTTCAGATCCCTCCCGGTGTTGAAGATTCAGAGCTACAATTCCCACTTCATTTATTTTAAATTAAATTTACAAATAATAATTGGATAGGGATGGAAGATTTATGACCAATCCACGCTCCTTCTTCTCAGCGTCAGTCACATTCTATTCCCTCAATAACTTAGTGTATCATTTTGTTTATTTGATTTCTCACCACTTGTCTTTCATTTAAATAGGTTATGACTCTGAGATAGGATGAGAACGGGAACTTATTCTAAAAGTGGCTGAATTGAAAATGAAAAACTCATTCTGATTCATAGATTCTGAGAGCTAAATTGGATAGTGTTGGAAATAAATACTGGAACTATGATGTGTTGTTAATCCATTTCCATTTGACCTTTTGCAGACTCTATGCAAACGTTTCTGCTGCCTGTCCGTTTTCATTAAGTTTATCACCAGCCGTATGTATTAGTGCTGTTTATTGGCTTACTGCAAAAAAAAAAGTTCCCGTTTCAGATTTGGCAAGATTCAAGTCCAAATAGTTAATGATAAGTAAAGTCAATCCTCATTACTAATAGAGAAGTGCTCAAAGGCAAAAGTAATGATGAAAGTAATGACCAAAGTTACTGTAATTTGCTGGAAACCATGTCTTCACACAAGCAAGATCAGGCAATCAAGTTTTCAAGTAAATACTATAGGACTTGGAAAATAAAGTAGAGAGGAAGAAAGGGATCTTCTACCTCAACCAGGCATGATGCCACCCAGTCAAATGCTGTTACTGCATCTGAGCTAACTTTCAAGGTCAATGCCAGGAATGCCACTCAAATACATGGACATAATCCTGATGCATAATCAAAGTTAGTGAATGCAATCTTCTCCAACTGTGCAACTGGCTTAAGACATTCCTCAGTGTGCCTTTGCTCATCTTACCATTAACTTACGTCAACTGGGGCAAAGGCTTAGCATGTGCATCTTCCAATAAACTCTCTGCCAAATTCTTACTGAGTTAGTTGCATCTGCATCTCAAACCTTGCACACATTTTCAGCTGTTCAGATATGGCAGATGCAAGAACAATGCACAAGATATCCTCACACACTTCCCTCCTCTTGCACCAACAACTGGAGAGATTCACTCACAGCAGCAAATTCTGACAATGCACCACCACCCAGTACCCTCGCAAGAGAAGAGACCAGTTGCCAGACAAGGGAGGAGCAGAACAACTTTTCATGGCCCTTTAGTTTTAACAGTCAGGTGGCGTGATATCTGTGGTTGTGAAAAGTCATCTTACTGGCTACGTGAAAAAAAACAGCATATACCCACAGATGAAATTTCAATATAGAAATTGACATGCAGCTATAAATTGGAAATCAAAACAAAATCCTTTAGGCGACCAGCATTCAATTTATTTTCTTTTGCTGTACTGGTAAATCCATAAGGTCATTTATTTAGAAATCACAAGAATGTGGCACTTTGAAAATATCACTTATGGTTCTAAAGCCAATTGAAGAAATTTAATGTAAAATCTGTACCCAATGGGCAGATGTCAGGTTTATTTCTAGTTAGATAAAGTCTGAAATAATAATGGATGTTAAAGCTGATCTTTGTATTCTAGCCCAAGTGTGATATGAAAAAAAGCGGTTTGTGTTCCTACTACTTATCACTATCCAAAGCTTTCTTGTGGAAGTAAACCTCTATGGATATCAAGTCAGGTCAGAACTTGAGTTGACATTTATGCTCTTCCATGGTCGACAGTCTTGCTGACATAGTGAAATCTCGATACTTGATTATGGCCTCTCAGGCAAGGTATTAGTGAAAGGAATTAGCTTCAACAATGGAATCAATGATCTTGTTTCCCAGGAGGAGGAAAGGGAAAATAAACTAATTTGTCTTGTATCATTTTGATGTTGCTAGGATACAAAAGACTGTTGTAAATTTTATTTCCTGAAAATATTTGGTGGAATCATGCGTACCATTCTGAGAGCTCTATTACACTGGAAGATGTGTTTTTTTTTGGTGTTGTTAAACACTGAAGTCTCAAGAAATATATGTCTCTTTCTCCTTCAAGTCACATTATTTTTATGTGCAGATTGAAGCCGATGAAGCACATCATGACTGATTTATCAACAAAATACATAACAACAATATATTTTCTGCAGGAGTACTGAATACCGAATGATTGACGTGTACTTTGTTTCAAAATTCAAGGTGGTAGATCAGCTTTGCATAAACTGTGAACTAATAATGTAGAAAATCTAATGTAGTTAATATATCTGCAGCACTGTTTTGTAGTAAATCTAAATTTACATGACCTTTATATGAGATGGTATGCTTCTTTCTAAAATCTGTTTCAGGAACATTTAATTCATTTGAATATATGGACAGAAGTGACAAAATAAGCCATAAAATATGTGAATTCACTGACTCCTTCACATATTTGAACTCTGAAGGACACAGCTATAGAAAATGATCTCTGTTGTACTATAATAAATTGTCAAGTCATGAAAGTAGGTACTACTAATTGTTACCTTCCCTTGTATCTGGAATGGTGACAGGGGGAACGAGGGTAAATTAATTGTTTGTATCACCATAGTCAAGGTCATTACAAGAGGAAATTCACTCTCTCAAATGATAAGTATTAGAAAGCTGATATACTGCTAGGTCTAATACAAAGAATACATTAATCTTTTCTTGTTTTAAATTGATGAAGTGTGGTAAGCACTCAGCTAAGGAAAATGTTGGTTACTTCATGTAGCAATGGGTATGACATCATTTTGTGAACTCTGTTAGGTTACATTTGCTATTGATTGCACTGCACATGATGCAGCCCCTTTTGTAAGTAAAACATTAATCATTGTTCTTCTGTTTGGAGCATTATTCAGTTCCGAGAACAGCTAAATATGAGTCACCAAAGAAACAGTCAACAGCACTTGCTAATAAGTGTTTCTCTTTCCTGTTCATTTTAATTAGTGTTGGTTAGCACCACTCAAAATTTGCAAGATTCTTGATTAAAATACCATTACATTAAAACTGTAGCTAATTGTAAATGATTCTAGTCAAACACTGTTCTCTTTAGTCAGTATGATTATGGAACTAAACACATGGGAGGCCAGGATAACTAGTCGGCTGATATTCTGACAGCTATCTTTAATGCGAGTGACCAAAAGCAATTTCCTCTATGATGGATGTCAAAAGCTGCACAAATGATTTTTAGTTTCATTGGGTCAATGCTGACTTTGGAAGTGTTATTGATGTGGTTCCATTTCTTTGGCATACCTCCTAAACTGTGCTAATTTTCCTCTTCATCAATTTGGCTAATTCCATTTAATATTTGCTATTATCTTCCATCATCTACTCAAGAGATGCCCATAATTATTTTCCCTTCTACCACTGAAATGTTTCTCTTTTATTTCAAATTTTCATGACTTTAAATACCTTATCTTAATCTTCCAGTTCTTATATATGCCAGGAGCCCTTTCGCTCTGGTGTGATCCTAACTAATGCTTCTTGGATCTTCCTCATGGCCTTGAAATCCAGGCTAGAATGTGATACACTAAAATGGTAAAACTTTGCAGTTGAGATCTGCTTGCGTGACTCAACTACTTTTGTATTGAGGTCGGCCCAATTTACAATGCCAGATTTCCTACTTATTTCGCTCATCACTTTAGCTACTTGACTTGGAGCTCCAAGGATTTGTGAATAACCACTTTCAAGTTGAAGTTGCTGGCTCCAACTGAAAATAAGAATTTCTATGTATTTTATTTCCTTTCAAAGAGTCATACTTTACACCAGGGGGTTCCCAGTCTGGGGTCCATGGACCTCTCAGCTAATGGTAGTAGTCTATAGCATAAAAAAATATTGGGAGCCCCTGCGCTACACTTAGCTGCATTATACTGCATCTACCATTTATTCGCCCATTCAACACTCTGAAGTCTATTAACTTGCTCAGTATTAGCTGTGTTGTCAGAATTCATCTGATTTGTAAGTGAGCACTGAAAACAGTGTTCTCTCTTTCACAAATACACTCACAAAGTGTCAATCAGAGAATTGTTACTTCACAAGAGCCTCAAAGGTCCTTACTTTTGTAGCAGTGGGCAACAAATTGAGAAGTATGGCATAAAACAGCCACAGCTTTTGAATGAATGAACTACTGAATGGGAAGTTGAAAATCACTCCACAGAGATCAGTGCAGGCTCAAGGGTATGGTTGACAAAGGTTGCCCTGAAGAATTTCACATGTCCCTAATAATGTAAAATCTTGCAAGCAAATACTCTTTAGACAGGTTCAAGCAGGTTTGGTGCCCGAAGACTCTGACAGTAGTCTTTTTACAGATGGACGCTACTTTGTCTTGTAAAAAATAGGGATATGGAACAGAACAGCACAGGAACAGGTCCTTTGGTGCACTATGTTGTGTCAAACAAAGAAAAGAAGTAATTAAATGCCCTTCTGCCTATATATTGTCCATATCCCTCTTTTCTCTGTACCTTCTTGATCCTGTGTTCACCACCACCCCAGTAACTCCCATCATTTTCTGCAAAAAGAACTTGTCATGCATATCATCTTGGAACTTCCCCCTTCTCACCCCCTCTAGTTTTATATATTTTGACCACGGGATAAAGATTCTAACTGCCGACTCTGTCTATGCCTCTCAAAATTTTAGAAACCTCTATCACAGCCTCTGGCACTCCCGAGAAAACAACCCAAATTTATCCAATCTCCCTTTATAGCACATGCCCCCTAATCTGGCATAAACAGTAGAGGTCTCCTGTCCAGAGGCCCTGATGCTTCTTGAGTGGCCTGCCAAATCCATTCCATGAATGCAATACTGCCAGTTCTGAGACTGGCAGTCCAGTCTCCTATGTTGATAGTATGCCCCTTTAAATCAAGAGAAAGGAAGATAGCTTGGCTGTTTTGCCATTGCATATATGCTCTGGTAAACCACATTTTTCAATATCAATTAATTTTCCAGGGCCTACTCTCTTTACACCCACAATGGAGTGGTTGATCTCAGCTCTAATACCACCTACAAATTTGTGGATGACATACAAATTAGCCAGAGAAAGTGGCTCACCTGAGGACTGGGAGAAATTCAGAGTTCAGCAGAGGAGGACAAAGGGCTTAATTAGGAAGGGGAAAAAGGATTATGAGAGAAAACTGGCAGGAAACATAAAAACGGACTGTAAAAGCTTTTATAGATATGTAAAAAGGAAAAGACTGGTAAAGACAAATGTAGGTCCCCTACAGACAGAAACAGGTGAATTGATTATGGGGAGCAAGGACATGGCAGACCAATTGAATAATTACTTTGGTTCTGTCTTCACTAAGGAGGACATAAATAATCTTCCAGAAATAGTAGGGGACAGAGGGTCCAGTGAGATGGAGGAACTGAGCGAAATACATGTTAGTAGGGAAGTGGTGTAAGGTAAATTGAAGGGATTGAAGGCAGATAAATCCCCAGGGCCAGATGGTCTGCATCCCAGGGTGCTTAAGGAAGTAGCCCAAGAAATAGTGGATGCATTAGTGATAATTTTTCAAAACTCATTAGATTCTGGACTAGTTCCTGAGGATTGGAGGGTGGCTAATGTAACTCCACTTTTTAAAAAAGGAGGGAGAGAGAAACCGGGGAATTATAGACCGGTTAGCCTAACGTCGGTGGTGGGGAAACTGCTGGAGTCAGTTATCAAGGATGTGATAACAGCACATTTGGAAAGCGGTGAAATCATCGGACAAAGTCAGCATGGATTTGTGAAAGGAAAATCATGTCTGACGAATCTCATAGAATTTTTTGAGGATGTAACTAGTAGAGTGGATGGGGAGAACCAGTGGATGTGGTATATTTGGATTTTCAGAAGGCTTTTGACAAGGTCCCACACAGGAGATTAGTGTGCAAACTTAAAGCACACGGTATTGGGGGTAAGGTATTGGAGTGGGTGGAGAGTTGGTTAGCAGACAGGAAGCAAAGAGTGGGAATAAACAGGACCTTTTCAGAATGGCAGGCGGTGACTAGTGGGGTACTGCAAGGCTCAGTGCTGGGACCCCAGTTCTTTACAATATATATTAATGACTTGGATGAGGGAATTAAATGCAGCATCTCCAAGTTTGCGGATGACACGAAGCTGGGTGGCAGTGTTAGCTGTGAGGAGGATGCTAAGAGGATGCAGGGTGACTTGGATAGGTTGGGTGAGTGGGCAAATTCATGGCAGATGCAATTTAATGTGGATAAATGTGAAGTTATCCACTTTGGTGGTAAAAATAGGAGAACAAATTAGTATCTGAATGATGGCCGATTAGGAAAAGGGGAGGTGCAACGAGACCTGGGTGTCATTATACACCAGTCATTGAAAGTGGGCATGCAGGTACAGCAGGCGGTGAAAAAGGCGAATGGTATGCTGGCATTCATAGTGAGAGGATTCGAGTACAGGAGCAGGGAGGTACTACTGCAGTTGTACAAGGCCTTGGTGAGACCACACCTGGAGTATTGTGTGCAGTTTTGGTCCTCTAACCTGAGGAAAGACATCCTTGCCATAGAGGGAGTACAAAGAAGGTTCACCAGATTGATTCCTGGGATGGCAGGACTTTCATATGAAGAAAGACTGGATGAACTGGGCTTGTACTCGTTGGAATTTAGAAGATTGAGGGGGGATCTGATTGAAACGTATAAGATCCTAAAGGGATTGGACAGGCTAGATGCAGGAAGATTGTTCCCGATGTTGGGGAAGTCCAGAACGAGGGGTCACAGTTTGAGGATAGAGGGGAAGCCTTTTAGGACCGAGATTAGGAAAAACATCTTCACACAGAGAGTGGTGAATCTGTGGAATTCTCTGCCACAGGAAACAGTTGAGGCCAGTTCATTGGCTATATTTAAGAGGGAGTTAGATATGGCCCTTGTGGCTACGGGGGTCAGGGGGTATGGAGGGAAGGCTGGGGCGGGGTTCTGAGTTGGATGATCAGCCATGATCATAATAAATGGCGGTGCAGGCTCGAAGGTCCGAATGGCCTACTCCTGCACCTATTTTCTATCTCTGTTGTTGACCAAATTACAGGTGGTTATGAGTCAGTGTACAGAAGTGAGCAGGAATGGGACAGAACACCTGGTTGAGTGATGCCACAATAACAGCCTCAAGTTCAACATCAACAAAATGAAGGACCTAATTGTTGACTTCAGAAAGGCAAAGTCAAGGGACCAAGTGCCAGAATTCATTAGTGGAGCAGAGGTGGAGTGAGCTAGCAGCTACAAATTTCTAGACATTAACATCTCAGATGATCTGTCTTCTTTTAAACTGTGTACCTTGAGTGCAAGCAGGGTACTGTATACAACCTGAGCTAGAGGTCTGGACTGTGGGTCAGATACATGGCTGCAATTGAGATATGGTACAGTTCAAAAACACAGATAAACTTGGAGCTGGAGGTGGGGTTCGGATTGTGGGAGCCTAGCATGCAGGATGGGTAGCAACACATCTGGACTGTGAGCCACATGAGCAGCTAGAACTGAGACTCGGTCTAGAACACTTGACGCCACAGCATGAGCAGAAGTATACAGCTATAGTTGAGGTCCAGACTTCTTTTATGTCAAGTTGGTGATGGGACTACAGACGAGGTCTGGACTGTTGGGCTGCACCCACTGCATAATCTTGATAAGTGGATACTTATGTGTATGTAACTGGTGTCTCAGGCATATCCTTTATTTAGCAGATGCACATCACTTACAGTTTCAAGTTAGAGTGAAGATGAGCAGGAACCACCAGCAGAAATTGTCCAAGTTTCTTCTCAAGGTTTTCCTTGAGGTTCTGCCACCATTTGGGGCCGTTACTTGGCTCCAACGGTATCTGTACATTCAAGATCAACTTCACTGACAATGAGAAGCTAAGGAAATGGAGACTATAGGGGATCCATAGGGAGTTCCTCAGAAGATTCACTAGCATTATAATTGGTGGCATTGCATCCCTCGTGATTGGATTAAATTATATTGATTAGCAATTACCCTGCAAATATCTTTTTCAATAGTTTCTCTGAGATAGTTGATGGAATAGAGTCAAATAATTTACAGACAAGTGGGTTAAGAAGGCAAAGATGCATTATTAACATGTTGTCAAAATGATACAAAATACTCTTAAGCAGTACAACTAATTATATAGCTCCAGCCGATACAGACACAACAAGACAAATCTGCTCTAGGATTCTATTCCTTCCAAACATAACTTTCGTAGATTCCAGCCAGTTTAAAAATATAATGAGGAGTCATGGCTTGGATGTCACTTCATCAAGCAATAGTTGACTGAAGTCTTGTAAATTGATCAGCAAATTTTCCAGAGGCAGAGATGTCATTTCTTCAAGCAATAACTGAAGCATTATAAATCAACCACGAAATTTTAGAGGATCAAGAAGTATATTACCATAATATGTATCTTGATTCTCTAAATATGCTGGTCTTTACCTAAAAAGGCATTCAATGTTCAGGTGCTGTCGTTTTCCAAAGAAGGTTCAGCCAATTAAATTGAAGGGTGCTTGCTCTTTCTCAGGTTATAAACTACCAAAAACTAAAAAGCAAACATGTTGGGTTATATAATGCTCCCCGATTCACTGAATTTCTCCAGCAATTTGCTTTTATTTGCTCCAGATTAGAACATTTGCAGTCACTTGTGTTTCCTATGGCTCTCTTCAGCGAAGACGGTCTTCAGACAGAGAAAGCGTAGAAAAGAAAAGCTCTAGGATAATTTTTCCCCTTCTCTTTTTTGTATCTAGGACAGTAGAATGCTCCTCTTGCAGGATGTGGGAAGGCAGGGAAACTTCCAGTGTCCCTGATGATGAAAACTGCAAGAAGTTCATTCAGCTGCAGTTTGTAACAGTCCATATTAAGGAGTTGGAGCAGGATCTGGATGAACTCCAGATCATTTGGGAGGCTGAAGGGGTGATAGACAGGGCATGTAGAAAGGTAGTTACACCCAAGGTGCAGGACATTGATCATCAAGAAGGGGAAAGGGGTTAAGGAGCCAGTGTAGATAACCCTGTGGCCACTCCCTCAACAACAGGTATATCACTTTGGATTGGGTTGCGGGGTATGACCTAACTGAGGAAAGTCAAGGTGGTCAGGTCTCTGGCAATGAATCCAGCTCTGTGACTCAGAAAAGAAGAGGGGAGAAAAGGCAAGCTGCGGTGATAGGGGATTCGTTAGTTAGAGGAAAGGACAGGAGGTTCTGTGGGTTAGAACGAGATTCCCAGATGGGATGTTGCCTCCTGAATGCCAGCGCCTGGGATATGTTGGATCAAGTCCTTAGCATTCTTTAGTGGGAGGGTGAACAGCCAGAGGTCATGGTCCATGTAGGTACCAATGGCATGGGTAGGATGAGTTACAAGATTCTGCATAGGGAGTTCAGGGAGTTAGGTGCTGAGTTAAAGGGCAGGACCTCCAGGGTTGTGACCTCAGGATTGCTACCACTGCCACATGCCATTGTGGCCAGAACTAGGAAGATTATACAACTTAATACATGGCTAAGGAGTTGGTATAGAAGGGAGGGCATAAGATTTTTGGATCATTGGGTTGTTTTCCAGGGAAGGAGGGACCTGTACAGAAGGGATGGTTTGCAGCTGAACTGAAGGGGCTACTATCCTAGCGGGAAGGTTTGTTAATGCTGCACAGTGGGGTTTAAGCTAGAGTTGCAGGGAGGTGGGAACCAGAGTGCCAGAACAGTTAGTTGAGAGGTTGTCGAGGTCGATGTTGGTAAGACCTCAGACAAAGTCAGGAATCAAAATGTTTAGCATGGTGTGACTAGTGTCCTGAGCTACATATATTGCTATGCAAGAAGTATCGTAGGAAAGGCAGATAATCGTGCTGAAGTATGAGGTAGCTGGTATACAAACAGAGGCAATGTGTAGTGAGGAGAGGCTGTTGATAGGGCAGAATTGCAGTCACAGAATGAGTTACAAGGTAAAAGGCAGAGAAAATTGAAAAGGAAGAATACTAGAGTGAAGTTATTAAATCTTGCCTGACAAATCTATTGGAATTCTTTGAAGAATTAACAAGCAGGATAGACAAAGGAGAATTGGTTGATGTTGTGTACTTGGATTTACAGAAGTCCTTTGACAAGGTGCCACACATGAGGCTGCTTAACAAGTTACAAGCTCATGGTATTACAGGCAAGATTCTAGTATGGATGATGCAGTGGCTGATTGGCAGGAAGCAAAGAGTGGGAATAATGGGAGTCTTCTCTCCTCAGCTGAAAGTGACTGATCCACAGGGACTGATTCTTTTTGTGCCATATGCCAAAGATTTTGATGATGGAACTGATGGCTCTGTTGTAAAGTTTGCAGAATAAATGAAGATAGGCAGATAGTTTTGAGGAAGTAGAGAGGCTATAGAAGGACTTAGTCGATTAGGAGAATGGGCTGATGGCATAGAGTGTCGGAAAGTGTATGGCCATGCGCTTTGGTAGAAGAACTGGAAAGATTGGCTGTTTTCTAAATGGAGAGAAAAAAACAAAAAAAACTGAGGCACAAAGGAACTTGTGCAGGATTCCCTAAAAGTTAATTTACAAGTTGAGTCCGTGGTGAGGAAGGCAAATGCAATGTTAGCATTTATTTCAAGAAGACTGGAATATAAAAGAAAGGACTGGAATATTGAAACCTTGTAAAGCACTGATGAGGCCTCAGTTGGAGTATTGTTAGCAGGTTTGGGCTCCTTATCTGAGAAAGGATGTGCTAAAACTGGAGAGGGTTCAAAGGAGGTTCACGAAAATGATTCCAGGATAGAATGGCTTGTCATATGAAGAGCATTTGATAGCTCTGGGCCTGTATTCACTAGGATACAGAAGAATGAAAGGTTACCTTATTGAAACCTATTGAATAGTGAATGGCCTTGATAGTGTGAATGTGGGGAGTATATTTCCTATGGTTTCCTATAAAACCAGAGGATACAGCCTCAGAGTAGAGAGGCATCCCTTTAGAATGGAAATGAGGAGGAATTTCTTTGGCCAGAGAAACATAGAACGTAGAAACATAGAAACCTAGAAAACCTACAGCACAATACAAGCCCTTTGACCCACAAAGTTGTGCTGAACATATTCCTACCTTAGAACTTACTAGGATTACTCATGGTCCTCTACTTTTCTAAGCTCCATGTACCTATCCAAAAGTTTCTTAAAAGACCCTATCATATCTGTCTCCACCACCGGTGCCAGCAGCCTATTCCACGCACTCACCACTCTCTGCATAAAAAAAGTTACCCCTGACATCTCCTCTGTACCCACTCCCAAGCACCTTAAACCTGTGCCTACTTGTGGCAGCCATTTCAGCCCTGGGAAAAAGCCTCTGACTATCCACATGATCAATGACTCTCATCATCTTATACACCTCTATCAGGTGACCTCGCATCCTCCGTCACTCCAAGGAAAAAAGACCGAGTTCACTCAACCTGTTTTCATAAGGCATGCTCCCCAATCCAGGCAACATCCTTGTAGATCTCCTCTGCATCCTTTCTGTGGTTTCCATATCCTTCCTGTGGTGAGGTGACCAGAACTGAGCACAGTACTCCAAGTGGAGTCTGACCAGGGTCCTATATAGCTGCAACATTACCTCTCGGCTCCTAAATTCAATTCCACGATTGACGAAGGCCAATACACTGTATGCCTTCTTAACCACAGAGTCAATCTGCGCAGCTGCTTTGAGCGTCCTATGGACTCAGATCCCAAGATCCCTCTGATCCTCCACACTGCCAAGAGTCTTACCATTAATACTATATTCTGCCATCACATTTGACCTACCAAAATGAACCACTTCACACTTATCTGGTTTGAACTCCATCTGCCACTTCTCAGCCCAGTTTTGCATCCTATCAATGTCCCGCTGTAACCTCTGACAGCCCTCCACACTATCCACAACACCCCTAACCTCTGTGTCATCAACAAACTTACTAACCCATCCCCCCACTTCCTCATCCAGGTCATTTACAAAAATCACGAAGAGAAGGGGTCCCAGTACAGATCCCTGAGGCACACCACTGGTCACCAACCTCCATGCAGAATATGACCTGTCTACAACCAC
The DNA here is from genome assembly GCF_030028105.1 of Mobula birostris. Taxonomy (NCBI): domain Eukaryota; kingdom Metazoa; phylum Chordata; class Chondrichthyes; order Myliobatiformes; family Myliobatidae; genus Mobula; species Mobula birostris. The sequence continues at coordinate 113,496,920 of NC_092373.1, read as the reverse complement.
ACTTAGCCTTCTGTGGGCAAGCCAGGATGGTGAATGTGTTCAATTTTTTGCCACAGGCAGCTCCGGAGGCCAAATCTTTATATATATCTAAGGCAGAGATTGATAGATTCGTTTGATCAGGGCATGAAGGGATATGGGGAGAAGTCAGGAGATTGGGGCTGAGAGGAAAATTGAATCAGCCATGATGAAACAGTGGAGCAGACTTGATAAGCCAAATGGCCTAATTCTGCTCCTATATCTTATGGTCTTATGTTGCTATTAGCTTGAGTTTGAGAGAAGATTGTTGGGGCATTTTAGTTGATTAAAGTAGTAAAAGCATGAATGATTGAAGGGAGGATTGATTTCTAGGAAGGACATTTAGGAAATTAATTTTAAATAAAGCAAGATCACCCTATTAAATGAGGTAGTGTATCACTCCCATTATTTTACTGGAGGATGATGAGTTTTGATATTGCATTTGATTGTAAGCAATCATAATTGATCTGTAGCAGCTCAATACAACATCCGTAAGATTGAAGAAATATTGCAAAAGGCACAGAGCGTGACCGAAACAAACCTCATTGCAATGCTGGACTTACTGCATTGGGATGTACTTCATACAAGTGGATACAAGCCAGAAAAAATTATTTTGTATCAAATCCTATAAAATACCATGGTTAGACCAATTTTGAAAACAACCAGGAACTCTGAACTTGAAAAAGAACTATGAAAGGGTTGAATGTCTAACAATCACAAATCTTGTATTTTGATTGGCACAGTAAAGCCTTTATGACATGGACATGAATGTGATATGACTTTTCAATCAATACATCAATAAAGATGCTGTCATTATTTGTAAAGGTTAAGTAAACAACAATCTACTGTACATTAAAAGTCTTGTTAAAATTTTGTACACAAATCTTGTTTGATGTTTATAGTTATTGCTCCTTTCATCCTCTGAGGCAAAGAACTGATGAAGTTGCATCTTAATTGTGTTGTATAACATTAAAAATAATTTACAGAATATTATAGTTTCATGTCCCAGATTTTCAAATTGGTTTCCAGCTAACAGATTTTCTAATATTAGTATTATAGAATGTACTTACGCAGCCAGGATTATGCCTCAAGTCATTGTCTGAATCAGAGTCCTAGCTAAATACCTTTCCAAAAGCCTTTTGAACATTGTAACTGTACCACTACCTCATGTGGGCAGCTCATTCCACACAACCACCACATTCCATATGAAAATCTTGCCTCTCAAGTTGCTTCTAAATTTCTCCTCTCTTACCTTAAAACTTTGAGTTCTGGTTTTAGACTCCCTATCCTTGGAAAAATACTCTGATGACCTATCCTGACTCCTCTCTAGATTTAGAGACATCTGGCTATATCTGCCCCTCAAATTTATAGAAACTTCTATAAGGTCACCTCTAAGCCTCCTATGTTCTAGTGAAAATAAACCCAGCCTAACCAACCTCTCTTTGGAACTACATTACATCTCTACTGTACCTCTTCCTAGAGATGCTGCCTGGCCTGCCGCATTCACCAGCAACGTTGATGAGTGTTGCTTACATCTCTCTGAGCCAGGTAACACTTCCTCTGCACTCGTTGTAATGCCATCACATTTCTCCTGTGGTGCAGCAAATGGAACTGTAGTCAACACTTCAAATGTGGTCTGACCAATGTTTTTACAGCTGAAGAATGAAAAATGCTGGCAAATATATTGACTGGCAGCATCTCAGCCTGATATGGAAACACCGATCTCTTTGAACAGAAAAGTAATGGATACTGCTCAGTTCATCACAGGTCGACCCTCCCCACCTTTGAGCACACCTACACAGAGCACTGTCACAGGAAAGCAGCATTCATCCTCAGGGTCCCTCACCACCTAGGTCATGCTCTCTCCTCACTGCTGCCATCAAGAAGTTACAGGAGCCTCAGGAATCACAACACTGGGTTCAGGAATAGCTATTACCCCTCGACAATCAGGCTCTTGAAGTGAAGGTGATAACTTCACTCAACTTCACTTGTCCCACCTTTGAAATATTCCCAGAACCAATGGACTCACTTTCAAGGATTCTTCATCTCATGTTTTTGATATTTATTGCTTAATTATTATTATTGTTTCTTTCTTTCTGTATTTGTACAGTTGTCTTTTGCCAACTGGTTGAATGCCCAAGCTGGTGTGGAATTTAATTGATTCTATTCTGGTTATTATTCTATTATGGATTTTATGCCCGCAAGAAAATGAATCTCCTGTTTGTAAAAGGGTGACATATATGTACTTCGGTAATAAATCTACTTTGAACTTTTGAACTATGAACTTTATATTTAATACCCTTGCCTATGAAGGCAATTAATCTAAACTTTTTCAGATTTATCCATTATGTTGCCATTTTCAAGGAACAATGAACTTGCACCGCATTGTTCCTCTATCCATCAACACTCCTGAGGTCCCTGCCATTTATAACATATGTCCTGTTAGAATTTGACATGCCAAAATACTTGATCTCACAAATGTCTATATTAAATTGCATCTGCCTCTGCTCCATGTAACTTTACAAATGATTTATATCCCTGTCTATTCTTCCACAAAATTCTTCACTATCTACAACTCCACTGATTTCTGTCATCCGTCAATTTAATTTTGTTCACAAGCCACAGCGGTTCGCTCTGGAGAGAGTCATCATATTCCAGGTCAGACGAGAGATAACCCAGGTCAGGTTTCAGACCACAGTCCCCAGGTAGATCCTTCGCATGATGGCGGTGGTGAGGAGGTAGAGAAGAAGAGGAAGGTCAAGTGGCCAGCAATGGCAGATGAGAAGGCTTGCCGTGTGTTTGATGAGGACATCAGTATGATGTTGGAGAACACTCTCACGGGAACATCAAAGAGAAAGTTGGAAGTGATGGGCGATATGATTTACGATGTTGGAAAGTACAGGTTTGATTTGGTTGAGCTGAAGAAAACAAAGCCTACACAGCAACCAAGCAGGCGCCAGAAGGAGATTAGTAGGTTGAGGAGAGAGCTTAGATCGTTGAGACAGAGGTGGAAGGTAGCAAGTGAGGGTGACAAGCCATGGCTTGCTGATCTCCGAGAGCATTTTCGAATAAAGTTAGCATCACTCCATTGTGCAGAGTCACAATGTAAAAAGAGAAAGAAGAGAGAGAAGGCAAGAAAGTCTTTCTTTGAGAACCCGCACGAGTTCACAAAGAAACTGTTTGAACAAAGTAAGAGCGGGCAGCTTAACATCTCTCAACAAGAACTTGAGGATCACCTGGCAAGCACTTACTCTAACGAACAGCGGGAGGCTCCTTTGCTTGACATTTCAGGGCTTGTGAAGCCTACCAAGCCAGGGGTGAAGTTCAATCTGTCAGAACCCAAAATGGCAGAAGTCGAATGGTTCATCAGAAAGGCAAGGTCAGGCTCAGTGCCAGGACCTAATGGAGTGCCGTATAAGGTGTTCAAGAAGTGTGAACAGCTGAGGAAATATTTGTGGAGATTGTTAAGGGTGGTGTGGAGACAAGGTATTGTTCCTTTGTCATGGAGTGAGGCTGAAGGAGTATACATCTCGAACGAAGAGAATTCTTCTACTTTGAATCAGTTCCAACCAATTTCACTCCTGAATGTAGAAGGGAAGATTATGTTTGGCATTCTGGCAGAAAGAATACCTTCATTTGTGATAGAGAATGGATTAGTAAATACATCTGTGCAGAAGGCAGGAATACCAGGCTTCCCAGGATGTCTTGAACATTCTGGTATGATATGGCATACCATCCAGGAGTCAAAAAGGTTGAGAAGAAATCTGGCTGTAGTTTGGCTTGATCTGGCAAATGCGTATGGTTCTGTCCCTCATGTCCTGATTGAGTTTGCGATGGGATTCCTATGGATTCCTGCAAAGGTGAGGAACTTTGTTATGCAGTACTACAATGATTTCCGGATGAGGTTTTCCACTCAGCAGTTTACAACTAGGTGGCAGAGCTTGGATGTTGGAATCCCAATGGGATGTGCAATTTCACCCATCCTTTTTGTGTTAGCCATGGAGGTCATTGTGAGGGCTGCAGAATCAGTGGGACCAGGTGTCACACTTGATGACGGAGAGGAGTTACCACCAATACGAGCGTTCATGGATGATCTCACCATTTTGAGTCCCAGCACGGAGGCAGTGGAAAATGTACTATCTAGACTCGAGGAGCTAATGGATTGGGGAAGAATGAAGTTCAAGATCAAAAAGTCAAGAAGCCTTGTTCTTAGGAGAAGAAAGCTGGTTGACTTTCATATCACCCTTTGTGGAGAGGAGATTCCATCCATTCAGGACCAACCAGTTAAAAGCCTCGGGCGATTGTACACAGAGGAGCTGAGAGACACCATGATGGTTCAAGAGACAGGAGAACAGATCAGCAGAGGTCTGATGTCTGTTGACAAGTGTGGCTTGCCTGGCAAATTGAAGTTGTGGTGCTTGCAGTACAGACTGATGCCACAGATAATGTGGCTGTTAACTGTCTATGAAGTGGCAATGTTTCACGTTGAGGCAATGGAACGGAAGATCAACAAGTATGTGAAGAAGTGGCTTGGAGTACCGAGCAGCCTCACCAATGTTGCAATCCACAGTAGCCATCCCAGTGCAATCCCTTGTTGAGGAAGTCAAGGTAGCCAAGGTAAGATCATTCTTGATGCTTCAAGACTCAAAAGACCCTGTCATCAAGAACACCCAGCCGGATGTGAGATCAGGCAGGAAGTGGTCAGCCCGTGTAGCGGTTGATGAGGCAGAGTCTAGATTGAAGCACAAGGAGACGGTTGGGGCTATCCAACTAGGCCGCCAGGGACTTGGATGGACAACCCACAAGTGGAGGTCATCTTCTACAGGTAAGGAGCGCCGTGAGCTTGTAACACAAGAAATACGAGCGGTAGAAGAGGAGAAGAGGTTAACTAAAACAGCTGGCCTGGCCAAACAAGGGGCTTGGACCTGGTGGGAAAGTGTTGAGCAATGACATCTATCTTGGAATGTTCTGTGGCAGATGGAACCGCACCGCATTTCTTTTCTATGCAGAGCAGCGTACGATCTGCTCCCAACACCTGCCAACCACAGCACCTGGTATGAAGATAAGACAGACAGGTGTGCTGCTTGTGGTGAGAAGGGAACACTTCAACATATCTTGAGTGCATGCAGAGTCAATCTTTCCAGCGGCATGTACACTTGGAGACATAACAACGTTCTCAAAGTTGTAACAGAAGCATTTGAGCAGAGAGTACTGCAGCACAACTTATCTCATGCCCCATGCTGCACAGAACATCGCATATCATTTGTGAAAGAAGGCTCCAAGTCAAGGGTCTACAGCATAAACTCACGATAAAGCATACTTTCTTCAGCCAATGATTGGTGTGTCAAGGCTGACCTGGACGGGAAAGGCAGTTTCCCGGAGCAAATAGCTTTCACAACATTGCGTCCAGATATAATCGTATGGTCTGACAGCAGTAGAGAAGCAGTTATTGGTGAACTCACAGTCCCCTGGGAAGACAACATCGATGAAGCCCATGAGCGCAAGTTAACCAGATATGCAGAGTTAAGATCAGAGTGCAGAGACAGAGGGTGGAAGGTCTCATGCTATCCATTTGAAGTAGGCTGCCGTGGGTTTATTGCATTCACTCTCCAGAAGTGGCTGCATGACCTTGGCTTCACTAGAAGGGAGATCAAGTCAACCAGCAGGGCTGTAGCTGAGGCAGCAGAGAAAGGATCAGCATGGGTGTGGACCAAGTATGTCCAGAGGGACAGATAGTCAGACAGTGTATACATATCTTGCAAACCCTTCAGTAGTTGCATAGACACCTGAAGAGTAGACTATCTGTTGGATGGAAGTGACCAACAACTGTGATAGAGGCAGATGCCAAGTTTTTAAGCTCACCAGTGGGAGGTGGTGCTTTAGCACTGCTGGCCCACCACCTCGAGGGAGTCTTGATCATAAGCGGGCCGGAACTCCTGAAGACAGGTGGCAGATCAACTGATGATCCCACTGGTGATAGCACAGGACAGTTAACAGCTTAGTCCATGTGTATTTTGTAACTCTATAACTCTCACATTCTTTTGTCCAAGTTCTTTTAGTCTATCTTCCACTCACTTACTGATTAGATAACCTTGTTTGTTACTTACCATCATGGTTATTCTGGATTTACCCCATTAGAACATTTCTTTCCTCCACCTTTCCTGCAGCTTTGGCTGCTTCTTTGTTTTCCTTTTCAATTGGAATTGGAATTGATTTATTTTTTTCAAACGTACTGTGATACAATGAAAAGCTTGTCTTGCATGCTGTTCACACAGATCAAAGGAGCCTGAGTAAGAAGGTGGGGGCAGGAGAAGGAGTACAAGACAGATGGTGATAAGTGAAGCCAGGTGGTGGGGGAGGGAAGATGAAGTAAGAAGCTGGGAGGTGATAGGGGGAAAAGGTAAAGAGCCGGGGAAGAAGGAATCTGATAGGAGAGTAGAATGGACCAAGGGGAAAAGGGGAGGAGGAGGGGCACTAGGGGAGGTGATAGGAAGGTGAAGAAAAGAGAAGAGATAAGGGGGAAGCCAGAGTGGGGAATAGAAAAAGCTGGGGGAAAGTTACTGGAAGTTAGAAGAATTGATGATCATGCCACCAGGTTGGAGGCTACCCAGATGGAATATGAGGTCACAAACACGAGGAAATCTGTAGATGTTGAAATTTCAAGCAACACACATAAAATTGCTAGTGAATGCAGCAGGCCAGGCAGCATCTCTAGGAAGAGGTACAGTCGACGTTTCAGGCCGAGACCCTTCAACAGGACACGAAGGGTCTCGACCCAAAATGTCGACTGTACCTCTTCCTATAGATGCTGCCTGGCCTGCTGCGTTCACCAGCAATTTTTATGTGTGTTGCTGGAATATGAGGTGTTGCTCCTCCAACCTGAGAGCGGCTTCATGTGGCAGTAGTAGCCATGGATTGACATGCTGGAATGGAAATGGACATTGGAATTAAAGTGGTTGGCCACCAGGAAATCCTGTCTGTTGTGTATGGAGTGAATGTGCTCATTAAAGTTGTCCCTCAATTCACATTCATTCTCATGAATGAAGATGAGGCTTCACCGAGAGCACCAGATACAGTAGACTACCACAACAGATTTGCAGGTGAAGTGCTGCCTCACTTGGAGGGACTGCTGCTTGGGGCCCTGAACGCAGGTAAGGGACAAGTTGAATGGGAAGATGTAACACTTCTGCTTGCAGTGATAAGTGTCAGAAGGGAGATTAGTCAGGAGGGAAGAAAGTATAAGGGAATTACAGAGGAAGTGATCCCTGTGGAAAGTGGAGAGTGATGGGAAGGTAAAGATGTGTTTGTCAGTAGGACTTTGTAGAAAATGGCAGAAGTGGCAGAGAATGATATGCTGGATGTGGAAGGTCATGGGCTGGTAGGAGAGGACAAGAGGAACTCCATCCCTCTTACAGCAATTGGAAGATGGGTGAGGTTGGATGATTGACAAATGGAAGCAATGAGGGAGAGGAAGGGAATCTCTGTTCTTTTGAGGAGGACATCTTTGATGTTTGTGACAAAAGTACACATAGACTAAGATGTTAACTGTCCTGTGCTATCACCAGTGGGATCATCAGTTGATCTGCCACCTGTCTTCAGGAGAGAGAGATAAGTAAGACAATGGAGCAGCATTTGGAAATGTTAATGAGGAGACGAGAGAGTTTAACGGAAGGAGACACCGGTCTGAGTATTGTCAAGACCGGCTGCTTGAACCCTGAACTGTTTGAAGTCTGATGGACAGGCGATACCCCAACAGGGGGGATAAAAAGGGACAGGTTCGCTAAGGCAACAGACACCACTCACGACACCACGAGGTAACGAGACCCTGGAAGCGGTGCGCCCCCACAAGTCGGTGCGAGTTTTGGAGGTCTGATTGCGGGACCAGCCATAGACGCACAGGGTGGAAAGATACGGTCGGCGGGAACCTGGTGTGTGTGTCCGCCCTTGCCTGGGTGCCGGGTTCACCACCGAGGAGCAATCGTACCTGGAACAGAGGGGTCACAGTCGGTGACCTCAGAAGACATTACAAAGGGCTCGCCCGAAAGCTAACTGAGAGGAATATCAAAGGTCTGTTTGGAATCCGATTTGCATATTCATTCGTTCTCTCTCTCTCTCCAACGGCACGACGGCGATTACTGCGAACTGAACTAAACTGAACTCTGTCACTTGTGATTGATCATCTTACCTCTAGACTGCAATAGAGCTTGATTGACCCTATTATCCTAGTTCTGTGTACATGCGTGTTTATTCATTGCTAACCTGTTGCATTTATATCCTTACTATTAGAGTACTGTGTTGCTTATTTCTTTAATAAAACTTTCTTAGTTCCAGTAATCCAGACTCTAACTGAGTGGTCCATTTCTGCTGGTTTGGCAACCCAGTTACGGGGTACGTAACATGTTCTAGAAAGGAAAGGCTCAGATGGGAACAAATGCAGTGAAGACGAAGGAACTGAGGAAAGGGAAAGGCATTTTTACAGGAGACAGGGTGGGAAGGGTGACAACCTGAGAATATGTTGGGGTTGTCTATTGTATCCAGTGCTCCCGATGCATTACTTCTTACAGGTACTTATCTCATTCTCTAAAACCAGGTCAAATACAGAACTTACACTAGTAGGACACTACATCTTGCTTAAAAAGCTCCTAAAATTCACATTACAAACTCCACTCTATCTAAGCACCTTACAATCAGGCAATCCCAGTTGATACTGAGGAATTTAAAATTCCCTGCAGCCATAACTACCATGATTTGATTATATATCTAGTTCTCTTCTAGTTCCCGTTGACTATTGGGAGGCCTATAGTATAACCCCGTCAAAGTCACCACTGTTTTTGTTTTCTAGTTTCTATCCCATGTGGACTTACTGTCTGATCAGCAGTGCAAAATCCTTCTCTTTTGTACCCCCACAATCATGCTTGAAATATCTACGCCTGAGTTGCCAGTCTTGCCTTTTCCACAACCATTATTATTCCATGTGCTGATCCATACTCACAGCTTATCGATTTTATTTGTGAAATCTTCGCACTGAAGTAAATGCAGTAAAGCCTGCAAGTCACCTGCCTCTGTCTGCTCACCTCACTGAACTTGCCTCTTCTATTTTCCACATCTGATTGTAGTTAGCTTAATATCCAAGGATAGACAATCTATCAAAGGGACAGGCAGGGAAGCAGAAGAGGAGTGGCTCTGCTGGTAAAGAATGAAATCAAATCTTTAAAAAGTGATATAGGATTGGAAGATGTACAACCTTTGTAGGTAGAATTAAGAAACTGCAAGGGTAAGAAGACCCTGATGGGAGTTATTTTCATACCTCCAGACAGTAGCCAGGGTATGGTGTACAACTTATAGTGGGAGATAGGAAAAGCAAGGATATGTTATCTTAGGCATTGGGGATTCTAATATGTAGGTAGATTGGGAAAATCAAGTTGATGCCAGATTCCAAGAAAGACAATTTGTGGAATGCCTCTGAGTTGGCTCGCGGTTGAATCCACTCAGGGGTCAGCAGTTCTGGATTGGGTGTTATGCAAAGAACCAGATACGATTAGCGAGCTTAAGGTAGTAAAGGAACAGTGATCATAAAATGACGGAATTCACCCTTCAATTTAAAAGGGAGAAGATAAAATCAGATTTGTCAGTATTGCAGAGGAGTAAAAAGAATTATAGAGACATGAAAGATGAGCTGGCCAAAGTTGATTGGAAGGCGACACTAGCAGGGTTGATGGCAGAGCAGCAATAGCTGGAGCTTCTGGGAGCAAAGAAGAGGAAGTATTCTAAAGGCAGGATGATGCAACTGTGGCTTACAAGGGAGGTCAAAGCTAATATAAAAGCCAACAGGAGGTTATATGATAGAACAAGGAATAGTGGTAGGTTAGAAGATGGAAAATTAAAAAAAAATAGAATGCAAGAAAAAAACCCATAAGGGGTAAAAAGATGAAATATGAAGGTAAGCTAGCCAGTAATATCAAAATTAATACTAAAAGTTTCTTCAGATATACAAAGAGTAAAAGGAAACCGAGAGTGAATATCAGACTGCTGGAAAATGATGCTGCGGAGATAGTAACAGGGGTCAAGAAAATGATGGATGAACTAAATAAGCTATTTGCATCGGTCTTCATTGTGAAAGACACGAGTGCTATCCTGAAATCTCAAGAGTGTCACGAGGCAAAAGTGAATGCAGTTGCTATTAGTAGGGAGATGGTTCTTGGGAAAATGAAAGGTCTGAAGATAGATAAGTCACCTGGACCTGATGGACTACACCTCAGGGTTCTAAAAGAGGTAGCTGAAGAGATCGTGAAGGCATTAGTAATGACCTTTCAAGAGTCAATAGATTCTGGAATGGTTCAGAAGGACTGAAAAATTGCAAATGTCTCTCCATTCTTCAAGAAGGGAAGAAGGTAGAAGAAAGGAAATTATAGGCCAGTGAGCCTGACCTCAGTGGTTGGGAAGATATTGGAGTTGATGCAAGATAGACAAAGGAGAATCGCTGGACATAGTGTACTTGGATTTTCAGAACGCCTTTGACAAGATGCCGCATATGAGGTGGCTAAACAAGATAAGAGCCCTGGGTATTACAGGAAAGGTAGTGGCATAAATAGATCATTGGCTGGTTGGCAGGAGCTTAGGAGTGGGAATAAAAGCACCCTTGTTTTGGATTGGCTGCCAGTGACTAGTGGTGTGCTACAGGGGTCAGTATTGGGACCACTTCTTTTTATGTTGCATGTCAACGATTTGTATAATGAAATTCATAGCTTTGTGGCCAAGTTTGCGGCCGATATGAAGATAGGTGGAGGGGGAGGTAGCGTTGAGGAATCAGAGAGGCTGTGTAAGGATTAGACAGATTAGGAGAACAGGCATAGAGGTGGTAGATGGAATACAGTTTCTGAAAGGGTACTTTGGTGGAAGGAATAAAAGCATAGGTTATTTTCTAAATGGGGAGAAAATTCAAAAATCCGAGGTGCAAAGGGATGTGGTTGTCCCTGTATAGGCTTCCCTAAAGATTCATTTGCAGGTTTAGTTGGTGGTGAGGAAAGTAGTTGTGATTTGAAGAGGACTAGAATATGAAAGCAATGATGCAATACTGAGGTTGTAAAAGGCACTGGTGAGGCTTCACTTGAAAGTATTGTGAGCAGTTTTGGGCCCCTTATCTAAGAAAGGATGTGTTGATGTTGGAGAGGGTTCAGATGAAGTTCACAAGAATAATTCCAGGAATGAAAGGGTTATCATATAAGCAGTGATTGAAGGCTCTGGGCCTGCACTCTCTGGAATTTGAAAGAATGAGAGTGGATCACATTGAAACTTATCAAATGTTGAAAGGCCTAGTAAGAGCAAAGGTGGAGAGGATGTTTCTTGAGGTGTGTGACTCTAGAACCAGAGGGCACAGCCTCAAAATAAAGGGACATCCATTTAGAACAGAGATGCGGATGATTTTTTTTTAGCCAGAAGGTGGTGAACCTGTGGAATCCATTGCCACAGACACCTGTGGAGGCCAACTCATTTACTATATTTAAAGTGGAGGTTGATTGGTCCTTGATTAGGAAGGACATCAAAGGTTACAGAGGGAAAGCAGAAGAATGATGTTGAGAGGGAAATGGATCAGCCAAGATGAAATGATGGAGCAGACTCGATGGGCCCAATGCCCTAATTCTGCTCCTATGTCTTATGGTCTTATTGTCCTATAATTATGACTCTTCACTATCATCTAGTCCAACCTCCCTGCTGCATTAGTTCAAAATCTCCCTAGTGGCATTAATAAACCTCCTTGAAAGAATATTGATCCCCCTCCATTTTAGATGCAACCCCTGTCCCAAAAGTGACCCAGTGATCCAGATACCTGAAGCAGTGTCTCCTGCACCAGCACCTTAGTCACACATTTAACTGTCCTCTTTTCTTATTCGTTTATTCACTTGCATGTGGTGCAGGGAGTAGACCTAAAATTACAAATATGAAAGTCCTGGTTTTCACATTTCTACAAAACTTCTTAAATTCTCTTTGGAGGATTTATCTCTATCCTTCCTATATCATTAGTACTGACATGGATTACAACTGTGGACAGTTCCCCCTCATTTTTCAGAATATTATGGCTACTCTGATAAAATAATGTAAGGAAAAATTAATTCTAAATTACACTCATTTCTCTAAGATGCCACTTAAAATCTATTTCACTGAATTTTTTCTAAACTTAGTCCTTCAATCACAGCATGTAATAAAACGGGTATTTATTGTTCACCCTTGCCTGCCCCCATTTCAATAAAAGCCAACCACACCAGTGAGTTGGACATCAACATTCTACCAGCCTGGCGGAGGACAGTATGTTTTCTATGGCCCTCAATGACCTACGGAGGGTTTTTTCAAAAAGCTGATATCTTCACACCTAAGCCAGCTTTGTTTAAAAATGTCATTTTTTTAAAATTTCTTGATTTTAACTTTTCCCAGCTGTGATGGAATTTGAACTCATAACTCAAGAGGAGTTCAATCTTTGGTTGCTGGTCTCGTGAGTTAATTATAATGCCAGCACACTCTAATCACTGTCATTTCTCCTAAAATCTGTTCTGATGCCTCAGTGTTAAATTAATTTTGATGATAGCTGGGTCAAAAAGGATCCAGCATGCACTTTGAGTTCACCTCCCCTGCGATTCCAGCAGCTGCAAGATTAATTTATGGCTGTCAATGTTCTGGAGGCATCACTGCTGTGGCCATTCTGAGGGATGGAGATTTCTGCTTGTGTCAAGTGGACCTCAGGCAGTGGATCCTAGAGCAGGCCGAAGTAACAGATCACTCTCATGGGTTCTGACAGCTCATGCTGTCCAAGTCCTTTCCCATTGCGTTTCGAAATGTCTCTGCTGATCAGATATATAGAAACTGCTGAAATTCATTTATATAATTAAAATGTAGTTTAAAAATATTCCTAAAATTTAAAGGCTTAAAAATTAATACACTTATTTAAAAGCAAATTCATATAATTAAACATACTAATTTAAAACATTTACTGACTTGGCTTCACTTATATTTCTAATGAAACGTTGGTGGCCCCAATTTTTTTTCCCTTTAATACATTAGTGACCCTGAGAGTATTTCCACAACAATCTGACAATATCACAGACACCGTTAGCAGATTTCTTTTAATCAGTTTCTTAAATTTAAATTTCGTCACTGCTCAGATGCTGAAGCACAAAATGCATTGACACATGAACTGGAACTAGCCTGTAGTAGTCTATGAACCATCAGTATGACTCAACAGGACTCAGCCATTTGCCACAACATAGTAGTATTAACTGCTTATTGATGTTCCAATATAGAAATAGCATGCTTAAGTGAAGTAACACCCAACAGCCAATACACCTTCCTCCTACATCTCACAATTCTGAAACACTATGATCTTGCACTCTGAATTTTCAGTTCTTTGCACATAGAACTTTAATTGCTTCCTTATCTAAATCAACCAAAGAAAGTGCAGTATCTATCTTGAATGCATTGACCCATAAAGGCACGGTTGAAATAGCTTAAGATATTGCAACAGTTCCTGTGCCCATTGCCGGCAATTATAATACTACTTCAATTGTTACCTTCTTGTCTTCATTTTAAATATGCATTGAAATACCTCATAGCACTTGAATAAATTATTGTCTTTTATATTGAATTATCCAGTTTAAATTAAGATTTCAAGCCAATTCCTCACATGTTTTATAATTTAGTTAAGGCAATTATAGATGATATGATATGTAAGCTTCAAGACAGTGACAGATTAGTAAATAAAAAGATTAAGGAGGGGTGTCATCTGTAAATTTAGACAGTCTCCTTGTCACTTTCATTTGGAAGAAATGAATACTAAATAGCAGGTACTTTGTGGCATTATAATAGTGTTGGCATTCTTCCTACTCTACCATCATTTTCCCTGATGTCATGGAAATTTTCATCAATGACATAAGCTACAACAACAAAGGTCAATGACATTTACTTACATTTAATTTTGATCTAATCTCTGGTTGTCCGGATGTACATTAAGCTTCATTAAGAGCTTGCAGTCCCGTGACAATCTGGGTAGTGCAATGGGTTGAAATAAGAATCAGAGACATTTCTATCATCACTAGTAGAAAGTAAATTTATAGAGTGTAAAATTATAGGCTATACAAAAGAAGTACAAAAAAAAACAATCTTTCCTGTGCTCCAGATACCTCAGGTTGCTTGATATTCAAGAACTGTAATCAAATTATAATGCAGGAAATAAAATAAGCAATCTGTGCAACTAAGGGCACATGATGAAATTAATACCCAGTGAAATAGATTGTATAGACTGGATAAGTGATAGACCAGCCTTTCTTAACCATTTTTGCCCTGGAGGAACCCTTGAAATAGTTTTCAGGTATCAGGGAACCCCTGCATAAAAATTATTATATCTAGCTCACGTTACATTAGTGTGATCAGGAAGTTGTAGTTATAATAGTCCAAAAATAATTGCCAATGTCCTTTTGAGTAGAGAATGAAATTTTAGCCAACTTTTCTTGAAAAAAAGATACTTAAGCTTAGCTTACCTTTCTTGAAATTACTCTTTAGCTTTCAAAAATTTTAAAAACTCATAAGGAAGACATAATAAAATTCTCAATTCTGGGTCAAACTTGAGATACGCACACATGGAATTCACATTCAACTGAAATGAGATGATTTCTATCCTTGCTCTTGATAATTGTTAAACAAGAAAAAGCTTGCATACACGTAAGAAGTTGCAAATTGCAACAAAATGTTCATTGATTTCCAATGAATGGCAGGATACTCTTCTTTCACAGAAATCCAGAACATGTCCAATGGCAGGTCAGTAAATTCCATCTTGAGTGCATGATCAGAGTGTGACTCATAAAGTTCTTCCTTTGCTCTCAAAGTCAAGTTCTCAGGCTGAACAGACAATTCAGAGAAAGGGTCCCTCACCCAGTCATACACTTGTATTGAAAGGGAGGAAAATTACTGCTTAATTTTGTTCTGTAGTTCTTCCAAGTGCTTTTCAATCAGACTCGACACTTTCTGATATCCTTCCTCACTCTCAAACCCAAACAGCAGTGGAAGCATTTCAAGATTTCATCTTGCAGTGTAATTTTTCCAAAGATTCAGTCTCTTTTTAAATCCAATAATCTTGTCATTTGAAGTCAAAACATTTCCTCCAGGACCTTGCAGAGACTTGTTCAACAGGTTCATATAATGAAAAATCTCTGTTAACTAGGCTAATTTCTGGAGTCATTCTTCAACTTCAAAGCACCTAGCAAAATCTGGCTTATTTTCTTGAAAGTACTCCAACAATTCACCTTTCAGGTCAAACACCCTGTTGATAACTCTTCCTCCACCAGATTTTTATATGCAGCAGGAGATTGGTGTGTTCTTTGTCCATGTTTTCACACAGTTTTTTAAACATTCTCAAGTGAACTGGTCTTAAAGCTACTAAATAATTTGCTTCCTGAGTCCTTTTACTGAGAGTGACTTTATTTTCAAAAGCTTTAATCTGTTTGTTTTGCGATTTCAATAGTCATTTAAAATAATCTGCGCTTTTATAAGTCAAATGGCTGTGATTTGTAGTTACAGAAAGTGTCTTTTCAATTTTCCTGGAGCCACTGCTGCATTTGTAAGCTGTTTGTCACAGACTAGGCACAATGGAAAAGGACAACTTGGATCACCAGTCCATGTAAAACCCATTGAGACGTAGCTTTCATTGTAAAGATATAATACTGGCTGATTACTTTACTCCTGCTCACTGCTTTTGTCTCCAGGATCCAGAAGAGGCTGGTGGACTTCTTCTGGGGCAATAAGAGGCATTGAGTTGCTGCTGCGGTCCTGAGTCTTTCGGTTGTGGAGGATGGTCAGTCATTGGGGTGTGTGTGTGTGTGTGTGTGTGTGTGTGTGTGTGTGTGTGTGTGTGTGTGTACACCCAGCTGGTGGCTCTACACCTCAGGACCCTGCAGAGATACCTATACAGTGACCACACTCCGACATTGCATGTGCTGGCAATGTACTTCCTCCGCCGGGAATACTGCCTGCAGGAGGGTACACGGCTTCCAGTGGACAGCATTAGCTGTGCCGCTTTGAGGGAACTGCCATTCTTTTACTGAGAGCTATTGAGCTTTTGGGGTATCAACTCATCCAGCCAGGATGCACCTGCACCAGTGGGAAATTCTTTGGAATTGGGCTTAGTAGTATTTAGGAGAATTTTTAAAACATCAGCCTGTTTACGTACTACCAAAACATTGGACCCCTTGCCATAGTAAAGTCTATCCTGACAGCTTGTGTTAGAGTGAGTTTTTGGATAGATGATTCGTTTACACTTAAATGACTTTGGCCACCAGACTTCTATTTGACAAAGTACTGTGGATTGAGTCCACAACAATGTGCTTCCTAAAAAGGTGTGAATACCAGATGCTTCCGGTGCCATAGTTTGACCTGATGCTGTAGTTTCGAAGACAGTATTATCTGTACATTATAAATATTAATTGTCTTCTATGTTAGCATGTAAAATGCCAAATAAATGTATTGTGGATTTAAAAACACAAACAAGAGGAATTCTGCAGATGCTGGAAATTCAAGCAACACACATCAAAGTTGCTGGCAGAACGTCAGGACGAAGGGTCTTGGCCCGAAACGTCGACTGTACCTCTTCCTAGAGATGCTGCCTGGCCTGCTGCACTCACCAGCAACTTTGATGTGTATTGTGGATTTAACTTGCATTCCGGACATGTAGGCAGTGGAAGGAAAAGGATGAATTCAGAAGGTGTGATGTTTGTATGTAGCTTCAAAAGGAAGCATTGTCTATAACTTTTTTAAGTAGCGATTGCCATTGTGTTTAGCATATAAATATTGAGCCCACATTGGACTAGCAGACCTTTCTACAGAAAGCATCTCTGTCCGTAGATGCCTGCTGTACCTTGTTGTGTCGAATAAAGAAGCTGTTTTGTACCTACCAGTGACTCTGTCTCTCTGGTGATTTCATCCACGCTACAACAGCTTGTTTTATTGGTTTATTACCCAGTTTATTACCATAGCTGTGTAAGAGGTCTGCAGTATGTCCCAGAATGTGTAACACTTGTACTAATGGTCAAGTCAATAATAATTCATAAATATCCTTCCTCTTGAACAAATGTGGAAGTAGTTTGTCTCTGTGTGTTCTCCATCAAGTAGCTAACCAGATGGAAGTATCTCTTTCTGCTGCATTCCCAACATAAAACCAAAACAGCACATATTAGATTCGATTAGATTAGATTATGAGGACACACAGTCCTCTTTTATTGTCATTTAGTAATGCATGCATTAAGAAATAATACAATGTTTTTCCAGAATGATATCACAGAGACACATGACAAACCAAGACTGAAAACCTGACAAAAACCACATAATTATAACATATAGTTACAACTGCGCAAAGCAATACCGTAATTTGATAAGAACAGACCAGATCATAGAGTCTCTTGAAAGTCCCATCATCTCACGCAGAGGGTAAACCTCCAGCGCTGCAAACTTGCCGATGCAGCATCCTGGAAGCATCTGACCATAGTCCGACTCCAAGTCCGTCCGAAAACTCTGTGCCTCCAACCAGCTCCCCGTCACCGATGCACCAAGCAACATCTCTGCCAAGCGTTTCGACCCCAGTCCCGGCAACAGGCGATACACAAGGCCGAGGATTTGGGGCCTTCCCTCCGGAGATTCTCGATCGTGCAGTAGCAGCGACAGCGAAGCAAGCATTTCAGAAGTTACACTAGATATTCCTCCATGCTTCTTCACGTCTGTCTCTATCAAATCAGGATTGTGCACGGCGTCCTACTTCACAGATACGATATCAATTCGGAATAGCCACGCGCGCTGTATTGCGCCGCCATCTTCTCCTCCCTCTTATCAAGACAGGTTCACTTGTATTTACTTGTTTTTGACATAATTCTTGGACTTTAGCCTCTACAGATTGAGCTGTATGATTCCCTAATAGATGTGCTTGCAACTCAGGTTGTTCAAAATCAGTTTCTGTTAAAAGTTTTGCCATTCCCCATATCTAGTTATGGTAGTTCTCCATTCGTTTGTTGGTAATTTGCTATTGCCTTTCAAAGTCATAAACTCTGCTTGTATAATAACTGGGTTGTCCCCTTGTAGTAGCTTTACTGCAATAAATGTGTAGAATACTATAGTAAGACATTGTTCTAAGGCAGTAAATTTCTGTTCTGTTGTGGTGAAATTAGTGTGTAGGGGCTTGTATTTCTTCTCCCTCATTACAGCAGATGGTTACAGCGGTTTTTGGAGAAGCACACATTTGCAGAACAAGATATTATGTTAAGTCTCTTGTCCAGATGCCCATTTCTTGCTGAAATGCATTCATCATTTCCTCTAATGCTTATAGTTTTCTAGAGTGAAAACAAAAGGCAGTTTTTTCAATTTACACCTATCATACAACAGTTTTAACAATTGACCAGAATCAGGTATGAAAACTCTAGCATAACTCAATAGATCTAATGTTGATTGTAAGGCTTTTAGACTATCTGGATATCCTAATTTTGTCTAAATTCAGGGGTTAAACTATGTCCCTGATTAGTAATCTTCATACCTAGGACATTTATTTTTCTATGACAGAGTTGAGATTATTTTTTAATGTTAATTCTTTATCTTCTATCTGCCACATTCCAGAAGTGGGTGTGACCAGATCTATGCAAGATTTATACTTTTCCAAGTCAATACTTGTAGGATTTCTTGTGTTGCCAGGTGTTGTATCAAGACAGAAAAGTCTGAACTGCTCTCTACATTTATACACTTTTTCTTCCATTTAGGTAACTTCACATACATGATATTTCCTCAGATATAATTTTTATACAAAAGGTCTAAAAGCATCTTGGAGACATGGAGCTTCAATAATGCTGTTGAAAAACTAACTTTCATGAGTACATAAACTCCCAAAAATAACAGATCAGTTATTAAGATGCTAAACTATATTACCCATCTGGTCTGCAAGCTTCCTTAAATAAGCAATTTAGAATCAGCTTGTCTGTTTTGAAACAAGCCAAATTAAACAACCCATTGTCCTCTACTGCACTTTTAGCAATAAGCCAAGTGTTGTAAGCTAGCAGTCTGCTGCATAGACCCAGCTTGTCTTTAATGCTGTGTGTTTAACTTCAATCTGATTTCAGCTTCCATTTACATTTTAAGAACTGAAGATTGACTCCCATTTATGACCAGAATCTAAACAAACTGTTAGTTGCAAGTTTACTTATAACAGGCCCTGCAGGTTTGATACAACACCTAACAATACAACAAATCCTAGAAGGATTGACTCGTAAAAGTATAAATCTTGCATAGATGCTGGAAATTCAAGCAACACACATCAAAGTTGCTGGTGAACGCAACAGGCCAGGCAGCATCTCTAGGAAGAGGGACAGTTGACGTTTCAGGACGAGACCCTTCGTCAGGACGAACTGAAGGAAGAGTTAGTAAAAGATTTGAAAGTGGGAAGGGGAGGGGGAGATCCAAAATGATAGGAGAAGACAAGAGGGGGAGGGATGGAGCCAAGAGCTGGACAGGTGATTGGCAAAGGGGATATGAGAGGATCATGGGACAGGAGGCCCAGGGAGAAGGAAAAGGGGGGGAACCCAGAGGATGGGCAAGGGGTATAGTCAGAGGGACAGAGGGAGAAAAAGGAGAGAGAGAGAAAGAACGTGTGTATATAAATAAATAACGGATGGGGTACGAGGGAGAGGTGGGGCTTTAGTGGAAGTTAGAGAAGTCAATGTTCATGCCATCAGGTTGGAGGCTACCCAGACAGAATATAAGGTGTTGTTCCTCCATCCTGAGTGTGGCTTCATCTTTACAGTAGAGGAAGCCGTGGATAGACATATCAGAATGGGAATGGGATGTGGAATTAAAATGTGTGACCACTGGGAGATCCTGCTTTCTCTGGCGGGCAGGGCATAGGTGTTCAGCAAAACGATCTCCCAGTCTGCATCGGGTCTCGCCAATATATAGACGGCCACAACGGGAGCACCGGACGCAGTCTTTCATCCCAACCAACTCACAGGTGAAGTGTTGCCTCACCTGGAAGGACTGTCTGGGGCCCTGAATGGTGGTAAGGGAGGAAGTGTAAGGGCATGTGTAGCACTTATTCCACTTACAAGGATAAGTGCCAGGAGGGAGATCAGTGGGGAGGGATGGGGGGATGAATGGACAAGGGAGTCGCGTAGGGAGCGATCCCTGTGGAAAGCAGGGGGCGGGGGGAGGGAAAGATATGCTTAGTGATGGGATCCCGTTGGAGGTGGCAGAAGTTACGGAGAATAATATGTTGGACCCGAAGGCTGGTGGGGTGGTAGGTGAGGACCAGGGGAACCCTATTCCTAGTGGGGTGACGGGAGGATGGAGTGAGAGCAGATGTGTGTGAAATGGGGGAGATGCGTTTGAGAGCAGAGTTGATGGTGGAGGAAGGGAAGCCCCTTTCTTTAAAAAAGGAGGATATCTCCCTTGTCCTGGAATGAAAAGCCTCATCCTAAGAGCAGATGCGGCGGAGACAGAGGAATTGCGAGACAGGGATGGCATTTTTGCAAGAGACAGGGTGAGAAGATGAATAGACAAATAGCTGTGAGAGTCAGTAGGCTTATAGTAGACATCAGTAGATAAGCTGTCTCCAGAGATAGATATGGTCAATGGCTTTTGGCCACACACACTTCTTGAAAGTGACAAGAGACAGCTGCTATGTTTAGAAAATGAGCTTAGTAAATAACAAAGAAGTGAATATCCATCACATTATTTACAACCTATCTTCCCTCTACATTCTTGGTCATAATGCAGGGACTTGACCCGAAACATCAATTATCGTGTTGCTTCCAATAATGCTGCTTGAACCACTGAGTTCTCACAAGTTTATTTTTATATTTTGCATTCCAGCATTTTCTGTCTCTGCCCTAACACTAGATTTAATGGAAATGGATGCAAAGGAAAGGGAAATCTGGCATGTGGAAACATACTAGAGTCAGATTGGTTGCATCTAATTATCATGCCATCATATTTGCAAGCCAGATTTGGAAGGCTAGGTTCACTCAGAGGCACAGAGTTGTCGTCATTACGGAGACAAAGAGCATTTCACCTTGAGGTGAATGATAGTTAAAAGAACTTTTTAATGGCTCCAGTTGCTTCCATGAAATGACTTCAGTAGAGCTCAGTTGCATCCTTTTGTCTATCAGACAAGTGATTGATGTGTTGTTTACCAATAATGTCCTTTTCCAGGAAACTGTACACATGGTGAATTACTACATATATGGGTTCATATTTTCAGAAGAAATGTGAAATAGCAGGATTAGATACTTGGTTGTTCTTATCTGCTTTGTCATTCTGAATGGAATAATTGTGAATTTACTACTTTGGTGTTATTTTCTAACACTGACATCATATTCTTTATGTTCCTCTAATATATAAAAAGAATCCATTGACCTTTGTTTTGACTATGCTCAGTGACTAAGCAGTCACAACCCTCAGGTAAAGAATTCTAAAGGTTCACTTTCATCTAGAAGAACATTTTCACATCTTTGTCCTGAATGCTGGCATTGCATTTAGAGATAGTGAGCCCTGATTCTTGACAGCCAAACCAGGAGAAGAAGCAATGCTATTTCTTCCCTGTAAGAAACCTGAATGTTTAACTTAAACAGAGACATCAGACTGCATGATTTTATGAGAAGAAAATCATGTCTGACTCATCTAATAGAGTCCTACATAGGTGTCAGAGATAGAACAAACAACAAAAAAAACAAAGTATATAGCTTATTTAGATTTTCAGAAGAATTTCAAGAAGGTTCTACCTAGGTCACTGTTCAACAGGCTCAGAACACATGGATTTAGGGAAATGTATTGGAATGAAATAAACATTTTACAATATTCCATGGCATCTGGTTGTCCTTTTACACAAGTCACCCAGAGCTAGAATATAGGTTACACAAGCAGAGAGAAGGGTAAATGAATTTACAAAATCCTTACAGATCCTGACACAGTGCCCAGTCTCAGAATAAGGGGAAGGCTATCTAGGTTTGCAATGAGAGAAATTTCATCAAATAGAGGAGAGTGAGTCATTGGAATACTTTTTACACCAGAGGTTTATGGGAGGACAAATACAGCACAGTTTATTCAAAAAAGAGTTTAATAGATTTCTGGACATTAAGGGAATCTGGCATTGAATCAAAGGATCAGCCATAAGCATGATATGCTACAGCCTTGTTCCAAAGTTTGACAATGGAGCAGATGGACATCATGAAATGAAAGTAGATGCACCTGACATCTACTGTATTTAAATAAGTATGTTTCTCCAAGAGTGGAATCACAGGTAAAGTACTGCGCAAAATATTAGCCATATATCGCTAGGGTGAATATATATATATATCTAGGGTGTGTAAGACTTTTGTACAGTGCCATATTTGTCAATGTGGTCTGGAGAGTGAGCTTGTAAATCTGGCAGGAACAAAGGATATTGGGAATAGCAAGGGTGGATCGCCACTGGAGGGGTGTGAGACAGGTGGCAGAGAAGGAGTGCCGGGGTGGGCAGTGGTGTAGTGCAGACACACCCAGCTCTGAGACACCAGGCAAGGTCATTTGATTCCATACAATTGGTTTATTGATCATTACAGAATGTCTCTCGGGTGTTTCCCACTCTCTGCCCTCTCCCTTCCCCTTTCCCATTCTCAGTTCACAATAGAGACCCAGCTGAGAATCAGGTTCATCATCACTCACTTAAGACATGAAATTAGTTTTATATTTGCGGAGCAGTACTGTGCAATACATACAATTACTACAGCACTATGCAAGAATCTTAAACAGCCAAGCTGTATCTAAGACTTTTGCAAAGAGTCAGAATCAGAATCAGGTTTATTAATCACTGGCATGTGTCATGAAATTTGTGAACTTAGCAGCAGCAGTTTGATGTAATACATAATATAGGAGAAGAAAAATAAATATAGTAATAATAACAACAAATAAATAAGTAATCAATTACAGTATACATATATTGAATTGATTAAAAATTATGCAAAAAAAACCAGAAATAATATATATTTTAAAAAAGTGAGGTAGTGTTCAAGGGTTCAATGTCCATTTAGGAATCGGATGGCAGAGGGGAAGAAGCTGTTCCTGAATCACTGATGTGCTTTCAAGCTTCTGATGGTAACAGTGAGAGAAGGGCATGTCCTTAATAATGGAAAATATTATTATTACTATTATTTCTGAGACACTGCTCCTTGAAGATGTCCCGGGTACTTTGTTGGCTAGTAACCAAGATGGAGCTGACTGAATTTACAACCCTCTGCAGCTTATTTCAGTCCTGTGCAGTAGCAACCTACCCCATCAATACCAGACAGTGATGCAGCCTGTCAGAACTCTCTCCACATTACATCTATAGAAGTTTTTGAGTGTTATTTGTTAACATGCCAAATCTCTTCAAATTCCTAATGAAGTATAGTCACTGTCTTGCTTTCTTTATAACTGCATCGATATGTCGGGACCAGGTTAGGTCCTCAGAGATCTTGACACCCAGGAACTTGAAACTGCTCACTCTCTCTACTTCTGATCCCTCTATGAGGATTGTTGTGTGTTCCCTTGTCTTACCCTTCCTGAAGTCCACAATCAGCTCTTTTGTCTTACTAATGTTGAGTGCAAGGTTGTTGCTGCGACACCACTCCACTAGTTGGCATAACTCACTCCTGTGCACCCTCTTATCTCTATCGATGATTCTACCAACAATGGTTGTATCATCAGTAAATTTATAGATGGTGCTTGAGCTATGTATAGCCGCATAGTCCTGGGTATAGAGAGAGTAGAGCAGTGGGCTAAGCACACACCCCTGAGGTGCACTAGTGTTGATCATCAGGGAGGAGGAGATGTTATCACCAATCCGCACAGACTGTGGTCTTCCAGTTAGGAAGTTGAGAATCCAATTACAGAGGGAGGTACAGAGGCCTAGGTTCTGCAACTTCTCAATCAGAATTGTGGGAATGCTGGTGTTGAATGCTGAGCTGTAGTCTATGAACAGCATCCTGACATAGGTGTTTGCGTTGTCCAGGTGGTCTTCCCATAGCAGTGAGAAGCTGAAAAGGTCCTTGAATACTCTTGTCAGTTGGTTGGCACATGTTTTCAGAGCTTTACCAGGTACTCCATTGGGACCTTCCACCTTGTGAGGGTTCATTGTCTTTAAAGACAGCCTAACATCGGCCTCTGAGACAGAGATCTCAGGGACATCGGGTGCAACAGGGGTCTTCACAGCTGTAGTTATATTCTCCCTTTCAAAGCGTGCATAGAAGGCTTTGAGTTCATCTGGTAGTGAAGCACTGCTGCCATTAATGCTACTGGGTTTTGCTTTGTAGGACGTAATGTCTTGCAAACCCTACGAGAGTTGTTGTACATCTGATGTCGCCTCCAACATTCAAAATTGTCTCTTTGCCCTTGAAATAGCCCTCTGCAAATCATACCTAGTTTTCTGGTACAAACCTGGGTCTCCAGACTTGAATTGCACAAACCTAGCCTTCAGCAAATGGCATACCTCCTGTTTCATCCACGGCTTTTGGTTTGAGAACGTATAGTAAGTCTTTGTAGGCACACACTCATCCACACAAATTTTAATGAAATCGGTGACAACTGCAGCATACTCATCCAGAGTCGAAGATGAATCACTAAGTACAGTCCAGTCCACCAATTCAAAACAGTCCTGTAGGCGCTTCTGTGCTTCTCTTGTCCATACCTTCTTGGTCCTCCTACTGGTGCAGCAGTCTTCAGTCTCTGCCTATACTCAGGGAGTAGAAGTACAGCCAGGTGATCAGACTTCCCGAAGTGAGGGTGTGGTACCGTGCTGGTAGGCATTCTTGATGGTGATGTAATGGTGATCCAGTGTGGTGCTTGCTCTAGTATTGCAAGTGATCTGCTGATGGTAATTACTTAGTGATCTTTTCAGACTGGCCTAGTTAAAATGGTGAAGGTATTAGGGTGTACTGTTTCGTGCACATTGATCCTATTGTTCAGATCATCTAAAGCCTGCTTGACATTGGCCTGAGGTGGAATGTATACCGCTACCAAAATGATTCAGGTAAAATGGTAGGCACTTAACTGCTAGATATTCCAGGTCAACTGTGCAGAATTGGGACTGCACTGATATATTTGTGCACCAAGAAGAGTTGATCATGAGGCATACTCCTCCACCTATGCTTTTGAGAGACTCTATAGATCTAGTCTGACGGTGTATAGTAAACCTGTTAATCTGGATAGCTGCTTCTGGTATGGAAGGGGTTAACCAGCATTCCATGAAACACAGTCCTAATGTCCCTCTGGTTCAGTATTGTAGACAGGGTGGTGAAAAAGGCTTTTGGCACATTAGTGTTCTTAAGTTAGGCCAATGAGTATAAAAATTAGGAGGTCATGATGCGGTTGCACAAGCTGTTATTGAGATTTCGCTTGCAGTATTGTGTTCAATTTTGGATGTCCTGCTACAGAAAAGGTACTTTGATACTGAAATGAGTTCAACTAAGGTTTACAGGGATGTTGCCAATTCTTGAGGGACTGAGTAATAGGGAGGGGTTGTATAGGCTAGGACTTTATTCCTTGGTGCATTGGAGACTGAAAGGCTACTTTACAGAGATATATAAAATCATGAGAAGCATAGTTAGGATGAAAGCACTCAGCATTTTCTCAAAGTTCAGGAATCAAGAACTAGAGAGCAAACCAACACAAAAAATGTTGAAGGAACCTGCTGAATCCAGGTAGCATCAGTGAAAATGAATAAACAGGCAACGTTTAGGGCAAAGACCCTTCTATTATTCATTCCACTGATTCACAATAGTCCTGTAAGCACTCCTCCACTCCCTTGACCATACCTTTATGGTCCTCTGTCTCTGTGTGTGCTCCAGGAGCAGAGGTACAGCCAGGTGATCCGACTTGCCAAAGTGCAGGCGTGGGATAGGATGATAAACACTCTTGATGGTGGTATAACAGTGGTCAAGTACATTGGCTCCTCTGGTTCCACAGGTGATATGTCAGTGGTAGTTGTTCAGAGACTTCTTCAGGCTAGCTTGGTTGAAGTCCCCTGCAATGACCAGTAAGACATCAGTGTGTGCTGTCTCATGACTGCTGATGCATTGAAAGATCAGATTTCCTTTTTTGCCACAAACAAGAGAGTGTTAATTTCCTTCCTGTTATGAACACATTTAGCTTAACTTGCCACATCACTACTGGCTTCACAACTATAATAATGAAATAGGCCCTTTTAATTTAGTTATGTTTCAAGAAAGCTTACTTTCTCAGCCTGGGTACAATTAGAAGACAACTATTATAATTTTCAACTTGCTTTTAAACATTGCACTGCTCTGCAGTGGTTAAGTCCTGGAATTTTTTTCATAACACTTTGCACATGTCTTCATGACAAGGACTATAGCCATCCAGGAATGCAATTGTTCTCTCAAGGGCAATTGCAGATAGGAATTAAATAATTACCTTGCTAGAAATTCCATGTATGAGCAAAAAATAAAAAGAGCTCAAAATTAGATGGTAGAAATCACAACATTAAACTTCAGTTCCTCCACAATATTTATTGAAGCTTTTACAACTGGCTTGTTATTCAAGGTTCATCAATCTAATGAGTAAAACTCCCATCAAAATTAGAGTCAAGAGAGGTCATTGCAATGCCACCACTGTATTCCACACGTACTACATTGCAAACACATGCTGCACTTCAGAAAATATTACTTCTTTTTGTAAAATACTCTAAAATGTTCTGAGGTCTTGAAAGATGCAATATAAATCCAAGTCTTCGATTTTTTTCTTTCTGTAGCATTTAGAGGTTCTTTTCTATGTTGTGATTCAGTAAGGCAAGTAACGAGACATCCTTTATTGATGACTGAGAACATTCAGCTAATAGCAGACATCAGTACAACAATACTGAACTGCATGGTACACATAGTTCTTCTAGGTATATATAAGTATTAAAGTGCTATATTGCCCAACTTACTTTTTACACTAATACAATCACTATTATGGAGGTGGCAAAATGATCATTTTCTTCACCAATTCAATCCAAACAATGAAGAGGTGATTCACTTTAATTCTTCCATCTATTGTATGTTCAATAGGTAGTTTCCTCTACATTGAAGAAACTAATTGCTAAGTGACTGCTATGCACAGACCCTGCATTTGCACAGGGGCAACCTTGAGCTATCAAATGTCTGTCACTTTAACACTCCCCAACACTCCTACTTAGACGTATCTCTTTTCTGCCTCCTGAGCTTTTTTAACGAGGTTAACTGTCACTTTGAGGATCACTGCCTCATCTTTCATCTGGGCATTGTGCAGCCTTCCAAAGCTAAAATCAAATGCAATGTCAGGTGTTTTCCCTTTGATTCTGAATGAGGAAATTCTGTTGTAGTTCATCCATTATAAGGTCGACTCAGCTTTTCTTTTTCTATTATCGCAGCTTGACCCCTTGAACATTTTTTATGCTCTTCTTTTCTTGGCTCTTGCATGTTCCTTTATGCTTTCTCCTTAACTGTTCTCTTTAACCTGTAAATGAGATAGCTTCACCAAACAATCTAACCCCACAGCAACCCTCTCCTCACCCTTTCAGAAGCAGTCCCTTTGTCCTATCCATTCCTTCCCTCACCATCTCCACCCTTTAACCCATTTTATCACTTTTCCAGTTCTAATGAAGGGTTTTCAGGTTAAAATTTTGTTTCTCTTTCATTGGATTTTGCTTCACCTGTTTCCAGCATTTTCTGTTTTGATTTGACTTCATCATCTGCAGTTTTATGCTTTTCTTTCCTTGGAATGCACTGCCTGTTTTGGGAATCTGTTGCGTGATATGAATCATTTTGTAGTGCCTATCAGAGCCGCCTGTGTATAACCTGGTTCTTAGTGCTGAGGATGTTAACCTGGGAGAGGTCCTTTACATTGGATCACTAATTTTGTAAGTACCTAGATTTGCAGGTTTTTGTGAAGACAGCATTAATGGTACCCCTGCAATGCCTTGATGTGAGTATTGTGGGTAATCCAACCCTTGGGAGCATTGTTTCCTTGCAGAACATGAGCTTTGTTCAGGGTTTGAAATGTAGATCAAACACTACCATTACTCTCTTCCTTACACAGGCAAGTCTATACTGGTACATTGAATGTGAGTGTGAACATAAGTGTCATCCATCCTTACAGGGTCTCGCTGTATATGTTCATTTTTATGGCACAGCAAGTTTGGTAGATGTGTTTTCAGATGTTAATTATGAGGTGTATCTTCTTATATGGTTCGATGAACCACTGCTGATTTGGCACATAAGCTCATGTATATACACAAGCACTGTTTTGTTCAATAGCTCAATAAAATAAGCTGGGATAACTATGGTCCTGAAATGGAGAGGATGTATGTATAATGGTCTCCAATTTTGTCATGTAGATTGGGTCCACTGCAGCAGGAAGCTGTTTGGAAATGGGGTGCTATCAATCACAAAGCATCTGGCTAACCACGAAGAAACATACATTATAAAGAAATACACTATCTCCTACAAAGAACTACATGATCAAAGAAACAAACTAGCTGGTAAACAGATGCAAACCAGTTAAAAATAACCACATTTTAAATAATAGTCAATTATTAATTTCCTTTGCCATTATTTCAGCAAATGACAAAGATCTGAGAGAAAGGCTTAGACATGACTTTGGCCAGATGGGTGCTCATTGTCTTTAATTGTTTCTACATTCTTTCTTCATGGATGCAGGTAATTGTTATGGAATTTCACACTTGAGTGCTGGGAGATTTGATAAATATTAACTGATGAATTAATCCAATTCATATTGGTGCCCAATAGCCAATAGAAAGATTAAGTATTTCTCTTTAGTCTAGGCTGCACTCAAGTCGTAGATGAAACTTGTGAATAAAGTATAAAGAATCTAAGTAGCAAAATAACTTTATCTGTGAGTTTTGATTCAAGGTTTGTCCTTTTTGCCGAACCTAATCAACAAATGAGTATTAGATAATGACTTCCACAAGAATCAAATATATATGAACATTTAGAAAATCAAAACATTTCTACAAGTACATATGTATGCTATTTGGCAATAATTCTTTGTTACTACTGCTTTTTTAAAAACTTTACTGTTATAATAGCTTCGATTTAGTTCTGAAATGCCAAATTGCAAAAACAAAAACTCGTATCATCCAGTTTGGAATATACAGTACTATCCAGGAATCTTGTAATGGCACCAGTTGTCTTCAGAGCTATACTAATGTACTGAACTTTAAACTGCCCTCTGAAAGCTCACAGACCACTCATCTGTAGGGAAATTAGAAACAGGCAACAAATGCTGTGCTTTCTGCTAATGCATAGATCTTATGTTGAAATAAAAAATGATTTGGGATTACCAGCTATATACTGAAAACTGGTATTTATCCTTATGCAAAATGTATGTATTGTTTTCATCCTCCTATATTAATTGAAGTCTATATCATTAAAAGACCATGAATTTTGCATATGGGGCATGTTTCTCTAGTTTAAAGACAGCGAGGAATATACGGAAGTGACAAAAATCTTAACAGATTTCAGGAGACACCTGACCAGGACGATTTAATACATGATAGATGAGGGATTCATGTCACTGGCGTAGTATGATGGGGAAGACAGCAAGAGCATTGTAATCAGTATGGAATAGTGACATCATGCATTCTACCTTAGTTTATTAGAAATTTTCTGAGTCTCTGAATACATAGATTCATGGAATTATGCTGCATAACTTCAGCACACCAATCAGATTGTCATCTTGAGCTGCTCCATTTGTCTGAAGTTGGTCCAGATGTCTCTAAGCCTTTTCTATCAACATACTTGTTCAAATATATTTTAAATGTTGTGACACTGTATTCATGCATTATTTCTTCTGTTGCTGTTCCTTGAAACAACGGTGAACGTGTAGCAACACAATGCTGATGGAACACAGCAAGTAAAGCAGCATCTGGGGTTGGAAAAGAGCAACCGAGGTCTCAGGCCAAGAGCATTCATCAGGACTTATCCTGATACTTGACTTGCTGAGTTTCTCCAGCAAGTGTGTGTTGCTACACATTCGCTGTTAATTCAAGGAGCTACAACAGGACAAATGATGTATGAATTCTGTGTGAATCTCCTGAGAACTGGTTATTTTCTCCATCATCAGGAATGATTGAAACGACTTCACCTTCAGACCAGGATCGTGAGTGGTGCCAAAGGATATTGAAGGTAAACACTCCAACATGGTTGTCATGCAAAAGGTTGTGATAATTTTGAACTTCTCTCTGACGGGGTAGAAATGTGTTATTTTCTCTGTTTGTGTATTCTAAACATGAGTTGTTTTACTTTGTTACAATTTTTATATGTACTATTGCATTTTACTAATAAAGTAATTTCTCAAGCAAATTAGATACAGGCAGTTTACAACATGTCAGGAGTATGAAGGAAGTTGGAATGTATTAAACTTTAAAAGGTGGCAACTAGTAGATTGTGTTTGGGCCTCTGCTATTCATAAAATGTATCATTAATCTGGATGATAAAAAACAAAAGATAATATTACGATGTTTGCTGGTTATGTTAAGTGTTGGGTTTGTGAATTTTGAGGAGAATGTTAGAATGGTTCAAGGTGATAGTGTGTGTGATAGAGTGGGCATAATCTTAGCAGATACAGTAAACATAGATAAATATGAGATTATCCACTTGGAAAGAAAACAAAACAGAATAGATTTGTATTATTTGAATGGTATTAAAGTGAGAAATGTTCATCTCCAAGATACTCAGGTATGCTTGTACACCTTGCTGACATGAGTTGCAGCAGGCATTTAAGAAGGCAATTGGTGTCATAGCAAGAGAATTGAGTGCAGGACAAAAAATGGCTTGCTATACTTGAAGTATCATGTGCAGGCTCACCAGATTTATTCCAGTAACACAAAGACAGGCAAATGACCATAAGGCTATAAGACATAGGAGTACAATTAGGCCATTTGCCCCATCAAATCTTCTCTGTATTTCATTGTGGATGTTTTTTTAATCTCTCTCAATAAAATTCTCCTAACCTTCTCCCAGTAACCTTTGACACCCTTACTAATTAAGAAACTATCAATTTCCACCTGAAATATACCCAATAATTTGGTCTCCACAGCTGCCTGTGGCAATGAATTCCACAGATTCACCACCCTCTAGCTGAAGAAATTCCTCCTTATCTCTGTTCAAAAGGGACATCCTATTCTGAGCAACACACATCAAAGTTGCTGGTGAACGCAGCAGGCCAGGCAGCATCTGTAGGAAGAGGTGCAGTCGACGTTTCAGGCCGAGACCCTTCGTCAGGACCAACTGAAGGAAGAGTGAGTAAGGGATTTGAAAGTTGAAAGTTAGTCCTGACGAAGGGTCTCGGCCTGAAACGTCGACTGCACCTCTTCCTAGAGAGCTGCCTGGCCTGCTGCATTCACCAGCAACTTTGATGTGTGTTGCTTGAATTTCCAGCATCTGCAGAATTCCTGTTGTTTGCGTTTAAATCCTATTCTGAGGCTCTGTCCTCTGATCCTAGACTCACCCACTGCAGGAAACATCCTTTCCTTGACCTCTCTATCTAGGTTTCAATGCGGTCCCCCTCATTCTTCTAAACTCTAGTGAGTACAGTCTCAGAGCCATTCCTCAATCATTAACCCTTTCATTCCCATGATCATTCTCATTAACCTCCTCTGGGCCCTCTCCAATGCTAGTAAATCATTTCTTAGAAAAGGGGCTCAAAACTGCTCTCAATATTTTCAAGCTCAGTCTGACCAATACGACATAAAGCCTCTACATTACATCCTTACTTTTATATTCTAGTCCTTTTGAAATGAATGATAACATTGCATTTGCTTTCCTCTCCCCTGACTCAACCTGCAAATTAACCTTTAGGGAATTGTGCACGAGAACTCCAAAGTCCCGTTGCAGCTCTGATTTCTGAATTTGCTCCCTGCTTAAATAGTTGTTATAATATACTAAAAGGATTATGGTCTGGCTCAGTAAGGCAGAAATTCCAAATTCAAATTATCTACTTAGAACTACAGAACCTTGTTTATTAAGACAGATGAGCTACCATTAAAACAATTATCTTGGTGTGCACAGGCCCTTCTCACTTCAGCATACCTCCCACATGGTGCCATTTATGACCAGCATATTCATGATGTCAAACCCACGATCTCTGTACTTTTGTACCCACTAAGATGCTCAGTAAGTGGACTATTACATTAGCAACAGCTCAAACCACCGAACCAACCATTTGTCATCACCCCTCATGAGTTGCACCCTGTGATCACTGGCCTTTCATGTTCTCATGGTTGTATTCCCACAGTCGTATTGCATTCTCATGGTGTATTGCAGTTTCACTGTCCCAGTCATGTATCATCAAGGCCACAGTGGTGATGAAAACCTTCAACACACTCAAAGATTAACCCTTCACAGTACAATAGTCTATGCCTTCATTCCTTCTACAAAAATGTACAATCATCTGCCACTTCTTTTCCTAATCTATCTAAGTCCTTCAGCATACTCTCTGCTTCCTCAACGCTACTTTGCAACTTCCCCTCCATCTATTTTTGTATCATCTGCACACCTGGCCACAAAACCATCAATTCTGTCATCCAAATCATTGGTTTACAATGAGAAAAGAAGCGGTCCCAACACAGACCCCTGTGGAACACCACTAGTCACTGGCAGCCAATCAGAAAAGGTTCCCTTTATTCCTACTCCTAGCCTCCTGCCAATCAGCCAATGATCTATCTGTGCCATTATCTTTCCTGTAATATCCTGGGTTCCTATCTTTCTTAGCAGTCTCATGAGTGGCACCTTGTCAAAGACTTTCTTATATTCAAGTAAACAACATCCACTGACTCTCCTTTGTTCATTCTGCCTGTTCTTTCCTCAATGAATTCCAACATGTCAAGCAAGATTTTCCCTTTGAGAAACGTGCTAACTTCAGCCTATTTTATCGTGTGCCTCTAAGTACCCCAAAACCCCACTCTTAGTAATAGACACCAACATCTTCTCAACCACTGAAGTCAGACATACAATTTTCTTGCCTTTTTCCTTCCTTCTTTCTTACAGAGTTGAGTGATGTTTGCAATTTTCCAGTTCTCTGGAACCGTTTCAGAATCTGCTGATTCTTGGAAGATCTCTACAAATGCCTCCACTATCCCTTCAGCTACGTTTCAGAACCCTGGGAAGTTATACATCTAGCCTAATTAACTTATCTATTTACAGACCTTTCAGCTTCAAAATACCTTCCCCTTGGTAATAGTGACTGCAGTCACTGCTGCCCCCTGACACTCTTGAATTTCAGGCATACTGCTGGTGTCTTCCACAGTGAAGAGAGACACAAAATACTTACTGACTTTGTCCTCCATTACTACCTCTCCAGTGCCATTTTCTAGGGTTTCACCATTGCCTCTCCTTTACTCTTTATATATCTGAAAGAAATTTTTGGAATCCTCCTTTACATTATTGACTAGCTTACCTTTTTCATAGTTCATCTTTTCTCTCATTGTTTTTTTAGTTGCCCTCTGTTGCTTTTTAAAAGCTTCCCGATCTTTTAACTCCACAATAATTTTTGATATATCATTTGTCCTCCTTTTTGTTTCTATGCTGTCTTTGACTTCCTTTGTCAAGGATGATTGCCTCATCTTCTCTTTAGAATACTACTTCTTCTTCTTCTTTGGGATGAAGTTATCCTGCAGCTTCCAAATTCCTCCCAGATACTCCGCCATTGCTGTTCTGCTGCCGTCCCGGCTAGTATCCACGTCCAATCAACTTTGGCCAAATCCTCTATCATCACTGCTCCACGGGGCTCTTTACCTTAAGCTCACAACACCTAATGCAGAGTCACCTTTTCCCAGTGACCTTAACCACACGTTACTCTAAAAATCATCTTGTAAGCATTGTACAAATTCCTTCTCTTGGGATTCAGCACCAAAATGATTTTCCCAATTTACCTGCATATTGAAATCCCTTATGTTTATAACATTACTCATTATCCATACCTTCATTTCATTTTTACCAAGAGAGCCACTTCACCCCTTCTCCCTACCTGCCTGTCCTTTTTGATACAATATATATCCTCGGATATTAAGCTCACTAGTGTGATCTTCTTTCAGCTATGACTTGGTGATGGCCACAACATCATACCTGCCAATTTCTAACTGTGCTACAAGATAATTTACCTAAGTTTATATATTGCATGCATTCAAACACCTCAAGTCCTGCATTCAGCACACTTTTCAATTTTGTCCCCATGTTACCAAAAGTTAATTTACTCTTCCTTTCTTAACTTTGTCTTTCTATTTGTTCTGGAGAATTCTGCAACCTTTCTTGCACTCACCTTCTCTTTTACTTTATTCTTACTTTCTGAAACTGTCAAACTGTTGAACTGACTATTCAGTTTACAGACACACTTCAACCCATTCCACTGACTGCAATTTTGCCCCATCAACTGCCTATCCTTCCTCACAATCCCACTGCCTGCTGTAAACCAACTGCTTCATCCTCTGCACTATCATTTCTAACACGAGAGAGCTTAGGCCAACTGACTTTGTACTTTCTATAGTGCTGAGGAATAGAGATCTAATTAAGATTTACTAAAACTTGGCAGTGTTAGTCAGACTGGATACCTGAAAAGTTTCCACTTATGGATGATATAGGGGAAATTTCTGCTTGCATTGGGTGGTGAACTTTTGGAATTTGCTACCATGGAGTGCACCTGAGGCCAGTCACTGAATATATTAAAGGAAGGTATAGCTAAGTTTCTACATGTGAAAGATATCAAGCAGAAAGGAGAGAGGACAAGAATATTATATTGAGATATATGATCAGCCATCATTTTATTAAATAGTGAGCTGGTTTGAAGAACTAGATGGCCTGCTCCTCCTCCTAATATTTTATGTTTCTATGTCAGACAAAGCACATGTGCACACATCTTCAAAGAATGCAGGGCTTGTTGAAGAACATGATAACATTATTAGGAAAGGCAGAGCCTAAAAGTAAAAAAATATAATGTTAAATCTCCATAATTCATTTGTTAAGACCAATTGAACCATTGCCTCCTGTTCTGGACATTATTTTTTAAACAAATGTTAATATCCTAAAATGCTGTCAAAGGTGAGGAACTTCCACTGTATTAAAGAAATGTCAGCAGCTGATATTGATCACTGTGACACAACATTTTGTCCAATGGCTCACTAAACTTGTTAATAACATCTTCTGGATTTATACACAGGGGCTAGGAAATCTACAGCAAATAAAAACATGCTTTTGATTTCTAGGTCTTCTCACACATAATTCTGCAGATTGTTTCTGTTAATACAACACTCTGGGTCACATTTTGCCTGGGGCACGTACAAGAGCAATGGGTAATATGAACTTTCACCAAATGTCATTTATGACTTTTTGAAATCACGTCATGGTCAACTGGAGCAGGACCTTTATTACCCATAAAACGAGCAAAGCCAGCTGCAGCTATCATTACTGAGTTTCCTAATGTTGGCTCAAAGTTACTTTACTTTAACATTTACTGAAAGAATATACTCTAAACCTAACATAGAGCCAGGCCCTCAAAGGTTTGTTAAGTACTATTGCTTTGCTTGAGATTCCTGCTGTTTCCATGCCTTTTTCTCTTCATTTCTTTCTATTTATGTTTTCTCCAGAATGACCACAGTGATTAGTGGACACTTCCTTCTAAGATGACATCACCATGATTTGTATCATTCAGTTGCTATAGGTCTGCAGTTTGTCCACTACTTCCACTGCGTTGTAACTTAAAACATGTTTGATTTGCTTTAATAAGCCTTCCCCATCTTCTGTCCTAGTGTTCAGAACATCATCAAGAACTCTTTGTTGCTTTCATTGATCTCTCTAAAGCTCTTTTAACTCTGAAGGCCCAGAGCACTTTAGTTCAATTTTGATGTTGCAGATTAGGTGAAACCCCAAATACATTCAAATGCTTGGGACTCACTGATAACGTTGAGAAAACAAAGTACTCTACAGGTACTCAACGGCATTCTGTTGTGTATTTAATATTTTACTAATACTTAAATAATATTGTAAATACTATATATTGTTTAATTAATTATTCTTTGTGCATTTAAATAATTCATTACAGGTTACATGTAAAAGTACTTGAATGGCATATATCATCACGCCACCACACCATACGTGTGAGTCTGACTAAAGTAAAAACAAAACTAAGAAACATTCTTCTGCGCTACCGTATTTTCATTTTCATTTAGTTTTATATTTTAGGGTTACAAAACATAATAATGGTGATGAGGAAGTCTTAAACAAACCCGGAAAAACAACCTACCTGTTGAGGTGCAGCGAGACTTTGAAGAGAAAAAGACATCATGCTTTTTTCACAAGAGGTGAAGATGTTCAAGTTAAAAAAAGACAGAAAATGGACAAATTCACAGGTTCATAAATTGTGAGCAGTATACTGAAGCAAATGAAATAGCCAATGAGAAGCAAGTGACAGTTTTGCTGTATGCATCAGGTTTACTTAGAAGTTTGACTGCTCCAACCAAAGCAGCCAAAACAAGCTCTGCTGATATTGTGAAAATAATGCAGGAACAGTTCGAATTGAAACCATTGTTTATTGCAGAGTGTTTGGGTTTCATAAGCAGAATCAAAAGGAACGGGAGTCCATTTTAGTACATAGAACAAAGAATAGTACAGCACATTACAGGCCCTTCAGCCCACAATGTTGTGCTGACCCTCAAACCCTGCCTCCCATATAAGCCCCCACCTTAAATTCCTCCATATACCTGTCTAGTAGTCTCTTAAACTTCACTAGTGTATCTGCCTCCACCACTGACTCAGGCAGTGCATTCCACACACCAACAACTCTCTGAGTCAAAAACCTTCCTCTAATATCCCCCTTGAAGTTTAGTGTACGTGGCAAAATTGAAGAGATTGAGAATTGTCAGTTCAGTGATGGGCTTAATGATGCACTGAGAGATTGTTTACTTTGTGGAATTTTACAAGAAGCATTCAAAAATAACTCCTATCTGAAGCCCAACTTATACTTAAAAGAGCAGTTGAAGTAGCTGTATCAAAGGAGAGAGCAGACAAAGGCACAATTGAGTTGCAGTCAGGAATGAATGTGAGTGTGAACAAAATTGCAAAGTCTAAGCAGAAACTAGCCTGGTTATTGTTGCGGTGGGACCCTCATACACCAGACCCAAGCGGTTTTAAAGGTGAAACTTACAGAGAATGCAACAAGGTAAGACACATCAAAGAGCATGCTGGGCAGATAAAAATAAATAGACTGCATAGGGAATAGAAAAAGATAAAGTCAAGTTGCAGTTTCAAAAAGAACACTAATCTGCATGCTGTTATTGAAAATTCTTTAGCACAATTTAACCCTTGATATTGTTGAGAGTGACACAAGATTGGGTAGACTTGAGATTTACTATGTGAAAACTAACAGGAGACAAGCAATATTCCTTACACTAGAAGTGAACGGCAAATTAATTAAAACAGAATTGGACATGGACTTGGCTGTTTTAATCATTCCATAAACTGAGTTTGAAAGGCATTTCAAAGACAGTGAACTGAAGCCTGCAGATATCCAACTAAGAACTTATACAAGGGAAAAGATAACTCCTGTGTGAGTGACATTCATAACAGTGAAATACAATAATCCAACAAACCACATTGGGCTTGTGTGTGATAAAAACAGGAGGGCCAGCATCGTGGGGGTGAGTGGCTGAGACCACTACAACTTCATTGAAGATTAATCCACCATTTGCATGCAACATCCCCTGCAATAGTCAAATGAAAGTGAATTAAACAAGGTGCTGGTTGACTCCGCAGCAGTGTTTTAGGAAGGTGTTGGAAATCTCAACAATATCAAGGGTTAAATTGTGCGAAATGAAAATGCCACACACAAGTTTTACAAAGCCCATCCAGCTTGTTATAGTATTGTGATAAAGTAGCCAGTGAGATAGATTGCAAGGAGGCTGAAGGAATTCCTTCTAAGGTTGAGTGGAGCCCATGGACAACACCACTGGTCTCAGTATCTATGAGGAATGGGTCTGTCAGGATCTGTGATGATTTTAAGGTCACCATCAACCCATACCCATGATAGAGGACATATTTGCAAACCTTTCAGGTGGAAAACACTTCAGCAAAGTGGGCCTAGCTGAGGCCTATCCACAGATGGAGATGGAAGAAGAGTCCAAAGTGTTTCTCACCATAAACACTCACAAAGGGCTTTATCGCTCTGATGGGCTTATTTTTGGGGTAGCATCTACACCTACACTCTGGCACAGGGCAATGGAACAGGTGTTGCAAGGCTGTCCAGGCTGTCAGTGTTACCTGGATAACGTCATTGTTACTGATAACGATGAGAAGGAACATCTCCAAAATCCCAGGACAGTATTAAAATGATAATAAGATTTTGGCTCAGAGCACAGCGCAATAAGTGTGAATTCTTTAAACCAAGTATCAGTTACTGTTGTCTGACCACTGAAGTACAAGGATTATACAATAGTGCTGAATAACTTCAAGCAGAGGAGGATGTCCCTAGGCCAAAGGACATGTCATAGTTGTGGTTCTTTTTAGGATTTGTCAATTATACAACAGCTTCCTGCCAAACATGGCTACCGTACTCCACCCTTTGAACTCATTGCTCAGGAAATGGAAGGAATGGCAATAGACAATGCAGTGTGAGGTGACTTTCCAAAAGGCAACGGAAAAGGTAATGTCTGACACTGTACTTCTAATGTCCATATCTCCATTGATGCTTGCCAGGCACTCTTCAGGATGCCAACAGGTCCAGAAAAAAGGTGTACAGGGTTGTCAAAACCACTTCCTTCAGTCGCTAAGTCAGCTGCTGCTACAACCACCACGAGGAGACCCCAGAACCTGAGACTGTTTCACAGCCATAAGTCTTACTTGCCAAACAGAGTAACCTCTCTTGTCAGGAAAAATGTTATTCCACAAGTGTAGGAAATGATCCACCGTAACTAAATCTTTAGGCCTGAATGGGAACAGTTGAACATTTACGATGCTGTGGATTTCTATATAGAAGTTCTATTATACAGTAGATTGTTTATATTCAATACTGTGCAAAAGTTTTAGGCACCCTAGATTTTTTAAATGGTTTCAGATGTTACGGCCTCTACAGAGCCCTGATTTCAACACCTTCGAGGCTGTCTGGGATTACCTGGAAAGACAGAAGTAAGTAAGACAGCCAAAGTCTGCAGAAGAACCATGACAAGTTCTCCAAGATGCTTGGAACAACCAACTAGCTGACTTTCTGATATAACTGCACAACAGTGTACCTAAAAGAATTGATGCAGCTTTACAGGTAAAGTATGGTCACACTAAATACTGATTTGATTTTGTTTTACACTGTTTACTGAACTTTATAGTCATTTTGTGATATTTAGAAACTTTTCATTTAATTTTTGTAAACTATTTTTGCTTTATAGAATTTTTTTACATGTACCTAGGACTTTTGTACAATACTATATGTGTATGTAAGTTGAGGTGCATTCTATATTGCGTTGGAGTTTATAAATAAGCAGGAAAGTGTGTTTTGTATTTAGTATTTCTGTAATCTTTAAGTAATACTGGAAATATAATACTTTATTAGCATTCTTGTACATTTAAATAATTCATTACCTGTTACTATATACGTAAAAGTACATGAATGGCATATGTCATCGCGCCACCACATCATATGCATGCATATTGCCAAAGTAAATGTGAAACTAAGATATGCTATCCTGGGCTCCTGTCTTTTTGCTTTTAATTAGTTTTATGTTTTACAGTTACAAAACATAACATCTTCCTACCACCTTAGGTCAAAATTAATGCATAAACGTAGACTACTTTCTTACCCAGGTAGATGTCTTTCCCATTGCTTTTCCCAAGCAGCAGATATAGACAGAACTAAGTATATAAGTTTACCAGTGCATCTTCAACACCAGGATCTATGATCCCAACAAAACTTATTGTGTGCAATGTCGTGTCAAAGCTCTCTTTTCCTTTAAGTTGTGAAACTCAGATTTTGTATCAATAAAAAAACCTTAGAGCAATATCAACAGTAGTGCAAAGGTCAGAGTGGGGAATAGAGGGGGGGATTTGTTACCAGCAGTAGAAATCAGTATTCAGGTTGGAGGCCACCCAGATGGAATATAAAGTGTCGCTTCTCTGTCCTGAAGGTGGCCTCATCTTGGCACAAGCGGAAGCAATGGACTGACACATTGGAACGGGAACGGAAATCAGAATTAAAATGTTTGGCCACCAGGAAGTCCCATATGTGACAGGTGGTGCGGAGTGCTCGATGAAGCAGTTCGCTCAATATATGACAGGTCCCACCAATGTAGAGGAGGCTGCATCAGAAGGACTGGATACAATAGATGACCACGGCGGTAATGCCTTGGTTACATTTTCAGAATCAAATGGGAAGACCACATTACTAGTTTCATGGCCAGTTTCCAGACCAAGGTCTTGATGCAGCACTTCAGTCTGTAAGAATCAACCCACACAGATGCCTGTCCACCTCAAGATCTCCAAATTTCAACACCTGCATTCTTGTATCTCCAAGAAAATTTGTGTTAGCTGGGGATTGTGTGCACATGTTAAATAAATAACAACAAATATGATTTCTCTTCTGAGTTTCGTCAAGAGTAAAACCCAAGCAGAATTCAGAAAACATATTGCAAGCATACCCTCAAGCCATAGAGGAACGTGGGACTGAGACTGAAGGTTCGTAGGTTCACGTAATTAAGAAACCACCAGTGGCAACATCTATAAGAAGGATCCCGAAACTGCAAAGTACTTCCCCTTCAAAAGCAGTGAGAGTAAAGGTAAAGCAAAGGGAAATGGAAAAATAAGGAACATGTCACTAAGGACAGGAACATTTCTACAGGTGCACCATGAAGAGCATTCTGACTGGCTGTATCAGCATCTAGTATGGAGGAGGTACCGAGGCACAGGATCGGGATAACTCTGTGGAATGCTGTAGATTCAGCCAGCTCCATCATGGGCACAGGCCTCTCCCCCCATTAAGGACATCTTCAAAAGGCAATACATCAATAAGGCAGCATCCATTATGAAGGACTTTCACCATCCAGGACATACTCTCTTCTCATTACTACCATTTGGGAGGAGGTACAGGAGCCTGAAGACACACAACCAACCATTTAGGAACAGTTTCTTCCTCTCCATCATCAGTTTCTGAATGGTTGATGAACCCATGAAAATTACCACACTAGCTTGCTCTCCCTTTGCGCTATTTGTTTAGTTTTTATAGATTTTTTTATACCTTACAGTAATTTTTTAATGTATTGCACTGGCACTGTACTACTACAGCAAAACAGAACATTTCATAACATATATCAGTGATAATAAACCTGATTCTGAATTTGATTCTGATCTGTCCCCAGTTCCTCATAGATTGGGCTCGGTTCACAAGCTACTGTGAGGCCAAGACAATTACTTTCCTACCCTGTGGATCAAAGCACCAGCACATCAGGCTTGAACAGATATTTTTTTTAGTTTGTGCTTCTGGCAGCAGCCTACTTTGATTTATCAAAATATATACTATCAATGATGAATACATCTGTCTAACAGGGTTCCACCTAACAGTTTTACTTCTGACTCATCTGGATAGAAGGACTTACAAATTTTTACATGCAGGATACATACGTACATATGATAGGTGAAGTAATTTAATCAAAACAGAATTGTGTACTAAATGTGTTCACTGTTCTATCTGTGTATGCTACACATAGGGACACAGGCATTTGGACATATGCAACAGTGGTAGAGGGCATGTTTACATATGATTTGCACTGAATTTTTGCATGTATTGCCCCGCGGGGGGTCATGTCTTGTCTTGTCTTGTCCTCGCCTCCGTGGGGTAAGTCAGGCCGTCTTGCCATTGCCCCACGGGGGGGGGGGGGGGTGGTCATGTCTTGTCCTCGCCTCTGTGGGCTAAGTCAGGCCATCTTGCCATTGCCCTGTGGGAGGTCATGTCTTGTCTTGTCCTTGCCTCCATGGGGTAAGTCAGGCCGTTTCCCGTTGCCCTGCAGGGGGACATGTCTTGTCTTCTCTTTGCCTCTGTTGGGTAAGTCTGGCCATCCTGCCATTACCCAACAGATGGACCTGTCCCACCTTGGTGTGGAGAAGTTGAGTCCCAGCTTGTCTTAGGATAAGTCCCAGCTTTATGTCTATTTTCTGTCCTGTCTCATGTTAGTGTCATGTTAA
The DNA here is from genome assembly GCF_030028105.1 of Mobula birostris. Taxonomy (NCBI): domain Eukaryota; kingdom Metazoa; phylum Chordata; class Chondrichthyes; order Myliobatiformes; family Myliobatidae; genus Mobula; species Mobula birostris. The sequence continues at coordinate 113,454,681 of NC_092373.1, read as the reverse complement.
AGATGAGTCCTGGCTTGTCGAAGGATAAGTCCCGGCTCTATGTTGATGTTTAATTCCCAGTCTGTCTCTGAGCTCTGAGAACCCAAACCTTGATGATCCCTCGGCCAAACTCCAAGAACCCCAGCCTCGATGATCCCGCAGCCAAGCACCAAGATCCCCAGCCTCGAGGATCCCTTCAGCCAAGCTCCAAGAACTCCAGCCTCGAGAATCCCGCAGCCAAGCTCCAAGAATCCCAACCCCGACGATCCCGCAGCCAAGCTCCAAGAATCCCAACCTCGACGATCCCGCAGCCAAGCTCCAAGAACCCCAGCCTCAAGGATCCCACAGCCAAACTCCAAGAACCCCAGCCTCGAGGGTCCCACAGCCAAGCTCCAAGAACCCCAGCCGCAAGGACCCCGCAGCCAAGCTCCAAGAACCCCAGCCACGAGGACCCCGCAGCCAAGCTCCAAGAACCCCAGCCTCAAGCCAAGCCTCAAGACCCGTCCCCAGCCTCAAGCCAAGCCTCAAGACCCAAATACCCAGCCTCAAGCCAAGCCTCAAGATCCCAGCCTCAAGCCAAGCCTCAAGACCCAAGACCCCAGCCTCAAGCCAAGCCTCAAGACCCAAGACCCCAGCCTCAAGTCAAGCCTCAAGACCCAAGACCCTCGCCTCAAGCCAAGCTCAAGACCCAAGACCCCAGGTGGCAGCCAACTCTTGTCCTTGCCTGGTTCTGGGGTCCGAGCCCGAGGCAAGACCCAGGTTCTGGGTCCTTGTCCAGTCTCGGGCTCGGAGTCCAAGCCTTGTCTCCTAGTCTATGGTTCCTAGTCCTGGTCCCGCTTTCCCTAGCCCAAGTCTGCAGTCTTGTTCCTGCTCCTTGCCTGAATCCTGTCAGGTCCTTACTCTAGTCAAGTCCTGTTCCTTGTACTTCAGTGTCTGTGTCTTGCATTTGGGTCCATTTCCAGCACCCCTACGGCACAATACAGGCCCCTTAGCCCACAAAGCTGTGCCAAACATGTCCTTACCTCAGAACTACCTAGGCTTACCCGTAGACCTCTATTTTTCTAAGCTCCACATGTATAAAATGTTACCATATTATCATTACTTTACCTCATCATGAGCTAAATTCCTTCCTGTCTTCTAATTTTTCTCATGTTTCATTGTCAGATCTACCCCACCTCCTGCAGCATTTTGTCACTTTCTTCAATGTTATTAAATCATATCCATTTATATTTATTTATGCCATTACTTAGTCTTTTTTTATAAATGCTATGCACATTCAGATAAATATAATCAATTTTGTCATTTTATTATTTTCCTCTGCTTTGACTCTAATTGGAGACATTGTTATAATTGATTCCAGCTCAATTCATATGGTCTACTCTAATGGAGCAGTCCCCTTTTCCCCAATATTGGTGCCAATGTCTTGTAAGTTTAAATCGAATTCTCCCCAGACCAATCTCAAGCTACAGAATCAATCCCCTGACCCTATTCATTCCTTCCGATTTGTATGTGGCTCAGATAATAATCCAAAGATTATTACAGTTATATGTCTACATTTTAATTTGAATCTAGGTGCTCCTATTCATTCAACATAACCTGTTTCTTTATCCTGTCTATGGCTTGAATCCAACATGGATCATGACAACTGAATTTTCACTCTTCCACTCCAAATTCCTCTTCAACTCTGTGGTAAAGTCTTTAACCCTTGAATCTGATGGGTACTACACTGTAGCAGCAAAACCAATCCAAAATCAAAACAAAACAATCGGTGACCACCATGATTGTTATACTTGCATGACACGCCCTCAGCTCCCATGAAATGATTGTTCCAAAGAGTTGAATTATTTATTAGTAATTAGCAAACATATAATCTTGAAGCGATATTAACCAGTCAGCAAAGATATGACTTTAGTCGGTCCCAAGCAACAAATTGTCACAAAATAAGCACGAATACACAACTTATTCCCTTCAATTTTACCATGCTCTCTCTCATGTAACGAGTTACCATAATAAACATAATAAACCCAGCAGCACAAAATACAAAGTAGATAGAGAACAGTTACATGGCTCCGACACACATTTCTTTGCACTCTCTTAACTGGAATCACCCCCAGTATTGTCATGCCACGGTCAGCTTGCACAATGACACTGGAGTCTTTCCTCTCATCACATAGAATCTCATATGGAGACTCCTCTAAAGCCGATTTCTTCAGCTCTCTACCCAGCTTGAACACTCATTCCTCTGTCACTCTTCGCATTCAAATTCCATAATATTTACCCTCCTGGAACAAGGTAGCATTCCCCTTATTATCCAATACTTTGGAGAGTCCGGATCTTGGATTCTAGATCATCAGTTCTGAATCAGATTTTCTCAAGCTAGATACTTGCTGTAGAGCTGATCACCATGTTTACCATTGGTTTCCATCAATTCCAACCAGAGCTGCAAGACATCACTTGCCCCTCCACGCCTGTCTTAAAACAGTAATTTTAACTAATCAATTTATTTAATTCTGTCATTTCTCCCTTTCCTTACTTACGTTCAATATTCAGTGATATCCACATTCCATAGTAAAGTACTTAAATTCAGAGGCTTGTGGAATAAATAACTGAGGAAGGCCACTGTTGCATCACGAACAATATAGATTGTTTTAAAAGGTACCCAGATACTGTATATCAAAAATGAATTTTGATTGTCGTTTCCTGAGGCATAGTGTATAGGATCTGAGGAACATTCAAAAGAGATTGTACTTATTGAGACGTGTTTTCATCTTGTACTTCAGCAGAGCAGATCACTTACCTTTACAGAACCAAATTGATCTTCAATTCTGCCCAAGTTCAAGTAAACTAAGTCAAAATAAGATAGAGCTACTTTGTGAACAAGTATCCTTACTTTGCTTGTCACCCATTATTGTTACCCAGCAGCTACTCTTGGAAGGTACCTCTATGGCAAAACACATAAATTACTTTTCATGTTTATTTCCTCCATATGTAACAGATTTTCCTTTCTCAGTTTCTTACAGTTTGTAGTTCTTTATGTCCTCCTCAAACTGGATTTTTATTACATCAAATTGTTAAAAATTAGATTTTGTTGTCAGGGCTGAGTTGTGGCCATTATTGTCCATTGAAAACTTTTACTGGAGAATTTTTAACCAACGCCTCTGGTCAGGCATATGAAAGAGGATAACTCCACAGTATTTTACCCAAGCTATAGTCAGAAATTTATTAATTACTCTGCACCTAAGGCCTTTGGATGACAGCAATCTGAAGGATATTGTACAAACCCTGCAACGTCTTGTCATCTAATTCCTTTCCATTGAAAACCTACCAAGCAATAAGTGCTTTCTCTTGAGCCCCGGTCACAAAAGGGGCACTAGGCACAAAGTGAGAACATTTCTGATCCCAACCATTCCGGACCATAAGTATAGGGTCAGAAAATAAACTTTAAACATTTTTTTTTAAGCAGTGTTAACTTAGTTTTATTTATCTTGCCATGGAAGTCTGTTCAATATCAAACAAGATCACAGACTGGCAGGCTGATAATAATTCAATTCAAGTTTTCATTCCCCATATCATAAGACCATAAGATATAGGAGCAGAAGTAGGCCATTCAGCCCATCGAGTCTGTTCTGCCATTCAATCATGGGCTGATCCAATTCTTCCAGTCGTCCCCATTCCCCTGCTTTCACCCCATACCCTTTGATACCCTAACTAATCAAGAACGTATCAACCTCCACTTCAAATACCTCCAATGATTTGGCCTCCATTGCTGTCTTATGCAAAGAATTCCACAGATTCACCACACACTGATTCAAGAAATTCCTCCTCGTCTCTGATCTAAAAGGATATCTTTGTATTCTGAGGTGTGCCCCACAGTCATAGACCCCTCACTATAGGAAACATCCACTCTACTGGGTCTTTCAATATTCAGTAGGTTTCAATGAGACTCCCCCTTCATTCTTCCAAACTCCAGCAAGTAATAAGCAGAAACATCAAACACTCTTCATGAATTAACCTAATCATTCCTGGACTCATTGCTGTCCACTTCCTCTGGATCCTCTCCAATGCCAGAAACCAGTTTCTTAGAAAAGGAGTTTAAAACTTCTTACAATACTTCAAGCAAGAGAAAATCTGCAGATGCTGGAAATCTGAGCAACACGCATAAAATGCTGGAAGAACTCAACAGGCCAGGCAGCATCAATGGAAAAAAGTACAGTCGATGTTCCAAGCCGACAACCTTTGGCAGGACTCCAGGTGCAGTCTGACCAATGCCTTGTAAAGCCTCAGCATCACATCCTAGACTTATATTCTGGTTCTCTCAAAATGAATGCTAACATTTCATTTGCGTTCCTTACCGCTGATTCAACCTCCAAGTTAACCTTTAAGGAATCCTGAACAAGTACTTTTGCACCTTTGATTTCTAATTTCTAAATGGAAGAAAATTTAATGTACAACTTTATTGCTTCAGCTAAAGTGCATGACCATATACTTCCCTAAACAGTATTCAATCAGCCATTCTTCTAGTCTGTCTGAGTCCTTCTGTAGACTCCCTGCTTCCTCAATACTACATACCACCCCTCCCTCTACCTATATTTGTATCATCTGCAAGCTTAGCCTCAAATCTATCAATTCTGTCATCCAAATCATTAACATATAACGTGAAACGAAGTGGTTGCAAACTCAACCCCTGCAGAACACCAATAGTCAAAAGCAACCAGAAGAGGCTCCCTTAAATCCCACTCTTTACCTCCTGCCAGTCAGCCAATCTTCTATCCATTCAGATATCTATCCTGCTCTTATCTGTGCCAAAATCCTTCTGAAAATTAAGTAAACAGCATCAACTGACTCTCTTTTGTCTATACTGCCGGTTCTTTCCATAAAGGATCTCAACAAATTTGCCAGGCAAGATTTCCCCTTAAGGAAACCATGTTCACTTTGGTGTATTTTATCATGTGCCTCCAAGCACTCCAAAATCACATCCTTAGTAATGGATTCCAACATCTACTCAACCATTGAAGTTATGCTAACTGGTCGATATTTTCCTACCTTTTGTCTCCTTGCTTCTTAAAGAATGGAGTGACATTTGCAATTTTCCAGTCCTCCAGAACTGTGTTATAATCTAGTGACGCTTTAAGGATCATAACTAATGCCTTCACAATTTCTTCAGCTACCTCTTTCAGATCTCTGGGATGTAGTCCAACTGTTCCAGGTGACTTACCTATCTTCAAGCCTTTCACCTTCCCAAGCACCTTCTCCTTAGTAATAGTAACTACAATCACCTCTGCCCCATGACAATCTCAAATTTCTGGCATGTTTCAAATGTCTTCCATAGTGTCAACCGACAAAAAATATGAATTCAGTTCATCTCTCATTTCTTTGTCCCCCATTTCTACATCTCCAGCATCATTTTACAGTGATTCATTATCCACTCTCACCTCTCCTTTACTCTTTATATATCTGAAAAAACTTATGGTATCCTCTTTTATATTCTTGGCTAGGTTTCCTTCATATTTCATCCCTTTGCTGCTTGGTGCTTTTTTACCTGCCTTCTGTTGGCTTTTTAAAGCTACCCATTTTTTTTGCTATATTATATACCCTCCTTTTGCTTTTATGTTGTCCTTGACTCTCCTTGTTAGCCATGGTTGCCTCATCCTCCATTTAGAGTACTTCTTTGGGGTGAATCTATCCTGTGCCTTCTGAATTGCTCCCAGGAACTCCAGCCATTGTTGTTCTGCCATCAACTCTGCTAGCATCCCTTTCCAATCAACTTTGACCAATTCTTCTCTGATGCCTCTGTAATTCCATTTTCTTCACTGTAATATTGATATACATAAATTTAGTTCCTCCCTCACAACTGAAGAGTGAATTTATCATATTATGATCACTGACTCCAAAGGATTTCTTTAAGCTCTCTAACTAAGTTAAATAAATCTAGTTCATTACACAACATCCATTCCAGAATTGCCTTTTCCCTAATAGGTTAAACCATAAAGCTGCCCATAAAATCTATCTCATAGGCATTCTGCAAGTTCCTTCTCTTGGAAGTGATAATTTTTCAAAACTCTTTAGATTCTGGACTAGTTCCTGAGGATTGGAGGTGGCTAATGTAACCCCACTTTTTAAAAAAGGAGGGAGAGAGAAACCGGGGAATTATAGATCGGTTAGCCTAACATCGGTGGTGGGGAAAATGCTAGAGTCAGTTATCAAAGATGTGATAACAGCACATTTGGAAAGCGGTGAAATCATCGGACAAAGTCAGCATGGATTTGTGAAAGGAAAATCATTTCTGACGAATCTCATAGAAATTTTTGAGGATGTAACTAGTAGAGTGGATAGGGGAGAACCAGTGAATGTGGTATATTTGGATTTTCAAAAGGCTTTTGACAAGGTCCCACACAGGAGATTAGTGTGCAAACTTAAAGCACACGGTATTGGGGGTAAGGTATTGATGTGGATAGAGAATTGGTTGGCAGACAGGAAGCAAAGAGTGGGAATAAACGGGACCTTTTCAGAATGGCAGGCAGTGACTAGTGGGGTACCGCAAGGCTCAGTGCTGGGACTCCAGTTGTTTACAATATATATTAATGATTTAAATGGGGGAATTAAATGCAGCATCTCCAAGTTTGCGGACGACATGAAGCTGGGAGGCAGTGTCAGCTGTGAGGAGGATGCTAAGAGGATGCAGGGTGACTTGGATAGGTTAGGTGAGTGGGCAAATTCATAGCAGATGCAATTTAATGTGGATAAATGTGAGGTTATCCACTTTGGTGGCAAAAACAGGAAGACAGATTATTATTTGAATGGCGGCCGATTAGGAAAAGGGGAGGTGCAACGAGACCTGGGTGTCATTATACACCAGTCATTGAAAGCGGGCATGCAGATACAGTAGGCGGTGAAAAAGGCGAATGGTATGCTGGCATTCATAGCAAGAGGATTCGAGTACAGGAGCAGGGAGGTACTACTGCAGTTGTACAAGGCCTTGGTGAGACCACACCTGGAGTATTGTGTGCAGTTTTGGTCCCCTAATCTGAGGAAAGACATCCTTGCCATAGAGGGAGTACAAAGAAGGTTCACCAGATTGATTCCTGGGATGGCAGGACTTTCATATGATGAAGGACTGGATCGACTAGGCTTATATTTGTTGGAATTTAGAAGATTGAGGGGGGATCTTATTGAAACGTATAAAATCCTAAAAGGATTGGACAGGCTAGATGCAGGAAGATTGTTTCCGATGTTGGGAAAGTCCAGAGCGAGGGGCCACAGTTTGAGGATAAAGCGGAAGCCTTTTAGGACCGAGATTGGGAAAAACTTCTTCACACAGGGAGTGGTGAATCTGTGGAATTCTCTGCCATAGGAAACAGTTGAGGCCAGTTCATTGGCTATATTTAAGAGGGAGTTAGATATGGCCCTTGTGGCTAAAGGGATCAGGGGGTATGGAGGGAAGGCTGGTACAGGGTTCTGAGTTGGATGATCAGCCATGATCATACTGAATGGTGGTGCAGGCTCGAAGGGCTGAATGGCCTACTCCTGCACCTATTTTCTATGTTTCTATTTTCTGTGGAATCCAGTACCAACCTGATTTTCCCAATTGACCTGCATATTGAAACCACTGCCCCCTCCACTCATGACTTTTGTAACATTACACATTTTATCTATCATTCTAACTCCTGTTGTAATTTGTACTCCAAATACAGGATGCTCTTTGGAGGCCAGTACATTGCTCCCATCAGTGCCTTTCTACACTTGCTGTTTCTGAATTATACTCAAAGATTCTACTTCACCTCTTTCTTAGGATTGGATTTCAGTTTTTACCAACAGAGTCACAACATCCTATCTGCCTGTGATTTTGATAAAAAGTATATCCTTGGATATTACATCCCAATTATGATCTTCTTTCAGCCACGACTCAGTGAATCCCACAACACCATTCCTGCCAATGTCTGACTGTGCTACAAGATCATCTACCTTATTCCATATACTGTGTGAACTCAAATATAACCCCTTCAGTCCTGTATTAGTCACTTTTCAATTTTGCCTCAATGATACTGCAAGTTAAATTCTTATCCCGTTCTAAATGTTCATCTTTTTATTTGTTCTGGAGACATTGATAACCTTCTCTGCACTCTCCTCTTTTACTTTATTCACTTTTTCAAACTGTTGAACCCAGTCCTCATTATTAATTTAAAGACACACTTCAACTCATCCAACTGACCGCAATTTTTCCTTGCCACTGGCCTATACTTCCTCAGAGGCTCACTACACGTTGCATTTACTTGCATACCAACTGTCTAATTGCTCTGGTTCCCATTGCCCTGATAAATTTAAACCCTCCCCAACAGCTCTAGCAAACCTGCCCACAAGGATGTTGGTACCTCTCAAGTACAGCAGTAACCCATCCCTATTGTACAGGTCATGTCTTCCCAGAAGCGATCCCAATGAACCAGGAATCTGAAACCCTGTCCAAAACACCAATTCTTCAGCTACGCATTCATCTACTAAGTCAATCCCTTATCCTTACTAGCCGATGGCACTTGCAGCAATCCAGAGATTGCTACACTTGAGATCCTGCTTTTCAGCTCTCTATCCAGCCCCCTATGTTGTCTCTTCATGACTTCATCCCTTTTCCTATCAACATCACATGTACCATGACTTCTGGCAGCTCACACTCCTCCTTTAGAATGCTGTGGATTCAATTGAAGACATCCCTGACCCCGGCAACTGGGCGGCATCATACCATCCGGGTGTTTCTTTCACATCCATAGAATCTGTTAGTTTAACTATTGAATCTTCTATCACCATGGCACACCACTTTTCTTCCCTTCCTTTCAGAGCCCCAGAGTCAGGCTCAGTACCAGAGACCTAATAACTGCAGATTTCCCCTGATAGGTCACAGCATCCCCAGTAGTATCCAGAGTATTATTGAGGGGAATGGCAAAGGATACTGCACTGTGTGTTACATGGGGTGTTGGCAGCGGACCCAAATGCAAGGCACAGACACTGAAGTTCTAGGAACAGGACAAGGTTTGTCAAGAAAGCAAGGGAAGAAACGATGCTGGACATTGACACAGCCCCTGGACAAGACTAGGATTCAGGGCCTGGGCTAGGACTTGGGTTAGAAGCATGGAACCTGGACGTGGAACTAGGAATAAGGAGCCTAGACTAAGAACACAGAATTCCAGAACCAGAGCCAGGACAAGGTCCCGGAACCTTGGTCTTGGTTGGGACTTGGAACCTGGATCTTCTCTCAGAACCAGACCCCGGATCTAGGCGAGGACAAGACGTGGCTACAGGACTGGACATTGTTGGCTATAGGACTGGACGTGGCTACAGGAGTGAACGTGGAACTCCTGCACAGGACAAGGCACATGGACAGGATGAGGTTCTTGGACATGGCTTGGACTGGACGAGGTTCTTGGACATGGCTTGGATTGGACGAGAGACTCCGCACAGGATGAGGAATCCCCAGCACAGGGCTGGGCGGGGTACCCAGGGCAGGACGTGGCTCTTGGACTTGGCTTGGGTAGGCTCTTGAGTATGGAGCCGGGACTCCTGCTTGGAGCGCAGGGCCGGGACCCCTCCTTGGAGCGCGGTGCTGGGATGATCGCCGAGGGACTCCTGGACTGGACGAGAACATGAAGCCTTGACTTGGACAGGACTGGAACATGGCACCTGGAACTTGGAACACAGGAACACAGAACACAGAGCCAAGACCCCTCCTTGGGAACAGGACCTAGGGCCGGGGCTTTATGCAGAGTCAGGACCCCTACTTGGAAACAGGACCTAGGGCCAGGACTCTTCTTTGACATGGACACTAAACACAGGGACACAGGGGACACTAAACACAGAGATAGTTCCAAAATCAACGATAGATATTTCCTTATCTTGGCGTGGCAAAGCTCTGGTCTCATTCCGGCGGTTGAACTTGGTGAGGCTTCAGAAGGAAGGGGAAGTGTACAGTCCAGCTGGGAATGCTTGGTTTGAGAGGTATTTATGTGTCAGCCCAAAATGAGAATCAGGTGCCTCAATTAAGGGACCCAATGGAACAAGGGAAAAGAGGAAAACCCGGAATAAGGAATCAACAGACCGGACCGTGAACCATAATGTGGACTTCACGGACCAGACCATGACAGTACCTCGCCCATGGGAGCCTCCTGGCAACCTAACAGGCTTTCCTGGACTATGGACGACCTGGGCATGTGGGGGCGGGTGTATTCAACAGGAGGGAACCCAGGATGGCAAGAGTTAAACAACAGTGTCTGCATCGCTGGGTCCATGTATGACTGGACTGTTCTGTTACTGGGGGAGGGGGTTGGGAACAGACCCAAATGCAAGACACAGGCACTGAAGTACTAGGAACAAGACTAGGTTTGTCAAGAAAGCAAGGGAAGAAACAACGCTGGACAGTGACACGGTGCCCTGGACGAGACTAGGATTCAGGGCCTGGGCGAGGACTTGGGCTAGAAGCACGAGACCCAGACGTGGAACTAGGAACAAGGAGCCTGGACTACGAACACGGAACTCTGAAACCAAAGCCTGGACAAGGACCTGGAACCTGGGTCTCGGTTGGGTCTGGGAACCTGGATCTTGACTCAGAACCAGACCCCGGATCTAGGCGAGGACAAGACGTGGCTAGGCTACGGGACTGGACGTGGAACTCCTGCACAGGACGGAGCACATGGACAGGATGAGAACACAAAGCTTTGACGTGGATAGGATGAGGCTCTTGGACGTGGCTTGGACTGGACAAGGTTCTTGGACATGGCTTGAACTGGACAAGAGACTCCAACGCAGGACAGGGAATCTCCAGCACAGGGATGGGCGAGGTACTCCAGGGCTGGGCGGGGCACTCCAGGGCAGGATGTGGGTCTTGGACTAGGTTTGGCTCAGCTCTTGGACTTGGCTTGGTTAGGCTCTTGGGTACAGAGCCAGGACTGCTCCTTGGAGCGCAGGGCTGGGATGACTGCCGAGGACACTTGCCAATGGAACTGCCAAGGTAAATTGCCGAGGGGCTCCTGGACTGGACGAGGCACATGGGCAGGACAAGAACAAGAAGCCTTGACTTGGACAGGACTGGAACATGACACCTGGAACTTGGACTACAGGAATACAGAACACAGAGCCAGGACCCCTCCTTGGGAACAGGACCTAGGGCCAGGACTCTTCTTTGACACGGACACTAAACATGGGGACACAAAGAGATAGTTCCAAACTCAACGATAGATAGTTCTTTATCTTGGCATGACAATGCTCTGGTCTCACTCCAGTGGTTGAACTTGACAAGTCTGCAGAAGGAAGGGAAAGAGAACAGTCCAGCTGGGAATCCTTGGTTTGCAGAGGTATTTATGTGCCAGCCCAAAATGAGAATCAGGTGCCTCAATTAAGGCATTCAATGGAACAAGAGAAAACAGGAAAACCCAGAATAAGGAATCGATGGACCGGACCAGACCATGACAGTTTGTCCATTTCCTTCCTCTCTCCTGACAGTCATACAACTACCTACCTCCTGTACCTTAGGCGTGACTACCGCCTGTAGCTCCTATCTACCTCCTCTTCATTCTCCCGTCTACGCTGAAGGTTATACAGCTGCACCTCCAGTTCCTTTATGCGGTTTGTAAGTATCTGCAACTCGGTGCACTTCATGCAGATGTAGTTATAGGGAGACTGAAGGTCTCCCACAGTTTCCATATCACACATAAAGAACACACCACTGACCTGGACCCATTCTCACTTCACTAGCTATGCACTAATAAAGAAAGAAAGAAAGAAAAAACTGACTGGAAACACACCAAGAGCCTTTGCTATTTTTCATCTAAACCTCTTGAGACGAAGCCTTGAACTAACCATCCTAACGCTGGTGAACTCATATAATGACCAGTTGCAAGTTTTCTTCACATAGTGCACTGAATTAAATCAGCAAAAGTAGACATTTATAATTCATTATGTGCCACGTCGTATGGCATGGGAAATCACGGTCTTGATCATCACAGTTCTTGGCAAATTCTCCTACACAAGTGCTCTGCCATTGCCTTCTTCTGGGCAGTGTCTTTACAAGACAGGTGACCACAGCCATTTTCAATACTCTTTAGAGATTGTCTGCCTGGCATCAGTGTTTGCATAACCAGGACTTGTAATATGCACCAGATGCTTATATAATCATCTATCACGTGCTCTCATAGCTTCATATGACCCTGATCACAGTGGCTAAGCAGGTGCTACACCTTGCCCAAGGGTGACCTGCAGGCTTGTGGAGGGAAGGAGCATGTCTCTCCTTTAGTAGAGACATATCTCCACCCCGCCACACAAATATTAATAATATCACATTAATCAATGCAGTCCTGTTGAGAAATAACATCATAAATACATAATCTCAAACCTACCAGAATTTATAAACCAAGTTGTAAGATTTGCTTTTATCATTCAGCAGTGCTATTTTGCAAGCCAGTCAGAAAGATTTTATCTCAACTATACCAACTAATCAAATTCTTGATTTTTATGCAAGTCTGCAATTAGTTTTAATGTTCCTTCTTGCAATAACTTGCTAGCAATAAAGCCTAGAAAATACAACAGCTTGCATTCACTTAACACTCCTTATATCTAAAAGATAATTCGTGGGGGGAGGATGAAACAATGGTGTGGACATCTATCATGAGAGAACGGAAAAGAAACTGCAAGGCTGAAAGGCCCAAAGAAAATATAGCTTTCAGGAAAGAGTTTTGTGAAATATGTTTCAAAGCTAGAAGACAGTTAATTAGGAAGGATGAAAATATTAGGTGGTAGCAGAGAGTATAAGTGACGACTGCTAATAGAATAGATGGCGAATAGTGTGGAGAATTCTGATGTTAAAATAGAGCATAACATCTCCAGGGCAATAAAAGTATTGACCCAGAGCTGGTAAGGCGGAATATAATTTGAAAACAACGCTGAATAATGGTGACGAGATCCAAAGAACAGTAATACGGGATATATATGGGAAAACATTAAGAACTTAAAAGTACTGCAGGTCCACACCATTAGCGAGTTGCTCACTGGTTGAGGTAATGATGTAGCTGTGCATCATGCTGCTGTCCGAGTCGATGGAGGCTCACTGTCAAATAGCGAGTGGCCGTCATAGTCACTTTCCTTGTGATTGCCAGACCCTCTTGGAAATTGTTAATCTGGAATGCTGTAAATTTGATTGCCTAATTTGCTGGATGAAAGCAGGGGCAGATGGCAGGGGAGCTCCCTGGCCTTGCTCACAGCGAGGCCTAGGACTGAAGCCACGATGTCGCCGATTTGCAGCCTCCAGAGCACGAAGATGAATCCGTTCGCTTCACCGGGGACTGGTGCCCAGAACAGGGTCACTCGGGCCTCAAGCTACGTGGTCGCTTGCTTTTCGGCTGCTGGGGAGAGGCATTCGAACCATCATGATCTACTGGGGGCAGTTATGGTTGACTGAGGGGTCTGCACTATAAACATATATACCTTTGTCCAGTTGAGTTTTTACTAATATTCTGTAAGTGACTGTATATGTAAGCACTGGGACTATAAGTTGTGGTATCACCTAGCAGGAATTGTGGCCTATACATATTCCACATCAGACAACCTCAATAGGCGGACCGGGAAAACCAAATGTCTGGATCATGCCGACCCATTGGCACTAATGTGAACGCACCAGTCATAACACGTAAATAAAGTGCGCGCTGCTCTAATTTATTTTAACCTCATCCTACACCATACACTTTAACCTACACCCCCGTACAGCGCGCGACCTACTGTGCGCTCTCTACAGTTCTCGGTCGCACCGGCTACCCACCTGTCAATTAAGAAGTGAATCTGTCATCTAAAAGTGAATCTGTCGTCTAAGCGAATTGTTACCTGCAGTAAGTCATGGAGCCTAAACCAAGAACACCATGGCCTGCGCGAAAAAGCGCAAAGTTGACCAGGAAAACAGTCAGTTCAAATCTGACTGGACTGATCAGTTTTGGTTTATTTTACCGGACCATGCCAATGCTAAACCGACATGCTTAATATGCATGCAGTCTGTAGCTGTCTGCAAATCAGAAAATCGGAAGCGGCACTTCAACACTATGCATGCTGCCAGTTTTAATGCCAACTACCCCGCAAAATCAGATCAACGCAAAGAAAAAATTGAAAATATGATAACATCAAACAAGCACACTGTTTCTACAATCTGTAATTCAACATCTGCAGAAGAGAGCGCAACATCTGCATGATTGCATGTGTCCTGGAATCTTGCCAAAGCTAAGAAGCCATTTGCTGATGCCGAGTTGATTAAAACGTGTGCAATTGATATAGTTGGTGAAGTTTAAGTCATGAGGAGAAAACCAAGAAAGCGGTTGTGGAGCTATTGAAGATGGTGCCATTGTCGCCTATTGCCACAACAGAATACAGGCCCGACATCAGGAGGATTGCCTCATCCTGTCGCTGTCGCTTCTCTCACTGGTTTATTTTTGTCCCTTTGTCAATCTTATTGTGGTATAATAATATTACAACAACAACAATACTGATAATTTTATTTATAGCTACCCTTCATACTTCAAATGCTAAATATCTTAATTAAAAAGAACAAATAGATTAAAAGGCAGTACTACTAAAACTCTGTGTGAAAGAGAAGTGGTGAAGACTACCATGTTTACTGTTTCTTTTGTGTGTGTGTGTGTGTGTGTGTGTGTGTGTATATTTTAAGTCTCAGATGAGTTCTCAATGTGACAGCCTACAGTTGTGATAGCTAGAGTCATAATTAAATGGTTGATTTTGGACTTATTTTGTTTCGGGGTGCATTTTTTTTGAGTGACCCACAACACAGGCTTTGAAAATCCCTGGCCTAAATTATTTCTACTACCACTATTACTACTACTACTAATAATAACGGTGATAGCAGCAACAACAACATCTGCCCATAAAACAACTTACTGGCTCAATGAAAAAAAACCTTGGATGTTTTGGCCCTTGGCTTGGCATGCTTGACATAATTTGGCCCTTGTGGAAAACTAAATTGGGGAACCGTGTTCTACAATGTATTTTACTAATATTTGATATGGGTTTGTTGATTTGTATGTGCGAGGTCTGGGCATCAAGCTGCTGTGTCGCGGGGGGGCGGGGGGCAGTGGTTGGTGCGTGTCCCAGTGCAGCACAACTGCCTTCCGCTGCTCAGGCAACCGCACCCGATATATCACATCGGAGATGTGGTCGAGCACCTCTCCCAGCCCCTTCCAGTGGCTCCTAAGCCTGGGGGATAGTCCCTTCTTTCGGGAGGGGCAGTAGACTCATACTGGGACCCCCACCATGTCCTGCAGCATTGGCACCCAAGACCGGCGGCCTGGCCCCTTCTGGGAGTGCAAGCTTCGCATCAGTGCACGAACAGCTCCACATCCTGCTTTCACACAGCCTGCCCAACGTCTTTACAACTCTGAGATGGCCAGCTCCCACCAGCCCGTGCACTGACCGAAGCTGCAAGAGATGTCTGCCACTGCTTGAACAGCAACCCGTTGTGGATCTCCAGCATTCCCCACAGCGAGTATCGGGCTTTGGTCTCTGGGTCCAGGGCGGGGACCTCTGCCCACTCCAGCCATTGTCCCAGTCAGCCATTCCCTCACCCGAGCCAACACAGGGGTCGCTCACCTGTTCGCTGCGCAGCTGCTGGTCCACGGTGGGGAGGTCGTCGCCGGCTGTCACCTGAAACACCGTCACTGTTGCTTGCCCATGGCTCAGCTGTGTGGTATTGGGCCACTGCCGGGCGTGCTGCACGGCTCCAGGCCGCTGTGAGACCGGTCGTGGTTGCTGCCCCCGGTGCGACCGCTTCCTGGAGTTGCCCTGCTGGAGAACCACAGCGCCAGCTTCGAGGTAGACTGTTGCCTCGACACATCCATTCAGGCCCTCCAGCGGGACGGCGGGTCTTGGATGTCAGCGAGCCACACTTCGTGCTCCACTGTGTTCCGCCCCACCCCCACACTGCGATGTGCAGCCTCCTCTTCCCTCTCATCGCCACACAGTTGCTGGTGACTGTAGTCAACTGGACCGTTGTAATTGTCCACCCAGGTGGAGATGGCTGGTCCGTGTTGGGGAGAACACCGGGACGGATGATAGTGATGGTTGACCCCGTGCCCACCAACGCATGGCATCTGATACCCTCCACCACGCAGTCCACGTATAAGCCTCGCTCTTCATCCAAACGGCCCACCCGGAGGGGCGACAACAGAGGGGTTCTGCTGGAGGATTCGGACGGCGCTGCCTGATCACTGTTTCCCAATGGCTGCTCTGGGCTGTGGCGTGGTGCCGGTGCGGGCAGTCCCAGGCCAAATGACCCGCCTCACCGCACCGGTAGCAGAGGTCGTTTCATGGCCGCCGGTGGGGTCGGCTTGGCACTGGGCAGACCTGTCTCGTGGCTCCTCCTTGCCCTCGGTGAAACAAACCCGGATTTGCTGCAAGTGAGATGACGCTGGAACACTTTGGAGGGCTAAAATCGTTCCTACCCTCTCCGCCTCGTCCAGCAATGACGATGATGTCAGGCATACATGCTGCCGAAGGCACTCTGGCATCAGCACCTTTACAAGGGCATGATGGGCAAGCTCCTCCTGGGCCGCGGGAGGGAACTCGGGGTATCCACGTCGAGCACAGTGGCGGAGATCTGCTGCAAGCGCCCCCAAGTTTCCTCCCATACGGCGCTGTCTGCTGCACAGTTCTTCCCTCATTGCTTTGGCCCGGGGCCTCTGCACGGAACGCCGCTCGAGCGCCAGTACGAGGGCCCTGTAGTCACGCCACTCTGCCGGTGTTAGGTCGAGGAGGGCCTGCAGGGCATTTCTTTCCAGTGCCAGGACAAGGTGCACCGCCATCTCAGTGGGGCTCCACCCGCTGTGCCATGCGGCAAGTTTGACTTGCGCCAGGTAAGGCTCCAGGCGGCTGATATTGTATCTGGGGAGCTTCAGGGTAGACATTGAGGTGCAAATCGTCGAGGCCCTTTGGTCTTGCTCTTGCCCTGGCGGCGTCTACCTTGGTACCCATCCTCTCATATCTACAACGTGTGACATTAAAATAAGTACTTATATTATATTATATTATATTATCATGTTTATTCTATTACAACTTTAAGCAAGTCTACAGGGAGTTTGGCCTCATCACGTAGGACATCAATAGCGCAGCTCCTTAGCAGCCAGCCAACTAGTTTAAATAACATTAGCTATGCTAATGAATGAATGACACCTGCTAAACTCACCTCAACATGACTTTTGCTCATGCGCCGGTCGTGCATGCGGCCTGTTACAGCCGTTCCGATCAGTATTCTTACTTTTATCTTCTTACTTTTTAACTTATGTTATTTTTTGCATTTTTTTTCACGGTAACACATCGAAGCTGCACCCTCTTCAACATGCTGGTAGAGAGAGTTTTATTTGGGTTTTTAGTGCTAGAAATAGTTACATTCCGACACGTCTCATTAGTGGGACAGCAGCATGGTTGCATTGTTTATTCCAGGGACCAACTGACTGCGCTTATGCCGGCCGTTTTAGCGAGCAGAGCGGTGGACACCCCTGCTGAAATCTGGAGAAAAACACACAGAGGATGCAGGGGGGATCACAAAGTCGAGGAAAGAGGACCGGGTCGAGACAACAGAGACTTATGGAGAAGAGGAGTTCGGTGGGTAATAAAATGGTCGAGTTGGCGATGCTAGCCAGGCGTCAGAGAACATTTCGGGAGTGCAGTGTGATGTGTTTTACTGGAACGGGGCTGCACGAGGACATACCTGATCAAAACTTCTCCATGGAGGGCTTCCAGACCGTTCAGGCTGACCGGGAGGGCACTGAGAGCAGTAAACGTAAAGGAGTTGGGTGCTTACTGTTCCGGTTAACAACAGATGGTGCAATCCGGATCATATTACGATCGAGGAACGTGTTTGCAGACCAGATATTGAACTTTTTACTGTTGGACTTCGGCCATTCTCCACCGAGACACAACGTTGGGCGGCACATGAGGTTGTTCCTGCCTGTGACCATCGAACTTGCAGCTCCTCCCATGGAGGGTCAGAAACCCTGAGCCAATAGGCTGGTCCTGAACTTATTTTCCATCTGGCATAGTTTGCATTTTGTTGTCTGATTGTTCGTGGTTTTTGTATTGCTATATTTATGCTCTATTCTTGGTTGGTGCGGCTGTAATGAAACCCAATTTCCCTCGGGATCAATAAAGTATATCTATCTAACTATCTTTTACATTTTAACCCACCATGGGCAATAGAAAAGTCACTGTTGCAAACAGTGCAGTGAGAAACACTGTCATTATTTTTGAGGTCGACTGTAAAGCCCGCCCACAGAGAAAATTGATAGGTCTACTTAGCAGGGATCCCCCAACCTTTTTTGCACCACAGACCGGTTTAATATTGACAATATTCCTGCGGACCGGCCGACCCGGAGGGGGCGGGGGGGGGTGGTGTTAATCACGACCAGAATATAGGTGATAAGTCAACTATAAGTCACTTATAGGTGGCTAATGCACTCAATTTCATTTCTAAAAGGGTTTATCTAAGAAATTTAATATTAAACACACAGCGCGTATTTTCCTCACGTGAATATAGTGATAAGTCAATTATAGGTCAATAGCATCATAACATTTTAAGTAACGTTTGGATATTAAACACACAGCACATATTTTCCTTGTATGGACATATAAAATCATTGCAACACACCAATATCGCTGAATCAGTGGGAGCCCTGGGTTTGTTTTCCTGCAACAAGACGGTCCTATTGAGGGGTGATGAGAGACAGAGATACTCGAAGGGGGTTCCTTATGTCCAGCCTATTCCGCAATTTAGTTTTCGTTGCATTCATTGCAGAAAACCCCGCTTCGCAGAGATATGTTGGAAATGGAAGCAACATTTTCAGTGCTTTCGTGGCTATCTTAGGATATTCAGCCTTGACTTTGATCCAGAATGCCGGCAGAGATTTTATGTCAAACATACTTTTCAGCCCGCCATCATTTGCAAGCTCCAGAAGTTGATCTTCCCGCGCTGACATGGATGACACGTGCGTAATGACCTCGCGTGCGTTCAAGTTCAACAGTGCATGACAGGGAATGTGGAATGGTGCAGCTGACCCATATCATTTCATATCGCCAAATCAAATTGTTTCCTCGTGGCCCAGTGGTTGGGGATAACTCTTAGCACGAAGAGAGACCAATCAGGATGCTTGCTCTTCCTCTCTCTCTCCTTCCCAAAAAAAATTGATTTCCGGGATATTGTATGTAATTTCTGGGCATCAGGGAGCCACTATCAATATACGAGAGACTCCCGGAACTTCTGAGAGAGGTGGGATGCCTGCAAGAAGGATGTGGAAACTATAGAAAGGGTGCAGAGGAGATTTACAGGGATGTTGCCTGGATTGGAGAGCATGTCTTATGAGAATAGATTGAGTGAACTTGGCCTTTTCTCCTTGGAACAGTGGAGGATGAGATGTGTTCTGATAGAGGTGTACAAGATAATGAGAGGCATCGATCATGTGGATAGTCAGAGGTTTTTTCCCAGGGCTGAAATGGCTAACACGAGAGGGCACAGTTCTAAGGTGCTTGCAAGTAGGTACAGAGGAGATGCCAGTGGTAAGTTTTTCACACAAGGAGTGGTGAGTGAGTGAAATGGGCAGCCAGCAACGGTGGTGGAGGTGGATACGATAGGGTCTTTTAAAAGACTCCTGGATAGGTACATGGAGCTCAGAAGAATAGAGGGCTATGGGTAACCTTAGGTAATTTCTAAAGTAAGTACATGTTCAACACAGCTTTGTGGGCCGAAGAGCCTGTATTGTGCTGTAGGCTTTCTATGTTTCTGTGTATAACCTAGGATAAAATGTAACAATAAATGAACTGGAATTTCCCACCATAATCCCACAAAATCATTTTAACACAAGAACAATAAACAGTGTTAGTCATTGGAAATGCAGGGGCGGACTGTCGAGCGTCACAATATGAAGTTTTACATTTGATCACTTTGAGTAACTAAGTTTACAGTGAAGTTAATAAAACTGATCATCAAGTTACTCCTAGGATTTGTAGGCATGGCCTTGATTGTATTCAGGGTGGCAGAATGCTGTCTTTTATCTGTCCTGCTGTTTGTAGGGAGTTAACCTCGATTCAATCTTCCACATTGTTAAATAGATGCCAGTGTTGCAGCTGGGTTTGCAACAACTTCCTTAGATATGCAGGTAGTTCTGGAGTTCATTTTCTTCAACAGTACAGCCAAAAGGTTGACAACACTTCTGGTTTAAGATGGTACTGGTGAAGCTCAGTGACAAACATTACAAAGAATAAAACTAAATACTTTATTAATAACAATTTTTCTGGTAAAATCTAAAGCAAACAATCGCCGCAAACAATAGAGAGGTGGAGGGAGGCAAGGAGCAGTCAGGGTTGAAGCTAATGGGTGTGAGTTGAAATCGAGGCAAGGTCAAGACAGATTCAAGGCAAAGTAGGGGCCAGTGGATGCGAGGAAAAATCAAGGATGTCCACCTGAACTGTGAGTGAGGAAAGACCCAAGGTTTGATTAATCTAAGCACCAGGTTGATTTGAAAAATTTGTGTAATGGCCAAAATGTGACGGCGGCTCCAGGGCCCAGAGCATATTGAAGTGATACCGCCCAAGTCCCTGTGCAAGGAACAACCTGATGTTTGGACAGTTTAAACACTGGGCCTGATAGGAAAAGCAGGGTGTTGGGACTAGAGGCAAGGGTCAGGCCGGGCCGGTGTAGCTCACTGCTCTGTGACATTTGCTCAGCCCTGTGCTGAACGGAGGCTGAGGCTGTGGCCTGCTCTGGACCTTATGTCAATGGACTCGCTTTCATTCTGAATGCTATTTGCTTACTTTTATTGTTTGCAAAATTTTTTTTCTCTCTGCATATTGGGAGTTTGACAGTCTTTTTAAAAATGTTTTTTTTGTATTACTTTGTTTTGTAGTTGCCTGTAAATAGATGAATCTCAGGGTTGGATAATGTATCCAAACTTTGATAATAAATGTACTTTGAACCTTGAATCTTGTCCTTTGGATATTCAGCTATTTCTTAATATCATATGGAATGAATTAAACCACATGAAGACTAGCATCATGTGAGAATCTCAGGAGAAGAGTGAAATATTTCATCACATGGCAATTCTGATTGAAGATGATTCTGACCATTTGTCCTTGCAGTAGTCACTCAGTTACTGTGCTCCAATGCGTTAGCCATGAAGGTCCTTTCAGTCCGATGCACAATTGTCCACCACCAGTCATTGGACTTTGCAGGACTTCAAAGCCTTGATCCAAAAACTTACTGGGTTAACACTTGCTTCCAGTTCTAATATTTACAATGCATATGATGTTCATTATTTTCAAGCATTTTCTCATGTACAACTTATTACATCAGTGCTGGTCACCCAACCTGATGCAAAAAAGGAGTGAGGACCTAATGAAAAACAAATGCCCTGTTTTGGTCGGCTGTATCTGTTTTAAATCTAACTTACATAGTACAATATGATACAATGGAGGATGTCTGTATTATGAAGGCAAGACAAATTCTCTAAATTATTATGTAGTTTTCATTCTTAACAGCCCTGTCATGAGCAAATACACAATGGAATTTTCAAGTAGATTATCTTCTCATATCCCTTTCCTCATTATCAGCTGAAAAGCCAGTCTGGCAGCTATGCCATTTGGGTTTTTTCCAGCTCAGGATGTCTGAAATGGAATCTTAAGTAGCAGGATAATGGAGAATAAGTAGCAGAGAAGAGCCTCATGATCAATCAGGTAACATATAGCAGATCTATCAAGAAGCACAATAGGGTGTAATCTAATGGTTTTTGCCACAGTGGTTAGTGGGAACTGCGGCCATCTATTTGACCACAACTGAATGGAACAATGGAAGTTAACCACAGTTCGATAACTTTAGCAAAAATTCTAGATATACAGTGCTAGGATTTGAGTGGAGAAGATCATAGAGTCATGCTGCAGTCACTGAGGTAGCAGTGGAGCAGACAAATTGCACAGAAGACAAGCAGTGAGTGAAAACACAATGGAGATTATTCAGTTTTGGCATGCATCATGCTATGATTTCAGTCATGAACTTGGGTCAAATTATTTCTTGATTGCCTTAGTTTTGGTATAAAATGGGTAAGTAATGGGTAGATTAAGTAGATGTTGGTGAAAGAAAAATTGATGTTGTTATTGTGCACAAGTAACTTCAAGGACATCTTAGGATGAAAAGACCCACTTGATTTTCTATCTTGTTTTGTCATCCTCTTCATCTACAAGTCTAGGTCCACATTTGGTTTGTGACGAGGAGGTGGTAAGACTATACAGTACGTAACCTTCAATGAGCGTTGATATCTACTTTACTTCATTCTGCTGTGTGGCCTCAGAATGACCTAGTTGGGAATGAATTGCTCTGCTCAAGATTTCCATTGTGTCAATGTTGCATATGTGCATAGATTTCACACTGGTCTCCTTGTTGTTGGATATCGTTGGTGAGTGTGCCTTGTTGAATCATAGCCTCCTCGGTATATCATGGTAATTCAAATTCCGGTGACGTATCGTCCCTGACTGTGGAATGCCAAAGAATGAAGGCATCTGGATATAAAGTACTGATCTACATGATTCACTTTTGATGATCAGACAATGCCTGGAAGTCACAAAAACTGAACCCTTTTGATTCTGGTTTCTGACCTCAGTACAGTAAGGGGAGGACAATATAATAGTTATATCACTAGACTAAAATCAGAGATCTGGACAAGTGTCCCAAAAGCATAAATGTAAATCTCACCATAGCAATGGGGAATTTAAGTTCAGTTAACAGAGTTAAATCTAAAGCTAATAGTGATAATAGTAAACACAAGAGGTTCTGCAGATCCTGGAAGTCCAGAACAACATAAGATCATAAGATATAGGAGCAGAATTAGGCCATTTGGCCCATTGAGACTGTTCTGCCATTCAATCATGGTTGATACTTTTTTTCCCTCCTCAGCTCCACTCCTTGGCCTTCTCCCCGCAGCCTTTGATGCTGTTTTCAATCAAGAACCTACTATCAATCTCTGCCTTATATACACCCAACGACCTGACTCCACAGCTGCCTGTGGTAACAAATTCGATAAATTCACCTCCCTCTGTCTAAAGGAATGTCTCTGCATCTCTGTTTTATATGAATGCCCCTCAATCCTGAGGCTGTGCCCTCTTGTCTTAGACTCCACTACCATGGGAAACATCCTTTCCACATGTACTCTGTCTAGGGCTTTCAATATTTGAAAGGTTTCAATGAGATCCCCCTCATCCTTCTAAATTCCAGCGAGTACAGATCCAGAGCTATCAAAAATTCCTCATATGATAACACTTTCATTCCTGGGAATCATCCTTGTGAACCTCCTCTGAACCACCTCCAATGCCAGCACATCATTTCCTAGATGAGAAGCCCAAAACTGTTCACAATACTCAAGGGAGACCTCACCAATGCCTCAGCATCACATCCCTGCTCTTGTATTCTAGACCTCCTGAATTGAATGCTAACATTGCATTTGCCTTCCTTGCTACACAAAATATTGAGGAACTCAGCAGGTCAGGAAATAAATAAATTGTTGATGCTTCAGCCCAAGACCCTTCATCAGGACCGGAAAGGAAGGTGGAAGACACCAGAATAAAAAAGCAGGAGGGAGAGGAAGGAGGACATGTTTGAAGGTGATATGTGAAGCCAGGTGAATGGGAAAGGTAAAGGGCTGGAGAAGAAGGAATCTGATAGGCAAGGAGAGTGGACCATAGAAGAAAGGGAAGAAGGAGGGGAACCAAGTGGAGGAGATAGGCAGCTGAGGAGAAGAGGCAAGAGAGGGGAATAAAAGAAGGGGGAAGGGAAAAGAAAAGCAAAGAAAAAAAATAATGGAAAGAGGAATCGATGCTTATGCCATCAGGTTGAAGGCTGCGTAGATGGAATATGAGGTGTTGCTACTCTACCCTGAGTGAGGCCTCAGCATGGCAGAAGAGGTCGTTATGTTGGAACCCAAATGGGGATAGGAATTAAAATGGTTGGCCATTGGGAAATTCTGCTTTTGGCGGATGGAACAGAAGTGCTCAGCAAAGCAGTCCCACAATTTACATTGGATCTAACCAATGTAGAGGAGGCTGTACCAAGACACAATAGATGATGACCCCAACAGATTTGCAGGTGAAGGACTGCTTGCAGCCCTGAATGAAGGTGAGGGGGAGGTGAATTAGCAGGTGTAGCACTTCCCAAGCTTGCAGGGATAAGTGCCAGGAGGGAGTAACTTTGTAAAACTGCCGGTCTTTATGGTCTTTAGGGTTTTGTGTGACTCCAATTCCACAGGAATGTGATTGCCTTTTAACTTTTCAGTTTAAGATTAAATATGGATCAACAATGAATGCTCATTTTTCATTTACAAAATGCCATTCTATGCATTTAGAAGCCATCTGTACTGGCAAAGTTATGCATTCTATCTACTTTTGGGCTCTGCTAAGAGAGAATGAAAGGTAGAGAGAAAAGCTGCAGAATGCAGGATATCCAAAAAACCACAGAAAATGGTGGAAGCTATCAGCAGTCCAAGCAGCATCCACAGAGAAAGAAAGAGCAGAAGTATCAGGTCAAGGAATCTTCTTCAGAAATGAAAATGTAAGGAAATAACTGCGTTTTAAGTTTTGGAGGCAGAGGTGAGGAAGGATGCAAAGAACCTAATGAATGCCTATGATGAGGTGTAGATCAGAGTTGTCATAAAAATTGCAGAAACCAAAAAGAAAAAAAAGGAAAACTAGTTGAATAGAAAAATATAGTTATAAATACAGAGAGAGGAAAAAGGTGTGGCCACTTGAAATTGTTGTCCAATATGAAGTCCTAAGGCCACAAAATAGCTCAATAGAAATTGAAGCTCTGATCCTCAAGCTTATGTTGAGCATCATTGAAATAATATAGAGAATTCAGAGTAGGAATGGAACAGAGAATCAAAGTAAAAGGCAACTAAAAGTTCTGGGTTGCCCTTGCAGACTGAACAAAGACTTTCTATAGGGTAATCACCCAATCTGTGTTTGGTTTCCTCAATGGAAGTCTTGTGACAACTTTAAGCAAACCACTCCCGTGGAGGAAGACTTGGTGCCAGCACACGTTTCGTACTGAGGACCAATCTCTTTTGTTCCCAATTTTTGTCCATTGCCCTTTAATCCAACTCAGTAGATACACTTCAAAGCCATCTGCACTAGTTTAGTTTATTAACTTCTTGTAGCACTGTAGGACGACTTCTGAAATTAAAAAAAGGCAGCTTAGACTCCTCCCACTATGGCCATTGTCTCTTCCCTCTGTTTCTATTGGGCAGAAGAAACTGCTGCTAACCCACTTTGATAAGACTCTTGAGCTGATCATGGTCAGATGTCAGGACAGCAGATCAGTGAGGACAAGGGCTGGTTGCCCTCCAGGCAAGAGAGTGACCAGTGAGTTCTAGGATCAGATTTCCATGTGGTATGAAGGTCTGTGAACCCCTAGGGATGCAAGTCTGTGAGACCAGAAGTCAAGGCCTAGTTTTTTGGGTCCTGTCTATGGCGAGCCCAGAGTACGAGGCCTGGAGTTTGCAGTCCTCATCAGGGTCCTCATTTGTTGTCGTTGGTGCATCTTGGGGTGAATACCAAGGAGAGAAGCCTAAAGGTCAACTGGAAGTTCACATGTGAGACATAATGGCCAAAGCTTTGGTCTGCTAGTCTGCAAGTTGGCTGGGTAAGTCAAAGGCCCAATATTCTATGAATCTGAGTCTACTGGAGGCTGCAGGCTGGAAACATCCTGTCCTGGGATGAGAGGACTGTGTCTGTGTGCGCAGAGCTGGCTGGGTGGGAGGGAAGTAAGAGATCTGTTTTGTTGCTCAGTATGTTCTGTGAACACGGTGGACATGCTATGTTGGGTGTCAGAATGTATGGCTATACTTGTGGTCTGTCCCCAACACAGTCTTAGGCTTTGTTGGTTTTTGGTGCAAATGCCACATTTCACTGTATGTTTTGAAGTACGTGAGATAAATAAATAAATGTGAATCTGATGAAGATAAAATCTTGATACCTCAGTCTGTCTCATCATGGTCCTTGAATCTCATTTGTCCACCTGAAATGACTTTGTCTGTCACTGTCATTACATCCTACATTTCATTATTGTTTTTCCCTTTGTACTACCCCAATGTACTGATGTTTGGAAAGATCTGTCTAGTTAACTTGCAAAATGAAGTAAATGTGACAGTAATAAAGTCCCTTGTACTATGCACAAGCGCATAGATGCACGGATGCAATGAAAATGTAAGAGTCACAGCAAACTCAAGTGCAAGAATCACAGAGACTTTGGCAAATCCAACAAAACTAAAGATTTATTGCAGAAATTAACCAACAAAGCTAACAATAACTCAGGCAAACTGAACAGAATTGTGACAACCTGAAATCGCTCACAATGCATAGAAGAACTCGGTCTGAGTTACAGCAGACAAGGAACCACAACGACCGAGCAAGGCATTGAAAATTCCGTGCTAATTAAATTAGCCCAAATTGATTAAAAGTGATAAGTACAAAGAGAGTTTAACAATCCCCATGATCCCAAATGAGACACCTGCAAAACAAAGTGAAAACCCAGAGCTAGTCAAGGACAAACAATTAGATATAAAAGGTAAACAATCCAAGGAACATCACAAACCCAGGAGGAGACATGAAGAAAATACAGTCCACATGCTAACTGAAAAAAAATCTCTTCTTTTTCTTTTAAAAATGACCCTTGATTGTGACAGAAAAACTTGCTAGTAGCAGCATCACAGGCACGTAACGGCAACATTCACAAGTGAAACTCAAACTAATATCAATTACTCACAATTTTTATGAGAAAGTACACAATTAGAACAAAACAAAAACAGAATCCATTTTAATGCAAAGTGATCAAAATGATCAAAGCGCTGCTAAACTGTAGTGCTGATTGAATCAAGAACTGAATGGTAGATGTTCCTGAACGTGGTGGTATGGGACTTTAGGCTTCTGTCCCTCCTGTCTGATGGTAGTTGCAGGGGGATGACATGGCCCAGATGGTGGGCAGTTTTGATAAGGTATGTTGCCTTCTTGGGGAAGCACTTCCTGTAGACATTACTAATGGTGGAGAGGATGTGCCTGTGATGTATTGAACCAAATCCAGTACTCTGCAGCTTCTTGCTTTCCTGTGCATTTGAACAGCTGTACCAGACCATGAAGCAATTAATCAGAATAATGTGAACAATACATCAGCAGAATTTTGTTCCAGTCTTCAGTGACAAGCCACAAAGCTTAACCTCCAAATAAAGAAAAGATCCTGACACCCATTCCTGTTGACTGCACCTATGTGCTGGGTCCAGCACAGGTCACCCGATTTTAAAGCTGGTGACTCTCTCCACCACCCATCCCCCCACTCCCGATGTAGGCTGCTATAGAATTGCCTTCCTTCCCCTTTCTGAAGCTCTTTAATTTTACTGATGCTGAGTGAGAGATTGCTTTGTGGCACCACTCAATTTGTCCTATCTCATATCAATTATCAAGAAATTCTAAATTTGTGCTGAATCTGCCCAGTTCTGTTATTATTTTCTAAGGGCTTTGTTAACACTTCTTTCCTAAAGACCCTATACCTGATTTTAAGCTAACTGGTTTGTGATTCATAATTTTCATTCTCCATTTTTATTAAGTGGCCAGGATATATTTTTTCTCCTCTAATTCTGTAAGAAATGTTTAATAATCTGTAGAATTGTGGAAGATGATAATGGGTGCAACTATTATCTCCATCACCCCCTTTTTCAAATCCTTGATCGATAGTGATCACATCCTGGGGATTTATTGACTTTTAATCCCATTAATTTCTTTTTTTTAAAATTACTGCCATGTATTTTTTATCTACTGATTTACTCTGAAGCAGTTATTCGTCATGATCTTGGGATATATTCTGTGTATTCTTTTGTGGAAAAAAAATAGCACAAAATATATATTTATTTGCCATTTTCTTATTTCCCAAATGGAAATACTAGTCTAGGTCATTCTGCAGCTCTATTTCTGTAATGGCTTTTGGAAAATGCCCTTTTATTTACATTTGTGTTATGAATGCATCTATCTTTTTACAATTCTGTGTGTACCGTGACATAAAAATATTTTACCTATTTACCATCTTTTCCTACTCTGACCTTAATTGAAGAATCTCTATCTGTTTATATACTCTGTCCTTCCCTGACGGAGCCTAGTTATCATTACCACTTTGCTGCTCTCATATTGTTTTTCTTTTCTTTCTCTTTAACTTCATAAAATTCCCCTACTCCATTCACTTGCTCACTGATTAGTTTTAGTTATGCTTGCCAAACACCATCTGATTCATGTTGTTCATAAATACTCTTATTTTATATTTCCGAGATTATTTATTTTGTTTTATATTACATTTGGCAGACCAATAACATACCTGTTCCTCTCACAAGCAGTAGAATCAAAATGTCTCCTTACTTCAATCTGCAGTTTAAAGTGTCTCTTGCATAGAAGAGAAAAATGGTGATTGTGCAGGTGTGTATTGGCAAGGACATGGAATATGAAGGGCGAGGAGGTGTGAGCTCTGTGCATATTGTTGATTATGACTATGATTCTACTGGATCATAGTTACTGCCTGTTAGCTAACTAACATTTAGGCATCAGTGAAGGTCCTCCATCTCTGTCTCTCCTTGGCCAATTTTGGTCTTGATCTTGCTGGCGTTCAGGGCTTCCTTCATTGTGCCAGTAGCTTCCTATAACCATATAACCATATAACAATTACAGCATGGAAACAGGCCATCTCGGCCCTTCTCGTCCATGCCAGACTCTTACTCTCACCTAGTTCCACCGACCCGCACTCACCCCATAACCCTCTATTCCTTTCCTGTCCATATAGTTGTCCAGTTTTTTAAACGACAACATCGAACCTGCCTCAACCACTTCTGCTGGAAGCTCGTTCCACACAGCTACCACTCTCTGAGTAAAGAAGTCCCCCCTCATGTTACCCCAAAACTTTTGCCCTTTAACTCTCAATTTATGTCCTCTTGTTTGAATCTCCCCCACTCTCAATGGAAAAAGCCTATCCACGTCAACTCTATCTATCCCTCTCATAATTTTAGATACCGCTATCAAGTCCCCCCTCAACCTTCTATGTTCCAAAGAATAAAGACCCAACTTGTTCAACCTTTCTCTGTAACTTAAGTGATGAAACCCAGGTAACATTCTGGTAAATCTTCTCTGTACTCTCTCTATTTTGTTGACAACTTTCCTATAATTCGGTGACAAAAACTGTACTCAATACTCCAAATTTGGCCTCACCAATGCCTTGTACAATTTCAACATTACATCCCAACTCCTATACTCAATGCTCTGATTTATAAAGGCCAGCATACCAAAAGCTTTCTTCACCACCCTATCCACATGAGATTCCACCTTCAGGGAACTATGCACCATTATTCCTAGATCCCTCTGTTCTACTGCATTCTTCAATGCCCTACCATTTACCATGTATGTGCTATTTTGATTAGTCCTACCAAAATGTAACACCTCACACTTATCAGCATTAAACTCCATCTGCTATCTTTCAGCCCACTCTTCTAACCACCCTAAATCTCTCTGCAAGCTTTGAAAACCTACTTCATTATCCACAACTCCACCTATCTTAGTATCATCTGCATACTTACTCATCCAATTTACCACCCCATCATCCAGATCATTAATGTATATGAGAAATAACATTGGACCCAGTATAGATCCCTGAGGCACACCACTAGTCACCGACCTCCAATCTGACACACAGTTATCCACCACCACTCTCTGGCATCTCCCATCCAGCCACTGCTGAATCCATTTTACAACTTCAATATTAATACCTAACGATTGAACCTTCCTAACCTACCTTCCGTGTGGGACCATGTCAAAGGCCTTACAGAAGTCCATATAGACAACATCCACCACTTTACCCTCGTCAATATTCCTAGTAACCTCTTCAAAAAATTCAATAAGATTTGTCAAACGTGACCTTCCACGCACAAATCCATGTTGACTGTTCCTAATCAGACCTTATCCATCTAGATAATTATATATACCATCCCTAAGAATACTTTCCATCAATTTACCCACCACTGACGTTAAACTCACAGGCCGATAATTGCTAGGTTTACTCTTAGAACCCTTTTTAAGCAATGGAACAACATGAGCAATACGCCAATCCTCCGGCACCATCCCCGTTTCTAATGACATTTGAAATATTTCTGTCAGAGCCCCTGCTATTTCCACACTAACTTCCCTCAAGGTCCTAGGGAATATCCTGTCAGGACCCAGACACTTATCCACTTTTATATTCCTTAAAAGCTCCAGTACTTCCTCTTCTTTAATCATCATAACTTCCCTACCTGTTTCTCTTATCTTACCCAATTCAATATCCTTCTCCTTATTGAATACCGAAGAAAAGAAATTGTTCAGAATCTCCTCCATCTCTTTTGGCTTCACACATAGATGTCCACTCTGATTCTCTAAGGGACTAATTTTATCCTTCACTATCCTTTTGCTATTAATATAACGGTAGAAACCCTTGGGATTTATTTTCACCTTACTTGCCAAAGCAACCTCATATCTTCTTTTAGCTTTTCTAATTTCTTTCTTAAGAATCTTTTCACATTCTTTATATTCCTCGAGCACCTCATATTCTCCATGCTGCCTATATTTCTTGTAGATATTTCTCTTTTTCCAAACCAAGTTTCCAATATCCCTTGAAAACCATTACTCTCTCAAACTTTTAACCTTTCCTTTCATCCTAACAGGAACATAAATATCCTGTACTCTCAAAATTTTATCTTTAAATGACCTCCATTTCTCTATTACATTCTTCCCATAAAACAAATTGTCCCAATCCACTCCTTCTAAATCCTTATGCATCTCCTCAAAGTTAGCCTTTCTCCAATCAAAAATCTCAATCCTGGGTCCAGACCTATCCTTCTCCATAATTATATTGAAACTAATAGCATTGTGATCACTGGACCGGAAGTGCTCTCCAACACAAACCTCCGTCACCTGATCTATCTCATTCCCTAACAGGAGATCCAACACTGCCCCTTCTCTAGTTGGTACCTCTATGTATTGCTGCAAAAAACTATCCTGCACACATTTTACAAACTCCAAACCATCCAGCCCTTTTACAGTATGGGCTTCCCAGTCTATGTGTGGAAAATTAAAATCTTCCACAATCACAACCTTGTGCTTACTACAAATATCTGCTATCTCCTTACAAATTTGCTCCTCCAATTCTCACTCCCCATTTGGTGGTCTATAATACACCCTCATAAGAGTTACTGCACCTTTCCCATTCCTCAATTCCACCCAGATAGCTTCCCTAGACGAGCCCTCTAATCTATCCTGCCAGAGCACCGCTCTAATATTTTTTCTGACAAGCAATGCAACACCTCCCCCTCTTGTCCCTCCCATTCTATCACACCTGAAGCAATTAAATCCAGGAATATTTAGTTGCCAATCACACCCCTCCTGTAACCATGTTTCACTAATAGCTACCACACCAGGTTGTTCTCTGGCAAAGATGTGATCGGTAGGTGGGAAGCCTTCAAAGGAGAAATTTTGAGAGTGCAGAGTTTGTATGTTCCTGTCAGGATTAAAGGCAAAGTGAATAGGAATAAAGAACCTTGGTTCTCAAGGGATATTACAACTCTGATAAAGAAGAAGAGGGAGTTGTATGACATGTATAGGAAACAGGGAGTAAATCAGGTGCTTGAGGAGTATAAGAAGTGCAAGAAAATACTTAGGAAAGAAATCAGGAGGGCTAAAAGAAGACATGAGGTTGCCTTGGCAGTCAAAGTGAAGGATAATCCAAAGAGCTTTTACAGGTATATTAAGAGCAAAAGGATTGTAAGGGATAAAATTGGTCCTCTTGAAGATCAGAGTGGTTGGCTACGTGCGGAACCAGAGGAAATGGGGGAGATCTTAAATAGGTTTTTTGCATCTGTATTTACTAAGGAAACAGGCATGAAGTCTATGGAATTAAGGGAAACAAGTAGTGAGATCATGGAAACTGTACAGATTGAAAAGGAGGAGGTCCTTGCTGTCTTGAGGAAAATTAAGGTGGATAAATCCCCAGGACCTGACAAGGTGTTCCCTTGGACCTTGAAGGAGACTAGTGTTGAAATTGCGGGGGCCCTGGCAGAAATATTTAAAATGTCCCTGTCTACGGGTGAGGTGACGGAGGATTAGAGAGAGGCTCATGTTGTTCCATTGTTTAAAAAAGGATCGAAAAGTAATCCGGGAAATTATAGGCCAGTAAGTTTAACGTCAGTAGTAGGTAAGTTATTGGAGGGAGTACTAAGAGACAGAATCTACAAGCATTTGGATAGACAGGGACTTATTAGGGAGAATCAACATGGCTTTGTGCGTGGTAGGTCATGTTTGACCAATCTATTGGAGTTTTTCGAGGAGGTTACCAGGAAAGTGGATGAAGGGAAGGCAGTGGATATTGTCTACATGGACTTCAGTAAGGCCTTTGACAAGGTCCCGCATGGGAGGTTAGTTAGGAAAATTCAGTTGCTAGGTATACATGGAGAGGTGGTAAATTGGATTAGACATTGGCTCAGTGGAAGAAGCCAAAGAGTGGTAGTAGAGAATTGCTTCTCCGAGTGGAGGCCTGTGACTAGTGGTGTGCCAAAGGGATCAGTTCTGGGTCCATTGTTATTTGTCATCTATATCAATGATCTGGATGATAATGTGGTAAATTGGATCAGCAAATTTGCTGATGATACAAAGATTGGAGGTGTAGTAGAGAGTGAGGAAGGTTTTCAGAGCTGCAGAGGGACTTGGACCAGCTGGAAAAATGGACTGAAAAATGGCAGATGGAGTTTAATACAGACAAGTGTGAGGTATTGCACATTGGAAGGACAAATCAAGGTAGAACATATAGGGTTAATGGTAAGGCACTGAGGAGTGCAGTAGAACAGAGGGATCTGGGAATACAGACACAAAATTCCCTAAAAGTGGCATCACAGGTAGATAGGGTCATAAGGAGAGCTTTTGGTACTTTATTAATCAAAGCCTTTAATTAGCCTTTATTAATCAAAGTATTGAGTATAAGAGCTGGAATGTTATGATGAGGTTGTATAAGGCATTGTTGAGGCCAAATGTGGAGTATTGTGTTCACTTTTGGTCACCAAATTACAGGAAGGATATAAATAAGGTTGAAAGAGTGCAGAGAAGGTTTACAAGGATGTTGCCAGGACTTGAGAAACTCAGTTACAGAGAAAGGTTGAATAGGTTAGGACTTTATTCCCTGGAGTGTAGAAGAATGAGGGGAGATTTGATATATATAAAATTATGATGGGTATAGATGGGGTGAATGCAAGCAGGCTTTTTCCACTGAGGCAAGGGGAGAATAAAAACAGAGGACATGAGTTAAGGGTGAGGGGGGAAAAGTTTAAAGGGAACATTGGGGGGGCTTCTTCACACAGAGAGTGGTGGGAGTATGGAATGGGCTGCCAGACGAGGTGGTAAATGCAGGTTCTTTTTTAACATTTAAGAATAAATTGTACAGATACATGGATGGGAGGTGTATGGAGAGATATGGTCCATGTGCAGGTCAGTGGGACAAGGCAGAAAATGGTTCGGCACAGCCAAGAAGGGCCAAAAGGCCTGTTTCTGTGCTGTAGTTTCTATGGTTTCTATCATACTTCCAGGTATCAATCCATGCTTTAGGCTCCTGCACCTTTCTTACAATGCTCCTAGCATTAAAATAAATGCATTTAAGAAACTTTCCACCTCTTACTCTCTGTTTATCACTAATGGTGCAAGCAACTTTACTATTTTCTTTTTCTTCCTTCTTCCCTACATCTGTTCCTACTCTCTGGTTCCCCTCCCCCCTCATATCTAGTTTAAATCCACTGGAGCCTCTCTAGCAAACCTACCTGCAAGAATATTTGTCCCCCTCCAGTTCAGATGTGGACCGTCCCGCCAGAACAGGTTCCACCTCCCCTGGAAAACTGCCCAATTATCTATAAATCTGAAGCCCTCCCTCCTGTACCATATCTTCAGCCACATTTTGATCTGCGCTATCTTCCTATTTCTAAACCCGCCTGCACGTGGCACTGGTAGCAATCCTGAGATTGCTATCCTGGAGGTCCTGTCCTTTAATTTGGCTCTCAACTCCCTAAACTCTCCTTTCAGTACCTCCTCACTCTTCCTACCCACGTCATTGGTCCCTACATGGACCACGACATCCGGCTGCTCACCCTGCCTCTTGAGAATACTGAAGACTCGATCCAAGATATCACGGACCTTGGCACCAGGGAGGCAACCGACCATCCAGGATTCTCGATCTCTTCCACAGAACCTCTTATCTGTCCCCCTAACTATCGAATCCCCTATCACTACTGCTCTCCTCTTTTCCCTCCTTCCCTTCTGAGTTGAGGGTCCCAGCTCGGTGCCAGAGACGCAACCACTGCAACCTGTCCCTGGTAGGTCGTCCCCATCAATAGTATCCAAAACGATGTACTTATTACTGGTGGAAACAGCCACAGAGGTGTTATTCTCATTCTGTCTATGCCCCTCCCCTTTCCTGACAGTCACCCAGCTACCTGTCTCCTGACTCTTAGGGGTGACTATCTCTCTGTAATTCCTCTCTATTTCTGCCTCTGCCTCCCAAATGATCCGAAGTTCATCCAGCTCCAGCTCCAGTTCCCTAACTCGGTTTGTCAGGAGCTGCAGCTGGATGCACCTTTCGCAGGTGTAGTAATCAGGGACAATTGTGCTTGCCATGACTTCCCACATCCTGCAAACAGAGCACTCAACTGCCCTAACTGCTGCTTCCATTACCTACTCCTAAGGTAATTAGATTTATTAAAGGAACTTACCCAGCCTTACCTCACTTGGAGTGAAGCTCTTCCTCAGTCTCTGCTCGCCGAAGCCTCAGAAGCCAAAGCCTTCCTACTCTGTCTCCCTCTACTCCATCACCCGCTCCATTAATCTTCTCGCTTTTAAACACTCCCACTGCCTCACGGTCCGACTTACACGCGTTTGCGCAGTTGTGCCCTGTTCATCTGTCGAAGAAAATGACCGACTTCCACAAACTGCTCTCTTTTAAACTCTCCCGCTGCCTCACAGGCCGACTTACACGCGCTTGTGCAGTCATGCCCCATTCAACTGCCAAAGAAAATGCGATGAAGAAGATGTGATTCCTCTTGGTTTTCACTACTGTCCGGGTGAAGACTCGGGAATACCATCGCACACAGATATAGGATTCTTCATTGCTGTTTCTGTAACTTCTTTTTTGACCAGTCAGTGTTGTTAGCCTTGAGCTGAAACCCTAACCTGGAGAACCAGAGGACCACTCTTAGTTTGGTCTCTACCCTTTGACCTGTTTGGTATAGGTGACCCTACCAAGAATCAAAGCACATGGTCCTGACTCCAGCCAATATAGATCTCCGGGTCATTGAGGCACGCAAGCCTCCAAACCCTGTGATGAAGTTGTTGGAGGACTGGATCAGAATCATAATCAAAAATATGCCCAGTACTTACAACTGAATACTCTGTGAGATGGAATCCTACCAAATCACTGTTTTTTTGCAGCTCGGGAACCATGTTTATTGGGTAGGTTTGCTATCTATAATATCCATAGTAATATCCTCCCACATCTGCTATTTCCCTTCAGTCTTCAGTATGAGAAAATCCTCCTTTGCTAACTTTTACTTATTAAGATCTTCATTGTTGCTCCTAGCAAACTTGCACTCCTGTGTTCCTATTATTAAACAATCCTGTTACTTTGTACCCTTTATTAGTCAGTGTCCGCCATATCTTCAGTGCAGGGACTTATGTGGAGGCTAGATATACTGGTCTGGGAAAATTGCTACTACACAAGTGTTCAATGTTGAGATATTGGTTTTAATGCCTCCAGGGACTTTTAAATCACAGCAATCAACAACAAGCACAATGTTACAAGCTGAAAAAAAATTTCTAAGCTGGTACAACTCATTAAGACAATGTGCATTTGTTTTCACAAAATAAACCACATTTATTCAAGTGAGACAAGAAGTAATTCTGTTTTCCCTTCAACAAGCATCTATGTGGAACAAAATAGCCTCTTAATACTTAAATCACAAACAAGAGAAAATCTGCAGATGCTGGAAATCCAAGCAACACACACAAAATGTTGGAGGAATTCAGCAGGCCAGGCAGCCTCTATGGAAAAGAGTACAGTTGACATTTTGGGCCGAGACTTTCATCAGGACTGGAGGGAAAAAAAATGAGGAGTCAGAGTTGGGGGAGGGGAGGAGAGGAAGAGATACAAGGTGATAGGAGTAACCAGGAGGGAGGGAGGGGTGAAGTAAAGAGCTGGGAAGTCGATTGGTGAAAGAAATACAGGGATGTAGAAGGGCGAATCTGATAGGAGAGGACAGAAGGCCATGGAAGAAAGAAAGGGGTGGAGCACCAGGGGGAGGTGATGGGCAGGGAAGAAGAGAAGGTGAGAGAGGGAAAGGAAATGGGGAATGATGAAGGGGGTAAATGGCATTACCAGAAGTTCAAGAAATCAATGTTCATGCCATTGGTTGGGGGCCACCCAGACAAAATATAAGGTGTTGCTCCTCCAACCTGAGTGTGGCCTCATCACAATAGTAGAGGAAGCCATGAACTGACATGATGGAATGGGAATGTGAAGTGGAATTAAAATGGTTCACCACTGGGTGATCCCACTTTTTTCAGCAGATGCTGCATAGGTGCTCAGCGAAACGGTCTCCCAATCTTCGTCAGGTCTAATCAATATAGAAGGGGTCACACTGAGAGCACCGGATACAGTAGATGACCCCTACAGACTCACAGGTGAAGTGTTGCCTCTCCTGGAAGGTCTGTTTGGAGCCCCGAGTGGTAGTGAGGGAGGAGATGTAGGTAACACTTGTTTCGCTTGCAAGGGTGAGTGCCAGGAGGGAGATCCGTGGGGAGGGATGAATGGACAAGGGGATGATCCTTGCGGAAAACAGAAAGCGGGGGGGGAGGAAAGGTGTGCTTGGTGGTGGGACCCCATTGGAGGTGGCGGAATTTACGTAGGATTATGTGCTGGACGCAGAGGCTGGTGGGGTGATAGGTGAGGACAAGAGGGACCCTGTCCCTGTTGTGGTGTCAGGACGATAAGGTGAGGGCAGACGTGCACGAAATGGAATAAATGAGGTAGAGGTCAGCGTTGGTGACGGAGGAAGGGAAGCCTCTTTCTTTGAAGTAGGAGAACATCTCCTTCGTTCTGGAATGAAAAGCCTCATCCTGCGAGCAGATGCGGCAGAGATGAAGGAATTGAGAGAAGGAGATGCCATTTTTACAAGTAACAGGTGCTCCTGATGTGGGCTCCTGTTTATCGGTGAGACTCGACATAGATTGGCAGATCGCTTTGCCTAGCACCGAGTTAACTATACTCTTTTCCATAGATGGTTCCTGGCCTGCTGAGTTCCTCCAGCAATTTGTGTGTGTAGCCTGTTAATACTGCATCAATTGTCTCCTTCCTTAAGCATTTTCAGAAATGTCAATCAAATTGCAGGTAATAAACATAATTATCCATGTACAAAATGAGTTTGGGAAAAGAGTTTATCTACAGAGGGTGGAATACACAAGATGGTTAAATAACCAGGAGACTTGCTTGATTGCCTTTGTATAGAACAGCCATTAATCAAATAGGTGTCTGAGGGTTTGAGACAAGATAGATTTCATATGGATTAAATAGGCTCCTGATAATGTTAGGCATGGGGATTGTGGTACATAATTAAACTGGACCTACTCAATATGTTAGCTACATAATGGCAAAGGTGTTGCCGCTGTGTTAAGTTATTTCTGTGTGCAGCTTGCATTTACTGTGCTGTTCACAGACTGCCTGCAGTAGTAAACTGCATGCACACTACATGCAGACATATGTGGACTGTGGCTCCAAGCAATGATAATAGTTTTTAAAGAGTGAAACTTAGGCTGTGATACTACAGAAATGGCTGAAGGTGGAAGTGAACAAGGTCAAGCATTTTCAACAGTGCTCTATCAATCTTGTTGTAAAAGGCGAAAAGAAAGAAAGATGCGCTCTGTCCACCTCGGGATGGAGTGGAAGGCTTAAAGGCTGAAGCTCAGGAGGCAGTATGAAGAAGTAGTAGTTAGTGCAGGAAGGAGATTGATGATCTGAGAACAACTGTCAAGATGAATGAGTTTATTTTCAAATAATACATCCTTTCACTCTATAGATGAAAATCAGCAGCGCCAATGCTTGTTCATGACTTGCATTGTTATCTGTCTCCTTTGATT
Organism: Mobula birostris; assembly: GCF_030028105.1. Taxonomy (NCBI): domain Eukaryota; kingdom Metazoa; phylum Chordata; class Chondrichthyes; order Myliobatiformes; family Myliobatidae; genus Mobula; species Mobula birostris. Next base: position 113,416,431 of record NC_092373.1, on the reverse strand, counting down.
CCTGACCGTTGTTTTCAGGTAGATGAACACTAACGTTCTTTATCAAGGAGCTATCCTGTGAAGTACCATGGGAAGTGTACACATGCATCCCGGACTATAACTGCTAGTAACAAGTCATTAGAATCAGAAAACAAAAATGTCATGGCCCAGTTTAACCATATATATTATGCAGGAGCAATGCAGTTTTATATTTCTTTTTCCTTTTGCTTGTTTCTTACTGTGATTAATTTCATAAAGAACAAATGATGTTATTTAATTAATCCAACCCTCTACTTACATTGTTCTAACAGCTAATTTTCCCCATCAATTTCACATTAATCTAGGTTAGAAAGCTGTGGAAGTTTGAGGTACCCCATTGGACTCTAAAAGTCCATTAGCTGGCAAGCTCATGTGTCCAAATAACCACAAAAACAAAAACAAACCTGGAGGAATGATGCAAAATCTCTCCCAAATTGGTGGGTAGACTAATAATGCATAGAAAGAATATTTTAAAACCTTAATTTATTCCTACTCTTTGTTTTCCCTTCTTTATCAAATTTTCCAAACATTTCAATGTATTACCCTCATCCTATGAACTTCTAAGGAACAAGTCTTGCATGACATATTATCAAATGTCTTATTAAAATCTTGTTACATCAGACCACCTCCCACTTATCTAAAAACCCTTGCATTGTCAAATACAATTTTCCTGGTCATTGAATATGTCAACTCTACCTAATCCTTTGATTTTCACTGCCCAATCATGCCATGATTTTCTAAGTACCTAATTAGCACAATTATATTCTATCATGTTGTTGATTACGTGTGCTAAGCTGATTGGTTTATGGTGCTAATTTGCCTTGTTCTTCAGTTTTTGAAAACTGCTGTCATGTTTTCTATCTTACAACCTGGAGAATTTTGAAAAGTCACCCAACTCACTTTGCTCCTGGCCTTGGTGCAAATATGCAGAAAAGAGATGAAGTGAGAGTAACAGTAGTGATGGATATTCACTACTCTGAGAAAGAAGGTCTTTAGTTTGCTAAGCTTCCTTTCTAAACACAAGCAGCTACCACTCATAAGATCAAAAGCACATGTAAGTAAGCTTCCAATGAACAATTTGTTTAACTGTGGTCATAAAATGAAGTCAGTCTTCATTTCTTAAAATATAAATGGAAAGCAGTAATCAGGTTGAAGTTAAAAGCACTCTCTATAGAACAGCCTTGCAAATAAGCTCTGCTATAGAAGGCATTCTGCTTGTGTAGCCTTAGTCAGTCTGGGAAAACAGAAAAGTTGGGAAGATGTGTCTATTATTCTCAGTTAGGTCCAACCCTCAAGAAAGTAAAGGGGAAAGACATGAATAATTATATCCAGAGTCCAGAATCACCAACATGGGAAGAAATTTTTGCAGATGATATGATTGGTATCAGAATGCTAAGCTAACAGCACACCAATGGGTGTTCACTCCCATGGGAGGGACATAACCAATTCCTTTGTAATGACATTTTTTCTGGGGAATTAGAATCAAAGATATACACAGAATTCTCAATAGGAGAATGCTGCATTTTCTTATTTTTGTAAATGTACATTTCTCTTGTACAATACAAAGCTCCATATATGTGCCTAAGACTTTTGCACAGTATGGTAAATAGCCACATGAGTACTCTCATTAAAGGGAAAGCATATTGCAATTACCCAATCTTCCAAGATAAGTTTACTTCCCTCTTTATTCTCCATGGCAAGTTTAGCTACCAATACCCACTATTCGAGTGGTCACTCCTCCCTTCCCACCAAGGAGAAGATACATCCAGCAATCAAAGTAGCTTGAAACACAGTTCATTAACTTACAGTGCTGCACATTTAAATCCATTTAAAACTCACAGAGGATTTCTATCTTAAACATTTCCAAATTACAACTATTTCATAAACATTAAGCATTTCTTAAACATAAAGGAAAAATGATTTCCAAAACACAGGTATAATTCCTATTAACTAAGATATGCAGTACCCTCAAGTTGCAGACAAACAAGTCTTCTGTCACAAAAACCAAAGCAAGAGGAATGGATTCAACTCATGTTTCTTTCATGATTCTTTTTGATGTTCCTTACCCTATTCCTAGTAACCCTGAACTGCTTGCTACATTTATACCCTTTTCAGCCACTTGAGTGACTTCACAAGCATATGATATTTCCTTGGATATACTTCTAGCACAAACTGCCTAAAAGCATTTTCAGAAACACAGATCTCAGCTTAATGTTCACATTTCACAATTAATGCTGTAAAGCTAACCTCCTTGAGCACATAAACCTCTTCCAATAATAAGCACATTAGTTATTGATATGCTAAATGATAATATTCATCTGTTCTTCAACATTCCTTGAACGAAGCAACTTAAAAGTCAACTTGTCTGTTTGAAACAAACTGAATTAAACAACCCATTGTCTTACACTCTACCTTGTGCAATAATAAAGCGGGTGCAGTGAATTCCCACAGAGTATCTTCTATATACAGAGTTTTTTCTATAGAGAGTGTTTTTTAACCTCAATCTGATTGTTGCTTTCCATTTCTATTTTAAGAACTGAAGACTAACTTCATTTTATGACCAGAAGTTAATCAAATGGTTAACTGGAAAGAGAACCTAGTGCTTTCCTGGTGTATGTGATGAATAAAGTTTTCATGGGCTTCCAGCCGGATACAGGTATCAATTTAAACCAACATATTTGATGACAAACTCTGCCATCTTCATCAGCGATGATGCCTGGGTGTGTCTAGTCTGGTGTTCTCAGGAGAGACAGATGACGGGGGTATAAATACCACCGGACTAGACATGCTCAGGCATTATCCCTGATGAAGGTGGCAGACTTTGTCTTCAAAAAGTGGGTTAAAATCAGTATCTGTACCCAGCTGGAAGCCCGTGAGGGTTCAGATATTCACTATCTGGAAGTTTACATACATCAGTTTTTGATTTTACAAGTGGTAGCTGCTAGTGTTTAGAGAGCAAGCTTAGCAAACATAAGAACTCCTGTCCCAGAGCAATGAATATCCATCACACTTCCCTCTTGTTAAGTGAAGGTTACCAGTTCCATCCTACTGATATCAGCATCGAGATCACGACTTCTACCAAGACTCCTCTTGGGAACAGATTATCACTCCTCTATCAGTTCCAGTAGGTTACCAGCGCTAGAAAACGTTCTCTTCAATTTGATAGTCAATGAACTCCCAATGTAAGGGGTTCTCTGTGTGTTTTTTTTTAGAGCATAGAACAGTACAGCACAGGAACAGGCCCTTAGCCCACAACGTTGTCCAAACCAGCTAAAAAGTAAATTGAAAGAAGTCCAAAAACTAATCCCTCCTACTTACACAATGTCCATATCCCCCCATCTTCCTCAGTTTCATGTGCCTATCTAAACATCACTTCTTCAATCTCAGCTACACATATTTCCCAAAACTCAAAGGAATATCACCATTATAATTTTCCATAAACATGAGACAATAACACATCAATGTCCATATTATACGATAAGTCCATATTAGTCCATCTTTAAGAACTTCTTTGCCACAAATAGTTCATGCCATTTTCTTGATGCAAGTTAAAATCACTGTTATCTCATCAGGTCAGCTGACAATGTCTCTCAATGAGCTTGAAGATGGTTAATCTCTTTCACAGGGGTGTTCACATTGCTTCCAATGCGGTGTACGACTTCACACAGGTTTCCCGAAACTAAGCCTTGTAAACAAATTACTGATTGTAACTTGATATCCATTGGTTACATTGTTTCACGATATAATAATATACAGTACTGTTGCAGAAGTCTTAGGCATCTAGCTATATATATGTGCCTAAGACTTTTGCAAAGATTTGTATATCAGACAGAGCTTAAGGTCTTCATTTGAGTTTAGAAATTCATGGTTAGGAAGCGCAGTACCATCACACTACATTTGACAACAAGACACAATTTGACCAAGAATGGGATCGAGGAGCCTTTGTTAAACTGAAGTCAATAAAAGTTGGGGAACTTCATACCTAGCACAAGGGACTATGTAGGTCAATCAACCCAGCCACAGGACATTTCTGTCACAGCTCCTCAGGGTAGGGCGGTAGGGCCGAGTATTTTCAGCTGCTTCATCAATGACCTCCTTTCAATCATAAGGTGGAAAGTAGGGGTTGTATGACCTTGATGTACTGATGTGATGAAATGAGCTTTATCAGCATCCAAAACATAGCTGTACACTGTACCTGAAACAATAATAAATCACTTTACCAATTTATCAAGGGGAAGGGAAGCCCCGTTCAGCACAATTGGCATCTCTTCAGATAATGAATTGGTTCACATCTAAATGCTGTAAGAATGGGTGATATCTAGGTCTGGGCTGGTAGGTGCAAATTGTGCCACACAGGCCCAAAATATTGACAATTTGTTTTTTTCACAGATGCTACATGACTTGCTGAGTTCCTCCAGCAATTTGCTTATTGAATCACCGAAAGGTTGTTCTCCCAGTCACACCATCCAGACTTGGAAAAGTGTCAGCGTTCCTTCAGTGTGACTGTGTCAAAATCCAAGATCTCTCTTCCTAATAGTATTGTGGATATACTCACACGTTAAGGACTGCATCAGTTCAAAGTCAAAGTTCAGTTTATTCTTATATATAGAATACGCAGGTGCAAAGAAAAACTTACTTGTAGCAGCATTACAGGCACATGGCATCATATATGCAATATTATCAGGACGAACATAAATTAACCATAAACACAAACGTAGTCATAGTGTTGTTAAACTTTAGTAGTCTGAGTTTTGCTACTTGGTTCAAGAACAGAATGGTTGAAGAGAAGGAGCTGTTCTTGAACCTGGTGCTGTGGAGCTTCTGGCTTCTTTTTGTACCTCCTGCATGATGGGAGCTCGCCACCACTTTCTCAAGGGCAATTAGGATGGACGAATAGAGCTGGCTCAGCCTATGAAGCCCACATCCTGGAAATGAATAAAAAATAAACAGTTTTTGATTTGTTGCACTCTTGAGACTGGAGGACATAAAATTTAGATATATATTTCAATTAAATATTAAAAGAATCCTGCATTGCTAGAGGAGATGAACTTTCAGTTAAGATGTTAACTTGTGTGGTGAGTTGGAGATATGTCTCTACCAAAGGAGATATAACATGCTCGTTACCTCTGCTAGCCTACAGGTCACCCTTGGGCAAGGTGTAGCAATGACTTAGCCCCCTCGTCAGGGTCATGTGAAGCCATGGGAGCGGGTGGTGGATGTTTGAATAAGCAGCTGGTGCATATCTCAAGTCCAGGTTCAGCAACTACTGATGCCAGACAGACAATCTCTGAAGAATATTGATAATGACTGGGGTCACTGGAGTTGTAAAGGCACTGCCAAGAAGAAGTCAATGGCAAACTATTTCTGTAGAAAAATTTGCCAAGAAAAATCATGCTCATGAGACCATGATGACCCACATCATATGACACGATACATAAGGATGATGATAATGATGTTAATTTGAGTCAGATGATCTTGTTTTATAAAACTGTTGTTTGTGAAAGTTTGCTGTGTACTGATTTGACTGCTCTGTTCTCTATATGAAAACAGCAACTACATTTCACAAAGTTTGTAAAGCATATTGGATTCCATTACAACCATTTCTGGCAGAATTTCAGTGACAAAGGGGTATACAGGATCGAGATATATCAGCTAGCTGAGTGGTGTTGTGGCAAGCATCCTGCATTCAATGTCAGTAAAACCAAATAATTGATTGTGGAATTCAGAAAGGGTTAGATGATTAGATGCGATTATTTGGTTATGAGGACATGCAGTCCTCTTTTATTGTCATTTTGTAATGCATGCATTAAGAAATGATACAATGTTCCTCCAGGATGATATCACAGGAACACAAGACAAACCAAGACTAAAAAAACTGACAAAAACCACATAATTATAACATATCATTACAACAGTGCAAAGCAATACCGCAATTTGATAAAGAACAGACCATTGGCACGGTAAAAAAAAGTCTCAAAGTCTCTCGAAAGTCCCATCATCTCATGCAGACGGTAGAAGGGAGAAACTCTCCCTGTCATGAGCTTCCAGCGCCGCAAACTTGCCGATGCAGCACCTTGGAAGCACCCGACCACAGCCGACTCTTGAGTCTGTCCGACAACTTCGAGCCTCCGACCAGCCCTCCAAAACCGAGCACCAAGCACCATTTCTGCTGAGCGCTTCGACCCCGGCCCCAGCAACAGGCAATAGGCAAAGCCGAGGATTTGGAGCCTTCCCCTCCAGAGATTCTCCATTGCACAGTAGCAGCGGCAGCAAAGATGAGGGAACACACACCAATCCTCATAGAGGGATCAGAAATGGAAAGAATAAGCAATTTCAAATTCCTAGGAGTCAATATCTCTGAGGATCTTATCTGGACCCAACTAAATGATGTAGCCACAAAGAAGGCACAATGGTGGCTATATCTCATTCGTCGTTTGAGAAGGTTTTGTATGTTCTCAAAAACAGTTGAAAAATTCTACCGATGTACCATGGAGGCATTCTAACTGGTTGCAACATGATCTGGTAAGTGGGGGGGGGGGGGGTGCTGTTGGGGATCAGCATGGGATAGAAGTAAGCTACAGAGAGTTCTAAGTTTAGTTAGCTCCATCATAAACACTAACCTCTATAGTATCCAGAGCATCTTTAAGGAGCAATGCCCCAAAAAGGCAGCATCCATCATTAAGGACCCCCATTACCCAGGTCATACCTTGTTCTCATTGCTACCATCAGGAAGGAGGTACAGAGCCTTAAGGCACACACTCAATATTTCAGGAACAGCTTCTTCTCCTCTGTCGTCCAATTTCTGAATTGACATTGAGCACTTTTTTAAAATTTCTATTTGTTCACTACTTATTTAACTATTTAATATACCACATATATACCTACTGTTATTTACAGTTCTTTCTCTATTATCATGTAGTGCACGATACTGCTGCTGCAGTCAACAAGTTTCACAACATATGCTGGTGATATTTTTTTCCCAATACTTTTATTATTAATTTGCATATGAGAATACAGAGTACAAGAAAAAATATATATCAATACATTATACTAAATCACATATAAAGACTCCTTACCCTATATTCATACAGATTAATTATTTCATAACATTGAAATATAGTAATTTTATTATATAAAAAAATCTAACCCACTACCAAGACTGAAACTGATTAGTAACGAAAAAAAGGAAAAAAAATTATTAGTCATCATCTATGCTTTAACAGCAAATCAAAGGTTTTGAAAAAAATTCAAAAAAGGTCTCCACAATCTTTGAACGTCTTGGCAAGATTCAGAGATTGAACATTGGATCTTCTCTAAATTTAAACATGACATCACATCACGTAACCATTGAGCGTGAATCGGAGAGACCACATCTTTCCATTTAAGCAAGAGCGTCCTTCTGGCTATAAGAGAAATAAAAGCCAAAATGTGTAAATCAGGTGACTCCAAAATAATATCCTTTCCTCCAACAATACCAAATAAAGCAGTCAAAGGATTAAGTTTAAAGTTCACTTTGAAAAGTATCAAGAAAGTTTGAAATACTTCTTTCCAATATCTTCCAAGACTTGGGCATGTCCAGAACATATAAATGAGTGAAGCTTCTCCATTATTATATTTATCACAATACAGAGATATATCTAAAATTAGATATAGATCCATTATAAAAAGGTTTATGCTGGCGATATTAAACCTGATTCTGAATACCGCCACCCCGCAACCCTAAGTGTGAAAGATTATTTACATTTTTAAGTATGGTGCATTTCATTAGTCAGCAGCTATACTGGCATCAACTGGCACTCAAATAAATGCTGCTGAAGTCAATGGAATATAGAATGAGTCAGGCAGTTGATCTGCTTTAAAAATTCCCAATGGAAAGTCTCAGCTAATATTATCATCTTAAGATTTTTCCTTATCAATAACATTACCTGACTATTTTCAGAACATAGGGCAAGTAAGTAAAAATTTAATCAAACCATTTGCATAGTTAAGAATAGATTTTCAATATGGTTGGACCTCAGAGGAAATATGCTGGCTTGATTTACCGTACAGTTGTCGCTCAAGGCAATGATTCCACGAGGACAAAGAACATCTGTTATCATTGCAGTAAACAGACTCTGTATTACTGAAGAACATAAGAAAATAAAAGCAGTAGGGCATATTGCCCCTCAGGTCTTCCGGTCATTCAATATGATCGCAGTTAATCTGCCCCAGGTCTCACCTCATTTTTGTGTTGGTTCCCCATAGCATTCAGTTAACTGAAATTTCAAAAATATAACACATACAAATTGCTGGAGGAACTCAACAGGTCAGGCCGCATCTATGGAAATTAATAAACAGTTGACATTTTGGGCTGAGACCCTTTTTCAGGACTGAGAAGAAAAGGAAAGACACCAGAATAAAAAGGTTGGGGGTGGAGAGAGGAAGGAGGACAAGCTAGAAGGTGATGGGTAAAGCCAGGTTACTGGGAGAGGTAAACGGCAGGAGAAGAAGGAACCTTAGAGGAGATTAGGATGAACCATAAGCAAAAAGGTAGGAGGAGGGACACCAGGGGGTGGTGATAGGCAAGTGAGAAGAGATAAGAGGCAAGAGTGGGGAATAAAAGAAGAGAGGAAGGGGAGGGTTTTTTTTTACCAGAAGGAGAAATTAATATTCATGCCACCAGGTTGGAGGCTACCCAATGGAATATAAGATGTTGGTCCTCCACCCTGAGGATGTCCTCATTGTGGCACAAGAGGAGACCATGGACTGACATGTTGGAATGGAAATGTGAATCAGAACTGAAACGTTTGCCACCTGGAATTTCCACTTCTGGCGGAAGGAGTGGTGGTGCTCGACAAAGCATTTCCCCAGTTTATGATATGCCTCATCATTGTAGAGGAGGCCACATTAGGAGCACTGGACACAACAGACAACCCCGCAGATTTGCAGGTGAAGTGTTGCCTCACCTGAAAGGACTGTTTGGGGCGCTGAATGGCGGTGAGGGAGGCATGGGCAGGTAAAGCACTTTGGCCACTTGCAGAGATAAGTGCAGGGAGGAAGATTAGTGTCGAAGAATAAATGGACAGGAGAATCCCAGAGGGAGTGATACCTGTGGAAAGTGGAGGGGGAGGTAAACATTTGTTTGGTGGTAGGAACCTTTTGGAGCTGGCATAAATTGTGGAGAATGATATGCTGGATGCGAAGGCTCATCAAGTGTTAGGTAAGGAGAAGAGGAACTCTATCACTGTTAAGGTGGCAGGAGGATGGGGTGAGTGTGGTTGTTCACAAAATGGAGGAGAAGCAGGTGAGGGCAGCAATAAAAATAGAGAAAGAGAAACCCCATTCTTTGAAGAAGGAGATTTAATAGATGTACCTATGTCCTCTTTGAATACTGTCACGTGATTGGGAACAATGAATATATCGAATCAGGATTTGTAAACAAATATTTATTAAACCCTGATAAAGAATGAAAAAAACAAAAACCCTAACCGGAAGTAGATGGCTACGCGACCATTCAGTGAACCGCTACTCAGTACTAGTTCTTAAAGCGATAAATTCAAACACAGTTCTTTGAATGGTAAATTTTAAAGTCCAAGAGATTTATACAGTCAATTAGGAGAGACTTTCATGAAGTAACAAATTCCTCAAAGACACGACGTCACTGCTACTTCCAGTCAGATTCTGCCTTGTCCACAGAATTCACGACGATGGAAATAAAACAGTTTTAAAGGCACTGACCGTCCTCCATAGAATAGATACTGCACAGCCTTTCTGCCACTTTTAGCAGAGGCTATCTCATGCAGATCACTTTCTTGAATGAATTCAATAATGGTCGATCCTTTCCAAACCCGTTGAACGTCTCCTTCAGGATCCCGTCTTCACTCTCCAATACTACTGAAAAGATACTTTAACAAACCTGGCAGTGATTGGTCGAACTGCCGGCTCAGATTTCCGTACCTTACATTAGGACATAAAACTCCCTTTAAAATCAAAACTGCGTCAAAATGCAAATACACAGTGGAGTGGAGTATCTGATTGACGTTCTAACTAGAAATCTAACTGCATCACCAGGAGTCTTCCCTTTTATACCCGTGGTGAACATGTCAACACGTGACCTCACATCAGCGGGAAAATTGCGTCAGGTGACCTCCAAAAGACCATTACATCCTTCTCACAAGAAAGTCACAAGATCTTCCTGAGGTATGTAACACCTCCCTCCAAAAAAACAATGTCTCTTAAGGAACAAAATTTTAACAATTAACGATTTACACAAAAAAATACAAAGGTATAATATTTACAACATACACAATATACACAGTGTTATCTTTTAGCACTTTACAAACTAATATACAGTAGGAGTGTTACAAATGTTAAATTACCACTCCATAAAAAAATTTTCATTGTATATTTAACATCTAGATAGACAATCAGCAATCACATTATCTTTACCTTTAATATGAGTGATCAAAATATTGTACTCCTGTAACATTAAACTGTGTTACTAAATTGGAGTTTGATTTCCTTAACCCTTTTCCTTAACAGTCACAGTGGCATGGCCAAATTCACTTTTAGCTAAGTTAATAGTTAAGTTAGCTTTTGAAAGTCTTTCAAATAGTTTCTCCACCGCAGTAATATGTGCTTTCCAAGTATTAGTTCCAGTAACTAAATCATCACTATAGGTATCTGTATCTTTTAACAAATGAATCACTTCATTAATCATCCTTTGGAAAGTACCTGGTGCATCCTTCATCCCAAATGGAAGAACATTATATTCATATAACCTGGATGGGGTTACAAATGCAGAAATCTCTCTACCTCTATCCATCAATGGAACACACCAATAACCTCTTAACAAATCAATCTCTGTAAGGATCTTGGCTTGTCCAACTTTATCCACACAATCATCTACCTTAGGGATTGGATATGCATCAGTCTTTGTCACAGCATTCACTTACCTGTAATCTGTACAAAACCTAATACTATTGTCTGGTTTAGGTACCATAACACACGATGAACTGCAATTCGAATGTGAAGGTCTAATAATATTATTCTCTAACATATACTTAATTTCTTGTTCAGCAAGTTCACATTTTTCCCTATTCATCCGATATGGATGTTGTTTTATAGGCTTTGCATCTCCCACATCTACATCATGCGTAGGTGGTTCTTCTAGGAATGTCTGGAAATAAATCCCTATATTTAAAAATTAATTGTTTCATCTGCTCTCTCTGCTCTGGCTGTAAATGAGCTAATTTTTCATCAATATTTTCCAGCTGAAATAACGTTGGGTTTAAAATGAGTTTCAGATGAATCATCCCTTAAGTTTTCAGTGGGATCAAATTCATTATTATTGACCACAACAGTCATAGTAGCATTTTGTTTCTCATAATACAGTTCTATCATATTTATATGACACAGCTATGTTGGCTTTCTTCGACCTGGAGTTTTTATCACGTAATCCACATCATTTACTTTGGATTTAATCTCATAAGGACCATGAAATTTAGCTTGTAATGGGTTTGTTGGCACCAGGAAAAGAACCAACACTTTACCTCCAGGCTTAAATGACCTCATCCTAGCTTCCTTATCATACCAAGTCTCCATCTTTTCTTGAGCTGATTTTAAATTTTCTTTGGCCAAGCTACAAGCTTTATGTAATCTTTCTTTAAATTTTAAAACAAAATCCATCAAATTAGTGTGTACCTCTTTATTAATCCACTGTTCTTTCAACAAGACCAAAGGTCCTCGAACTCTATGCCCAAACACAAGTTCAAAAGGACAAAAACCTAATGATTCCTGCACTCTCTCTTGTACTGCAAAAAGTAGGAAATGTACACCTTCATCCCAGTCCTTTTCATTTTCCACACAATATGTCCTAATCATAGCTTTTAATGTAGAATGGAATCTCTCCAAGGCTCTTTGCGATTCTGGATGATAGGCTGATGAGATAATCTGCTTTGCTCCCAGTTTATAAACTATATGCTGAAACAATCCAGACATAAAATTACTACCTTGATCTGATTGTATTTCCTTAGGCAACCCAAAATAAGTAAAGAATTTTATAAGAGCCTTTGTCATAGTTTTGGCTGTTATATTCCTAAGAGGTATTGACTCTGGAATCCTAGATGCTGTGCACATAATAGTTAACAAATATTGATGTCCAGTTTTAGTTTTTGGCAAAGGACCTACACAGTCTACAATGATTTTTGAAAACGGCTCACCAAATGCTGGAATTGGTTGCAGTGGGGCCACTGGAGTAATCTAATTAGGTTTACCCACAATTTGACACGTATGACACGTTCTACAAAATGTCGCTACATCTTTTCTTAAACAAGGCCAGTAAAAATGTTTAGAAACCTTGTTCATAGTTTTCTTTACCCCTAAATGGCCTCCCAAAGGAATACTATGAGCCATAGTTAAAATCTCATTTTGATAAATTTTAGGAACAACTACCTGGTGATTAACTTCCCATTCTTCACTGGCAGGAATTGTAGGTGATCTCCAATTCCTCATTAGTGCTCCCTTTTCGAAATAATATCCTACTGGCACCTTCTCAACTTCACTATCTGGAAGAGCTTGATCCTTTAATTTAACTATCTCAGGATCTCCACCGTGCCCTGCTATCATCTCCTTCCAAGATAAAGTCAAGTCTTCATGATCAGACTTATCATAAAAACCTTGATCATATGATGAAGGTAAGAAAGTTTCTGACACATCCTCAAAATTTGCATCCTGAGTTGAACTGTCATGGGAGACAATCTCACCATGTACATCAGTCTTTTTAGCCATAGCTCTTGTTACAACACAGGAAGTATCCGTGTTAGAATCCCTCTGTGGTTCCTCAGAAATAGGCTTTATTGTCAAATGTACATCAGGAAAAAACTTGTCCATTAGCTAAGTCATTCCCTAACAACAGCGCAACATCATTCGCAGGTAAACTGGGTTGTAGTCCTACTTTAACAGGCCCTGTAACTAACCCTAACCTTAAATTAACTCTATGTAAGTGTACCAGCATAAGGCACTCTCAACTCCTCTTATATAATTTACCTCATCAATGTCAGACACATCACTAAACTTTATAGCACTGTCTAATATTAGTGATTGAGAAGCTCCAGTATCTCTAAGTATCATTATTGGTATGGGAGTGGATCCCTCTTTCAAGGATACAAATTCTTCTGTTATAAAATGTTCATATCCCCTCTTAACTTGGTCAGACTCTAACAAAACCTCATTTGTATTTTCCGAACCCTGTGGCTTGACAGGTATTTCAATATGTTGCACACAAGCATCTGGGGCTGCTTCCTTCTCTTTCTTCTTCAATAGAAAACAGTTAGCTATTACATGTCCAGGTTTCTTACAATAATTACAAATAATACCAAAATGTCTTTCCTTCACATGCTTAACTATCTCACTAATTTTAGATTTAATTTCTGGTTTACTTTGACTCTCTGTGCTATTTTTCCTCTTAAAGGTTCTAGCTGGAGAAAATTTACTCTTATGAATTGAAGTATACTCATCAGCCAATTTAGCAATCTCCTGCAATGTAGCAGTGTCCCTTTCATTTAAATATGTCCTGACTTCAACAGGAATGCTTCTTTTAAATTCCTCCTGCAAAATCAACTCCTCTAATTTATTATACTCCCCATTCACATTTTCAGAGGAAACCCATCTCTCAAAATACACACATTTCTCTTAGGCAAATTCCACATACACTTTTTTCCACTGGTTTCTTCAAATTTCTGAATCTTTCTCTATACTCTTCTGGAACTAGCTCATACGCCTTTAATATATGCTGCTTCACAATATCATAATCAAGTGCTTGCTCAGCATTTAAAGCTGTATAAACTTGTTGTGCCTTTCCTCTAATTACACTTTGTAACATCACTGGCCATTTCTCTTTCGGCCACTCTAAACTCAGAGCAACAATTTCAAAATGCTGGAAATATTTATCCACTTCTGTCTCATTAAATGGAGGAGCCAAAACAACCTCACGGCTTGCTACAAACTGTTTCCTAGAACCAGAAGATCGATTTTCCATCTTGAATTTCTCCATCTCTAGCACAAATTTCCTCAGGTATTCAGCTCCTCTTTCTTGAAATTCTCTTATTTTAATTGCCTCTCTTTTAGCCATTTCTGCTTTCAATTTCTCAAACTTTATCTGTTCAAGATGTAGCTGCACTTCCAGTGTACTCATTGGAAACCTCCCTAACACCTCCTCATCAAACTCCCCCAAACTCACATAATGCTCAGCGATGTTTCTCTGAATTATGGGCTTAGTTGCACCCTTCGTAATACCTTTAAGGTTCAACCTTTTAGCAATCTCCGACACCTCAGTTTTTTTCACATTCACTGAAGCCTCCGGGTTTGGTGTTTTCATAAACTCATCAACATCCTTTGCTGCCGAATACCATTCACACCCCAATCAAACAAAAGAATCAGGTATATTCCCTTTTCCAAATCAGGTTTGATAATTAAACAAACACTTAAACTTAAAATCAAAACATATCCTGGCCGAGCCCCCAATTAATGTCACGTGATCGGCAACAATGAATATATCGTGTTAGGATTTATAAACAAACATTTATTAAACCCTGATAATGAAAAAAAAACGAAAACTCGAAACGGAAGTAAATGGCTATGCGGCCATTCATTAAACCGTTATTCAGTACTAGTTCTTAAAGCGATAATGCAAAACCAGTTCTTAAAGCGATAAATTCAAACACAGTTCTTTGAATGACAATTTTTAAAGTCCAAGAGATTTATACAGTCAATTAGGAGAGACTTTCATGAAGTAACGAATTCCTTGAAGACACGGTGTCACTGCCACTTCCAGTCAAATTCTGCCTTGTCCACGGAATTCACGACGATGGAAATAAAACAGTTTTAAAGGAACGGACTGTCCTCTGTAGAATAGATACTGCACAGCCTTTCTGCCACTTTTAGCGGAGGCTATCTCATGCAGATTACTTTCCTGAATGAATTCAATAATGGTCGATTCTTTCCAAACCCGTCGAACATCTCCTTCAGGGTCCCGTCTTCACTCTCCAATACTACGGAAAAGATACTTTAACAAACCTGGCAGCGATTGGTCGAATTGCCAGCTCAGATTTCTGTACCTTACATTAGAACATAAAACTCCCTTTAAAATCAAAACTGTGTCATAATGCAAATACACAGTGGAGCGGAGTATCTCATTGATGTTCTAACTGGAAAACTAACTGCATCACCAGGGGTCTTCCCTTTTATACCCGTGGTGAACATGTCATCACGTGACCTCACATCGGCAGGAAAATTACATCATGCGAACTCCAAAAGACCATTACATCATTCTCACAAGAAAGTCACAAGATCTCCTTGCGGTATGTAACAATACTCCCAGTATGCAGCCTCCACTAACCTCAAGGGCAGAGAATTGCTGAATTTCAGAAATTCACTACTGGGTAGCATGGTAGTGTAGTGGTTAGCACACTGCTTTTCAGTGCCAATGGCCTGGGTTCAGTTCCAGCCAGTGTCTGTAAGGAGTTTGTATGTTCTTCCCTTCACTACATAGGTTTCCTCCAGGAGTTCGGGTTTCCTCCCACATTCCAAAGACATAATGGTTAATAGGTTAATTGGTTATATGGGTGTAATTAGATGGCATGGGGTCCTGGGTCTGGAATAGGCTCTCACCATGCTGTATCACTGAATTAAAAATAAAGGGTTCACCAACCACTACCAGAAAAAGTCTCTGTACATCACAACTTTAAATATTTGTCTCTTAATTTTATAATTCTGTCTACCCATTCTAGTAGAAGCATCTTGTTATCTGCAGTGTCATACTTCCTCAAGACCTTATATGTTTTAAAAGATCACACTTCATTCTCTAAGCTTCGAAGCATATTAATATAATTTGTTAGAGTGCTCGTGAAAGACCAACCTTTTCATCCCAGGAATGAGCCTGGAAAACTGCCTCCAATTTTCATAAATGAGGACATCAAAGCTGTGTACAATTATCAAAACCATTGTGTGAAGTTTTCTATCATTGTGAGTACTGAGGGATAAATTTCTTCTTCTTACCTAATACCGCAGAAATGAAAATGATTTCTTTTCTGTGCCAGTTTGATAGGGTCAGTCATAGCCAATTAGGCTAAAGTGGGAACACAGATTCTTCCACAGATAGGGTAGGAAGCAGCTGGTAAGATGGCTTTGTGTATAGCTTGTGAGGTTTGTGCTTTTTCTACTATTAAGAGAAGGCTTCCACGTGCTTCTGATATATGATGATAGCATTCTTCATACCATTCTGAATGCAACTTTGAATGGTCATGAGCCAGAGATTTCTAAGAGTCAGTGGGCTGTTGGCTTCTTTAAGGAAGCTTGAAACAGCTGTGTAACATTTTCTCTATCTGTAGCATGTGAATGTGATTGGTAAACAATGAATGAATGTCTGTCAGATAAATGACAACTTCACTCTTTCTGATCTCACAGCATGTGAGGTCTGTAGAGTAGACTCTGTAGGCCTGTTAGTGACATAATGTCAATCAGTCAATAAACACTGAGAATGTCCGACTAGTAGCTTGATTAAAGATTTTTTTTTTCAACTTGGGCTTATTACTTATATGAAAACATAATGTACTTTGTAAGGCCAAGGAATGTTGTGCGTCTGGGCAGGTTGGAATGAGGTAGTGATAGAACATGGAACATAGAACATAGAATAGTACAGCACAGTACAGGGCCTTTGGCCCACAATGTTGTGCCAACCCTCAAACCCTGCCTCCCATATAACACACAAACTTAAATTCCTCCATATACCTGTCTAGTAGTCTCTTAAACTTCACTAGTGTATCTGCCTCCACCACTGACTGAGGCAGTGCATTCCATACACCAACCACTCTCTGAGTAAAAAACCTTCCTCTAATATCCCCCTTGAACTTCCCACTCCTTACCTTAAAGCCATGTCCTCTTGTATTGAGCAGTGGTGCCCTGGGGAAGAGGCGCTGGCTATCCACTCTATCTATTCCGCTTATTATCTTGTACACCTCTATCATGTATCCTCTCATCCTCCTTTTCTCCAAAGAGTAAAGCTCTAGCTCCCCTAATCTCTGATCATAATGCGTAAAATCTAAACCAGGCAGCATCCTGGTAAATCTCCTCTGTACCCTTTCCAATGCTTCCACATCCTTCCTACAGTGAAGCGACCAGAACTGGACACAGTACTCCAAGTGTGGCCTAACCAGAGTTTTATAGAGCTGCATCATTACATCACGACTCTTAAACTCTATCCCTCAACTTATGAAAGCTAACACACAGAGGTTTTCTTAAATACCCTATCCACTTGTGAGACAACTTTCAGGGATCTGTGGACATGTACCCCAAGATCCCTCTGCTCCTCCACACTACCAAGTATCCTGCCATTTACTTTGTACTCTGCCTTGGAGTTTGTCCTTCCTAAGTGTACCACCTCACACTCCTCCAGGTTGAACTCCATCTGCCACTTCTCAGCCCACTTCTGCATCCTATCAATGTCTCTCTGCAATCTTCGGCAATCCTCTACACTATCTACAACACCACCAACCTTTGTGTTGTCTGCAAACTTGCCAACCCACCCTTCTAACCCCACATCCAGATCGTTAATAAAAATCACGAAAAGTAGAGGTCCCAGAACAGGTCCTTGTGGGACACCACTAGTCATAATCCTCCAATCTGAATGTACTCCCTCCACCACCACCCTCTGCCTTCTGCAGGCAAGCCAATTCTGAATCCACCTGGCCAAACTTCCCTGGATCCCTTGCCTTCTGGCTTTCTGAATAAGCCTACCGTGTGGAACCTTGTCAAATGCCTTACTAAGATCCATATAGATCACATCCACTGCACTACCCTCATCTATATGCCTGGTCACCTCCTCAAAGAACTCCATCAGGCTTATTAGACACGATCTGCCCTTCACAAAGCCATGCTGACTATCCCTGACCAGACCACGATTCTCTAAATGCCCATAGATCCTATCTCTAAGAATCTTTTCCAACAGCTTTCCCACCAAGACTCACTGGTCTATAATTACCCGAACTATCCTTACTATTCTTTTTGAACAAGGAGACAACGTCCGCCTCCCTCCAGTCCTCCGGAACCATTCCCGTGGACAACGAGGACATAAAGATCCTAGCCAGAGGCTCAGCAATCTCTTCACTCACCTCGTGGAGCAGCCTGGAGAATATTCCGTCAGGCCCCAGGGACTTATCCGTCCTAATGTATTTTAACAACTCCAACACCTCCTCTCCCTTAATATCAACATGCTCCGGAATGTCAACCTCACTCATATTGTCCTCACCATCATCAAGTTCCCTCTCATTGGTGAATACCGAAGAGAAGTATTCATTGAGGACCTCGCTCACTTCCACAGCCTCCAGGCACATCTTCCCTCCTTTATCTCTAATCAGTCCTATCTTCACTCCTGTCATCCTTTTTTTCTTCAAATAATTGAAGAATGCCTTGGGGTTTTCCTTTACCCTACTCACCAAGGCCTTCTCATGCTCCTTTCTTGCTGTTCTCAGCCCCTTCTTAAGCTCCTTTCTTGCTTCCCTATATTCCTCAATAGATCATTAAAGTGTCCAATTGATTTATGAGGGCATGCTGAAAGCTGTGTTTATGGACACATGATGTGTTTAAAAAAATCAGAATGTGTTAATGGATGAGAACAAAATATTTGTCTGTCACATGGTTACTCTATGCTTGTGAAACTTGTGTGTGTATATATATATATATGAAACTTCTTTTCGAGATTTCCTTTGGACTTCAGCTGGGACTGGGACCAAGGGGTGGTTTCACATGCAAGATGGGATTTGGAGTTCCATTGACAGCAACAATCAAGTGGTGACTAAGAATTGTGAGCCCAGATATCTTTGTGATACGCCATGTAGTATGTTGAGTGGTTTATTTGTGCTTTCTATTTTATGGTACTAAATTGTATTTAAATTACTTTGCTGTGTTTGTATGTGTATTACCACATCTCTTGGACACTCGAATAGTTGGGTCTGGCCTATCCAGCCCAAAACACCAACTTCCAATGGCAGAGCTCAAAACAGAGTGTCTGTTTCTGGGATCTGGTGCCTGGCATGTGAATAATGTGGCCAGTATAGTGCCTCTAACTGGCAGTAAATTTAGCCTCACTGCTTGGGAGAGAGAACTATCCAGAGAATTTATAAGACAGATATCATAAAATATCTTATTGTTCTCATTATGACCTTTGTAAAGTCTTTTACATCACCATGCTGATTCTGTCCTAAGATTTCAATTTTTATTGACCTGGGAGAATTTGGCTTGTTCTTCTTGAAGGATTCTCTAATAATGTGTTTAATTTTGTTTGAAGGTATTTGCCTTTCCTTAAGGCTGTCTTTTCAAGTAATATTTAAATATGTCCTTCTAAGAATATGACAGTGGTCCATCAGAACTCTGAACTTATGCACTGCAGTATTCAAAGGGAATCACGGTTTATGTGCAAAGGTCACATTTGTATTACAGGGAATGAAGATAGCAGCGTTGCCCACGTGCTTGAGCTACACATCTATGTGCACTGATAGGATTACAAAGTTGGTTAAGAAGATGAGAAGAAATAAAATCTATGCAATGTGATATAGATGCAGGTGGACTAAGATATGAGAAAATGCAAAAAGGAGAATTGAAAATGAAATATTTTTAAACTGCACAATATGGAGGGATCTTGAAGTCCTGCTTCACAAAACATGGAGAACATGTCGATATTGCAAACAATATGGGAAGGAAATTATTAATACTAATTTTAGAGGACTGGATTATGAAAGCAAGGAAATCTCAATGTAATTATGCTCTTCTTCAGTGATATTACTCCTGAGTATTGTATGTAGTTTTCTTTTCTCTACCAAAGAGACAATATGTTTGTTCTGGAGTCATTGCAAAGCAGGCTTTCTAGATTGATTACTGGGGTAAGAAGTTATACTGTGTGGAAAAACTAAGATTGACCAACATTCAGTCGAGTTAGGAAGAACAAGAGATTATTTCATTGGAAGTTATGAGAGTCTGAGAGAGTGATTGCAAGAGGCTATTTCCTCAGATTAGAGAAATCTGAACTAGAGGTGTAATCCCAGGATGAGGGTTTGGCCTTTTAGGATCGAGGTAGGGAAAAATTGCTTCATTTAGACATTGTCTGCCCCAGAGGGTAATGATGCTCTATTTTTAGCATAATTGAGCTTTGATAAAATCCAGACTCAAAGAAAGGACTGTTGATAGAAGGATATCGACTTAAATATGTGAACAGCTGTGATTTTATCAAACAGTGGAATGGATTTGAACTAGCCCAGAAAGTAAGCAGCACCAGTCTACTATCAATGGCCAACTCCTCCTTCTGCTTCCTATGTCCTACTGTTCAGTCTCAGAAAAAATGTATGATCATTTCATCTGATTAATTCATGCTGTAGTTAGATACACTTAGGTCCTTTCTGTCTAAGTAATGCACCAAATATCAGTGCCTAATGGATACTTCATGAGCTCTTTATTTTTACCTTCCACTAGTCTATCAAGGATTAGGTTGAAAAAGTAAAGATGATCATGCATTTAGTTATTCCTACATGCAGTGCTATTTGATTAACTAATCAAGTTGACCAATTAACCAAACAGGATTTGCTTTTATTTCCTGCATTATTAATGAAATGATGAACAATCAAATGCCTTATTTTGAACATGTTATTGATATGAATGTAAGTGAAGGTAGAGGATTTAATGTTAATGAAAAGAAATACAATGTGTTTTAGAGTACTTTAGTGCGTAGTAAATCCTGGTGTGTAGCAATAATCCATTTTCAATGTGGATATCATATTAGAATTTTAATTCTGTATTTCATATCTCTACTGAACATGATGTAATTTGATCACCAGTGTTTGAACTCTCAATTCACAATGATAAAATTATTTGAAAATTAATACAGAGGTACGAAAAGAAGCAAACCAAGGAATACACCCACAAAGAGATAAAGATCTGTATACTGAGTCCCATTTGGATGCTTTGGTTCATTAAGTAAATGTAGCAGAGAGGTCATCTTTCCTAGCTGCAGGGTTAAACTGTCTTGGCAAATAAATAAAAAGCAATGGCTGTAGCTGTTCCAGTTGATGAGGAGGGGGATTGCAGTATCAATAACCTGTGTTAAGTCAAACGTGTACTGACACCCTACAGAGGAAAACCAAATACTGCTCCTGATTCAAAATCAGAAAATGCTGACATGCTAATGCTTTAAGGCCATTAAGCTTGATCAAAAAGTTTCACCAAGGTCACAGACCCTTAAATGCTAATTCTGTTTCTCTTTCCAAAGGTAAAAGTCACCGTGGTTAAGTCTCCAGCACTGAGTTTGCCTCTGTGACTCAGAAGGGAAGAGGGAAAAGAAGCATGCTGTGGCAATAGGTGATTTGTTAGTTAGGGGAATGGACAGGAGGTTCTGTGGGTGAGAATGAGATTCCCACATGGTAAGTTGCCTCCTGGGTACCAGGGCCCGAGATACCTTGGATCAAGTCCTCAGCATTCTTCAGTGGGATGGTGAACGGCCAGAGGTCATAGTCCATGTAGATACCAGTAACAAGAGAGTTTTGAGACTCTGCATAGGGAGTTCAAGGAGCTAGGTGCTAAGTTAAAGGGCAGGACCTTCATGGTTGTGATCTCAAGATTGCTACTCATGCTATGTGCTAGTGAGGCCAGAAGTAGGAGGAGTATACAGTTTAATACATGGCTAAGGAGTTGTTTGGGGAGAGGGCATAAGGTTTTTGGATTCTCTTCCAGGGAAAGTGGAATCTGTACAGAAGGGACAGTTAGCATCTAAACTGGAGGGGGACTATTATTTTAGCAGGAAGATTTGTTAATGCTGCATGGTGGGGTTTACACTAGAGTTACAGGGGGAACCAGAGTGCCAGAACAGTTAGTGGAGAGGATGTGGAGGCAGATGTTAGTAAGACCTCAGACAAAATTAGTAATTAAAAGGTTGAGCATGGAGCGACTAGTGTCCTGAGCTGTGTATATTTCAATGCAAGAAGTTTCGTAGGAAAGATGGATGATAGTGCTGAAGATGAGATAGCTGGTTTACAAACAGAGGCAATGTGTAGTGAGGAGAGGCTGTTGATAGGGCAAAATTGCAGTCAACAGGATGAGCTTCAATATAAAAGGCGAAAGAAATCGTAAAGAGTGAATACAGCAGTGAAGGTGTCATATTTGAATGCACGCAGTAAACAGAGTGAGGTAGATGAACTTGTAGCACAGTTGCAGACTGGCAGGTATGATGTTGTAGGCATCACTGAACCACAGCTGAAAGAAGATTATAACTGGGAGCATAATGTCCAAGGATACACATTGTATCGAAAGGACAGGTAGGAATGCGGAGGGAGTGACGTTGCTCAGTTGATAGTAAATGAAATCAAATCATTAGAAAGAGGTGACATAGGGTCAGAAGGTGGATTGTGGATAGAGCTAAGGAACTGCAAGGGTAAAAAGACCCTGATGGGAGTTGTATACAGACCCCCAAACAGTAGTAAGGATGAACGGGAGATAGAAGTGCATGCCAAAAGGACAATGTTATAATAGTCACGGGGGATTTCAATATGTAGGTAGATTGGGAAAATCAGGTAGGTGCTGGATTCCAGGAGAAAAAATTTCCAGAGTGCCTATGAAATAGCTTTTTAGAGCAGCTCATGGTTGAACCCACTAGGGGATCAGCTATTCTGGATTAGATGTTGTGCAATGAACTAGAATTGATTAGAGACCTTAAGGTGAAAGAACCCTGAGAAGAAGGTGATCATAATATGATTGAATTCACCCTGAAACTTCAGGAGGAGAAGCAAAGTCAGATGTAGAAGATTGAAGGGAATTACAGAAGCATGAGGGAGGAATTGGCCAAACTTGATTGGAAAAGATCACTGGCAGGGATGACGGCAGAACAGCAATGGCTGCAATTTCTGGAAGCAATTCAGAAGGCACAGGATATATACATCCCAAAGAGGAAAAAGTATTCTAAAGGAAAGATGACAACTCTGGCTAAGAAGAGAATTCAAAGCTAGCATAAAAACCAAAGAGATGGAATATAATAGAACAAAAATTAGTGGGAAGTTAGAGGATTGGGAAGCATTTAAAAGCCAACAGAAGGCAACTAAAACATTATTAAGAAGGCAAAGATGGAATACAAAAGTGAGTTAGCCAATAATACTAAAGAGGATAGCCAAACTTTCTTCAGATACATAAAGTGCAAAAGAGAGGCAAGAGTGGATATCGGCCGCTGAAAAATGATGCTAGATAGCTAGTAATGGGGAGCAAGGAAATGGTGGACAAACTCAATAAGTATTTTTCCTCAGACTTCACTGTGGAAAACACTAACAATGTGGTGTCAGGGGGCATGAAGTTTGTGAAGTTACCATAACTAGAGAGAAGGTTCTTGAGGTGGATAAGGCACCTGGACCAGATGGTGTGAACCCCTGGGTTCTGAAAGAGATAGCTGAAGAATTATGGAGGCATTAGTAATGATCTTTCAAGAGTCACTAGATTCTGGAATGGTTCTGGAAGACTGGAAAATTGCAAATGTCACTCCACTCTTCAAGAAGGGAGATAGGCAGAAGAAAGGAAACTATAGGCCAGTTAATCTGCTATAGTTTCTTGCCCGACAAATCTGTTGGAATTCTTTGAAGAAACAACAAACAAGATAGACAAAGAAGAATTGGTGGATCTTGTATATTTGGATTTTCAGAAGGCCTTTGACAAGGCACCACACATGAGGCTGCTTAACAAGTTGTGAGCCCATGGTTTTATAGGAAAGATTCTAGCATGGATAAAGCAGTGGTTGAATGGCAGAAGGCAAAGGGAGCCTTGTCTGACTGGCTGCCGGGGACTAGTAGTGTTCCACTTTATATGTGTGTTTGTCCATCATTGACATCAATGAGGACCTCGACACCATTATGACGGTGTCGAGACTAGTGCGTGATTTGGATTTAAGTGAGGGAGAGTTGCACAGCATCTGCCTCGCTCTCTCTTCCCAATTCCCATCTGGATCCAGTGGCAAGACAGAGTCGAGATGGCAGGAGATGGGACTAGGCACAGTGGATGACCAGAACATCTTCTGTGTCTTGTCCTGCTCTACACGTTCCACAATGCTTGCAGAGACCGCCTTCTTGACAGTTAGACCTTCCATTGGTCTCGGCCACTCAATTTGCCGGAGCCTGTCTTCACAAGCTGGGATAGACAACTCCCTATCTCATCGAGGGTTTGAAACCGGTCGGCTACCGTCACCTGGTTTAGCCAGCTTGTTGAAGCCGTTGCCCGGGGTGTGGCCGCTGTCGCATGCAAACAGCTATGGGGAGCCACAGGTGAGAGCTGAGTGCCAGGTGGGGACCAAAAGTGGACTAACCACCTTGAAAAGGACGCGACCTGTTACCCCACCAGAGGTGCTACCCCTTCCTGACCCCCATTCACTTTATATATAAATGATTTGGATGATGGAATTGATGGCTTTGTTGCAAAGTTTGCAGATGATGTGAAGGTAGATGGAGGGGCAGGTAGTTTTGAGGAAGTAGAGAAGCTACAGAAAGACTTTGATAGATCGGGAGAATGGACAAAGAACTGGCAGATGGAATACAGTGTCAGAAAGTAAATGGTCATGCATATTGGTAGATGAAATGAAAAGGTTGACTGTTTTCTAATTGGAGAGAAAAAACAAAAAACTGAGGTACAAAGTAACTTGGGGGTCCTTGTGCAGGATTCCCTAAAAGTTAATCTTCAGGTTGAGTATGAGGTAAGGAAGGCAAATGTGATTTTAGCATTGATTTCAAGAGGATTGGAATATAAAAGCAACAATAAAAGTTTGAGACTTTATAAAGCACTGGTGAGGTCTCACGTGGAATATTATGAGCAGTTTGGGGACCTTTATCTGTGCTGAAACTGGAGAGGATTCAAAGGAGGTTCATGATAATAAATCCAGGATTGAATGGCTTATCATATGAAATGTGTTTGATGGATCTGACTGTATTTACTAGAATTCAGAAGACAGTCGGGTAACCTCATTGAAACCTATTGAATGGTGAAAGGCCTTGATAGAGTGGATGTGGGGAGGATGTTTCCTATGGTGGGAAAGCCTCAGACCAGGGGACACAGTCTCAGAATAGAGAGGCGTCCTTTTAGAATGGAGATGAGGAGGAATTTCTTTAGCAGGAGAGTGGTGAATCTGTGAAATTTTTTGCCACAAGCAACTGTGGAGGCCAAGTCTTTATGTATATTTAAGGCAGATGTTGATAGATTCTTGATTGGTCCGGGCAGGAATGGATATGGAGAGAAGGCAGTAGATTGGGGCTGAGTTGAATACTGGATTGACCATGATGAAATGGCTAAGCAAAATCGATGGGCCAAATGGTCTAAATCTGCTCCTATATCTTATGGTCTTATGGTCATATCTCGTATTCCTTTATCTTTGAGCACTTCCAACATTTTCTCCTTTTATTTGTCATTTGTTATTGATGAGCTTTTGTTATAACTCATTGATTAGAATTCTTTGTTCAACTCTCCAGAGCATGATAGACAAGCACTCCAGTACCACTGCTAGAAAATGTCAGTGAGCATGTGAAGGTTAAGGAGGGTTCATGATCCACAAATTCTTAAATTAATCTTTCTTCCACAACCCTCTCTTAATATGGTGTGGCTACATTGAACAAATGGTAGCTGAATCATACAGTATATGAACTGAATTACACAAACTGAATATTTCATTCGGAGCTTGAGGAGGTTTGGTATGTCACCAAGCACACTTGCAAATTTCTACAGGTATACCGTGGAGAGTATCTTAACTTATATTTCACTGTCTGGCATTGGGGTGGTACTTCACAGGCTCGAAATAAGCTGCACAGTGTTGTGAACTCTGTCAGCTCCATCATAGGCAGTAGCCTTCCCAGCATCCAGGACAACTTCAAGGAGAGATGCCCCAAAAAGTTGGCATCCATCATCAAGGACCCCCATCACCCAGGACATGCCCTCTTCTCATTGCTACCATCAGCAAGGAGATACAGGAGCCTGAAGACATATACTCAATGGGAGCAGCTCCTTATCCTCTGCCATTTGATTTCTGAATGAATATTGAGCCCATGAAGTCTATCTCACTACTTCCTTATTCTAATTTTTGTACTGCTTATTTAATTTAACTATTTAATATATATACTTACTGTAATTCACATTTTTCCACTATTACATATTGCATTGTACAGCAGCCACAAAGACAACAAATTTCATGACATATGCCGGTGATATTAAACCTGATTCTGATTTTGAATAGCTTGTTAGCATTGATTTTTTTCATGGTAAACCTGCATATTTTATTTCTTCAACATTTGGCAAACATTCCCTTTAGATTATGCAACTAAACATTTATTTTAAAACAGCCTTACTTACTTCTTGGTTGTACCTAATACCGCCTTTATATGCTTTCACCCCGATTAAAGTAATTCTCTGTAATACTGCAAACTGCAACTAAGATTATCTTTGCACCTGAAAAACTAATCCTTCTGAAAACACAAAACACATTACATTTTAGATAAAATCAATTGTTCTGTTCGTCCAAAAACTTTGCATTGTGATTGATGCAGAGAATCTCTAAAAATAGAACTGCAGTATGACCTAAATTTAAGGTGATGCTTTATCTGCTGCACAGAGGGAAAAGTCACAATAATTTTTCACTTTAATTTAGGAAAGTCCCTTACTACTTTCAAAAGATTTCCCTAAAGAAGTAGTGGTCCCAAAAGAAATCTCACTCATGCTTTTAAAATGAAAAGATAAATTTAATAACAACAGAAAAATCAGCTATATATTAGACTTTTATTAACAAGAAAACCACATCTCTGAGTTCCAAAAAAAAAGTTATTTGGAAGCTATGACCTCAAAATGCCAGAGCAAAGAGCGGTTAGAGATCAGAGCTGGGAGGGAGGAAATGAAAAAAATAATTCTCAAAACTATCATGCTAAATACCTTTTGGCATTGGGAGACTTCAAGACATAAAGTGTCCCATTGAGAAAAAGTGGGAAATGTATTTAAATTCAGTACTATATCCAAGTGCAACTGGGAACCAACTAAATGCATAACTATTTTCCTGGAGGAGGGGAATAAACACAAAGAAAATATTAAGAGTTGACAATTCTCAAGATTAATGGCTGTTCTTCTTGTGAGCTAGCAAGGCCAGCATGTGCTGGGCCCTGAGCAAAGAACACCTTACTTCTTGTTTGCCGGCTTCCTAATCTTCAGATTGATAGCTTCCTCTTCTGATGAATCTTCTCCTTCTCACTTCCTGTCTGCTAAGTTCCTCTCCTCCCAGTTGCCAGCTTTTCCATCTCCCAACTGTCAGCTGCCCCACCTCCTCATTGTCAGACTCTTCTGCTGGTTCTCAATCTTTCCAAAGTTGCTTTCAAGGACAGGTTAATATAATAACTGAAATCTGCAGAAACATAAAAGAATTCCAAATACATTACTGCACCCTGAATTTTGGGGCTTAAAGTATCTAAATTATTGATAAGTATACACTTACTACTGGAACAATCTTTCAGAGAAGGTGTTGTAATTTATTTCTCTCATGTCTGCTGACCAATTCAAAAGCAAGCTGTGGAAGTGTGAGATGAAATGCAATTATGAAATTGAGTGAGATAGTATCAAGGCACAGAATGTTATGTGGAGCAAAGACTCCCTATTGAACTTCTAATTTACCTTATAAAATTCTTCATGAAAACAGGAAGTTGAGAAGCAGGACCACAAAGGTAGTCATCTCGGGATTACTACCTGTGCCACATGACAGTGAGTATAGGATTAGAGTGAAGTGGAAGGATAAATGTGTGGCTGAGAGATTGGAGCAGGGGACAGGGATTCAGATTTCTAGATCATTGGGACCTCTTCTGGGGCAGGTGTGACCTGTACAAAAAGGACGGGTTGCACTTGAATCCCAGGGGAATCAATATCCTGGCGGACAGGTTTGCTAAGGCTATTGGGGAGAGCTTAGACTAGAATTGCTGGGGGTGGGAACTGAACTGTAGAAATGGAGGGAGGGACGGTTGGCTCACAAATAGAGAAAGCTTGGAGACAGTGCAAGAGGAAGGATAGGCAAGTGATAGAGAAGGGACGCGCTGAGACCGATGGTTTCTCATAAGGAGGTGGCTAGGAACGGACCCAAGTGCAAGACACAGAAACTGAAATACTAGGGACAGGACTAGGATACACAGTGAAGGCAAAGACATGGACACAAAAACGGGAACCCGGAACAGGACTGGACAAGAGAGCTAGGAGCCCGGGCTTGGACCCCGTGCCAGAGACTGGACAAGGACCCAGTACCTGGGTCTTGTCTCTGGCTCGGACCCCAGAACTAGGCAAGGACGAGGCTTGGTAGGCAGGCAGGATGAGGCTGGAGTCTTCAGGCTTGAGGCTAGAGGCGAGGCTTGGCAGAAGGCAGGAGGCTGGAGTCTTCAGGCTTGGGGCTAGGCAGGCTCCTCCTGGGCAGGGCACGGATCACCTGGGCAGGCCGCGGATCACCACCCGACGGAAGCATGGGACAGGAAGGGACAGAACCAACTGCAGGTAACGGCAAGACGGCCTGGCTTACCCGATGGAGGCAAGAGACAGGAAGGGACAGTACCAACCGTAGGTAATGGCAGGACGGCCTGGCTTACCCGACGGAGGCAAGGGACAGGAAAGGACAGAACCAACCGCAGGTAACGTCAAGATGGCCTGGCTTACCTGGGCTGAGGCAAGGGACAGGAAGGGAGTTAGGTACAGGGTGGCTCCAGGACAAGACTGCAGATGAGATGAGGCGAGAGTTACCAGCAAGACAAGGCAAGGCTTCAGGCAATGCAAGGCGAGATGAGAACTTCAGGTGAGGCGAGAGTTACTGGCAAGACAAGGCGGGGCTTCAGGCAAGGAAACAGAAGGCAGAGGGAGGGATACAAAGAGTAAGGACAAGAACAATCCAGCAGCCACGCCCTGGTCTCTGAAGGTATTTATGCAGCCAGCCCCAATGAGCATCAGCTGCCTCAATTAGAGCTCAACAAGAACAGAAAGAGGGTAGACAGGAAAACCTGGAGCAAGGGTCAATGAACCGGACTGTGAACCGGACCATGACATGGTTTGAGATGTGTCTATTTTAATGCAAGGAGTATTATGAACAAAGTGGATGGGCTTAGAGCATGGATCGGTACTTGGATCTATGATGCTGTGGCTATTACAGAGATTTGATTGGCTCAGGGGCAGGAATGGTTACTTCGAGTGCTAGGCTTTAGATGTTTCAGAAAGGACAGGGAGGGAGGCAACGAGGTGGGGGTGTGGCACTGTTGGTCAGAGATAGTGTCACGGTTGCAGAAAAGGAAGAAGTCATGGAGGGATTGTCTACGGAGTCTCTGTGGGTGGATGTTAGGAACAGGAAGTGGTCAATAACTCTACTGGATGTTTTTTATAGACCCCCCCCCCAATAGTAACTGGGACATCGAGGAGCAGATAGGCAGACAGATTCTGAAAAGCTGTAATAATAACAGGGTTGTAGTGGTGGGAGATTTTAATTTCCCAAATATTGATTGGCATCTCCATAGAGTGAGGGGTTTAGATGGGATGGAGTTTGTTAGGTTTGTTGAGGAAGGTTTCTTGATACAATATGTAGATAAGCCTACAAGAGGAGAGGCTGTACTTGATCTGGTATTGGGAAATGAACGTGGTCAGGTATCCGATCTCTCAGTGGGAGAGCATTTTGTAGATAGTGATCACAATTCTATATCCATTACCATAGCATTGGAGAGGGATAGGAACAGACAAGTTAGGTAGGTGTTTAATTGGAGTAAAGGGAAATATGAGGCTATCAGGCAGGAACTTGGAAGCATAAATTGGGATCAGATGTTCTCAGGGAAATGTATGGAAGAAATGTGGCAAATGTTCAGAGGATACTTGGTGGAGTTCTGCATAGGTGCGTTCCAATGAGCCAGGGTAAGGATGGTAGGGTACAGGAACCGTGGTGTACAAAGGGGTGTTGTAAATCTAGTCAAGAAGAAAAGGAGAGCTTACAAAATGTTCAAAAACTAGATAATATTAGAGGACTAGAAGATTGTAAGGCCAGCAGGAAGGAGTTTAAGAATGAAATTAGGAGAGCCAGAAGGGGCCATGAGAAGGCCTTGGTGGACTGGATTAAGGAAAACCCCAAGGCATTCTATAAATATGTGAAGAGCAAGAGGATAAGTCATGAGGGAATAGGACCAATCAAGTGTGACAGTGGAAAAGTGAGTATGGAGCTGAAGGAGATAGCAGAGGTACTTAATGAATACATTGCTTTGGTATTCACTACAGAGAAGGATCTTGGCGATTGTAGGGATGACTTACAGCAGACTGAAAATCTTGAGCATGTAGATATTAAGAAAGAGGATATGCTGGATCTTTTGGAAAGCATCAAATTGGATATGTCACCGGGTCCGGACGAGATATACCCCAGGCTACTGTGGGAGGCAAGGGAGGAGATTGCTGAGCCTCTGACAATGATCTTTGCATCATCAGTGGGGATGGGAGAGGTTCCAAAGGATTGGAGGGTTGTGGATGTTGTTCCATTATTCAAGAAAGGGAGTAGAGATAGTCCAGGAAATTATAGACCAGTGAGTCTTACTTCAGTGGTTGGTAAGTTGATGGAGAACATCCTGAGAGGCAGGATTTATGAACATTTGGAGAGGCATAATATGGTTAGGAATAGTCAGCATGGCTTTGTCAAAGGCAGGTCGTGCCTTATGAGTTTGATTGAATTCTTTGAGGATGTGACTAAGCACATTGATGAAGGTAAAGCCGTAGATGTAGTGTATATGGATTTCAGCAAGGCATTTGACAAGGTACCCCATGCAAGGCTTATTGAGAAAGTAAGGAGGCATGGGATCCAAGGACACATTGCTTTGTGGATCCAGAACTGGCTTGCCACTGAAGGCAAAGAGTGGTTGTAGACGGATCATATTCTGCATGGAGTTTGGTGACCAGTGGTGTGCCTCAAGGATCTGTTCTGGGACCCCTACTCTTCATGATTTTTATAAATGACCTGGATGAGGAAGTGGAGGGATGGGTTAGTAAATTTGCTAATGACTCAAAGGTTGGGGGTGTTGTAGGTAGTGTGGAGGGCAGTCAGGTTACAGTGGGACATTGACAGGATGCAAAACTGGGCTGAGAAGTGGTAGATGGAGTTTAATCCAGATAGTGTGAGGTGGTTTATTTTGGTAGGTCAAATATGATGGCAGAACATAGTATTAATGGTAAGACTCCTGGGAGTGTGGAGGATCAGAGGTATCTTGAGGTCTGAATCCATAGAACACTCAAAGCTGCTGTTCAGATTGACTCAGTGGTTAAGAAAGCATATGGTGCATTGGCCTTCATCAATCATTTGATTGTGTTTCAGAGCCGAGAGATAATGTTGCAGCTATATAGGACCCTAGTCAGAACCCACTTGGAGTACTGTACTCAGTTCTGGTTGCCTCACTACAGGAAGGATGTGGAAACCATAGAAAGGGTGCAGAGGAGATTTACAAGGATGTTGCCTGGGTTGGGGAGCGTGCCTTATGAGAATAGGTTGAGGGAACTCAGCCTTTTTTCCTTGGAGCGACGGAGAATGAGAGGTGACCTGATAGAGGTGTACAAGATGATGAGAGGCATCGATCTTGTCGATAGGCAGAGGCTTTTCCCAGGGCTGAAATGGCTCACAAGAGGGCACAGTTTTAAGGTGCTTGGAAGCAGGTACAGAGGAGATGTCAGTTAAGTTTTTTACGCAGAGAATGGTGAGTGCATAGAATGGGCTGCCGGCGACAGTGCTGGAGGCGGATATGATTGTGTCTTTTAAGAGACTCCTGGATAGGTACATGGAGCTTAGAAAAAATAGAGGGCTATGGGTAACCTTATGTAACTACTGAAGTGAGGACATGTTCGGCACAGCTTTGTGGGTCAAAGGGCCTGTATTGTGCTGTAGGTTTTCTATGTTTCTAACATCACTACACATTTTGCTCAGTATTGTCATCAGTAAACTTCCTTAACATAAACTCTAATATTGATTTAAATATTAGAGCTACCACTACCATCTAGAAGGATGAGAACATCAGATACCTGGGAACACCGCCACTTGGAAATCCCCTCCAAGTCACTCACCATCCTGACTTGGAAACATATTGCCATTCCCTCATTGTCACTGGAGTAATGATCATGGAATTCCCTCCTATAACACTTGGGTGTACCTACACTCCAGGGACTGCAGTGGATCAAGAAGACAATTCATGACCACTTTCTCAAGGGCAACTAGGGATGGACAATAAACGGTGGTTTAGCTGGCGATGCCCACATCCGTAAATGAATTTTAAAAATATATTTGATCAATTTGCTTTTCTTTTTTCCCTTGAATTCTGCCTGGTACATCATGGGTAATGATCACAGCCATTGAGCACATTGACATGAAATGTTGTCGTAGAAAAGCAGCATCCATCATCAAAGATCCTCACCACCCAGGCCGTGCTCTCTTCTCACTACCACCATCAGGTAGAAGATACAAAAGCCTCAGGACTCGCAAAACCATGTTCAAGAACAGTTACTACCCCTCAGTCACTAGGCTCTTGACCAATGGAAATAACTACACTAATTCCATTTCAGGTGTTCGCACAACCAATGGTCTCACTTTAAGGACTCTATCTTGTTATTTCATGTTCTCATTGTTAATTGCTATTTATTTATATTTGCAATTACACTTTGGTGTTCATTGGTCCTAGTTACAGTTCCTGTTCTTTAGATTTTCTAAGTACTGTATGCTGTAGGAAAAAGAATCTCAGGGTTTTATGTGGTGACATGTATGTACTCTGACGATAACTTTTACTTTGCACGTTGAATGCAATTTGGTCAAGTGGACAGCTGCTTAGGAACAGATTCTTTCCCTCCACCATCTGATTTCCAAGAAGTCCACAAAACTGTGAACGCAATTTTGTTATTCATCATTTGCTCTACTCATATATATTGTAACTTACAGTAATGTTTATGTATTTCACCATGCTGCTGCCACCAAACAACAAGTTATATGACATACGTCAGTGGTAGTAAAATCTGATTCTGATTCTGATTCAGGTCAGCAGTCTGTCTCTGGTCACGCCAGGTCATGTTCTTGGTGCCATAGTTTTTCTGTGCGGTGCTTTGCTGCAAATAATTTAATCATATCCTTAATAAACTTTACAATTAGGGGACCACTTCATCGAGCAACTCTGTGTGCCACAAGCAGATCTCCCAGATGGCCAAACATTTTAATTCAGATTCCCATTCCCATTCTGATGTGCGGTCTATGGTCTTCTATTGTGCCAAGATGAGTCCACCCTCAGGTTAGAGGAGCGTCTCCTCATATTCCATCTGGGTAGCCTCCAACCTGATGGCATGAATATCCATTTCCTCCTCTGGTATAAAAACTCACCTCCCCCCATCCTCTATTCCCCAGTCTGACTCTTTACCTCTTCTCACCTGTCAAACACATCCCTCTGTGTCCCCTCCTTCTTCCCTTTCTCCTATGGTCCACTCTCCTCTTCTAGCAGATTCCTTCCTCTCCGGCCCTTGACCTATTCCACCTGCCTGGCTTAGTTTCACCTATTACCTTTCACTCCCACCCTCACCTTTCTATTCCGGCATCTTCCCCCTTCCTTTCCAGTTCTGAAGAAGGGCCTCTGCCGAAACATTAACTGTTTATTCATTTCCATGCTATCTGACCTGCTGAGTTCCTCCAGCATTTTGTGTGTGTTGCTTTGGATTTGCAGCATCTGCAGACTTCCTTATTTAAAATTTTACAACAGGTTTCTTTTGCTGATGTTTAGTCAAACTTTTATTTGTGAGGTGCACATTTACTGCAGCTACTACTATAATGGCTGAAGGATGTATTGCTAATCTTTTCCACTGGGCATCTACACGCACAAAATATTTACATAAACGTATTTTAATTTTACAGAAGCAGGTACATAATAAATTTCATGGACAAGAAAAAAGACACATCAAAGTTATATTTAAGAACACTTTAGATGAAAAATTTTGGCAGAAATGAAAGATATGAATAGTTTCAGGAACAGTGGAAGTAAAGAGATTAGAAAATTGGTTGAGAATGAAAGGCCAGTTGTGAAGTTGAACTTGTGATTCTTCTTTTGTTATGCTCTGTTATATGGGCATGTCCATTAAGTATTGCAAGTGCAGCCTTGTACTGAGAATTAGTGAGTAGGGCAGATAATTCACCAGTTTCTACACATGGGCTATAGAGCATCTGAAGAGAATGTAGTAAACTCATTATTGAATGTAAAATACACAGATTCTTTTTCTTTATCTGGATGTAACAAAACACATTGGTGAAGGTAGAGCAGTGGATGTAGTGCATATGGATTTCAGTAAAGCATTTGATGAGGCTCCCCCATGCAAGGCTCCTTCAGAAAGTAAAGAAACACGAGATCCAAGGAGAGCTTGCTTTGTGGAACAAGAATTGGCTTGCCCACAGAAGGCAAAGCGTAGTTGTAGATGGTTCGCATTCTACATGGAGGTCGGTGACCAGTGGTGTTCCACAGGGATCTGTTCTGGGACCCCTCCTCTTTGTGATTTTTATAAATTACTTGGATGAAGGGCAGGTTATTAAGTTTGCTGGTGTTGTGGATAGTCAGGAGGGTTGTCAGAGGTTACAGCGGGACATCGATAGGATGCAGAATTGGGCTGAGAAGTGGCAGATGGACTTCAACCCAGATAAGTGTGAGGTGGTTCATTTTGGTAGGTCAAATTTGAAGACAGAATATAATATTAATGGTAAGACTCTTGGCAGTGTAGAGGATCTGAGAGATCTTGGGGATCACTCAAAGCTGGTGTGCAGGTTGACAGTGTTGTTAGGAAGGTATATGGTGTGTTGGCATTCATGGCAACCATGGGACTGAGTTCAAGAGCCGTGAGGTAATGTTACAGCTATATAAGACCTTGGTCAGATCCACTTGGAGTACTGAGTGCAATTCTGGCCACCTCACTACAGGAAGTATGTGGATACTATAGATGCAGAGAAGATTTACAAGGATATTGCCTGGATTGGAGGGCGTACCTTATGAGAATAGGTTGAGTGAACTCGGCCTTTTCTCGTTGCAATGACGGAGAGAGAGGTGACATGATAGAGGTGTATAAGATGATGAGGAGCACTGACTGTGTGGATAGCCAGAGGCTTTTTCCCAGGGCTGAAATGGCTAACACGAGGGAGCATAGTTTTAGGGTGCTTAGAAGTAGGTACAGAGAGGATGTCAGGGTTAAGTTTATAACGCAGAGAGTGGTAGGTGCATGGAATGCACTGCCAGTGGCAGTGTGGAAACGGATACAATAGGGCCTTTTAAGATCCTCTTAGATAGGTACATGGAGCTTAATTGGAACAATTTTTATTCATACTGAGAAAGATGGTTTAACTACATAACACCTCATAGGCCTGATTTTATTCTCACAAGTCAATGAATATGTTGTGAAAAAAAGAAGATCACTCCCTGCTTTGTACATAGTTTTCTTCTTTTGATTGTTCTTTCTTTCCTCTCCTTTCTATAAGTGTATACCTCAGGTAAATATAATGTGGAGATTTGTGATGAATATGATTATATGATATATATGTACAGTATCTGAGATACATCTTATGGAAATGTTTGTTTGATGATGAACTTTAATAAAAAATAAAATCCAAAAATAAATAAGAAGAGGGCTATGCACTATGGCAATTCTGGGCACTTTCTGGAGTAGGTTACATGGGCAGCACAACATTATGGAGGGCGTGTAATGTGCTGTAGATTTCTATGTTCTATGATATATCTTCTATATTTTGATTCTGGTTCCCCTTTTACCCCTTCTATTCTTCTTACCTGCTCATCACCTCACTCTGGTTCTCCTCCCCCTCCCTTATTTCAATGGTCCACTGCTCTCTTATACTATATCCCTTCTTCAGCCTTTCACCTCTTCTACCTATCCCCTCACAACTTCTTACCTAATTCCCCTTTTCCCACCCACCTAGCTCCCTGTAACCAGATCTCACCTATCATCTGCTGGCTTGTTCTCTTTCCCCTCCACCCACCTTCTTATTCCAACTTTTTCCCCCTTCCTTTCCAGTCCTGATGAAGTGTTTCAGTCCTAAACATCATCTGTTTATCCTTTCCAATGACATTACCTGACTTGTTGGGTTGCTTCGTCATTGTGTGTGTGATATGCAGAATCTGCACAACCTCTTGTGTTTTGGAACAGATTTTATCAAATGAATCTTCCCTGCATAAGTGTCAGCATCTTTGTGAAATCCCAAAGTTGAGATCAGTCCTTTACAGTTATCTTCCTCCAACACTGGGCTTCACATGGAGTTCAGTGGTGAAACACAAAGTTGCAATGATTGACCTCCATTCATGGCTGGGAAACCAGCTGGGTATCTTTTGCCAGGTTGGACTAATTGAGTGAATACTTTCCATACATTTTGATGGAGGGAAATTATTGCAGATCTTTTTATGTTGTTTGAGTTTATTTAATCACTATTGTATTTTTTCTTGCTTTATTAAATAAGAATTTTTATACTTTTCATGCGAGATACTTTTCATGATTGCTTGAAAAATTTTGCATATTTTTAAAAGTAAGCAATATTAAAACCTTTGAAAACTTTGATTAATTCATTTTCAAGCTCTTCTCTGCTGTTAATTGGGTGAAGCTTGTTTTGATGCACAACGTGATCTTGCCATTGATAAAGACCCTGGTTCTCTTCAAGATCCCTTTCCAAGGGATTGAACCGACTGACAGGATGAGCTGTAAGAGAGATCTGAACTTTAATCAGAGTTATCCCATTATTTATGTGTCTCATCAGCAGCAACAGAATCCAATCCACTGCATTCAAAATGTAAATTGATAGAAATAGGAGATCACCAAGTTCAGCATGAATATGTTTCAGAATTCTAAGGAAGTTCACAAAGATGCAAATGAGAAGAGTTAAGTCATTGAGCAATGAAATGGGGAAATTAAAGTAATGCCTTCTTCTAGGGGACGGAAGGATTGTGGAATTCATGACTCCAAGAAACTGACGTAACAGTACAAGTACATTTATAAATGATAGCTAGAAAGCCTTGTAAGCAAATGATAGAGAACGGAATAGAGTTAGATAAGATGAGGGCTAGACTTGTTTGGAGCATAAACTATGTCATGGACCATTAGGGATAAATGGCGTACTATGATATTCTACTGCATGTACTGTACTTCCATGAATTTTTACCCACTACCACTGTGCTGAGGAGTTGCATATAGTAGATTAACACTGAAAAGAGATTAATGCTTTACTAGCGTTTTTACTTAAGGCATAGGTCATTGACTAAAGGAGTAGTGGGACTCTTGCTTAAATTACACAATTATTTCCTGATTGATTTTTGATTTGCTTCTGATTAAAGCCCTTACTGTTTCTAACTTGCCAATGAAAGATGACAGCAAGAAAATTGACCACAGGAAAATTATTTGCACTATTTTTTTTCTTGAGCTTCTTTGTGAGCCAGGAATAGCAAGCCTGCTGCTGTTGCTGTCCAAGGACACCTCATTTCTCACTTAAGTGCAAGACGGATGTATTCCAAATAAGAAGAAATTTTTGAATGGAAGAAGCACACTACCGTGGCTGACGAGTGAAGTCAAAGCCAAAGTAAAAGCAAAAGAGAGGGCACACAAGTAAGTGAAAGCTAGTGGGAAGCTTTTAAAAAATTGCAGAAGGAAACTAAGAAGGTCGTTAGGAAGGAAAAGATTAATTATAAATGGAAGCTAGTGACTAATATCAAAGAAGATACTAAAAGCTTTTTTAAGGTAAAAGAAAGTTGAGGGTAGATATAGGACCAATAGAAAATGATTCTGGAGATATTGTAATGAGAGATGCAGAGATAGCAGAGGAACTGAATATGTATTTTGTCAATGATTTGTACTATGGGTTTAATGGATTTGTGGCTAATTTTACCGATGATACAAAGATAGGTGGAGGAGCGAGTAGTGTTGAGGAAACAGAGAACCTGCAGAGAGGCTTAGATAGTTTAAGGGAAATGGAAAAAAAGTGGCAAATGAAATACAATGTTGAGAAGTATATGGTCATGCACTTTGGTAGAAGTAGTAAACGGGCAGACTATTATTTAGATGGGAAGAGAATTCAAAATGCAAAGATGCAAAGGGACTTGGGAGTCCTTGTGCAGGATACCCTAAAGGTTAATCTCCTGGTTGAGTTGGTGGTGAAGTAGGCGAATGCAATGTTGGCATTCATTTCTAGAGGTATAGAATATAAGAGCAGGAATGTGATGTTGAGGCTCTATATGGCACACTTGGAGTATTGTGTGCAGTTTTTCTCTCTTTATTTTAGAAAGGATATACTGACATTGAAAAGGGTTCAGAGAAGATTGACGAGAATGATTCCAGGAATGAAAGGGTTACTGTATGAGGACCACCTGGGAGCTCTTGGGCGGTATTCCCTGGAGTTTAGGAGAATGGCGGGGGGGATCTCATAGAAACATTATAAATGTTAAAAGGCCCGAACAGATTAGATATGGCAAAGTTATTTCCCATGGTAAGGAAGTCTGGGACAAGAGGGCACAGTTTCAGGATTGAAGGACATTCACTTAGAACAGAAATGCAGAGAAATTACTTTAGTCAGAGGGTGGTAAATCTGTGGAATTTGTTGCCACGAGCGGCTGTGGAGGCCAAGTCATTGGGTGCATTTAAGCCAGAGATAGATAGGTGCTTGATTAGCCAGGGCATTAAAGGGTATGGGGAGCAGGCAGGGGAGTGGGGATGTCTGGAAGAATTGGATCAGCCCATGTTTGAATGGCGGAGCAGACACGATGGGCTGAATGGCCTATTTCTGCTCCTATATCTTATGGTCTAAGTCGCATTGAAGATGGTGGAGAGGGAGATCATGGAGTGGACACAATCCCTTGTGGACTGTACTCACCAGTTTTAAAAAGCGAGCAGGGCTGGTTGGAACTTAACTGAGGAGTAGGAAATTGCTTTGGTTATTAGCAACTAGGATTATTAGCAAGGGCTAATAAGAAGAAGCAATGTTCAGTGAAGCCATTGAGTGTGTGGATAGTGTTAGAGTGGTCAGGCTTTGGCTCAACAGGCTTGGGCAAGAGCAGGCATAGGCTAGAACTTAAGTTTGAGAAGTTAGGGGCATAAAGCGTGCAGGCAGGTTGGTAATTCAGGCAGTGGAATGGTCTTCCAGTGAGATGTAGAATTTCAGGGTCACTACCAGTCTCCCTGATAACTATACGTGCAGGAAGTACATCCAACTTCAGCTCCTGACTGACAAGGGCAAGGAAATGGGACTGTGGACCATCTGGGAGGCTAAAAAGAAATCAGACTTCAGTACAGGCTTCAGATATAGATGGGTGACCAGCTGGAGAAGTAAGAGGAGTAAGCAGTCTGTGCAGGGTTCCCCTTTGACCATTCCCCTCACCAACAAGTGTACCACTTTGGATACTGCTGGTGGGGCAGTGTGGGGGAGAATGACCTATAAGGGCACAGCAGCAGAAACCAGGCTAGTGTCACTGTGGCCAGCTCTGAGGCTCAGCAGGGAAGGTTAGTGTCAGGCACAGCGGGAGTGATGGAAATCTCAATACTGAAGGGTGTGCACAGGACATTCTGCTGCTGTGAAAGAAAAACCAGAATGATGTGTTGCCTCGCAGGTGTTAGTGTCCAGATTGTCTCAGAGAGGCTGCAGAAGATTCTCAAGAGGGAGGGTGAGCAGCCAGATGTCATGGTGCACATTGGCACCAATGACAGAGATAGAAAGTGGGAAGAAATCCTGTGCAGAGATAAGGAAAAGGCTGAAGAGCAGGACTTCCTGGGTAGTAATTTCTGGATTACTCCCAGTACCATGTGCTGGTCAGGACAGGAATAGGATAAAGGTATAGATGAATGAGTGGGTAAGGAAGTGGTGCATAACAAGACAAAGACCATAAGACAAAGAAGCAGAGTTATGCCATTCAGCCCATCAAGTATACTCCACCATTCCATCATGGATGTTCCTGGATCCTATTTAATCCCAGAAGTCTTCTTGCCATAACCTTTGATGCCCTGACCAACCAGGAAACTAGCAGTTTTCACTTAAATATACTCACAGTCTTGGCCTCCGCAGCTGTCTGTGGCAGAGTGTTCCACAGATTGTCATAAAGAGGGCATTGGTGGCGGACCCAAATACAAGACACAGACACTGAAGTACTAGGAACTGGACTGGACACAGACTAGGAGCCGGGACAGGAACACAGACTTGGGCTAGGAAAGCGGGACCAGGACAAGGAACTGGGAACTCGGAGCCTGGGTTTGGACTTCGAGCCAGAGACTGGACAAGGACCCAGAACATGGGTCTTGACTCGGGCTCGGATCCTGGAACTAGGTGAGGACATGATGTGGCTGTAGGACTGGACTTTGAGGCTTGGGTTCTTCGAGGCTTGGGTATGGACTCCAATTGGGTAAGGACACAGAACCTGGGTCTTGACTCAGGCTCGAACTCCTGAACTTTGGGTTTAGGCTAGGACAAGACGTGGCTACAGGACAGGACGTGAGACTCCTGGACAGGATGAGGGAACTCCAGCACCGGCCAAGGGAACTCCAGCACAGGGCTGGGCAAGAACACAAAGCCTTGACTTAGACAGGATGGGGTTCTAGGACATGGCTTGGGCTGGACCGCGGATCTAGGCGAGGACAAGACGTGGCTACAGGACAGGATGAGGTACCCCAGCACAGGACTAGGAATCTCCAGCACCAGGCTGAGCAAGGACACAAAGCTTTGGCTTGGTCTTGGGAGATTGGAATACAGAGCCAGGACTCCTCTTGCGAGCAGGACGTAGGGCTGGGACACGTACACAGCACACAGAGCCAGGACCCCCTCCTTGGGAACAATACCAAGGACCGGGGTTCTTTCTATACACAGTACTCTGAACATGAAGAGACAGTTCTTCACTCAAGGTAGTGGCAAATGGCTAGACCTACCCAGTGGTGGCGAGGAAACAAAGAGATGGTTGTCAACACAAGGTAGCGGCAAATGGCTGGACCTACCTAGGGAAGGCGAGGACACAGAGACAATTCCAAACAACAGCAGGCTGTTCCTGATCTTGACACAGCAAGGCCCCAGTCTTGCTTCGGCAGTTGAACTTAACAGCATTACAGGTGAGGACGCAGGCGAGGTTGCAGGCGTGGTTGCAGGCAAGGCTTCAGGCGAAGGCTTCAGAAGGAAGGGGAAGTGAAGGGAACAGTCTAGCAAATGAAGCTGAACCCGGGAGCTATTTATGTAGCCAGCACAAAATGAGAATCAGGTGCCTCAATTGAGCCACTCAACAGAACAAGGGGGAAAACAGGAAAACCCGGAACAAGGATTGATGGACCGGACCGTGAACCGGAATGTGGACTTCACGGACCAGACCATGATAGTACCCTCCCCCCGCAATGGGAGCCTCCTGGCGACCCAGAAGGCTTCCCCAGTCTATGGACATCGTGGGCAGGTAGGGGTGTGGCATTAAACAGGAGGGAACCCAAGATGGCGAGCGTAAAATGACACTGTCTATGTTGCTGGGTCCATGCTTGACTGGACTGTTCTGTCATAAGGAGGGCATTGGTGGCGGACCCAAATGCAAGACACAGACACTGAAGTACAAGGAACTGGACTGGACACAGACTAGGAGCTGGAACAGGAACACAGACTTGGGCTAGGAAAGTGGGACCAGGACGAGGAACTGGGAACTAGGATCCTGGGTTTGGACTCCGATCCAGAGACTGGACAAGGACCCAGAACCTTGGTCTTGACTCGGGCTTGGATCCAGGAACTAGGCGAGGGCATGATGTGGCTACAGAACTGGACATCGAGGCCTGGGTTCTTCGAGGCTTGGGTATGGACTCTGAGCCAGAAACTGGGCAAGGACTCAGAACCTGGGTCTTGACTCAGGCTCGAATTCCGGAACTTTGGGTTTAGGCCAGGACAAGGCATGGCTACAGGACAGGACGTGAGACTCCTGGACAGGGTGAGAGAAATCCAGCACAGGGCTGGGCAAAGTACTCCTGGGCTGGGTGAGAACACAAAGCCTTGACTTGGACAGGACGTGGTCCTAGAACATGGCTTGGGTTGGACCCGGAATCTAGGCGAGGACAAGACATGGCTACAGGACAGGACGAGGTACCCCAGCACAGGACTAGGAATCTCCAGCACCGGGTTGGGTGAGGAACTCCTGGCTGGGCAAGGAACATGGACAGGATGAGAACACAAAGCCTTGATTTGGTCTTGGGAGACTGGAACACAGAGCCTTGGTTTTGGGAGACTGGAACACAGAGCCTTGGACTTGGGAGACTGGAACATGGAACACAAAGCTGGGAC
Organism: Mobula birostris; assembly: GCF_030028105.1. Lineage (NCBI taxonomy): Eukaryota > Metazoa > Chordata > Chondrichthyes > Myliobatiformes > Myliobatidae > Mobula > Mobula birostris. Next base: position 113,374,070 of record NC_092373.1, on the reverse strand, counting down.
CCCTCCTTGGCAGCAGGACGTAGGGCCGGGACTCGTACATAGCACACAGAGCCAGGACCCCTTTCTTGTGAACAGAACCAAGGACCGGGGCTCTTTCTATACACAGTACACTGAACACGAAGAGACAGTTCTTGACTCAAGGTAGCAGCAAATGGCCGGACCTACCTGGGAAACGCGAAGACACAGAGACAGTTCCTAACTAAAGGTAGCGGCAAACAGCCGGACCTACCTTGCGAAGACAAGGACATAAAGAGACAGTTCCAGACAACAACAGATTGTTCCTTATCTTGACAGAGCAAGGTCCCAGTTTTGTTCTGGCAGTTGAACTTGACGGCGTTACAGGCGAGGACGCAGGCGAGGTTGCAGGCAAGGCTTCAGGAAGAAGGAGAAGGGAAGGGAACAATCTAGCAAATGAAGCTGAACCCAGGAGCTATTTATGTAGTCATCCCAAAATGAGAATCAGGTGCCTCAATTGAGGCACTCAACAGAACAAGGGAGAAAACAGGATAACCGGAAACAAGGATCGATGGACCGGACCATGAACTGGAATGCGGACTTCACAGACTGGACTATGACACAGTTTCACTATTCTTTGGCCAAAAAATTCATCCTTACCTCTGTTCTAAAGAGTCACCCCTAAATTTTGAGGCTCTGTCCTCTCATTCTGGATACCCCCACCAGAGGAAATGTCCATTCCACATCCACCTTATCTAGTCCTTTCAACGTTTGGTACATTTCAATGAGATCCACCTGCATTCCTCTAAATTCCAGTGAGTACAGACACAAAGCTCCCAAATGCTCCTCATATGTTAACCCCTTCATTCCCAGAATCATCCTCATGAACCTCCTCTGGACTCTCTCCAATGACAACACATCTTTTCTGAGATATGGGGACCAAAACTGTTGACAAAACTCTTAGTGCGGCCTGATCAATGACTTATAAAGCTTCAGCATTATCTCCTTATTCTTATATTCTATTCCCCTTGAAATAATTACCAACATTGCATTTGGCTCCTTTACCACGGACTCAACCTGTAAATTAACCTTCTGGGAGACTTACACGAGGACTCCTAAGTCCCTTTGCACCTCTGATCTTTGAACTTTCTCTCCATTTAAATAATACACTGCACTTTTGTTCCTTTTACCAAATTGCATTATCATACATTTCCTAACACTATATTCCATCTACTACGGTTTTGCCCATACTTCCAATTTGTCTAAGTCCTTCTGCAATTACATTGCTTCCTCAGTACTACCTACGCCTCCACCTATCTTCATATCGTCTGCAAACTTTGCCACAAATCCTTCAATTCCATTATCTAAACCATTGATAAACAATGTGAAGAGCAGCGGTCCTAATACTGACCCCTGAGGAAAACCACTAGTCACTGGCAACCAACCAGAAAAGGCTCCCTTTATTTCCACTCACTGCCTCCTGCCTGTCAGCCATTCCTCTATCTTTCCTATAATGCTATAGGATTTTATCTTGTTAAGCAGCCTCATATGTGGCACCTTATCAAATGCCTTCTGAAAATCCAAGTAAATGACATCTACTGCCTCTCCTTTGTCCACCCTGCTTGTTACTTCCTCGAAGAACTCGAACAGATTTGTCAGGCAAGATTTCTCTGTATAGAATCCATGCTGACTTTGACTTATTTTATCATTAGGCTCCAAATACCCTAAAATCTAATCCTCAATAATGAACTCCAGCACTTTCCCATCCATTGAGGTTTGGCTAATTGGCCTATAATTTCCTTTCTTTTGCCTTCCTCCCTTCTTAAGGAGTGGAGTGATGTTTACAGTTTTCCAGTCCTCTGGAACTATGCCAGAATCAAGTGATTCTTGAAATATCATAACCAATGCATCTGTTATCTCTTCAGCAACCTCTTTCAGAACTCTGGGATGTAGTCCAATTGGTCCAGGTGATTTATTTAGCAGAAGACCTTTCAGTTTGCCTAGCACTTTTTTCCCTTTGTAATAGCAATGGCACTGACTCCTTCTCCCTGACACTCACGGACCTCTGGCACACTGCTTGCGTCTTCCACAGTGAAGACTGAGGCAAAGTACCCATTAAGTTCATCTGCTATTTCTTTTTCCCCCATTACTACCTCACCAACATAATTTTCTAGTGGTCCAGCATCAACACTTACCGCCCTTTTACTTTTTATATAACTGAAAAATCCTTTTGTATCCTGCTTTATATTATTGGCTAGTTTGCCCTCATACTTGATCTTTTCCCTTCTTATGGCTTTTTAGTTGCTTTTGTTGGATTTTAAAAATGAACCAATCATCCAACTTCCCACTCACTTTTGCTACTTTATATGCCCTTTCCTTGGCTTTTATGCAGTCCTTATTTTCCTTTGTCAGCTACAGTTGCCTTGCCCTGCCATTTGCGAACAACTTCTTCCATGGGACATATCTATTCTGCACCTTGTGAACTATTCCAGAAACTTCAGCCACCTCTGCTCTGTTATCCTCCCCATCAGTATCCCCCTCCAATCGACCTGGTCAAGCTCCTCTTTCGTGCTTCTGTAATTTCTATTGCGATACTGATACCTCTGACTTATGCTCCTCCCTCTCAAATTGCAGTATGAATTCAATCATACTATGATCACTGCCTCCTAAAGGTTCCTTTACCTTAAGCTCCCTAATAAAATCTGGATTATTATACAAAACCCAATCTAAGATGGCCTTTCCTCTTGTAGGCTAAAGCACATGCTGTTCTAAAAAGCCATCTTGTAGCCATTCAACAAATTCCCTGCAAGGGGCTGGGTTTCAGATTTCTGGATTATTGGGATCGATTCTGTACAAAGTATAACCTGTACAGTAACGATGGGTTACAACTGAACCTTAAAAGTAGATTTTCTAGAGTTGTTGGGGAGGATTTAAATTAATTTAGCAAGGAGATGGGAACCGGATTGTAAGGGCTGCGGATGGGACAGTTGGTAGTGTGTGGTTGGTCAAGGCAGCGTGTAGTGAGACTATGAGGATGATAGGACAACACTGCAGTCAGTGGATTGAGGTGAAGTGAAACATGGGGGCAAAATTGAAAACAATGATGAATACAGGACTGAAGGTGTTATATTGGAATGCATGTTGTATACGGAATAAGGTAGATGATCTTGTAGTGCAGTTAGAGATTGACAGGTATGACATTATGGGCATCACTGAGATGTGGCTGAAAGAAGATCATAGTTGGGAGCTTGACAACCAAGGATATACCTTGTATTGAAAGTACAGGCAGATTAGCAGAGGGGGTGCAGTGGCTCTGTTTGTAAAAAAAATGAAATCAAATCCTTAGAAAGAGGTGCCATAGAATTAGAAGATGTAGAATCATTGTGGTAGAGGTAAGAAATTGCAAGGGTGAAAAGGCACTGATGGGGGTTACATACAGGTACCCGAACAGAAGCCAAATTATGTGATATAAATTGCAATGGGAAATAGAAAAGGTATGTAATAAGGGAAATGTTACGATAGTCATGGGAGACTTCAATATGCAGGTGGATTGGGAATTCATGTTGGTTCTGGATTCCAAAAGAAGGAATTTGTAGAATGCCTATGAGACAGCTTTTAGAGCAGCTGGTAGTTGAGCCCAGTATGGGAATGGTTTTTAAGAGAACCAGGGTGATAAAGGGACATGAAGGAGATCATGGGAAACACTGAGAGAGCACATTAACTGACGAAGGAGAATTCAGATTTCATTCCAGCTGTATTGATAGAAGATAAGCTGTTGTTTTTCTAGATTACTTTGGACCTCACTATGGCAATGGAGGAGGCTTCAGATAAGTTGGAATAGGAATTAATATGGCAGGCAACAGGAAGCAGCGACAAATTAAGCAGAGCTGTTTCATGAAATGATCACAAAGCTGAGTTTGGTTTCTCTGATTTAGAGGAGGTCACATTGTGAAGACCAATGCAGTAGACTGAATTGGAAGAATTATAGGTGAATCACTGCTTCACTTAGAAATGATTACTTGTGTCCCTGGATTGTCAAAAGGAAAGACAAGAGTGTACTGGTTTTGAGTTTTTCTCTTGTTGCATGGGAAGGTGCTATGGGATCAAAAATGGTCGGTGAGGCTGGAGAAGAGGACTCCACCAGTTCTAACACTATCTCACCACCAGTTACAAAACCACAGACATACATAGTTAACTTGATTACACATGCTCCTAGTTTGCCTCCTGTAATGGTGCCAATGCTTTATCATAGTTTCACCATCTCTGGCACATTTTATTCAATGATGGGGCCTTCTGCTTTACTGTCATTCAAAAATCACCCTTCTTCCTGCCACGGTAGATGAAGTTGTCAGTGGTATTTCTCCTATTTCCAGTATGTTTGCTCTCACCCCTCTTTCCTCTGATACTCATTTTTCACTTCAACAGCGTTCACCTTCCTTTACAATTTCCATCAATTCCAACATAATCCCTCCACCAGTCACACCTTTCACTTGCTCTTTCTGCACTTTTTTTCTCAGAAATTCCTGTCTACTGTCCTACTGTAAATCCCTGCTCCTGTCTACTGTCCTACTCTAAATACTGCACTACAGCACATTTACACAGCTGGAAGAAATACAACACATGTCTGTCACCTCTTCTGTAACCAACATCCAGGAGCCCAAGCAATCATACTTAGTGAAGCAGAATTAATTTGCATACTTCCGATCTAGTCTACTGCATTTGTAGACTGCATTCAAAACCAGGCCTCACAAGAACACCAGAAATAGAGCAAGGGTTAAGCATCCGGCTCTTCATGCCTGTCTTGCTATTTAATATGATCATAGTTGATTAGCTTCTCTGCTAATCCATCTCTCCATGCTCCTCTATTCTTTGGTCTAACACAAATGTGTCTACCTCTGCTTTCAGTACTTCTAATGTTTCAGCTTCTATCACTTTGCTGGGACAGAGAATTCCAAAGATCCACCACCATCTGTGGGAAGAAGTTTCTACAAATCTCATTCTTAAATATCTAGCCCATTATCATGCAGTTATGTCTCCTTGTTTGCAACTTTGATTGGTGAAAACATTTTAACATCTAACAAGTCTAACCTCACAGGAACTTAAATGTTTGAATAAGATCACCTCTCATTCTCCTGAACTTCAAGGAATACAGTTCCAAGCTACTTAGTATCTCTTGATAGGACAATCCTCTCATCCTTGGAACTAGCCTGCTGAATCTGCTTTGTACTGCTTCTAATGTTATCACAGTTTTTCTTTTTAGGCAAGTCAAAACAGTTTGCAGTATTCCAGACGAGGCCTGTACAATTGCAAGAAATCCCCTCCAGTTTTATACTCCAACCCTTTCTCAATAAAAGTGAAAACAATTTATTCTATCTTCCGGCTTTCTTTTTGTGACTCATGCCACTACAACACCCAGGTCCCTCTGCATTTTGCTCATATAGCTGTTTAGATAGTAATCTGTCTTTGCTTTCTCTTATGAATGCGTATGCCCTCACACTTACCTGCAATAACCTCCACTTGCCTGTTACTTACCATTCAATCAATCTATATCCGACTGCAGAATTACAGTTTCTTATCATAACAGGCTCTTCTGTGTATTTTATCTCATCAGCAAATTTGGAAACCTTACAAACTGTTCCTTTCTCAAAGTTATTAATGTAAATAGTGAAAAATTGTGGGCCAAGAACTGAACCTTGCCATGCTAAGCTAGTTATCTCTGTCCAATCTCAAAAGGACCCATTTTTTCCATCCCTGTTAGCAGCAAGCTGACCAGCCTACATAACACTGGAGAAACCAAACACAGACAGGGTGCTTGATCTTTGGAGCCCCTGTGCTCAGTTTCTGAGCTTCACAATATCATTCCCTTTTGAACCTGTTTGCTGCAGCCTCCTCCACTGCTGCATTGAGGCCCAACGTAAACTACAAGAGCAATGTCTTTGATCTAAGCACTTTGCAACACTCTGGAACGTACACTGTGTTCTCCATCTTCAAGTAAAGGGCTCTGCCAATATTTCTCATTATCAATCTTTTAAATGCCTTGCTAGTAGTCAGTACCTTGTACTTTATTACCCGTTCTTCCTTGGCCAATCTCTATATAGTTTGTAGCCTAACACTTCACTCTTACTTTCAGCTCTGTTTTGAAAAATATGAACCACCCCATTCTTTTCCCAATTATAAGGAAGAATCACTGGCTCTAAGTGTTGGCTTGTTTCTCTTTTTACAGATGTTGTTTGGCTGGCTGACTTCTTTCTGCATTCCTATCTTTATTTTTTTTTTCTAAGGCATCCGTTAGTCTTGCGAGACCATGGATCTGCACCTGGAAAGTCTTCACTCTCCAGGGCGCAGGCCTGGGCAAGGTTGTATGGAAGACCGGCAGTTGCCCATGCTGCAAGTCTCCCCTGTTCATGACACCGATATTGTCCAAGGGAAGGGCAAGGGCCGATACAGCTTGGCACCAGTGTCATTGCAGAGCGCTGTGTGGTTAAGTGCCTTGCTCAAGGACACAACACCCTGCCTCAGCTGGAGCTCGAACCCACGACCTTCAGGTCACTAGTCGTAGACCTTAATCGCTTGGCCACGTGCCCACAATCTTATATCTTCCTGCCTAAAGATTTATATCTTTATATAAATTCCTGCATAAAGTCTTGATACTTAGCAGCACAGATTCATTTCAAACCATTCACCAAAATAATGTCTATTTATTGTTAAGTTATAAGACAATATGAGTAGCTGAAGAAATATGGAACAGAATGTCAATGCACCAAAACATGAACCTTGCTTCTCTCTCTGCTGGTGCTGCTCATCTGCTGAGTATTTCCAGCCTTTTCAAATTCCCACCAGTTGTGGTCCTTGACTGTCGTGTTGTTCCATGATAAACTAGTGCTGTTCTGTTAGGAGGAAAGTTACCACCCCTTAAGGAAATAACTTCTCAGAGATCAAAGGCTCTGGAAAAAATATGAAATCTGATGTCAGAGTGTAGAGTCTGAGACAAACTATACAGCTGTTCTTCATTTCCTCCATACCTACAAATTCTGTGACTTAGAGCTTTTAAGTACTAGCTTTTATGATCTTTGAATTTGATAGTTCGTCACTAACAATAATGATGCCACTGCCACAAATCTAGTCTGTGAACTACACATCAAGTGATTTCTTTCTCATCTAGTAGTAGACTAAAACAAGATTGCAATTAGCAGCAAACTATCTGGGAATAGTTCCCAGGACAAAGTTATTGGTGAGCTGAAGCCTTAAAATGGTAGTTCAGGAATTATGGCAAGGTAAATGAATAAGTTGTATAGTCATGCTGGCAAACCAAAGCATGCCCAGGTTTTTCTGGACAAGATAGAAAACTTTCCAGCTTACATTATGGGGAACATTTTCATTAGGTGATTCCAAAAAAAAGGTGCATGACAGAGAAATTTCATTGTGCTTTTCATGATCAGCAGCCCAAAGTTCATAAGGTACACCCAAAACTATTCAGGAAGCAAAATCTTTGTTGTCTACCAATATCTGAGAGCAAATGAAAGTAATATACTGTAAAGTAACCCAGGAGATAAAATGAATTGAAAGGTAATCTTACTAAAATGTATATAATTCATAGAGTCATACAACACAGAAACAGGCCCTTCAGCCCAACTGATCCATGCTGACCAAGATTCCCATCTAAGCAAGTCTCATTATCCCAGATTCGCACATTATCCCTTGAAAGCTTCATATCCATGTAACTGCTCAAGTACCTTTTAAATGGACTTAATGTACCTGCTTCAACAACTTCCTCTGGCAGCTTATTCCATATACTGACCATCCTCTGGGTGATAAGTGTACCTCAGCAATCTATTAAATCTCTCTGCTTTCACCATAAATCTATGCCCTTAGTTCTTGATTCCCCAACCCTGGACAAGGAGTCATTGAGGCATACATAGAGTAATTCATCATGATAACAGCCTGGTCCATGCCAACAACACTATCCTCCCTGTTAGTCCCAGTTGCTCATGTTCAACTCATAAACACCACCCCCCCACCCCCACCGCCCCAGTGTACACATCTAAATGTCTCTTGAATATTGCAATAGTAAATAGTACCCACCTTGACTACCTCTGGCAGCTTATTTCAGATACTGAGTACTGTCAGTGTAAAAAAAAGTTATTTCTTAGGTGTCTTTCAGATCTCTCTCCTCTTATCATCTATCATCAGTTTTTACTGTTGGCACCAGTAATGGATGTTAATGCTATGAACAACAGATAAAATTGCCATAAGATCTAATTTCCCACCCCCCCCCCACCTTCCTCTATTCCCAACTCTGATCTTTTACCTCATCTCACCTGCCTATCACTTCCCTCTGGGTCTCCCCCTTCCCCTCTTTCTCCTAGGATCCACTCTCCTCTCCTATCGGATTCCTTCTTCTCCATCCCTTGACCTTTCCCACTCCCCTGACTTTCACCTATACCTTCCAGCTCGCCTCCTTCCCCTTCTTCCACATATTTATTCTGGTGTCTTCCCCTTTCCTTCTCAGTCCTGAAGAAGGGCCTCGGCCTGAAACATCAACTGTTTATTTAATTTCCATAGAAGTTGCCTGAACTGCAGAGTTCCTCCAGTATTTTGTGTGTGTTACATAAGACGTTTATGCCCATATCAGGCTCTGACAACAAATATTAGAGAAAGCAACACTTGCCTGCATTGTGGATATTGTTCAAACCCAGTAGATGAAATAGCAGTGGCCACAAGCATTTCAGGGCTAAAACTTGGATAGATTGGAGATAACAAGAGTGACAGGGGGCTTGATTGAATCATGAGGTACTGAGGTGTTGTAACAGGGTGCATATGGTGAGGATGTTTCCCATTATGGAGGAAAGTCGAATTAGGAGGTCATTATTTTAAAACAGTTGAGTTAAAACATGAGAGTTTCCCATTAAATGTAGGGGTCAAGCATACTTTTTCTTTGGAGATGGCCCTCTCTTCCTTAAAGGCAGATGGAAGTAAGGTCATTGAACATTTTTAAGTCAGCTGGACTCTTGATAAATGTTACGGAGCTAGGAAGGTGAAATTCCAAACAGATTTAAAGACAGAGCAGGGCCAGAGGGATGAGTAGCCTACTCCCACTAATTCATATGTTCTGTATGTTCCTATACCACTATTCTAACCACACCCTCAGCCAACTCCCAATGAACAGGCATACCGAAAAGTTTCTTCCTGTAACTTTTGTCAAATCTGTATCAAGTTAACACTATTATGTAGCTACAGTATTTGAAGTTGCAGTGCATAAAACGATACGATTTTGTTGTAGTTAACCGACACACTGGACCACTGTTATACTACCATCAAGAACACTTACTGTGGCATCCCATACCCACACTTTGGAAAGTCTTATCACCTGGCTGTACTTCTACTCCCTGAGAAAAGGCAGAGAGAACCAGTAAAGAGGACTAAGAAGGCAGGGACAAGGGAGGTTGAGGAGTAACTACAGGACTATTTTGAGTCAGTGGACTGGACTGTATTCAGGGATTCATCTTCAAGTCTGAATGAATACTCCTAGCCGTCACTGAGTTCACTAAAACCTGTGTGGATGAATGTGTGCATATGAAAATATTCTGTACATACTTGAATCAAAAGCTACAGATGAACCAGGAGATTTTGAGTCTGCTGAGGACTTGTTCTGTGGCGTTTAAGTTGGCAATACAGGACCATACAAAAACGCCAGGTATGACTCACGGAGAGTTATTTCAAGAGCAAAAGAATAATTCTGTTTCAGGTTACAGGCAGAATCGAATGCACATCAACTGGCAGGGTTTGCAGGCCATTACTTCTTACAAAGCAAACCCTACCATCATGAATCGCAGTGATGCATCAATCCCAGATGAATTCAAGGCCTTTTATGCTCGCTTTGAAAGGGAGAATAAAACTACAGCTACAAGGATCCCTGCAGCATCCGTTGACCCTGTGATCTCTGTCTCAGAGGCCGACATCAGAACATTACAATAGGCTGAACCCTTGCAAGGCAACAGGCCTTGATGGTGTACTTAGTAGTGCTCTGAAAATCTATGCCAACCAACTGGCAGTGTGTTCAGACATTTTCAATCTCTCATTGCTACTGGTTGAAGTTCCCACCTGCTTCAAAAGGGCAACAATTATACCTGTGCCCAGGAAGAGTAGTGTGAGCTGCCTTATTGACTATCGTCCAGTGGCACGCATATCTACAGTGATGAAGTGCTTTGAGAGGTTGCTTCTGGCTAGAATTAACTCCTGTCTAAGCAAGGACTTGGACCCACTGCAATTTGCCTATCCAATTTGCCAATTCCACAACACGAGCTACAGCAGATGCAATCTTATTGGCTCTTCAAGTGGCCTTGGATTACCTGGACAATACTAATACTTACGTCAGGCTGCTGTTTATTGACTACAACTCAGTAATTAATACAGTCATTTCAACAGTTCTGATTAAAAAGTTCCAAAATCTGGGCCACTGTACCTCCCTTTGCAACTGGATCCTTGACTTGGTCACTGGAAGTGCACAGTTGATGCGGATTGGAAATAACATCTCTACCTCACTGATATTAACACTGGTAACCCTCGAGGATGTGTGCTTAGCCCACTGCTCTAATCTCTCTACACCTATGATTTTGTGGCTAGGCACAGTTCAAATGCCATCTATAAATTTGCTGATGACACAACTATTGTTGGCAGAATTTCAGATGGTGACAAGAAGGCGTACAGGAATGAGATAGATCTGCTGGTTGAGTGGTGCCACAGGAACAATTAGATTATGAGAACACTCAGTCCTCTTTTATTGTCATTTAGAAATGCATACATGCATTAAGAAATGATACAATGTTTCTCCAGAGTGATATCACAGAAAACAGGACAAACCAAAGACTAACACTGACAGAACCACATAATTATAACATATAGTTACAGCAGTGCAAAACAATACCATAATTTGATGAAGAACAAACCATGGGCACCGTAAAAAAAAACTCAAGTCCCCGAGTCGATCAACTCCCGAGTCCCCGATAGCAGGCGGCAAAAGGGAGAAACTCCCTGCCATAAACCTCCAAGGCACTGACAACTGCCGATACCTTGGAAGCAGCCAACTACAGCCAACACTGAGACCGTCCATCCGAAAACTTCGAGCCTCCGACCAGCCCCTCCAATACAGCCTCCCGAGCGCCATCCTCTGCCGAGCACTTTCGACCTAGCCCCGGCCGCTGAAACAAGCAAAGCCGAGGATTCAGGGTTTCTGCTCCGGAGATTCCGGTTACCACACAGTAGCAGCGAAGTGGGCATTTCAGAAGTTTCTCCAGATGTTCCTCCGTACTCTCACGTCTGTCTCCATCAAATCAGAATTGTGCACAGTCCCCTACTTGACAGATTACAGATATCATTCACCGGAGAGGCTGCGCGCGGTTTGTCGTGCCGCCATCTTCTCCTCCTCCTCACTTAACAACCACACACTTAACGTCACTAAGGCCAAGGATTTGATTATGGACTTCAGAGAGGGTAAGGTGAAGGAATATACGCCAGTCGTCATCAAGGGATCAGAAGTAGAAAGGGTGAGCAATTTCAACTTCATGGGTGTCAATGTCATTGAGGATCTATCCTCGGCCCAACATATTGTTGCAGTAACAAAGAAGGCATGACAATGGCTATATTCCATTAGGAGTTTGAGGAGGCTTGGTATGTCACCAAAGACACTCACAAATGTACTGAGGAGAACATTCTAACTGGCTGCATCTCCATCTGGTATGGGGGGTCAAACTACAGAAAGTTGTAAACTCAGTCAGCTCTATCATGGGAACCAGCTTCCAAGAGATCTTTAAGGAGTGATACCTCAAAAAGGTGGCATCCTTCATTAAGGACCCCCATTACCCAGGTCATGCACTCTTCTCATTGCTACCATCAAGGATGAGGTACAGGAGTCTGAAGCCACACACACACACACACACACACACACATATGTTCTATTATATTTTAGCTATAAATTACAGTAAAGAATATATATACACACTTAATGTAATTTATAGTCCTTATTATACATTGCTTTGTACTGCTGCTGCATAACAACAAATTTCACAGCTTACCTGATTCTGATTCTGATCAGAATTAAATATTTGAGAAGGTAATAGCAGATAGCAGACATGTAAAGAAAAAAAAGTAATTGTATGTTGAATGCTTCATTAGTCTTGTGTATAAACACAAAAGTATATTAATAGTGATTCAATCTAGTTGTCAAATGGTCTGTAACTTAAGAAATAAAACTTTAATAGACATATGACTAGAAAAGAGATTCTCAGTCAAGTCTTTAATATGTTTTTTTACACTTATAGCTCCAGGCAGCTCTTAGCTGAATACACAGCTGGTGTTAAAACCTTATGAGAATTGCAAAGTACACGTACTGTAACCTATATTTTATTTCTCAGAAAAGCCTCTGAAGACTCATTTCCCAAAATGGTTTCTCTTAATCAGGTCTAAGATTCTCCATTTAGAAATACGCAGATTTTGATGCTTAATAGCCAGTTTACAAGGTTAATACAGCACACACAAAAAAAATTGGGCAATTGGGCTTGATTTGATTGCGTTTGATCTAGGGAGCTTCACAGTTTATAAAGAGAGGCAGCATGTCGGCAAGTCAAAGAGACTGTAGGTGGCATATTAAAGAGACAGGAAAGTGGTGGCAATGCAATCATCACAAGACTACATGTACAATAGGATTCACTTTATCAAAACTGAAAGGTAGAAAAAATCATTTTAAAAACCTCCAAGGAAACACTCTGCTGGGTAAGATATAAACTATTTTCAATTGTAATGCATTTCTTATCTCTCACCACATGCATATCCTTCATTTGCACATGGTAGTCACTTCCAACAAGTTATTACTTATCAGGAAAGGCCATAGCACCATGTATTTAAATATCTGACTTTCAGCCAAAATGCCTTACGACAATTGATGTAGTGTCTGAAATTGCCAATCTTGTAGATGACAGCAGGTCCTGATAAGAATATCAATGGGAAATTGTTCTTCACGTGTAGGAGAAGTCTTGAAAATAAACATACTAATTGAAGCTATTAATATTGCTCAACTACGTTATGTTGATTTAGCTATAAAAATAAAGTGACATGATGGTGAATTGGCTAAATGTGTGGGCCAGTTTGAAGTCGAATCCTGAGACTGTAATAAGTACATATTGCATCTTGTATTAATATCAAGGCAGGCTTTTTCAAAGTTGACCATGCAACTAGATGTACAACAAAAATACAAACACCTCACAGTGTCAGAAAAGCACTGAGACAGGGTTCGGCTCATGAACTGTAGTGTTGAAAACAATCTAGTGGAAAGTCTATTCAATTATGAATTAATCACTATAACAAAAATATAATTTTTCCCATGTCTTTCGCTTCTTTGAGATGCAGCTTAGAATCTGTTCCAGGTCCTTAACTTGAAACGTTAACTCTCTCCTTTTACAAATGTTGTCTGATTCGCTAAAAACTTCCAACATTTTCTGTGTTTATTTCAGATTTCCAGCATCTGCATATTTTATTTTTTTATTACTGCTCCTTTACATAGTTTGATTTCCTCACAAAGTAAGTTTAGACTTTTTTACTTGTTCTTTCTCTTCCTTGGTTCTGTCAATGTACTTTATGGGGTGGGAGTGTTTGAAAAGTTTTACTTCCTTTGCTAACAGTGGACAACAAAGATTTTACTCCTGAATTCTTTTGTGTGTATATTATGGATTTGGGGCTGATTGTGAAAATCACCATGAAATCTCCCTATCACACACCATTTTTTGAAATAATCTTTATTTGTTATTTTAATTCATAATTCAAGTCAGAATAACTGTTGCCAAGATTAAGGACGTCATTTTTCTTGGTTCGCAAATCAAACAGGTCATCAATGACAGGCAATTCAAATAACTTCCAGTGGGACCGGAGAAAATCACATGGAAGGCATCCAAGGATGTTGAAAGTTTCCTTGGCAACTACAGAGCACCAAATTACATGTAATTAGTTAACAGTATGCTTCAAGCATGCAAAACTATGAAGTGAAACATTTCAGTGAAGATTAATTTTCAGCATTCCGATATAGATTTCTTCCTTACAAACCTTAGTGCTGACAATGGAGAGCATGGTGAAAGGTTTCACCAAGACATTGTGGTCATAATGAAATGGTATCAGGGAAATTGGAATCCATCATTGCTGGCTGATTATTGTTGGACTCTTAAGTAAGAAGCCTCAGACACTGAGTACAAATGAAAATCATCAACAAAACATTTTAACTTAGTTGAATTATTGCAAAGCATCGGCACGAAAATGTAATTAAATGCATTATCTTAAATAAAAGTTAAGTTCCTGTTTCTCCAAATTTTTTATGTGATACAAGTAGGCTGAAGTTATTTCAGCTTCAAATAGTCTATAATAAAGAATAGATATTTTGAGGAAGCAACACTTTCCTCAAGCAAAAATCTTCTGTCTAGTGTAATTAATTTTAAGAAGCAAAAAGTTTAGAAGTGGAAAGTTAATGTGGTCTCACAATATCCTGCTGGTTTGACTTGGAAGTTAAACCAATAAAGACCCTAAGACCTAAGACCTCAAGATATAGGAGAAGAATTAGGCAGTTTGGTCCATCAAGTCTGCTCTGCCATTTCATGATGGCTGATCCATTTTCTTCCCAGCTCCAATCTCCTGCCTTCTCCCCGCATCCCTTAATGCCCTAACTAACCACCAATCTATCAACTTCTGCCTTAAATATACAAAACAATTTTGATAAAGGATGGGAGCATAGGTTTATGAATGCTAGAGCTGGATGTTACAACATGCATTTTGCTATAAATTAACCTGGTTCTGGAGTTAATAACTAAAATGTTAATAATACATTGTAATCCTCATTCCCAAATGCAGAAGAAATGATTTTCTTCTCAACAGGTTGTGAATGAAAGAATGTATTAAATTTTAATTTCCTTGCTGAATCCTGACCTTTGCAGAATTCATAAACGAAAGCTCAGTTGAGTAACAACCTTTAGCTCCTTGCTTTTTCTGTTTTCCCTAAGTATGTATTGAACATATTTGTTACATAAATTCATCTTGAGTGGTAATGCCAGACAGGCTACTGCAAAAGAGCAGCTTGTTTAACAATGACGAGATCAAAAATTGGGCTGAAGCATTAAAACATTAGCATCCATCCACCTAAGATGGACAACATTGTTTTTACTTTTTTCAGTAGAGAGGTCAGCAAAAAAAAAAAATGCCACACATTTGGAAGCATTAGGAACTCACTTCCAAAATTTCTAGAGAAAGAAATGAGTTCACACAGCAGAAAATATAGAAGAGAATCTGCCAATGGGCAACATAAATTTCAATTCAATGTTCTTGATGTTCTTCCAGTAGGTAAAGAAATGTGGACTCTGAATATTTATTCTAGCAGTGCAAAATGTGAAGAGTAGGTAGCCCTATTGTCAATCATGAAATATAGGTTTCCACTGACCCTGAGGGATTGAACCTAAATTTCTGTACTTCTATTCCCAACCGGCAACTTCCCAGATGTGTGCCTATTGGATAGAAATTATCTCTGTCAAGTCGTCGTCAAGTGGAAGGACAGATGATGCAATAGAGTAAAAAGTAAATCAAGGGCATAACAAAGTTCTATTGCATGGGACTGAAAATAAATTCATTTGGAGAATCTGAAGGATGGTGTGGGATCTGTAGGGAGTATTCTGCTGGTGTCTCTCAGCAATCCACTTCCTTTACGCTGTAAGCTGAAATCATGGCTGGGCAGCATTTTCCATGTTTATATCTTTAACACACTTATTCTGCCTTCCCACTCCTCAAATTGTCCAAGGTATTAGCATTCCTCACGTGGTGTCAGGATATGTAGAGCAGACTTGACCCAAAAGCAGAGCAGTGGAGATGATATAGCAGTAAGTAATAACTTTAATAATCAACTGCAAAATAACAAGCCATGATGGGCTATAAGAAAGCAGATACTAAACTCAAGGCAACTAGATAACTGAAGGCTAGGAGCAACTGGTCGAGGCTGGCTGGTGATCAAGGACTGTGATGCAAGCTGGGTTTAAATAGGCTGCAGACGCTGAGTTGGAAATGAGTGGCAGGTGACTTCTGTTAGCAGGGAGGATCCTGCATGTGCAGGCTTGATATGTGGTTAGTAACAAAGTTAGGGCTAATTGATTCATAGAAACATAGAAACATAGAAAATAGGTGCAGGAGTAGGCCATTTGGCCCTTCGAGCCTGCACCGCCATTTATTATGATCATGGCTGATCATCCAACTCAGAACCCCGCCCCAGCCTTCCCTCCATACCCCCTGATCCCCGTAGCCACAAGGGCCATATCTAACTCCCTCTTAAATATAGCCAATGTACTGGCCTCAACTGCTTCCTGTGGCAGAGAATTCCACAGATTCACCACTCTCTGAGTGAAGAAGTTTTTCCTAATCTCGCTCCTAAAAGGCTTCCCCTTTATCCTAAAACTGTGACCCCTTGTTCTGGACTTCCCCAACATCGGGAACAATCTTCCTGCATCTAGCCTGTCCAATCCCTTTAGGATTTTATATGTTTCAATCAGATCCCCCCTCAATCTTCTAAATTCCAATGAGTACAAGCCCAGTTCATCCAGTCTTTCTTCATATGAAAGTCCTGCCATCCCAGGAATCAATCTGGTGAACCTTCTTTGTACTCCCTCTATGGCAAGGATGTCTTTCCTCAGATTAGGGGACCAAAACTGCACACAATACTCCAGGTGTGGTCTCACCAAGGCCTTGTACAACTGCAGTAGTACCTCCCTGCTCCTGTACTCGAATCCTCTCGCTATAAATGTCAGCATACCATTCGCCTTTTTCACCGCCTGCTGTACCTGCATGCCCACTTTCAATGACTGGTGTATAATGACACCCAGGTCTCGTTGCACCTCCCCTTTTCCTAATCGGCCACCATTCAGATAATAATCTGTTTTCCTATTTTTGCTACTAAAGTGGATAACTTCACATTTATCCACATTAAATTGCATCTGCCATGAATTTGCCCACTCACCCAACCTATCCAAGTCACTCTGCATCCTCTTAGCATCCTCCTCACAGCTAACACTGCCACCCAGCTTCGTGTCATCCGCAAACTTGGAGATGCTGCATTTAATTCCCTCATCCAAGTCATTAATATATATTGTAAACAACTGGGGTCCCAGCACTGAGCCTTGCGGTACCCCACTAGTCACCGCCTGCCATTCTGAAAAGGTCCCGTTTATTCCCACTCTTTGCTTCCTGCCTGCTAACCAATTCTCCATCCACATCAATACCTTACCCCCAATACCGTGTGCTTTAAGTTTGCACACTAATCTCCTGTGTGGGACCTTGTCAAAAGCCTTTTGAAAATCCAAATATACCACATCCACTGGTTCTCCCCTATCCACTTTACTAGTTACATCCTCAAAAAATTCAATGAGATTCGTCAGACATGATTTTCCCTTCACAAATCCATGTTGACTTTGTCCGATGATTTCACCGCTTTCCAAATGTGCTGTTATCACATCTTTGATAACTGACTCCAGCAGTTTCCCCACCACCGACGTTAGGCTAACCGGTCTATAATTCCCCGGTTTCTCTCTCCCTCCTTTTTTAAAAAGTGGGGTTACATTAGCCACCCTCCAATCCTCAGGAACTAGTCCAGAATCTAACGAGTTTTGAAAAATTATCACTAATGCGTCCACTATTTCTTGAGCTACTTCCTTAAGCACTCTAGGATGCAGACCATCTGGCCCTGGGGATTTATCTGCCTTCAATCCCTTCAATTTACCTAACACCTCTTCCCTACTAACAAGTATTTCGCTCAGTTCCTCCATTTCACTGGACCCTCTGTCCCCTACTATTTCTGGAAGATTATTTATGTCCTCCTTAGTGAAGACAGAACCAAAGTAATTATTCAATTGGTCTGCCGTGTCCTTGCTCCCCATAATCAATTCACCTGTTTCTGTCTGTAGGGGACCTACATTTGTCTTTACCAGTCTTTTCCTTTTTACATACCTATAAAAGCGTTTACAGTCAGTTTTTATGTTCCCTGCCAGTTTTCTCTCATAATCTTTTTTCCCCTTCCTAATTAAGCCCTTTGTCCTCCTCTGCTGAACTCTGAATTTCTCCCAGTCCTCAGGTGAGCCACTTTCTCCGGCTAATTTGTATGCTGCTTCTTTGGAATTGATACTATCCCTAATTTCTCTTGTCAGCCACGGGTGCACTACCTTCCTTGATTTATTCTTTTGCCAAACTGGGATGAACAACGAAAGAATGCAAGCAAATATTACTTGAATTAAACAACTGCTGTCTCAGCACTCAACTTTAAGCATCCAGATCATTATTCATTTGTGTAATACCGGGTCACTGACAAGGGCAGTATTTATTGTCCATCTGAATTTGCCTTTCTGGTGATGAGGAGCCTTCTTGAACCTTTGCAGACTGTGTGGTCAGTGCACAATTGAGCAGATCTTGCTTACAACTTGGCTTATTACATTGAGGTCTTTTTTTGTTCATCTCTCATTTGGCAATTTTAACATTCTGCCTTTAAAAAGTGAGCGTTCATATTCTGCTTTGGTTTGGATTCAACTTGTTCTCTGACTTCAGATATGAGTAAGTTCTTGAAATATGATTCTGCTTGTTTTTTCAGCTCTGAAAAATTAACATGTACTTGGAATTTGCACAAGATTTATTTATTTATTTACTGAGATAAAGCACAGAATAGTCCCTTCCGGGACATTGAGCCCCCTGCAACCCCCAATTTAATCCCTAGCCTAAGCAATGGACTATTTACCTACCAACCGGTACATTTGGATTGTGGAAGGAAACCAGGGCACCCAGAGGAAACCCACACAGTCAGTCACAGGGAGAAGGTACAAATTCCTTGCAGGCAGCAGCCGAAATTGAACCTCAGTCAGTGTACTGTAAAGCCTTGTGCTAACCATTACATCACCATGCCGTCCTTGTTCTCTGACCTTCATATATGAGTCAGTTCTTGAAATATAATTCAGCTTGTTTATTTTGCTCTGCTGAAATTATCAGATACCTGGAATCCATGCAAGATGTTTAGAAGTTGACAACCAGTTTTACAATTTACTTAGTAAATCTTAAAATGATTTTTTGCTCATTTTCATATTATTCTCTGTAGGAATGAAAATTCCATCTTCATTATTTCTGGCATCCTTTTTGGAATATAAGAGAGCTAACCTTGACTCAGGAAGAACTAATTGACTTCATTCAGTTAGTGTCAAACAAAATGCTCAAAACAGGTTATTTGTGGAGATGAATATCATGAATGAGTTAAGGCAAATGGAATGAGACTGAAGGAGGAAAGAAATTACAAAAGGGGAATAAATAGATGGACACAACTGTTTTCTGGGTACAATAAGAGCTGTTAAATCAGAGAAAAGGTAGAATTGGTAAGGAGATTAAGAAATGCACAGTAAATGCCCAGTAAACATTTACAAAGTTGGCAGATATTTTTTATTTGCCTATGGGATGCAGGCATAATTTCCAAGGTCAGCATTTATTGAGCAGTTATCAAGTTAACTGCTCTTGAACAGTTGTTGGTGCCCTGTCTTCTTGAACAATCATAACCCTTAATGTGTTACTGGGTAGGGAGTTTTAGTAGGATGTAGAGATGATAAAAGAATAACGATGGGTAAGAACCCTGCCTCTCTTCAGCATTCCTGTTTCTCTCTCCAACATATGTTAAATGTCTATTGATTGCATTTTGTTAAGAAACCAAGTTGTAACCATTCTAATCATTCTTTTATGAAATTTAAGTGCATTTTAATATCATCTCTACTGCTCTCGGCTGAAAACCAAGGGCTAACATTTTTTGATGTGCTTTGAATAGGATGAATTAGCAGTCAGATTGACGTGTGGAGGATTTGAGGATGGGTGCAGAGAAAGACTTGATTGATTACTGTAATCGTGTCAGTCAATCTTGGTGAAGAAAGGATTTGGCACATTGGCCTGCATCTGTCAGGGTATTGAGGTTGGGAGCAAGGATATTATGTTGCATGTTGCATCAGTACAGGACATTAGTGAGGCTGCAGCTGGAGTATTTTGTAGTTTGGGTTACAGGAAGGATGTCATTAAACTGGAAAAAGTGCAATGTGATTTATAGAATGTTGACAGGACTTGGGACCCTGAGTTATTGGGAGAGGCTGAGCACCCTAAGACTTTATTCATTGGAGTATTGAGGGCTGAGGAATGACCTTACAGATGTATGTAATATTGTCATTTCATCAAATAAATCAATCAGACCTGCCCCTCACAAAGCCATGCTGACTATCCTAACTAGATCATGCTTCTCCAAATGCTTGTAAATCCTGTCTCCAAGAATCCTCTCCAATAGTTTATCCACCACTGAGTTAGGACTCTTTGGTTGATAATTCCCAGGATTATACCTATTACCTTTCTTGAACAATGGAATAACATTTCCCACCCTCACTTTTTCAGGTACCACTCCTGTAGCCAGGGAGGACACAAATATTGTAGTTAATAGTGCAATCTCTTTCTTGCTTCCTGTAGTAAACTGAGGTATATCCCATCTGGCTCTTAGGATTTATCTATCCTAATGTTTTTCTGAAGTTCCAGCACATTCTCTTTCCTGACCTTGACATGCTCCACATATTAATCTATTGCTATATGCCTCCACAGATGACAATAAATTTGACTTTGACCTGAAATCTTTTTATGTATACTTCGAAAAGGAGAATAAAACTATACTGGATTAGGAAAGTCAGGAAGGTACTGGATCTCAGGAGAGGGAGTTTGTGGAATGCCTACGGGATGGCTTTTTGGAGCAGCTTGTCCATAAACCCACCAGGGGGTCGGCTGTTTTGGATTGGGTGTTGTGTAATGAACCTGAGGCGATTAGGGAGCTGGAGGTAATGGAACCCCTTGGAAGTAATGATCATAATATGATTGAGTTTAGTTTCAAATTTGAAAGGGAGAAGCTGGTATCAGGTGTATCGATATTTCAGTGGAACAAAGGAAGTTACAGTGGTATGAGAGAGGAACTGGCCCAAGTCGATTGGAAAAGTAAGCTAGATGGAGGGACGGAACAGCAGAGTTGGAAGAAATTCCTACAAGAAATAAGGAAAGTGCAGAAAAGATATATTCCAAGAAAAAAGAAAATCATGAGTGGAAAAATGGCAAAATGTGGCTAACGAGAGAGGTTAGGACTAAAATAAAAGCAAAAGAGATGGCGTACAAGGAAGGAAAAATTAGTGGGAAAACTGAGGACTGGACGACTTTTAAAAACTTACAGAAGGAAACTAAGAAAGTCATTAGGAAAGAAAAGATGAATTATGAAAGGAGGTTGGCAATTAACATAAAAAAGTTTTTTTTAAATACATGAAGAGTAAAAGAGTGACATGGGTAGATAGAACTGATTGAAAATGATGCTGGAGAAATTACAATGGTTAACAAAGAGATGGCAGAGGAACTAAATGAGTATTTTGCATTAGTCGTCACAGTGGAAGACATTAGCAACATACCTGATAGCCAGTGGTCTCAGGGAATAGAATTAGGTACAGTCAAGATTACGAGAGAGAAAGTGCTTGGGAAGCTAAATAGACTAAGAATAGATAATTCTCCCGGACCGGATGAGGTGCACCCATGGGTTCTGAAGGAGATGGCTTTGGAGATTGTGGAGGCATTGGAAATGATCTTCCAGGAATCAATAGACACTGGCATTGTTCCGGAGGACTGGAAGGTTGCAAATGTAGTTGTGTTGTTTAAGAAAGGAGGGAGGCAGCAAAAAGAAAATTACAAACCTATTAGTCTGACATCTGTAGTTGCAAAGTTATTGTTGATCCTCAAGATGAAGTTATGAAATACCTCGAGGTGCATGACAAGATAGGCCCAAGCCAGCATGGTTTCATGAAAGGAAGATCCTGCCTCACCAACCTATTGGAATTTTTTGAGGTAATCTCAAATAAGATTGACAAGGGAGAGGCTGTGAATGTTGTGTATTTGGATTTTCAAAAGGCCTTCGATAAGGTGCCGCATAAGAGGCTGCTTAATAAGATGAGAGCCCATGGAATTGCAGGAAAGATATTGGAATGGGTGGAGCATTGGCTGATAGGCAGAAAGCAAAGGGTGGGAATAAAGGGATCCAATTCTGATTGGTTGGCGGTTACTAGTGGTGTCCCGCAGGGGTCGGTGTTGGGGCCGCTTCTTTTTACAATGTATATTGATAATTTAGATTATGGATTAAATGGTTTTGTGGTTAAGTTTGCAGATGACACCAAGATAGGTGGAGGAGCAGGAAGTGTTGAAGAAACGGAAAGGTTGCGGAGAGATTTGGTTAGTTTAGGAGAGTGGGCAAAGAAATGGCAGATGAGATATAATGTTGAGAAATGTACGGTTGTACATTTTGGAAGAAGAAATAATCAGGCAGATTATTATTTAGATGGGGAGAAAATTCAAAAATCAGAAGTGTGAAGGGACTTGGGGGTCCTCGTGCAGGATACCCTAAAGGTTAACCACCAAGTTGGATCGGCAGTAAGGAAAGCGAATGCTATGTTGGCATTCATTTCAAGAGGAATAGTGTATAAGAGTAAGGAGGTGTTGATGAGGCTCTATGGGGTATTGGTGAGACCTCATTTGGAATACAGTTTTGGGCCCCCTATCTTAGAAGGGATGTACTGATATTGGAGAGAGTTCAGAGAAGACATATGAGGATGATTTCTGGAATGCAGGGGCTACCATGTGAGGAACGTTTGTCAGCTCTTGGACTGCATTCATTAGAGTATAGAAGAATGAGAGGGGGTCCCATAGGAACATTTTTAATGTTGAAAGGGTTGGACAGAGGAGATGTGGAAAGGCTGTTTCCCTTGGTGGGTGAGTCCAGGACAAGAGGTCACAGTCTTAGAATTAGAGGGTACCCATTTAAAATAGAGATGAGGAGAAATTGTTTTAGTCAGAGGGTCGTGGATTTATGGAATTCATTGCCACATACAGCTGTGGAGGCCCAATCATTGAGGGATAAGGAGGAGATTGATAGTTATCTGATTATCAGGGTATCAAGGGATATGGGGAAAAAGCCAGAAATTGGAACTAGATTGGAGAATAGTTTAACTCATGGTGGGGTGGCGGAGCAGACTTGATGGGCTGAACGGTCTACTTTTGCTCCTTTGTCTTGTGATCTTGTGATCTTGTGGTGTGAATCCCTGCTGCACCTGACAACCTTGAGATAACTGTCTCAGAGGCCAACAGTAATACTTTTCAAGAGGGTGAATTCTTGCCAGGCATTAGGCCTTAATGGTGTACCTGATAGGACACTGAAAACCCGTGCCAACCAAATGGCTGGAGTGTTTCAGGACATCTTTAATCTCTCACTACTGAAGGCAGGGCTCCCACCTGCTTCAAAAGGGTATCAGTCATATCAGTGTCCAAGAAGAGCAGGCTGAGCTGCCTCAACAACTATCACCCATTTACTGTGATGAACTGGTTTCAGTGTTTGAATTAACTCCTTCCTAGGAAAGGTCTTAAAACCATTGCAATTTACCTCCTTCCAAACAGTATGCAGTAGATACAATCTCACTGACTCTGCACTGGACAACAGCAATACCTACTTTAGGCTACAGTTTATTGACTATAGCTCAGTGTCCAACGCCATCATCCCCTCAGTACTAATCTTAAGAGTCTGAGCCTCTGTGCCTCCCTCTGCAAATGTATCCTTGACTTCCTCATCAAGAGACCAGAGTTAGAATGGATCAAAAAATAATAGCTCCCCCTCACTGACTATTAACACTGGTGCATCTGAAGGACACATGCTTACCCCACTGCTCTACTCTTTCTACACCCACGACTTTGTGGCTAGGTACAGTTCAAACACCATCTACAAATTTGTCGATATCACATCTGTTATTGGCAGAGTCCCCTCGGTGATTCTTTCAAAGTACATATTAGAGAAACAGCAAGGAGCTGAACAATGAGACATTAAGAGACAGCCAGAGCTCATGTCATAGTTTACCATGTGATGATATGGGCACTTCGGAGCAGTGTAGCATGAGCAGCCGCAGGCAGGCATGTACGTCCGTAGTGCGGTCGTGCAGCCAAGTCATGTGGCCACTCATTGTGAGGGAGCAAGTAGCAGTGGTACAGACGATACAGAATTAGATCATATTATGTCTGAATTTTGTTGGAAGAAGACAGTCATTATGAAGGCACATTCTCACTCAGTTTCACACTGATGGACATCAGGTCAGTGGTCAAAGGGGTGAAAGTGTTGCAGAACTGAAGTGATTTGAGCTTTGCTGGTTGGTTCAAGAACCAAATAGTTGAAGGGAAGGAGTTGATCTTGAACCTGGTGGCATGGGACTTCAGGCTTTCTACCTGATGGTAGCTTGAAAAGATGGCATGGACTGGATGGTGGGGGTCTCTGTTGATAAATGTTGCCTTCTTGGAACAGTGTCTCCTCTAAATACTACCAAGTATGTACAGAAGGGGTGTGCTCCTAATTTATTGGTCAGAGTTCACTTCTCTTTACAGCTTCATAAATTGTTGTGCAGTTGTGTTGCCACATCAGACTATGATGCAACCAGTAAGAAAGCTTTCAACAGCACATCTGTAGAATTTTGTTAAGAGTGTTCGCTAATAAGCCGAACTTCCTTAACCTCCTAAGAAAGTAAAGACACTGGCACACTTTCCTTACCTATGCATTGGGCCAGAAAAGATCATCCGGTGCAACATTTCATTCAATTAAGCTAACAGAACCTTCTGTATATTAGCGAGACCCGACACAGGCTGGGAGACCATTTCAGTGAACACCTACACTCTATCTGCCAGGGAAAGCACAATCTCCCAGTGGCCACACATTTTAATTCCACATCCCATTCCCATTCTGACATGTCTATCCACGGCCTCCTCTACTGTCAAGATGAAGCCACACTCAGGTTGGAGGAACAACACCTTATATTCCGTCTGGGTAGCCTCCAACCTGATGGCATGAACATCGACTTCTCTAACTTCCGTTAATGCCCCACCTCCCCTTCGTATCCCATCCCTTATTTATTTATTTATTTATTTATTTTTCTTTTCCCTTTTATTGCTCTCTTTTTTCTCCCTCTGTCCCTCTCACTATAACTCCTTGCCCATCCTCTGGGCTTTTCCCCCCCTCCCCCTTTCTTTCTCCCTAGGCCTCCTGTCCCATGATCCTCTCCCTTCTCCAGCCTTGTATCCCTTTAGCCAATCAACTTTTCAGCTCTTAGCTCCTGTCTTCTCCTATCATTTCGTATGTTCCCCCTCCCCCTCCCACTTTCAAATCTCTTACTAGCTCTTCTTTCAGTTAGTCCTGACAAAGGGTCTCGGCCCGAAACGTCGACTGTATCTCTTCCTATAGATGCTGCCTGGCCTGCTGCGTTCACCAGCATTTTTTGTGTGTTTTGCTAGAATGCAAGTTATTATCATTTCATTCCTGGCATTGTTTTCTTTCATGAAAATAAATTGCCTTCAAGTCCAGATGAAGCACATTGACCATCTGGCTTGCCAAGCACACAATGTGCCGCAAGCAAGAACATTCACAGGTACATAATGTAGTGGAGGATCCCAGAAAACATGTTCTCTCATTTTATTCCCACTTTATTCTTGGTCTTGGAGCTTAGTGATATATCAATTACTGCTAGTCAGCCACACAGATAGACTTCAGTTATGGAGCATTATATTAAAGTGCAGTCAATTGCAATAAGGTCAGGAGTCAACAATAAACCCTCAGAAGGTTTTGAAACACTTGGGCTAGAACACATGCCAATGTTTGCATTGAGAGGAATTCACATTTAAAGGAGAACCAAAAATCTCTTGATCAGGTAAGAAACAAGGATGGTCAAACAAGCTGTTAAAGAACATCTATTGCTGTTAACTCTACATTTTACACACACAAACTAATTCAGTTGTATGGAGGCACCTGGAGAGATATAAGGAAGCTCAGACAATTAGCAGAGAAATCAGATGGTATTAGGGGCTGGAGAAGCAACCTATCAAAAACACAGGCCCATGGAATTATTACTGAGAATGTTAAGAAAGAGTTTTTGACTGGTTACTAATCCTATGCTCAGGTTCCTATGTCAGATCTCAATTAGCATATTCAGATTCTGATCTCACTGGGCCTGACTGGGGTGCTTAAACATTGAGTCAGACAGCATCTGTTACAAAATCATGGGATCTGACAACCTTCTAAAAATGAACAAGTTGGGCTATTTTAAATAACGTTGCAGGGATATATATCTGCACTCTCCCTCTTCTCAGTACTGATTCCATTAAATGAGGAAGGATACTATCAAGATGGAAACTGAGCTCCATAGAAAATAAACTAAATTGGCAAGCATCTTTGAGACCCACACCACAGACTGAGAAGCACATAAGCAATGAAGGAAACAGAATGCATGGCAATAGGTCACAATGGCAAATATGCATCCTTATCCATCAACACATTATTGTTGGTTTTGGTTGGCATGGCATAGAGGGCTAAATAGCATGCTTCCAACACTTTTCATAGATCCACTCTTCTTCCAGAAGATGCACAGCCACATCAGCAGCTGTGTCTGGGTTACATTGTGGGTGTACTATAATGTCATTCACTTTATAAAGTGTAGCATGTGCGTGCAGTGTTCATTGACAAAATTTTGCCACTTAGTTCTCTTTTTAGTAGTTGGTTTTAAACCAACTAATCTAAAAGTCAGGCTTGCAACCTCAACATAAATGAATCTGTAAATATCAACAATTAAAGTTTCTCTTGAAAATCTACTTGGAGAAAAACAAAACCGTTGAAATTATCCCATTTCACTAAACAGAACAGGATTTTAAGGCTACTTTAGTGACGTGAAGGTAAACAAATAAACAAGGGAAATATGTACCTTGGCACTAGAGATTAGTTCTACTATTTAGCTTCTTTATATTACAATATTAAGAATATGAGAGAAGGTTATATCATTTACCACTCTGTTCTTTCAAATTCCTAAACAGCTCTGTGAGAGCACAGGTTTTGGATTCTCTATCACCTAAAGCAGCGGTCCCCAACCACTGGGCCGCTGACTGGTACTGGGCCACAAAGCATGTGCTACTGGGCCGCGAGGAAACGATATGATTTGACAATATGAGTCAGCTGCACCTTTTCTCATTCCCTGTCACGCCCACTGTTGAATTTGAATGCACGCGAGGTCATTTTCCGCGCATCATCCATGTCAGCGGGGGAAGGAGATCAACTCCTCGAGCTTGCAACTGACGGCGGGCTGATAACATCTCTGTCGACATTCTGGATCAAAGTCAAGGCTGAATATCCTGAGATAGCCACGAAAGCACTGAAAACGTTGCTTCCATTTCCAACATATCTCTGCAATGAATGCAACGAAAACCAAATTGCGGAATAGACTGGACATAAGGAGCCCCCTTCGAGTATCGCTGTCTCCCATCACCCCTCGATGGGACCGTCTTGTTGCAGGGAAACAAGCCCAGGGCTCCCACTGATTCAGCGATATTGGTGTGTTGTAATGATTTTATATGTTCATACGGGGAAAATATGTGCTGTGTGTTTAATATCTAAAAGTTACTTAAAATGTTATGATGTTATTGACTTACTTACGTAACCATGTAACAATTACAGCACGGAAACAGGCCACCTCTGCCCTTCTAGCCCATGCCGAACGTTACTCTCATCTAGTCCCACTGAGCTGCACTCAGCTCATAACCCTCCTCATTCCTTTCCTGTCCATATACCTATTCAATTTTTCTTTAAATGATAATATCGAACCTGCTTCTGCCACTTCTACTGGAAGTTCGTTCAACACTTACTTCAAGCTCCCCTGTCCTCTCCTGATAATTGACTGATCACCGTATTCATGCGAGAAAAATATGCGCTGTGTGTTTAATATTAAATTCATTAGATAAACCCTTTGAGAAACGAAATTGAGTGTATTCGCCACTTATCACCTATATTCCAGTCGTGATTAACACCTCCCCCCCCCCGAACAGAATCGGCAAAAACAATTTGCAGGGAGAAGAAAAATTGGCAGGTACACGCATGCGCACTAGTGCCTGTGCAAGCCCTCATGATCATTGTAGTATTTTCTGTGTAAACGTAACGTATTTGACTGCTACTCTTGTCCATTCGCAACCCTAACCCCCTCCACCCCAGTCGGCTGGTCCGCAAGAACATTGTCAATATTAAACCGGTCCACAGTGCAAAAAAGGTTGGGGACCACTGACCTAAAGAGCAAGGTAGAATACCAAGCTGTATAAGTTATTATCTGTCTGTCTACATGTGAAAGTAATTGGAAGACTAAAACAAAATGGACTCATTTTAATAGTTTACACAAGCTGGAAAAACAACAACAAATATGCTAAAGACTTAAATACCTTTAATCAAGTTATAAGAAAGCAAAGTGCATCATTTAACAGTACATCAATCTACTAAAGTGTCAGAAAAGTCCCCTGATACAGCACAAGAAAACTTACTTTAATAACCGCTTCCTGGTAGCTTCTTAGCAAGACTCGTTTACTTACACTGAAATTATTATGATTAATAATAAAGAATTACTCAGCATATGCATCAAGTAAAAACTTTGATAACAATGGAAGAGGGAGTAACTTTCTGTTCCTTTAAAAATGTATGGATCATCTTAGGTGATTCCTTTATGGGTGCAGCACAAGAAAATGGCCAAAAATTTTAATTCTGATTCCCATTCCTATTCCAACATATCGGTCCGTGGCCAAGGTGAGGCACCCTCAGGGTAGAAGAGCAAAACCTTATATTCTGCCTGGGTAGTCTCCAACCTAATGGCATGAACATTGATCCCTTCTTTTGGTGAACAAATTTCCCCTATTCGCCACTCTAGT
Organism: Mobula birostris; assembly: GCF_030028105.1. NCBI lineage: Eukaryota > Metazoa > Chordata > Chondrichthyes > Myliobatiformes > Myliobatidae > Mobula > Mobula birostris. Next base: position 113,345,267 of record NC_092373.1, on the reverse strand, counting down.
TTCCTACCTCTTCTCACCTGCATATCACTTTCATCAGGGTCCCCTCCTCCTTCCCTTTCTCCTCTCCTATCCGGTACCTTCTTCTCCAGCCTTTAACTTTCCCACCCACCAGGCTTCATTTCTAGTTATCCTACTTCCCCCCCCCCCCCCACCCACTACCTTTTTATTCTGACATCTTACTCCTTTCTTTTCAGTCCTGAGGAAGGGTCTCAGGAATCATCAACTATTTATTTATGTTGATAGATACTACCTGACCTGCTAAATTCCTCCAGCATTGTGTGAGTGTTCCTCTGAAATGCATTTGTTTTCTGCTGGAGGTTTAATGATCAATTTATAATAATTTACTTCTTTCCAATGAATTGTATACTGAAATTTGTTTTGAGCTTTCTGTCCAATAAATTTTCTCTCATGAGTAAACCAGTACCATAAGATTCATATTACTATATTAAATATATACAGTATGTAGTGTACTTCTAAGAACAATCCATGTTAGTGCTGTGAGGAAGAGATCTGGAATGATTGATAAGCACCCAATCAGTCCCTAATGATGTACAGAGAAAGCAATTAATGGAATTGATTCCTAAAGCAGACATGGGATTTGAAAGCTTGCATCAATGTTGAACTTTATAAGTAGAATCTGCACAAGCTGATTCAGGCATGATGAATAGCCTAGAACCAGGGGTGGAGCAAGACCATAGTCACGGGCCAACTTCCAGGAAGATGAAGTGTCCTATGATGTAATTGGCTGGGTTGATCAGACCCAAAAGACCCTAACAATTCCAGTGTGCAGGAGATGTGCAGGTAATAAGCATACAAGCACAACAAAGTAACTACACAAAATAAACCACACAAAATACAACATAGCAAGTTACACAGATTTCCACAAAGGTTTCAGGGCTCATGATTCTAAGCTGTGACTTGATTGTCACCTTTGTCGGAGTACTTGATTGGTACTGTCATTGGGGATACTCTGAATTTTGACTCATTAAATCACCTTGGGTCTGTCCTAGGCACCTATCAATCACATATATTTGGTCTAGGTGAAGTCCCAGGATCCGAGAGAAAGGTACCTCAATGAATAGAGGTCAATACACAAATGTTGACAGAAACGCAGAGACAAACTTTTTGGTCTTTTGTTCTCATGCCATTAACTCAGCATGGTGTCTTTCATTCAAATAACTCATGTTCATTGACAGACATCCTTGGACTACAGTTCATCATTCAACACCATAGTTCCATCCAGGCTGTCAAGAAGCTAAAAGACCTCGGACTTGACCCTGCCTTGTGCAGCTGCATCCTGGACTTGCGGTCAGATCGTCAGCAGGTGGTTAAAGTGGGATCCCTTAAATTCACCACTCTGACTCTCAACACAGGAGCCCCTCAGAGCTGGTACTGAGTCCCCTCCTTTACTCCCTGTATACCCAGGTCTGTGTCACCACCCACAGCTCCAATCTGCTAATTAAATTTGCCGATGACACTACATTGGTTGGCCTTATCTCAAACAATAATGAGGTGGCCTACAGGGAAGGAGTCATCTCTCTGACATGCAAGAACAAATGAGCTGTTTGTGGATTACAGAAGGAATGGAGATGGGCTAACCCCTATTGACATCAATGGATCTGGGGTTGAGAGGGTAAACAGCTTCAAGTTCCTCAGCATTCACATCACCAAGGACCTCACATGATCTGTACACACCAGCACCTCTTTCACCTCAAGTGGTTAAAGAAGTTTGGTTTGGGCCCCCAAATCCTAAGAACTTTCTACAGGGGCACAATTGAGAACATCCTGACTGGCTGCATCACTGCCTGGTATGGGAACAGTACTTCCCTCAATCGCAGGACTCTGCAGAGAGTGGTGCGGACAGCCCAGCACATCTGTAGTTGTGAACTGCTTATGGTTCAGGACATTTACAAGGACAGGTGTGTAAAAAAGGCCCGAAGGATCATTGGGGACCCGAGTCACGCCAACCACAAACTGTTCCAGCCGCTATCATCTGGGAAAACGGTACTGCAGCATAAAAGCCAGGACCGATAGGCTCCGGGACAGCTTCTTCCACCAGGCCATCAGACTGATTAATTCATACTGATTTGAGTGTACAGGTACTCTATATTACATTGACTGTTCTATTTGTTATAAATTATTATAAATTACTATGGTTGCACATCGCATATTTAGATGGAGGCATAATGTAAAGATTTTTACTCCTCATGTATGTGAAGGATGTAAGAATTTAATTCAATTCAATTCAATTATGTCACTTGTGTCTTGAGTCCAAGAAAGACTCCCACCACTATCAGCAAACATTGGACATTGACAATGTTTAACTTGTAAGACTCCTTGACACCTTACATGCTGTGAGCTCACAAAGAATTAAAGTGTCATTCATCTAATATTTCACAAAATTTTAATACAGCACAACACATCTGACGTCCTCAGTGGGGTAGCCGTTAAAAAAGGCTGATAGGTACATACATCGGGAAACTTAGAATGACAGGACCTTTGGAAAATCTTAGTAAAATTGAACAGGGAGTCCAGCTGCATAGAGCTTAGAGACTGCATTAGGCTAGCGAGCGTTCTTCCATCAGCCATGGTGGACTGTTGTGTACTGTGCTGGTGGTGAACTGGGTGCCAATCATATGCTAGCTTTGTTCTGAGCTGCATTCTTTTTTAAAAATTGGACTGTACTTCACCAGATTCATAATTTGTATGTTAAAGATCATGGAAGTCTTTGTGGAGTCTGGGGATGAAGAGTCACTTGCCATATAATACCTGGCCACAGTAATTGTATTGTAGATTGAAGAGATTTTGCTAATGGCAGTCAATGATTGACCAGCCCAAATGGTAATTGGGCAAGTGGGTGTGGTAGACTCCATCTAGTTGATGCTGATCGGCGGCGCAGGCTCGAAGGGCCAAATGGCCTACTCCTGCACCTATTTTCTATGTTTCTATGTTTCTATGTTTCCCTGTAACCTGTCACCCCTGCGTCACAAGGAAGCCACCTGACAGTGATGCTCGTGACCTGAGCTGTGAATCTACTTCTCTTTGAGAAGAGACCCACACCACTTATTGCAACTCATTCTTTACAATTCATCTTCTCAATAATATTATTTTATTTACACAGTTTGTCTTCTTTGGCACATTGGTGTATGTCAATCTTTGTCTGTTTATGAATAGTTTTTCATAAAATAAATTGTATTTCTTATTCCTGTAACTGCCTAAAAAACAATAAATCACAAGGTACTGCATTGTAACATTCAGTAATTACTTTGATAGTAAATTTACTTTTGAACTTTGTACTATTTTAGTGTAGACAGCACAATGAGGGATTTTAGTAATGTTTCTGGTTTCTGACTGAAGGGAACAGAAATCAAAACAAGCTATTCTGATGTTCATATTTATGCCCCAGGTTTTGAAGTTAGGTTTCCATCTGCAGTTTAAAGTAGGTCTTGATCACCATCTGTTTGGGAAATCTGACTGTCATGCGTGGCTTCTCTGAGAGGAGCACCAGGTAATGCAGACCCTGTTGATCCCAGGAAAATGGACCTTCCCTCTCCCTGCATTTCATTGCCTTTTCTGACAGCTTTTCCTGCCCTTTGGTTTATCTGTTTCTCCATTCTAAAGCCTGAAGAAGGACCACAAAAACACCTCATTAATTCCAGCCAAAGAGGGCACTGAACATTCCAATCGAGAACTTGTTAAAGCATATTGCATACAGAGTGCATTGCTTTTCCCTCCTTTAATGATCTGTAATGTTATTTTATGAATGCCTTAACCTCCTACTACTCAATTACTAATATATCGAGCTGGAGGTGGGAAGGGCTGAGGCTTCTGGCTCTGTGTGGTTCTCTCGGTGATATGTAAATAGCAGGTTTGCTGCCTGTGAGTCACACTCTGCCCAGTGTGAAAGGTAGGTATCAAATCAATGTAGTACAGGGGCTGCACCTTGAGAAGCATATGAAACAAATCAGCATCTATAGCATTGGATCCAGCACACTGTTCATCCTGTAGCGATTTACTGGATTAAAACAGAAAACTGTCCTGCCTGTGTCAGGTGTTGCATTTCATCTTCCATCTACACCACTTACTGCTGCATTTATTCTATGCACAATAGCACAACTCACTTAAATTCAGTGAAAGGAAGTATTGAATGTCATAAAAATGATTTGAAATGAAAATTATTGCAGTTTGAGACTGTGTTAATATAGCATCCCTCAAATGAAAGGAGGTCTCAGAGCACCAGCCTGCAATAAAACGTACTGGAGAAACATCTGAAAGCATTATAAATAAATTAGGCTTTCAAGAAGATTTTGAAGAAGTGGAGAACGAGTGGGTGGTAAAATAGAGTCGAGTTTTTCAAAGTGTAGTTATATGACATTTGACAGTAACGTGGGAGAGAAGCGGAATCCGATCATAGAATAACAGGCATTGCAGGCCTGTGAAAGCATCACTTAAGCAAAGTAAAGGAAGTGAACAAAGTTATTATATTGAATCATGTACTTTTTGATATAAGAGGCATAAGGGTGGAAGCAGGCAAGTAGGCATCATGTGATTGCAGAGAGCAAACTCTAAGAACCAATATTTGAATTTTTTGAAATGTGAGTACATCCAGAAAATCTTTAATCGAATGTAAGAATAAAGAATACAAAAATGAAACATGCCCAATTTTGTTAAATCTGATGTCAGCTATCATCTTGTTCAATTTATAGATGACAGAAATTAGGATCTCGGAGGAGAATCAGATTCATCAGGGTGCAATCACAGATGATATGACTGCAGATACATGAAGACAAATTTGGATTATGATCAAAATGTGGAGGAAAGTAGGGTATTTTTAACAAAAGTGTCCAAAGAAGTAAAGAATTTTGAGAAGTAAATTGGGAGGCATTGAGTTGGAGTGATAGAAAAGCCATTAATTAAAAGAGAAAGGTTTAAAGTAATTGGTCAAAGAACCAACAAGATGAAGAGAAGGACTTCTTATTAACCAAAAAATAATCCAAAATACACAGCCTGAAAGAATGGTGGAAAAAACAATGTTATCTTTCAGAGTCCTCCAAGAGAACCACAACCTTGTCATAGTTTGGAGGTTTGAGTGCCCCAATGATCCAGAGATCTGTGTTGGCAGGAGTCAGGGCTTTATGCTTTGGCTCATGGTAGGGTCACCCTTGCCAAACAGATCAAAGGGCCAGACGAAGAGTGGTCCACCGTTCCTCCAGATTCAAGGGTTCAGCTCAGGGCTAACATCAGTGACTGATAAAACCACATTGTTATGTAGACAACAATGAAGAATACTTCTACATCTGAGTGCGATAGTTTTCCTGTGTGAATCCACCCGGGACTTGCATGACTGAGAGGAAGCTACTGACATGGTGAAGGAAGCCCTGAACACCACCAGAAATGGAGGACCTTCATTGCTGCCCTAAATGCAAGTGGCACAATGGCCAGTAAAAGGTAACTTTCAGAATGGATTAGAATAATTTCTTAAAGGCAAAAGTACTGGAACACAAGAAGAGAATCAGGGAATGGGAAAGCTTTACAAAGGGCTAGCACAGGCAGAATGGGCTGAATAATTGCATCCCTTTATTCTATGAGATTAGTTGACTGTAGGGAATATTGGAAGGAAAATATATAAACAAAAGGTGTGTCTTAATTTCCATATGGTGTACAGTATGTTGCCTTTGGTTGTAATCTATAAAATTTGTACGTAGCAATTATTCTATGCCTTATTCCTTAAACAATGAACATCACTTTCCACTGTGCTTGATGAATAAGTAAATGGTAAACTTATTGCTTATAAATATATGTATGATTCTGTTACATATTCTATACAGAAACCCTCACCAATACTGTTCCATTGGATTAGCCATCATATGGTGCTGTTGTTTTGAATCAATGTCGTTTAATGCTTGATTACTTTCAATTATTTTAAGTTAACATTCATCATTCAGCTCAGGATGGTTGTCCGATCCACGAATCAACAGGGAATAAACATCAGAATATTAAAGAATGCCATAACATATGTTCATTCCTTCAACAGATCTCTCATTCTTTTAAAAATAAAACCCATCTTATCTATTAACTGTCAATGCATCAGACTGATCTATTGATCCACTGATTACCACACCATGCATTCACCTACAACAGTAGAGCTTCTGCTAGATTAGTCATAAAGTAACATTTATTGTCACATTCGCATATGAACTTGTCAATACCATGTCTGCTGCTTCAATTTCACGTCAGTACAATAAAAAGCCAGTTCAGTGATCTTACAATGTCATCAGAGTCTTGTTACCAAGGGACAGGTCATGAGGTCATGGGAGAACTTCACTATTTTTATTCCAGTCAGTTAAAGGCTAGGAAAAGTTGGCACGGTAGTGTAGCGGTTAGCACAATGCTCTACAGTACCAATGACCCCAGTTCAATTCCCGCCGCTGTCTATAAGGAGTTTGTACGTTCTCCCCATGACCGCGTGTGTTTGTACCGGTTGGTAAAGTAATTGGAATTGCCATTTTTCCCATGATTAGGCTAGGATTAAATTGGGGATTGTTGGGTGGCATTGCTCGAAGGGCTGGAAGGGCCTATTCGGCACTAAAAATAAATAAATAAATAATGAACAGTGAATTTGTAATATCCTGATCATGGTGTGTGAACACAGAACGGGAAAATTCATCAAAAAAAATTAGTCTGATAAACATCACATTTGGTTTAATAATGATGGTTTTAGGGTCTTTTTTTGATAGCAGGATTTGTTTGGAAAATTAAGGAGAGTTCAAATCATCTTCCATGCATTAACATGGCTTGTCCTGGGCTGCAATTATGAAACAGAAGAACTTTGCTCATTCTTCCTGTGAACCCAGAGTGCAATTGAAACCCAAGTTGTTACATTTTTTCACGTGGTATCTTAAATTGAATCTCTCGGGTGCAAAATCAAGAATGCTGTGAAACAAGATGATTGTAAAGTGTCTTTCTAATATCTTTACCTCACATAATAAAAGCAATAATATTATACTAGTCCTTGAAGTATAAACAAACAAAATTGTTTTAAATATTTAATGAAATTTCTCATTAAGATACTATTTAAATGAGTAAATATGAAAAATTAACACTGGTCTTTGCCAAATTATTTTCAATTTGTCTTCAGATTGCTAATATCATTCATATTCAATTTATTTTCACTCAAGACATGCTTTATTTACTTTGTTATTTGTCACCACCATAGGTAATGCGCAATGATCTTTTTATGTAAATAACTGTAGGGTCTAAAGACTGAAGGGAAGTCCACATATGTGTAAACAGTGAAGCATGCTGGCATCTTACCCCTGCTATTAATTGAAACTTGTTACAGACACCCATTAGGGTGCATTCTCCAGTTACCTTATAAGGTAACCATAGCCTTCAGCCAGGAGCAGATGTCATCAGGTGGTTCCCAACCTTCACTGAGTGTTTTGACCCTTAACCACGACACTCTCCAGTTGGTGGGCTGGCAGTGGTGGCCAAATCACTGCCCATCTTTAGTAAGAATACTAAGACCATAAGACCATAAAATTTAGGACCCAGATTAGGCCATTTGGCCCATCAAGTCTGCTCCACCAACTCATCACGACTGATCCATTTTCCCTCTTAGCCCCAATATCTTACCTTTTCCCAGTATCCCTCCAAGTTATGACTAATCAAGAATCTATCAACCTCTGCCTTAAATGTACCCAATGACTTGGTCTCCACAGCCATCTGCTGCAATGAATTCCATAGATTTACCACTCCCTGGCTAAAGAAGTTCCTCTTTACCACCATTCTAAAAGTACGCCCCTCTATCCTGAGGCCGTGTCTTCTGGTCCTAGATTCCCCTACCACAAGAAACATCCCCTCCACATCCACTCTATCAAGGACTATCTACATTTGATAGGTTTCAATGAGGTCATGTCCCATTCTTCTGAATTCCAGTGAGTAGAGGTTCAGAGCCATCAAATGCTTCTCATATGACAAGGTTTTCAATTCCAGAATTATTTTCATAAACCTCCTTTGAACCCTCTCCAATGTCAGCACATCCTTTCATAGGTAAAGAGCCCAAAACTGCTCCCAATACTCCAAGTGAGGACTCACCAGTGCTTTATAATCCTCAACATTACACCCTCGCTTTTGTATTCTCATCCTAATGTGAGCTAGTTAACTTCAGCAGTAATATTGGACGCTAGCCACGTGAAAAGTTTGTCCAAGAGAAACTGACATTCATAATGTAGTTCCCAGGAGATATTTCTAGGTACTCCAATGAACACTACTATAATATCTGTGAAAAATAAAACAGAGGGTGATTGTGGAGATCTTTGGTGTAGAGGTGTGGGTACATTAGCTCCATGCTCAGTAAATAAACTTGAGTATTGCAAGCAACCACCATGTTTTGGATCCACAAAGTGCCGAAGTGCAAGAACTGTATGTTTTGACTGGCTGCTCCTTGCCATTGGTTGGACAGCACTCTGACCGTGGTGTGCAGTTTTGGTGGCCACATCTAGGAAAGGCATGATTTTGTGACAGAGAATACAAAGGAGATTCATCCGGATGCTTGCCTGGATCAGAGAACTTTAGTTGTGGGGAGAGAATGGACAGGCTGGCATTGTTTTCTCCGGAGCAAAAGAGAGTGAGCAGTAACCTAACAGAAAAACACAAGGTTAGTAGAGCTGTGGAAAATGTGGATCATCAAAATCTTTTTCCCATGCTCAGGATTTTAAAAATGGAGAACCTACTTTTTAGGCGAGAGGAAAGAGTTCAAAAGGGGATCTGCGTGATAAATATTTACACTGAAATTGGCAGATATCTGAACATGCTGCAAGAGGAGGTGGTGGAATTTGATGCAATTACTATGTTTAAGAAGCACCTAAATAGACAATATGGAGGAATACAGTTCCAAGGCAGGCAAATATAAGTGGTGCAAAAGTGTGAGAAGTCAGCATGGACTTTGTGACTTTTTTACTGTACTGCTCTATGGCATGATGACAATGATTCTGTGAAAATTCTCTAAATTATTTATTCCTGTACTGTAGTTCTAACTGACAAGATAACATGTAATGTCACCCCTAATAGAAGATATTGTTGACCAGCTTTCTTTAATTTATTGTGGTGGAAGTCTTCCTACTGTTCAGGAATTGGTCTCATGACTTTTATATGTTTCCAATTTAGAACGATGCACAGCTTGGAGGAGAACCATAAGGTTGTGGTATTGTGAGCAGCTCGAATATTGTGAGCAGTTTTGGACCCTTTATCGAAGAAAAGCTCTGCTGGCATTCAAAAGGGTCAAGAAGAGATAAATGAGAATAATTCTGGGAATAAAGGGGTTAACATATGAGGAGCATTTGATGGCTCTGGTCCCGTACTCGCTGGAGTTTAAAAGAATGAGGGGAAATCCCATTAAAGCTTATCAAATATTGGAAGGCCAAGAAAAAGTGGATGAGGAGATAATGTTTCAGATAGTAGGTTAGTCTAGGACTAGATGCCATAGCCTCGGAATAAAGAGATGCCCATTTAGAACGGAGATGAGAAGGAATTTTTTTCTTAGTTTATTCTTAGATTATGAGGACACTCAGTGCTCATTTATTGTCATTTAGAAATGCCTGCATTAAAAAATGATACAACGTTCCTCCAGAATATCACAAAAAATAACACAGGACAAACCAAGACTAAAAATTACAAAACCACATAATTATAATATATAGTTACAACAGTGCAAAGCAATACCATAATTTGATAAAGAGCAGACCATGGGCATAAAAAAAAGTTTCAAAGTCCCGATAGCCTTATCATCTCATGCAGACGGAAGAAGGGAGAAGCTCTCCCTGCCATGAACCTCCAAGCGCCACAAACTTGCTGATGCAGCACTATTGGAAGCACCCGACCGCAGCGGACTTTGAGTCCGTCTGAAAACTTCGCGCCTCCGACCAACCCTTCAACACTGAGCACTGACCACCATCCTCTGCCAAGTGCTTCGGCCCCGCCCCGGCCGCCGAGCAACAAGTAAAGCCGAGGACTCGGGGCCTTCCCCTCCAGAGATTCTGGACCACACAGTAACAGCAGCATGGAAACAGTGGATTGAAAGTCCGTGGCTCCTGTTGTGACTGTGAATGAAGTCACCAGAGAGATGTTAAATCTGGTGGATATACTGTAGAAGTCTTTACTCAGCAAAGCAAGCAGCAGGCATCGTACTGGAGACACTGTTGGAAGAAGAGGCTCCCAAACTCAAAGTACATCATGTTTTTATACCTTCAAGAAATGGTAACTTAATACAGTTTCAATGTAACATTGTAACTTGTAACATTGTCATTGGAACATTGTTTACTTCAACACACTGTGTTGGCAATGCTTCATTAAGTTGCATATAAATTTCAAACACCTTACTCTTCACACCAATACTCCAGACACCCTAGATTGAATTTTAATCACCTTTGTCTCCCTAGCTGCATCTCAGGTGAATGAGCGTTTCCTGGCTTGCAATCAACCTCAGTCTGCAGCTGCAGGAAGACCTTTGTTCTGAGCTGCATTTTAATTTCAATCTACAATCCACATTCAGATCTGAAGGCTGGTTGCTAATGAAATTAATATTTGCTAAATACCCTAACTCCAGAATATGCCCTAACAACTCCCTGAAAGTGTCAACACAGGTAGATAGGATAATGGAAAATGCATTTAATAGGCTTGCCTTCGGTGGTGAGCCATCGAGTACAAGAGCTGGGACATCATGTTGCAGTTGTACCAAATATTGGTTAGGCAGCACTTATTGTGTACAGAAAAGATGCAGTAGTAATAGAGAGAGAGCAAAAGAGATTCACTGGAATGTTGCTTGGAACAAGTTTGTAGTTGCAAAGAGAGATTAGACAGACTGGATTTAACTGGAATGTTGCAGGCTGAGGGGTGACATTATAATGGTTTATAAAATTATGGGGTGCATAGCTAGAACCTTTCACTCAGAACAGGAAAATGTAGAACCAGAAGACCCAGGTCTATGGAGAGAGTGGTGACTATCTGCACTACCAGAGGAGGCGATGGAGAGAGATACAATTACAATGTGTAAAAGGTAACCAGGTAAATACTTGAATAAGAACGTTATAAAGAGATGTGGGCTGAAGGCGGACATATGTGATGAGTGTAGTCAGGCATCATCGTCAGCGTTGATGAGGTGGACCAAGAAGGCCCATTCTTTTGTTGTACACTGCCAAAGTTCAATAATTCTCTGACCCTGGTTTGTCTGGTTACCAGAGGTGAAAGGCATTGAGGTTTCAGACTTTCTGCTCATTCATGTTTCTGCAACTTCACTTTCTGATCTTTCCTTTCCCTCTTGGAATGATCAATGGAAAGTTATGCTTAAATGATATAAGGGAATGAGCTATGGCTTGTGGGTTCTTGTGTCCCATACTATGGGGTTGTACTACACAGAGAGGGTTATACAGGTGAGACAAGCAGGGAGCTTTGAATTCTGTTTGAAGTACAGCAGTGAGCTTTTGCTCACACATCACATTCTACACTGTGGCAGTAATTAATACTGGTGTACCCAAAAATAAAAAGTGACAAACTTGCAAAAATGCACTGATCCATTTTAAGACTGCTTGTGTCCTTTTAACTAGTGATGGGACTCCTCTGGGTAAAATCCAGGATGTTCAATCCTGACTTCCCTCTTCCATCAGGAAATGGGAGTGGGAAGAATTATGACAACAAGTGAACAAAAGCTCAAGACGGCTATTGTAAACAGAACAGAGGTATTCTACAAAACTGATGTGTAGACCTGATTATAGACCACAGACTGGGACCACCTTAGCGCTGGAAGTTTAGATGCAACAGAATTTGGTAGGTGCATCCAAGAGGGTGTCTTAAATTAGTACGTAGATAGTGCAACTAGAGAAGGATCCATACTGGACCTGGTGTTAGGAAATGAATTTGACCTGGAGACAGTACTTTCAAGGAAACAGTGATCATAATTTCATAACTTTTAAGGTGAATATAAAGTTAAATATTGATTTTGTGGGAGAGTATTAAACTGGGACAGGGCAAACTATGAGAGTATTAGGCAGGATCTGGAAGAATTCAATGTAAATAGTTCTTTCTGGGCAAGTTGACATCTGGCATGTGGAGGGTACTTAAAGACCATTAAGAAGGTAGGACAATAATGGCAATGCAAAGGATTCTTTGATTATGAGGGAGGCGGTGAATTTAGTCAAGAAGAAAAGGGAACTGAATTTATGGTTTAGGGAGCTAAAATTAAACAGGCTCCTTGAGGATTATAAATAAACTAGGAAAGAACTCAAGACGGGAAGTAGGAGAGCCAGAAGGGGCGATAAAAAGTCCTTGGCAAGTAGGAATAAATAAAACCTCAAGGCATTGCATAGGTACTGTACATTAAAAACCAGGAGGATATCTCAGGAGAGGGTTGGACCACTCAAGGGATACGTGCTTGGACATCAAAGACATCAGAGATATCCTAAATGAGTGCCTTGTGTCGGTATTTATCAACGAGAAAAACGTGGGATAATAAGATCAATGTAGGGCGCACTAATATGGGAGAGCATTTTGAGAGGAAGGAATGAGTAGCACTGATTCTCTTATGGTACATTAAGATGGATGACTCTGGGAATGATGGGATATACTCAAAGTTATTGAGAGAGGCAAGAAATGAGATTGTTAGAGCCTTGCCCAAGATCTTTGTGTCCTCTCTTGCCTCATGCAAGGTCTCAGAGGAGTAGTAAGAGCTAATGTTGTCCCAGTGTTGAAGAAAGAAATAGGGATAATCACAATAACTGTAGACTAGTGAGTTTCATGTCAGTGGTAAGGATTCTATTCTGAGGAATAGGATTTATCAGCATTTGGCCAGCCATGGCTTAATTAACAATAGTCAGCATGGCTTTGAACAGGACATGTTCTTACTAACCTGATTAAGTTTTGAGGGGGCAATGAAGGTGATTGATGGGGATAGAGTTGTGGATGTTGTGTATATGAATTTTAGTAAGGTGTTCGACAAAGTCCCACATGGTAGTTCCATTCAGAAGTTTGAGAGGCATGGTGACATCCATGATGACTTGGCCACTTGAATTAGGAACTTGTTTGCCCATGGAATAGAAAGGGTTGTGATCCTTGACTTATTCTGACTAGACGTCTGTGGCCAATGGTATTCAGCAGGGATCCTGACTGGGACTTGTCCTGTTTATGATATAAATAACTGATTTAGAAGGAAATGTGGATGGGTGAGTTAATAAATTTGTAGATGCTACAAATATTGGTAGCTTTGTGGATAGTGTATCAAATTGCCAAAAGAGATAAGAGTATATATGTTAGTTCCAGATATGGGCAGACAAAATGGCATGTGAAGTTTAATCTAGCCAAGTGAAAGTGTTGCAATTTGAGAGAACAGATGTAAACAGACAGTACACATGACTTTAACAGTGTTGATGTACAGGGGGATTTTAGTGGCAAAGTCCACAACTTATTGAAAGTGGCAATAAAGAAGCATATGACATATATGTCATTAGCTATTGAGGTATGAGTTCAAGAGTCAGGAAGTAATGTTGCACCTTTATAAAACTCTAGTTCGGCCATATCAGGAATATTGCATTTATTTCTAGATGCCCCATTATAGGAAAAATATGGAGGCTTTGGAGAGGGTTCAGAAGAGGTTTACCAGGATGCTGCCTGAATTGGAGGGTATGTGGAATAAGGGGAGGTTGGGCAAACTTGAGTTGTTTACTCTGGAGTGGGGAGACCTAATAGAAGTTTACATGATTATGAAAAGCATAGAGAAGGCAGCTCTCAAGAGTGAAATATGTAATAATAGAGGGCATTCATTTAAGGTGAGAGCAGGTAAGTTCAATGGAAATGTGCAGGGAAAGCTTTTTACACAGAGATTAGTTGGTGCTTGGAATGTGCTGACTGGATTGGTAGATTAACATAACTCAATGATTGCTATCTGATTCCCCTCTATCTTCTTTGGCCAAGCCAAGTTTGAATCCAAGCTATCAAGTTTCCATGGATCTTATGCACTTTAATCTTATAGATATTAGATTATCATGAGGGATTTCCTCAAAAGCTTTATTAAAATACAAGATCCACATCCTTATCCTCATCAATCATCTTCATCACGTCCTCATAAAAAAGCAACCAAGCTTGAAAGACATGATCTTGCTTACTCAAAGCCATACTGACTATTCCTAATAATTTTATGCTTTCCCTGTAATTTCACTACCACTAATGTAAGACTCACTATTTTACAATTTCCTGGGTTGTCCCATTTTCCCTTCTATAATAGAGGAACAGCATTGCCTTTTTACCAGTCCTGTAGGGCCTCTCTGGCTAAAGAGGATATAAGTATCTCCTCAGGCAATTTGACTTGTTTCATCATCCATTCCATCCACCCACCCAGACATTCTCTCTTTTCCCATCTTCCATTGGACAGCAAATTAAAAAGCCAGGAAGTACGTAGCAACATGCTCAATGAAAGCTTCAACCCCACTGTTTAACAGTATTGAATGCTTCCCTAGTACAATAAGCTGGGCTCTTGACCTCACAATTGAGCTGATTACGATCCTGCACCATTTTGTTTACCTGCACTGCACTTACTATGTAACTGTTACACTTTATTCTGCATTCTCTTATTGCTTTAATTTTTGGTACTTCAAAGCACAATGTAATGGTATGATCTATGTGAACAGAGTGCAAATCAAGCTTTTCACTGTATCTCGGTACATGTGAAAATGATAAACCAATTCCAATTTCAATTCTCAAACTGATTATGTGATGACAAAAAAAGATAATCAATCAAGATTTAGTTTTCCAATGATTCCAAACTATAATCTTTCGCCTGTTGGATAATAAAATTTCCTCAGCTGGTTCTATTAATACCATGCCACATTTTTGAAACTTCCAGAGCTAGAAATTTTTCCACAGATAAAAACCTGAGCAGCCTTTTTCAGAATTCTCCTTTTGCAATAAACACCTTTAAACACTCCTCTACCCTTGGAACCTCCTACGCTGCTATGATAAAAGACAATGAAAGAAATAAGTAGGAATAGGTTACATAACAAATATAACCAGAGATCTGGAAGAAAGGCCCTTAGCACCAATGCTGGCAGCAATGTTCAATGTTGATAAAATACATCTTGTGTCTGGAAAACATGTACTTATCTTTTTACATATTCCTTTTAAAAGTATATGTTGCCTCGCCTATAGTGTTCATAATTAGTTTCAATGGTGCTCATACAGGATTTCCATGTTCTTACCAATGGAATGCCACAGTTAACAGTGCTTGGTTTATTTAAAGTAAACTTTAGTTATCACAAGGTGGAGAAATTGCAATGTAGTATGAACACTGCAATCTTAGGAGAGAATAGAAATGGCCATCTGTAACATCTTTTATCTTTCCATCTTTTCTGTTTTGGAGATTTTTCAATTATACCAGTTCTCTCAAGTTGATTTTTATTTCCTTATCTAACTACTTGTGCAGTAACTTCAAAAGTGAATACAGATGTTGATGATGTTACAATAGAATGCTAGTAACCAGAGGAAAATTCACTTAGAAATTTCATGAGTGGCTGAATGGCGATAAAGACTTTTGCCTACCATTTCCTTCAACACCACAAAGCAAAATGCTGCAGAATTCATGACAATATGGCACAGTCAAGACTGTGATAATCCAAGGTCCTTTACTCAAACTACTGCCATCTCAATATTTAATAGCAAGGTTGCAAGGTTCACCGAGTAGAAATAATCTTTAATTTAGAAAAAAATGCATAGTCACACATAATATTTCACTCTTGAGTTTTATGACAAGGAGGAAAACCAAAGTATTCGCAACATAATCTGGTTAAAATCTCTGATTCTGAGAAGTTAAGAATGGGTTTGGCCAGATGAGTTATATCAGATGACTTTTTTTAATAGTTAAAGGTCAGTTCTTCTCGTACAAGTGTAATAATCACTTGCTCACACGTTGTGGCAATATGCTGCTCATTAATTATTGACGTTGCAGTCTGATATTTATTTTTTCAATATCAGGCAGAAATTTAAATTTTAATACCCTTCCAACTTTAACGTGCCAAGACCAGAACACAATTTTATAATAATCTAAACTGACTGCTGAGCAGTTCAGTTGGTGTTGGAGAATTAACGGGCAGTGACTCACAGCCTCCTTTTGTAACCAAGTTCCTGCAAACAGTTCAACAGGGAAGTTGTATTTTCCATTAAAGAGGGAATTTGCAGAGCACAAGTGATCTTATCCACAAATGAACTGTCACCTGAACTGCATCTCATGCCCAATGACTCCCCAATACAGGAGTGTCTGTATATAAGACCGCAAGTCCATAAGATATAGGAGCAGAATTAGGTTATTTGGCTATTGAGTCTGCTCCACCATTTTATCATGGCTGATCCATTTCTCTTTCAGCTCCAATCTCCTGTCTTCTCCCCATATCCCTTTATTCCCTAACTAATCAAGAATCTATCAACCTCTGCCTTAATTTGGGCTTCACATCCACCTGTAGCAAAGAAAGAATTCCACAGATTCACCATTGTCTGGCTAATATCTTTGAATATGAGAGTGGGTGGTGTAGTATCCTCTTGTTCTTTTCATGCACGGGTGCTGGTTGGGTAACGGTTCCTGTCAGTATGAAAGAGGAATGGAACAGAGTAGTTGTGGCAAGGCAGGAGTGGGGTAAATTTGGAAATGACTGCTTATGGCTCCTGAAGCTTATAAATCAGGAAAATAAATGGAGTGAGGGGAAAGTGAGAGGCATATTAGGTTTCAATGCATCAACAACTTCAGTCTCTGTACTGTGTTGACCACTACCTGTATCTACTACCACTTTCACGAACTTAGTTTGCTCTTGCAAGAGAGGCTCCTGCAATATGTGACTAATTCTCGCTGGTCATTGATGACATTTTAATGAGGTCACTGAATAACAGTTGTAGATTTCGTCCTCAAGATCAAATAGGAGCTATTTGCTAGCACAGTGCTGATAAAGTTCATATACATTTCTCAATAATGTGAGGACATAATAGGCCAAAGATAAAGGAGCAGAAGTCGGCCATTCAGCCCATCGAGTGTGCTCTGCCATTTTATCATGAGCTGATCTATTCTCCCATTTAGTCCCACTCCCCCGCCTTCTCACCATAACCCTTGATGCCCTGGCTACTCAGATACCTATCAATCTCTGCCTTAAATACACACAATGTCTCCACTGTCGCCCGTGGCAACAAATTCCATAGACTCACCACCGTCTGGCTAAAAAAATTTCTTCACATCTCTGTTCTGAATGGACGCCCTTCAATCCTTAAGTCATGCCCTCTCATACTAGACTCCCCCACCATGGGAAACAATTTTGCTACATCCACTCTGTCCATGCTTTTCAACATTTGAAATGTTTCTATGAGGTCCCCCCTTATTCTTCTAAACTCCAAGGAATACAGTCCAAGAGCAGACAAACGTTCCTCATATGTTAACCTTCTTATTCCCAGAATCATTCTAGTGAATCTTCTCTGAACCCTCTCCAATGTCAGCATGTCCTTTCTTAAATAAGGAGACCAAAATTGCTCACAGTACTACAAGTGGGGTCTTTCCAGTGCCTTATAGAGTTTCAACATCACATCCCTGCTCGTATACTCTATTCCTCTAGAAATGAATGCCAACATTGCATTCACCTTCTTCACCACCGACTCAACCTGGAGATTAACCTTAAGGGTATCCTGTACGAGGACTCCCAAGTCCCGTTGCATCTCAGAACTTTGAATTCTCTCCCCATTTAAATAATAGTCTGCCCATTTATTTCTTCTGCCAAAGTGCATAACCATATACTTTCCAACATTGTATTTCATTTGCCACTTCTTTGCCCACTTTCCCAATCTATCCAAGTCTCTCTGCAGACTCTGTTTCCTCAGCACTACCAGCCCCTCTACCTATCTTTGTATCATCAGCAAACTTAGCCACAAATCCATCTATTCCATGATCCAAATCGTTGATGTACAACGTAAAAAGCAACAGCCCCAACACGGACCCCTGTGGAACACCACTGGTAACCAGCAGCCAACCAGAATAGGATCCCTTTGTTTCGGTCATAAGGTGGTGGCTGGGAACGGACCCAAGTGCAAGACACAGACACTGAAGTACTAGGGACGGGATTAGGAAACAGGGCGATGGCAAGGACATGGACAGGAAAAGCAGGAACCTGGAACAGGACTGAACAAGAGAGCAAGGAGCCCGGGCTTGGACTCCAATCCAGAGACTGGACAAGGACCCAGTACCTGGGTCTTCCCTCTGGCTCGGACTCCAGAAATAGGCAAAGATGAGGCTTGGCAGGCAGGCAGGACGAGGCTGGAGTCTTCAGGCTTGAGGCTAGAGATTAGAGGCAAGGCTTGGCGGGAGGCAGGAGGCCAGAGTCTTCAGGCTCGGGGCTAGGCAGGAGACAAGGCAAGGCTTGGCAGGAGGCTGGAGACTTGAGGCGAGGCGAGGCTTGAGACTTGACACTTGAGGTGAGGCGAGACTGGAGGCTGGAGACTTGATGCGAGGCTGGAGGCAGGAGGCAGGAGACTTAAGGTGAGGCGAGGCTGGAGGCAGGAGGCAGGAGACTTGAGGCGAGGCGAGGCTTGAGACTTGACACTTGAGGTGAGGCGAGACTGGAGGCTGGAGACTTGATGCGAGGCTGGAGGCAGGAGGCAGGAGACTTAAGGCGAGGTGAGGCTGGAGGCAGGAGGCAGGAGACTTAAGGCGAGGCGAGGCTGGAGGCTGGAGGCAGGAGACTTGAGGCGAAGTGAGGCTGGAGGCTGGAGACTTGTGGCGAAGCGAGGCTGGAGACTTGTGGTGAGGCTGGAGGCTGGAGACTTGAGGCGAGGCTGGAGGCTGGAGGCAGGAGACGAGATGAGGCGAGGCTGGAGGCTGGAGGCAGGAGACTTGTGGCGAGGTGAGGCTGGACGCTGGAAACTTGAGGCGAGGTGAGGCTGGAGGCTGGAGGCAGGATTCTTGAGGTGAAGTGAGGCTGGAGGCTGCAGGCTGGAGACTTGTGGCGAGGCGAGGATGGAAGCTGGAGGCTGGAGACTTGAGGCGAAGCAAGGCTGGAGGTTGGAGACTTGTGGTGAGGTGAGGCTGGAGGCAGGAGGCAGGAGACAAGGAGAGGCGAGGCTGGAGGCTGGAGGCTGGAGACTTGGGGCGAAGTGAGGCTGGAGGCTGGAGACTTGTGGCGAGGCGAGGCTGGAGGCTGGAGACTTGAGGCGAGGCTGGAGGCTGGAGGCAGGAGACTTGAGGCGAGGCTGGAGGCTGGAGACAGGAGACTTGAGGCGAAGCGAGGCTGGAGGCTGGAGGCAGGAGACTTGTGGCGAGGTGAGGCTGGACGCTGGAGACTTGAGGCGAGGTGAGGCTGGAGGCTGGAGGCAGGAGACGAGGTGAGGTGAGGCTGGAGACTGGAGTCAGGATTCTTGAGGTGAAGTGAGGCTGGAGGCTGCAGGCTGGAGACTTGTGGCGAGGCGAGGATGGAAGCTGGAGACTTGAGGCGAGGCGAGGCTGGAGACTTGAGGCGAAGCGAGGCTGGAGGTTGGAGACTTGTGGTGAGGCGAGGCTGGAGGCTGGAGACTTGTGGCGAGGAGAGGCTGGAGGCAGGAGGCAGAAGACGAGGAGAGGCGAGGCTGGAGGCTGGAGACTTGAGGCGAAGTGAGGCTGGAGGCAGGAGACTTGAGGCGAGGCTGGAGGCTGGAGGCAGGAGACTTCAGGCGAGGCTGGAGACATGAGGTGAGGCTGGAGGCAGGAGACTTGAGGCGAAGTGAGGCTGGAGGCTGGAGACCAGACGAGGCTGGAGGCAGGAGACTTGAGGAGAGGCTGGAGGCTGGAGACTTGTGGCGAGGCTGGAGGCTGGAGGCAGGAGACTTGAGGCGAGGCTGGAGGCAGGAGACTTGAGGCGAGGCTGGAGGCAGGAGACTTGAGGCGAGGCTGGAGGCTGGAGGCAGGAGACTTGAGGCGAGGTTGGAGGCTGGAGGCAGAAGATGAGGCGAGGCTGGAGACTGGATTCTTGAGGTGAAGCGAGGCTGGAGGCTGGAGACTTGTGGCGAGGTGAGTCTGGAGGCTGGAGACCAGACGAGGCTGGAGGCTGGAGACTTGATGCGAGGCGAGGCTGGAGGGTGGAGACTTGAGGCGAGGTGAGACTGGAGGCAGGAGACAAGGCGAGGCGAGGCTGGAGGCAGGAGACTTGAGGCGAGGCGAGGCTGGAGGCTGGAGACTTGAGGCGAGGCGAGGCTGGAGGCTGGAGGCAGGATTCTTGAGGTGAAGCGAGGCTGGAGGCTGGAGACTTGAGGCGAGGCTGGAGGCTGGAGGCAGGAGACTTGAGGCGAGGCTGGAGGCAGGAGACTTGAGGTGAGGCTGGAGGCTGGAGGCAGGAGACGAGGCGAAGCGAGGCTGGAGGCTGGAGGCTGGAGGCTGCAGACTTGTGGCGAGGCGAGGATGGAGGCTGGAGACTTGTGGCGAGGTGAGGCTGGAGGCTGGAGACTTGAGGTGAAGTGAGGCTGGAGGCTGGAGACTTGAGGTGAAGCGAGGCTGGAGGCTGGAGACGAGGCGAGGCGAAGCTGGAGACTTGAGGCGAGGTGAGGCTGGAGGCAGGAGACTTGAGGCGAGGCGAGGCTGGAGGCTGGAGGCTGGAGGCAGGAGACTTGAGGCAAAGTGAGGCTGGAGGCTGGAGACTTGAGGTGAAGCGAGGCTGGAGGCAGGAGACGAGGCGAGGCGAGGCTGGAGACTTGAGGTGAAGCGAGGTTGGAGGCTGGAGACTTGAGGCGAGGTGAGGCTGGAGACTTGAGGCGAGGTGAGGCTGGAGACTTCTGGCGAGGTGAGGCTGGAGACTTCTGGCGAGGTGAGGCTGGAGGCTGGAGGCAGGAGACTTGAGGCAAAGTGAGGGTGGAGGCTGGAGACTTGTTTCAAGGCGAGGCTGGAGGCTGGAGGCAGGAGACTTGTGGCGAGGTGAGGCTGGAGGCTGGAGACCTGAGGTGAAGTGAGGCTGGAGGCTGGAGGCTGGAGGCTGGAGACTTGAGGTGAAGCGAGGCTGGAGGCAGGAGACGAGGCGAGGTGAGGCTGGAGACTTGAGGCGAGGTGAGGCTGGAGGCTGGAGACTTGAGGCGAGGATGGAGGCTGGAGACTTGAGGCAAGGTGAGGCTGGAGGCTGGAGTCAGGAGACTTGATGCGAGGCTGGAGGCTGGAGGCTGGAGACTTGAGGCGAGGTGAGGCTGGAGGCAGGAGACTTGAGGCGAGGCGAGGCTGGAGGCTGGAGACTTGAGGCAAGGCGAGGCTGGAGGCAGGAGACTTGAGGCGAGGCGAGGCTGGAGGCTGGAGGCAGGAGACAAGGCGAAGCGAGGCTGGAGGCTGGAGACTTGAGGCGAGGCTTGGCTCCTCCTGGGCAGGATGAGGTTCACCTGGGTAGGGCGAGGATCACCTGGGCAGGGCACGAATCACCACCCGACGGAGGCAAGGGACAGGAAGGGACAGAACCAACCCCAGGTAATGGCAAGATGGCCTGGCTTACCTGCGCGGAGGCAAGGGACAGGAAGGGAGCTAGGTATAGGGTGTCTCCAGGACAAGACAGCAAGACAAGGCAAGACTTCAGGCAAAGGAAGGCAAGACAGAACTTCAGGCGAGGCGAGAGTTACCGGCAAGACAAGGCAGAGCTTCAGGCATTACAAGGCGAAATGAGAACTTCAGGAGAAGCGAGAGCTACCGGCAAGACAAGGCAAGGGGTCTGGCAAAGCAAGGCAAGAAGAGAACTTCAGGCGAGGCGAGAGTTACTGGCAAGACAAGACAGGGCTTCAGGCGAGGAAACAGAAGGCACGGGAAGGGATACAAGGAGTAAGGACAAGAACAATCCAGCAGCCACGCCCTGGTCTCTGAAGGTATTTATGCTGCGAGCCCCAACGAGCATCAGCTGCCTCAATTAGCTCAACAAGAACAGAAACAGGGTAGATAGGAAAACCTGGAGCAAGGGTCGTTGGACCGGACCGTGAACTGGAATACGGACTTCAAGGACTGAACCATAACAGTTCCCACTCTGTTTCCTGCCAATCAGCCAATGCCCTATCCATGTGTGTAACTTTCCCGTAATTCCGTGGGCTCTTATCTTGTTAAGCAGCCTCATGTGTGGCACCTTGTCAAAGGCCTTCTGAAAATCCAAATATACAACACCCACTGAAATCTCCCTTGTCTAGCCTACTTGTAATTTCCTCAAAAACTTGCAATGGGTATGTCAGGCAGCATTTTCCTTTAAGGAAACCATGCTGAGTTCTGCCTATTTGTCATATGCCTCCAGGTACTCCATAACCTCATCCTTGACAATTGACTCCAACAATGTCAAGCTAACCGGTCTATAATTTTCTTTTTGTTTCCTTGCTCCCTTCTTAAATAGCGGAGTGACATTTTCAATCTTCCAGTGCTCTGGAGTCATGCCAGAATCTATTAACTTTTGAAAGATCATTGCTATTGTCTCCGCAATCTCCACAGCTACTTCCTTCAGAACATAAGGTTGCATTCCATCTGGTCCGGGAGATTTATCTACCCTTAGACTATTCAGCTTCCTGAGGACTTTCTCTGTCGTAATTGTGATTGCGCGCACTTCTCTTCCCTGACACTCTTGAGTGTCCGGTATACTGCTGATGTCATCCTCAGTGAAGACTGATGCAAAATACTCGTTCAGTTCCTCCGCCATCTCCTTATCTGCCATTACAATTTCTCCAGCATCATTTTCTATCGGTCCTATATCTACTCTCACCTGTCTTTTACTCTTTATGATAAATCAGCTGTAAAAGTAGATCACCTATGCCATAT